>NC_136072.1:922335992-922935992 GCF_964261635.1 Lissotriton helveticus
GCCAATAGCTCTAACTCTCATTTCTTTTATCACACATCTGAATCTTAGCTCCTACCTATTTCCTCTTTTTTGCCACCAAACAGGTAAAGCTTTCCATACTGTCACCGACTCTTAAGGGCACTACTTTGTGTGGATTTACTTCTTGTGAACAGTAAGAATGCCAGTACTTGCAGTAAAGTTAGCCAATGGCTGTAGTGGGCTGGCCCACTGTCCTGTCCCAAGCTGTATGCTGCAGTGGATGGATGAAAATGCGAATGACACAATAATAGACCAATTGATGAAAAGGGTTGGCTGAAAGCCTCTGTAGCTAAGTGTATTTGCGTGTGTGTGTGTGTGTATATATATATATTTATATTTATATATTCCTTCCTTCGGTTCTCTGTATCCGGGAAATGCAGCGCTCAACGCTCGGTTCGTGATCCCTGCGGCAGAACCACGCCGCTCCAAAATATGCACACAATCCTCCCTTGGCAGAGAGAAACATTGGGACGAACTCTCGTACTTCCAAATATTTTGCTATTTTTATTTACTTTTAAAGCCTTCAGATAGCAATATGCATTTTGACCTCTCTCAGGATCTTGGTCACATATGTAATTGTAATAAATTCTAAATGTCTTGTCCAGGGTTCTCCAAAATCAGTGCTGGAGGGATGGAACAATGCCAGATTTTTAAGATAACTAAATGTATCTAAATGGGGGGATGCAAAAAAAATATAGCATGGATCTTGCCTTCTAGGACCGACTTTGGAGAACCCTGGTCTTGGTTAATGCCCGCAATAGAATAGAACTGAGTCAGGTAGGCTCCTTGCCTTGTATTGAAATCACATTTGGTGGCAGGGAGTCCTGTTAGTGTCAAGGGTGCCATTCAAAATGCAATTAATTCTGCTGTTAAATTAGGGTACCATATGGGGATTTCTTAAATTTAATGTCTATCACCCAAGTATATATTTTTTATACTATACTTCCTTCTTTTAAGAGCGATATCTTGCAGTTGTTACTATTACACTCTTTTATCATTCTCAATTTTCCAATCTCAGAAGGGTGGTTGACCTGCGCTTGTCACTGCACTCTATGCCACTGCACTCTACCTGCACTGCTCAACTGTACTGCACTCTGCACCACTACACACTGCATCCCGCCATACCACTCTAATCTATTCTGCACCACTGCAGTTTACCCTACTCCGCTCTACACCTCTGCAATCTACGCTGCTCCACTCTATTCTGAAACGGTCTACTTTACGCCAATGCAATCTACTCTGCACCCTACATCTCTCTACTCTGTACCAATGCACTCTACACCACTTTACTCAAACCCAGTGCATGCCACATCAATCTACTTTGTACCACTGAACTTTACATCACTTCATTCTAGGTCACTTTATGCTACGACGCTATACGATAGAATACTCCACTCTGTCATGCTCTATTCAATTAAACTCTACTCCGCCTTATGCCACAACACTTTACTCCACGCTGTGCCTCCCTACTCTACTCAACAACACTACAAAACTCCTTCTATGCCACTTTTCTCCACTCTATTCTATGACACACTACTTCGCTCTACTCCACGACACTCCACTCTATACCACTCCACTTTGACGCTCAACTCTACAACACTATACTCCACTCTGCAAATCCACTCTTCTACACTACTCCACTTTATGCAACTACACAGCAATCTACTCTGCTCTACACCACTCCGCGCAACACCCTCAATGTTACTCCGAGAGAGAGAGAGTGGAGCGAGAGAGAGAGAGTGGAGCGAGAGAGAGAGAGTGGAGCGAGAGAGAGAGAGTGGAGCGAGAGAGAGAGAGTGGAGCAAGAGAGAGAGAGTGGAGCGAGAGCGAGAGAGTGGAGCGAGAGAGTGGAGCGAGAGAGTGGAGCGAGAGCGAGAGAGTGGAGCGAGAGAGTGGAGCGAGAGAGTGGAGCGAGAGAGTAGAGCTGGAGCGAGAGAGAGTGGAGCGAGAGAGCGAGAGAGAGTGGAGCGAGAGAGAGTGGAGCGAGAGAGAGTGGAGAGAGAGCATTTCGGTTAGTCGACATCCATGGTCTAGTCGTAAGTGGGGAGCACGGTGTGTACAGGTGTACATGGGAAGTAAAGGAGGCATGGAATGCACAAGAGGGCAAGAAGAAGAAATGAAGAAACAACCAGGACAGACAGAGTGGCCACAGGAGGAACTTGGGACTTGGTTCAATTGAAATATCAATTTTCCTTCCTCATAAATATTGATGCACCTATTAAGGTTGGGGTGCCATGGGGCTTGGGTGTGCATTGTGCCTACATGTAATGCCTCCAAATACAGAGGCTCTAGTGATCTGTAGATGTCTTTAAAAAGAACAATGTCCTTTTTAGCTGTGACACTCCACATTTTTGTCCCTTTCCACTTTTCCCATTGGTGTATGCAGAGACGTTAATATAACCCAGCCATGCAGTTGTGTGTGTGTGTTTTATTATGTGGCAGTAGCAAGCTGCTTTGCAAAAACCAAGCAGCAATGTGATATAAAGTGATTATGGGAGGGCTGCACATACTTCACGATGCAGATCAGAGAAAGAGTACCTACCATACCAAACCCCCATTTTGTGTTCCTTGTCCCGTCCCGCCAGACAAAAAAAAACCTTATGCCTCGGCCAGCACTGTTCTTGTCATAGTACTTTCCCCCATGATTTTAGCCATCTAATATTCCAAGAGACATAGGCAACACCAATAGCTCTTGCATTGTAGAGACCTATTGGCTTTGCCAATGCTTGTTTGCATAAGGTCAGTATCGTCCCCATCCCCACCCCCTCAGGAACTGGCACTTAAGCCATCTACTAAGTATTAGCTTGTATTCTGGTACCTGTAAAATGTATAGCTTGAAATCTGTGATAAAGTTCACCGTAAAGACTTTAAAGGAACTTTGTATCAGCCGCATCATTTTGTAGGCAGACGAGCCATGCACTTCCTGTTTGCAAATGACTTGACAGTAATTTGGATTTGGTGAAAAAATATTGATGTACATCCATCTCTTAAAGATTCGGTATTTGCAAGGGATGCCCTTAAAATGTCCATTCCAAATAGTGATTTGTTAATGTATACCTAACCCATTTATAGGGGTGAGTGAAATATTCTGTCCCACTGGCATAATTGGTGTTATTTTGGGGACTCAGTGTAACTGGTGTAACATAGTCTGGCCAACTTCCACCAATCGCAGCGTTGTGGGATTTTATTCTCACTTGGCTCCAGAACGGTAAGTTGGTGAGCAAGATTTGGTGCCCACCAACGTGATTTCCAGTCGCTAGGGGTACACGCGTTGACAATTTCCTAACACGGGTGGTCGCAGACAGTTGCAACCGTTTGAAATCTGAAGGCTGCTGCTTGGGAAGAAAATTGACCCAAACAGCAGTAAAATCAACTTGAGCAGCTGCACCCTCTGGCGCACTGCGCGGGACCGTTTGTTCTATTGTTTTTGCACTGGGAACATGTTCCCTGCACTAAATGCCAGTACAACATGTCTATTTATGTCCCTCTTCCATCCCTCCGCTGCCCTTTTCTATCCAAATAACATATCCAGCACACAATTTACTTTCTTATTTTACTATACTAACTCAACACTAATCCTTTGAGTTCCAGAGTAGCGTGCTACTCGCCAAAAAAGTGCTTCAACATCCAATCAGGGGTATCAAGCGCTAAATAAATGCAAACCTCTTACCCTCTTCTATCCTCCTGAATCCAAATAACTGACTAATCTATCCACTTTTCAAATTACTTTCAGATTTCACTATACTAATTCAACACTAATCCTATATGGGTTCCAGAGTAGCACGCTACTCGCCGAAAAAGCAAATCAATGCCTCATCAGTGGTAGTAGGCACCATATAAATGCAATTACAGTACAATACCTCCGGGTATTCAAATTCTGCTAGTTCGACCCCCCACTGCCGACTTTTTAAATCGGGAAAAAAATGGATTGTTACTTTGATTTAGTAATCTACAAAAAGTGTTTTAGCGATTACAAACCCTCAGGTTTCCTGAATGTGAGGGGTTTGCAACTATTAAACCATTTTGTAAGTTAGGTCCCATAAGTATTATGTGATGTAAGTGCCATAAATGAGTAACATTTGATTACTGTGGGTGATGATGGGGGACAGAGTATGTGGGTGAAAGTGACCGACTTTGCTGTTGGAGAAAGAAAAGTAAACACCAGTCCCCATATTAAAATAATAAAGCAGCTTTACATTGACATCTGTCTTTGAATCGTCAGCAAACGTGACAGTTAAACACAGAATTTAAAGGCATCTTTGTTATTCTGACTTTTGTGACTCACCAAAAATCAGCTCGCAAATCACAGTTTGGTGAACACTGTCTTGGAATAATACATCTCCATCATAAAGTAATCATCAAATAATACAGTACCATTATAAAGTTACGTTGCGAAAATCCTTGAGTAATACATGCTCTTTCTCAAGTCATCACATGATCATTTTGTAATAATACAGCCCCATCCTGAAATACTCATAAAATCATCGGAATAACGCAGCCTAATCCTGAAATCATCACAAGATCATCCTGCAGCAGTACAAGATCATCACATGTTTTCGACTGAAGTAATCAAGAACCCATCTTGGAGTAATTCACCCTAATCCTAAAATCATCATGAGATCCTCCTGCAGTAGTAAATGATCATCACATCTTTTCCACTGAAGTAATCGTACTCTAATCCTGGGGTAGTTTCTCTGATGACTCTAGATAACGTCATCCCATTTAAATAATTTTCCCTGTGGGCAGACTTCAGGATGGCCTGGGATGACATCCCCAGTTAATTGCAGGAATCTCCTGGCTGAAGTCATCGAATGACTTCAGAATCACTCCAGGATGATCTTCCTTTTAGACCTGGGTGTCCTCCCTAGTGCTCCTTAGTACACTCAGCCATCACGCCCACGACACACAGTGCTAATCCTAAACTTCCCTTGGCCTTCAGATGGACATATCACTCTTTCACCCCCTCCTTTTTATTTTTAAAATGCTCCCTAGACAGTCAGTAATAACTAAGGCCTGTAGATAAGACTCATCCCACACTGGCCGTTCGAGGACGGGTGGTGGGCAGAGAAGGACAAGGACTCACTGTCTGTCTTTTCCTTCTTACCGAAATCAGACAAGCACATTCTCCACTTATGCGCTGACGCTGGCAGCTGATCACTCCCCCTTATTCCCTCTTTTTTTGTCGATCCTAACTTAGTGAAAACACCGACTCTTACCCTCTATTTTCTCTCCATGCCTTAATTCTTACCCCTGTGAAATCGATAAACAAAGCAACATTTTTGCTGGAAATGTCTTTCTAACATTTTTGAATTCCAGAGTTCATCTTCGAGATGAAGAGGAAAAAAGGTTCGAAATATAATCAAATGAAACAAGCCAGAGTGATCGCAAAGTTGCCAGATACGTTTTATTTACACCCAAACACATTAGCGCCACTTTACAGAGTTTGCTAGTTAAGCGCTACTGTTGTTTTCTGCTCTTTTTGTTTGAAAAGTATTGTTTTCCCCAGGTGGGGAAGTGCACTATTCATGTAGGTACTCCAATACTTAGTTGATATGTGGAGTGGTAAACTTTTAATACGATATGTGTCTACTTTTTTGCTTACTTTAGAAAATGTATACCGCTGCTCCTGTTTTCAAGAATGTGTTCTTTATAAACCATACTGCTGTCATGTACTTTACTTATCAAGCAAAAATACTTATTGATTTCTGAATAATGTTATAGCGTTAAGTTTACTATGTTGTTCCTGCTTATATTTGACATGCTTTACGTAATCTTGCAGTCACTACGAGTGTTTGCTTTTTCGAGGATGTTGTTACTTGTTTTTCAGGCTGCATATTACTTACTCTTGTCTAGTGCATAATTTGAATTGAGCCGCATCCGGGTAGAATTGGTTTGTAGCTGAAAGCACTGCAAGTTTCTCTCAGTGGGGCATTATGGTGTTCAGTAGGAGAAAGGATGTGAGCTGTTGAATTTGGAACTGAGGAATCATGGTTAAGCCTTCATGACCAGACCATTCTCTGTAGGGAGCACATTTCCTTGCTAGAATTTAGATGGCTTCACTGGTATTTAGAAGCCCTGCTCTCCTAGCACTAGCAGGTGGACCCTAGCAGTGGAAGTGTGGGTTAACCTTGAAGGCCTGTTCACTACAATCCATATTGAAGTTCATCTCCAATCTTCTGGGTAATCCCATGAAGCAGCACTCCCAAGAGCGACAGCGACTGTCACTGAGGTCACAGGACCATTGAGGCCAGTCCGCCTCACACATTGGTACCGCCATTGTCGTTGTTTCAGCAGTAGCTGGGCAACTCACCAGGGATTGGCAATGCAGGATTTGCACACACACCAAACTCATTTTTCAAGCTTCACGATTTATACCAGAGCACTCTTAACTAATTGGTCAAGCGGAGAAGCTTGGAAGAAATTCTAAGTTTTCTGATTTTACATTGCTCATTCAGCCACTGGATGAGCATCTTGTGCCCTCTCATAGTTTACATCAAAGGTTAATGTTAATAATGTGTGTAATTTGTGGTGCTTTAGTTTACAGTGTGGGCTACAACATGAAAGCTTGGCTTATTTTTTCTGAAGGGGCCCTCGTGTGGCACCAGAGCCAGGCATCTGGCTCAAGCCTCTAGTGTCCCGCACACTTTTTAGTTTAATCTCGCATCACTTGCACTTGGTCGGAATGTGGATACTGCCAGAGAGGTAGTTGGCTTTGCTGCTTGTGATTAAATTGGGAAATGTAGTTCAGGAATCCAGATTTTTATAGGGAACAGTGTGGTGTTTACTGGCTGCAGTAAAACTGCAGATACTGGCCCTGCCACTGTGGGACTGATCACATAGACCCCCCCTGTAGTTATGTGGTGTTCTGATATGATTAATTGCTTCACTAAATTCTTCGTACTTGCAATGTTTGTAGATTGTCTGGCATTTTAAGCCACCTTTTTCATTGCTTTAAATTCTCCATTTTCCTTTTGATAGTTTAGGACTCCCAGCCATTGCCACCCCTGTTTATTTACTATTTATTCTGTGCCTGACAAATGGGATATTTGGATGTTGTTGCCATGTTTAGTGCTTCTGTACCCAGGTTGTTGGGACACAGTCCGGGACCGTGGCCATCTGGTAAACGGATGGTGCATGCATTGTTTTAAATGGGAAAACTCTGTAGAAGGGTGCCTGGTGAATAGAGGCCTGGGGGAGGAGAGATATGACTTCTCCGCCATTGGAATGTTTTTCATTGTTTTTTTCCATAGGCTGTACAATACTCAATTATTTCAGTTGCACACAGAATTTTTGAGCGGTTGACTTGCATCAATTGACTTGTCTTTCTGTCTGTGTGTTATAAAGCCTTGGAATGTGTCCATTATTGTTTGGATCTGTATCGAGGATCCACACTCTTGGGCTCCAAGTACTGAACCAGGCAACACATTGGTCCCAACAACAGACATATATAGTTTAGTTATTGTTAAGGGATGCTTGGCTGCCAAGACAATGTCAATCACCTCTGGAGTAAGATCAAACGTGTTCAGATGTCGCCGCTCATTTTCCATGCATGGACATGGATTTTGCGAATGCCTGGGCTGAGGACCCAGCCCTGCTACTGCAATAGCAGGTCCTCCCGTGGACATAGCCTCATCAGAGGACAGATACTCGAGCACAGGAATTACCTTCCGTGCCCAGTTTGGGTCCTCTTGGATAATTTGGACCCAGTTGGTCCTAATATTCTTGATAACGTGAGATAGGAGTGGTATCCTCAAGAAGGCATACATTAGTCCCCCAAACCCACCAACTAAAGCGGAACGCATGTCTGAGTGAGAGAGGCCTTTGAAACACCAGTCTGCAGATGTGCTGACATTGCTTGTATTTTACGGTGGCAAACAGAGCAATGGTTATCCCCATTTGTGGAAGAGAACCTGCCCTGGCTCCATGTGTTATTGCCACTCTTGATCCCCCCCCCTAGGCACTGACTGCTGAAATAATCCGCCTAGACCTCTGACCTTTTGGTCAGACTACTGCTCTTCCCCCTCAGGCAGCTCCGCCGTTAAGTGCCTGCCCCCATCGCTGCAAGGTTGGTGTTCGAGGCTTCTGTGCCTCCTCCTGCTTGTCTCCCCTTCTGTGCCTAATTCTTTCCTCCTTATGCTTGCCTTTTCAAGTTTTCGTTTTTTGCTTCCAATTTCCTTGCCTTTTCCTGTTCCTTTTTGTCTTTTTTTTCTGTTCCTTTCATATTTCTCGCCTCTTCCCCATGTTTTTCGCCGCTGCGGCTCCTCCAGGATGGTCCCGCCCTCTCCCTACTAACCCTCTACTTAATAATACTTTGTGCCGTATATGCGCGTCACAACCGCGGCCATCCCAGGGACCTTGTACCTCTGGCCCGCCAGTGCAACAGCTCTTCTGCCCTATAGGCACTCAACACAGGCCAGGACAACTGCAAAGGTTCTTCATCTATTCACACCCACGGACCTTTTACCTGCAGTCGCCACGCCTTCGCCGAGACCCAGGACCCACCTCAACTCGCTGCCACAATTCCACTGCACCCCAAACCCTGCAATGCATCCTCCTCAGTATCCGTTCCCTCCACATACACATGGAGGAAATCTCCTCCAGAGCTTAAATGAATTATCAACGTATCCTTCAAGACCGCCTCCTTCCCCAATGACTGGAAACACGCCGAGATCAAACCTCTCCTGACCCTTGGTAGAACCCCACCCAACCTCAAAAACGTCAGACCGATCTCCTTACTCCCTTACCCGGCGAAAGCCATCAAAAAGCTTAATCGGGCAGCTTGCCTCCTTCATAGAAGAAAACATCTTCAACTCCTCCCGATTCGGGAAAAACCACTGCATTGCAACCCCCCTTCTTACTGTGACAGATGACATCCGCTCCGGACAGAGGAGAGACTGTGACCCTCATCCTCCTGGACCTCTCTGAAGCCTTTGACATTGTATCTCACTGCACCCTGGCCCACAGACTACAAGACGCAGGAATTAGGAACAAGGTCCTCGACTGGATCAGCTCATTCCTATCCTGCAGAATGCAGCAGGTCACACTCCCACGATTCCTCTTGGATCCCACACTGACTGCCTGCGGAGTTCCCAAGGATCCTCCATCAACCCCGCCCTGGCAACGTCTGCATGGCCTGCTTGCACCTATTGTCAGATCCCACAAACTCAACATTGTATCCTATGCATACGACACCCAACTCATCCTCTCACTATCCAACGAACCCAATATCTCCAAACACAACTTCCAAGAATGAATGGCAGCTGTCAGATTGATGAACAGCTGCCTACATCTCAATGGACAAAACTGAAGTACTCATCATGGGCCCACACCCATACACCTGGATTGACGCCTGGTGGCCTCCTGCCCTTGGGACCCCCGCCCCCCACTGACCACGTGTGCAATCTCAGAATCATCCTCTACTTTGAACTCAAAATTAACTGCCAAATCAATGCAGTCTCCTCCTCCTGCTTCCACACCCTCCGTCTACTAGGAAAGACTTTCAACTGGATTCCTCTCTAGCACAGGAAACTGTCACCCATGCCCTCCCCACCAGCAGACAAGACTACAGCAACGCACTCTATGACTGGATCAACCAAAACCTCACCCACAAACTTGAACGTCCACAACACCTCCACCAGACTAGTCCAAAACCTACCTCGCCACTGCCACATCACCCAACATCTGCGGACACTACATTGTTTCCCCGCTGAGAAGAGAATCTCCTTCATGCTTCTCACCCACGCCCACATAAGCCTCCACAACTCCGGGCCTACCTACCTGAACCACCGACTCGTTCCACGCACCTCAAAGATTGCTCTGCTCAGCTTTCCCTTGCTGCAGTGTCGTGCATCAAGACCAGAACAGGAGACATTTCCTTCTCCTTCCTCGCCGCCAGGGCATGGAACATCCTCCCTCCACCTCCGACAGGGCATGGAACATCCTCCCTCCACCTCCGACAGACACCAACACTCTCCATGGTTCATGAATGACCTCATGACCTGGCTCTTCGAATGGGAGAGAACGTCCAGGAGCTGCCCATTCCCCCCTCAATCGCCTTGATACCCTTCTGGTGAGTAGTTGTGCTTTACCAGCTCTGATTAATTTATTGGCCCCTCATTCCTTTAGGTTGATGTGGGGCTTGAACTCGGCCAGAGGCTACTTATCTCCACCTCTCACAGATGGACACCCCAACCCAGAAGAAACGCAATGCTCACTGTCGGATCTGTATAGGGAAGAGAAGAAGGCTCTGCTGCTGACTATCGCAGTTCAGTAAGAACCACAGCAGAAGTTTTGCAGTCTCTTCCGAAATATCAATTTAGTTTGAGATGTCCCCTTGATGTTGGGCCCACAAAGACTTCAGATCTTTTTCCATAGCCCACATTTGCCACTTGATGTTTTGGAGGCCGTCATTTCCAGCAGCCTTACAGTTGGCCTCAGTCCAGTACCCAGGTTTCACATTGAAGGATGCTGCTTTGAGCTTTAAACATGTATTTCAGCGTTAATGTTTACTAAAACATGAGGTTGAAACGTCTATTATATTTACCTTTTGGACATCAGGTTTTCCCTCCTCCCAGTAAACACTTGGGGTTCTGCTTTGTGAAGTTTGTGTGGCAGGAACGAGCCACGCTAAGCAGGTGAAGTCTTTTCAAAATTTACATAACCACATTTCTTGCTACTTTGTGTCCACAGTGAGTTTGGCAACTAATTTTGTGTTTTGGTATTTCTCTCTGCATTTCTTTAACATGCGACAGATTTTGCTCTCCTTTGATTTCCCTCCACCCGTTATATATTAACTGTTGCACCTTTTTTAGGGTTGAGCGTGATGGCCAAAATCCAGATGATGAATCTTCAAAAATCATCCACCTTGATTTCTTAAACATGCGTATTTTTAACTTTTTACGTCACATTTTCTCTTGTCCATTTACATTGAGTTGATGATTTGTCTCTTGCCTGTTTTACATTGTGTTGCTGCTTTGTTTCTTATAGTGTGAGGTCCGAGCGTGGCACGCAGAGGGCAGCTGTTGGAATGGTACAGTGGACCATGAGTACTATATAGCCCATTTTACTGAATAAAGTCTTTTGCTATCCAACCAGTGCATGGTGACCTATTTCTTTTGCTTGCCTTAGGTTACTGCTCCATTAAACCCCGCCTCTTCCCCCCCCACCCCCTGTTCGATGTCTCTGAATTCCATGTATGCCAAATAATAATCACTATCACAGACATTTTTGGCATTCTCACCATTTTTTTTCTTTTCTTTGTCAAATCTGCTTAAGTTTGGTTATTAGTTTTAGGATCCAAGGACAACTAGCTGAGCGACAGGTGATCTTTTATTTATGGAGGAGCAAAAACAGAATGGTTGATGGAGTACGTTTTAAATGCCAGGTAGCCTGCAGTCAAATGGGTTTCCTAGAAGGGTCTTGTGCTATTACATTTACATTTGATGTTATTTGTTATTGTGTGACTGACTGTTCCCCAGACTTGCGTCCTACCAGGAGACCGGTATGATTTCCCTTTAGATCAGGGCATATAGCTTTGGGGAAAAAAACCTTAATTAACATTAATTTGTTCTTTTTAAGCTGCATAATTATTGTAGACACAGCAATATAATTTCCTGTTAACCTGGTCATTGACAGGGAAGGACCGAATACAATATGGCTGCCGCCTTCACACCAGTGAACGAAGCAGCTGCATAATGGCTGTTTCACCTTTGATTCTTTTCCCCTGGCGCTGCGTGCACCTTGTTAAGCCTCTGACGGCTGGCATTTCCAGCACCAAGACTGCAAAACATCTATCCTGGTCCGCGCAGGTGGCTGTTTTGAATGGTTGCCACATGTATGATGCTTGCGGCTATCTACCCGTGACTGCCTCCCAATGAGGTGTCCTTTTGAGTTGCGTACGGTGGCACTGGCTTCGTGGTGTGATCAACCCTCTTTCATGCCTCTTTTGAAGGGAGGCTGTCTGGCGGCCAGAGACCTAGCATTCTGCCTCTGTTCACCCATCACTAATAGCACACTCCTTCTGGGATGTTTTTGGTCGCTCCCTCCCGCCCCCACCCCCTATGACAGCGTCTTGTGGTCTGCTCGTGGTGCTCAGCACTTACAGGGGGTCACAGTCTGGACTTGGGCATGCATGAGTAAAGTGCCATCCAGATCAGCCCTAGAACCACACTTCGTGGCACCCTCCTGGGCTCCAGACTTCCTTCGCCACCACCATCGCTGACCTCATTGCACCCCACGGCTTCGCCTCCACGAACTACATACTCCTCACAGACCTGATGTTCCACCTCGACTACCCAAGCGAACCCTCCCATCCACTATTCTCCTGGACAACCTAGCCAACATCGTACTGAAACAGCTTGTCACCACGCCAGCCCACAAGGCATGACACAGCCTCAACCCCCATCTTGACAGGTGGGAACGACATCCGTTTCAGCCACACCACACAACCCCCATGGATGGACCACCACTGCGTACACTTCCTTGTCAATAAACCCACACCGCCCACGATGAAACTGGAGCATGGTCACAGAGGAGCAGCTCAACTGCCCCCTCACCAGGACCAACCCCAACCTCTCAGCAAAAGAACTTCTCAAATTGATCACCAACTGCGCAGACGAGCTTGCACCCCTATGTATTCCCGACAGACAGCGTCCCAGTAAGGCCACCTGGGTCACCATCAACCTCCAAGAAGCCAGACTCGCCTGCAGACGTCTCGAAGAACTGGAGAAACAGCAAATCTGCGGAAGACTACCACCTTAAAGAACGCCATGACGGAATAACATCAACACATCACATCTACCAAGAGGACCTTCATCCAGAACAAGATCCTCGCCAACTCAAGCAACTCCTAAGGAATTCTTCAGCATCATCCAGGAATTCACCAGCGAAACCACGGACATCACCACCTCCCAGGACCTCTACAACCTGCTCCTACTTTCAGCTGAAAATCAAGGGAATCAACGATCGGACACCTGACTCTGAAACCACCCGCTCCCCCAGCAGCGCCAGCCAGCCCACCATCTCCTCCTGGACCCAGGTCACCATCAAATACACCGCATCGACCTGAAAAGCATCCTCTGGAGCCCCACAGACCCCGGACCCCCGCGCATCTTCCACAGAGCCACATCACTCCCGAACTACAACTCACCATCCAAGCCACCTTCAAAACCAGCATCTTTCCTGAGGACTGGAAACGCGCAGAAGTCAGACTCCTATTAAAGAAACACTCAGCAGACACCACGGAACTCAAGAACTAAGACCTCTCTCTCCTCCCTTTTATGGCTAAGGTCACCGAGAAGACCGGCAATGTCCAACTAACGAAATTAATCGAAGAGAACTACATCTCCCCCTCCCACCCCCCAATCCGGATTCGGCAGCAACAGCATCGATCGCTCTCCTCGCATCCACAGACGACATCCGCACTCTCCTCGAGCAAGGACACACTGAAGTCTTGATCCTACTCTACCTTTCTGCAGCCTTCAACACTGTTTCCCACCATACACTCACCGCCAGACTCCGACGGCATACAGGGAACGGCCCTCAACCAGCTCCACTCCTTCCTCACTGGCAGAACCCAAACAATCAGACTACTACCCCTCCTCTCCGAACCCACGGAAATCAACTGCGGAGTACCCCAAGGATTGTCTCTCAGCCCCTCGCTCTTCAACATCTACATGGCCCCCCTTGCTGCCATCATTGGACATCATGGACTCCGCATAGGATCCTACGCCACTGACGCCCAGCTCATCCTCTCCCTTACCAAGGACCCCTTCACCAGCAGACTCCACTTTCAGGAAGGAATTCGCATCCTCGATGAGCAGCAGCCTCTCCAAGACCCGACAGGTCCACGCTGTCGCCTCCACCAGTTTCAGCAGCCTCCGCATCCCCGAAAGACCTTCAAATGGACTCTTTTCCCCCGCCCCACAACACCCGAATCAAGAAAGACCATCACCCAAGCACTCATAACCATCAGACTGGACTAAGGAAACGCCCTCTACGCCACTATCAACAAGTCTCTGCTCCGCAAAATCCAGATCACCGGAAACCAGACTTGTCCTCGCCGTCCCTTGACATGGACACATCACCCAACACCTGCTTGAGCTCCACTGGCTCCGCGATGAGAAGAGACTAACTTTCAAGATAGTCACCCACGGCTACAAATGCCTCCAACACCGGACCCCAATATCTCAACCACTTAATCTCCTTCCATGTACCCGAGACGAACCGCCGTCCTTGCCCTCTCCGAACCCCTGTGCATCCGCAGAGCAAGAAAGGGTGGGAGAACCTTCTATATCACAGCTAAGACATGAAACGAGCTCCTGATCGACATCAGACATGCCCCCACCCTACACATCTTCAGGAAGAACCTCAAGACCTGGCTCTTTGACTGACCGGAGCTGCCCCGTGCCTTGAAACCCTCATGCGTGAATAACATGCTTAAAGAATCCCTGATTGCCATATAGCAATATCACCAGGTGTATGCAGCCTCGCAGATGTGCACTGGGCCTGGAGCCCAAGCAGCCTTTTGCACTTTGTCAAGGCTCGCATTGTGGTTCGACTGGTGGATGGCCACTATTGACAGCCAAGCAGTCACAGGCCTATACCTGGCATGACTTGTATGGGTGCAGCATTCGGATACAACAGTTAATGCCTGGTGGGCCCCTGCAGGCCCCTATATTGGCACACCTTCGTACAGAGACACAGTGCGGACGTGCAGGCGGTTGCTGTTAATTTCATGCTCCACTGAGGCTACGTTGAGTGGCCTCTGCCTCTGGTCCAGAGAGGCCCTGTAAGACCTGGGACCCTTTTCTTGTCAGCTTGCTGGCCCTGTTCTCCTGACCTCTTCTCCCCTCTCTGAGTTATTCTGGGCTTTAAGACCAGGTCCCCTTACTACTAGCCTGCTGCGCCTCCTCGCTTGTGCTCCTGCTGCCGCCTATCATCATTATGCCTCGCTCTCTCCTCTGCCTGTTTCCTATACTGCTGTTATCTCTCAAGTGTGCTGTTTTCTCTTGTGCCTGATTATTAGATCTCCTAGTCTGCTCTGTTCTTCCTACTGACCCGACGATGATACTGTTGTCGACCCTTTCATTAGGATGTGGTCACTTCACTTATTGTTAGACTGATTGATTGTTAAAAATCTGTTACATTGTATTCCCTCATTGTGCTTTCTCTCCCCTCCCTCCCATCCCCCATCTACCCCCGAATTAGCCTCAAACAACTTGTCACTTACCCTACCTACAACGCTCTACCCTATTTTCACATCTAAAGACCTAGTCAAGTTCAACCTGGTCTAACAGCTCACCTTGCCAACCACTACCACATCCACTTTACCATCTCAAGACTTGCCAACACTGGCACCATGCTCCCCAACTCCATGCGCAGAAACTGGAAAAATATATCCGAAAAACAGTGGGACAATACTCAACCCTCACCTCCCAGACACAGAAAAGGCTGCAAAGAACTACTCCCGGTGGATCATAGAATGAGTTGACATAATTACCACTGCCAAGCCAGCCAGATCCAGTTGACTTTTCTGAAGAGCCAGCTCGTTCATTGCTGAGTTGAAATCTACCAAATGCAACTGCAGGCAAGTTGAAAGGAAGTGGCGCACGAGCAAAGAGACAGGCAACCATACCAGCTTCAAGACATCTCTAAATCACTTCCACCCCACCCTGAAAGAAAAAACGTATGCTTAAGCAGACCGCATAGAAGCCAGCAAAAACCGCAGCAAGGAGCTGTTCATCATTATGAATGAGATCTCCAACCCCGCAGCCCGAGAACCACACCATCCCGTCCCTAGAAATGTGACACCCTGACTAACTTCTTCCATGACAACATCTGTCAACTACGAACACTTCAAAACCATAACCCCATGACGCCGACCGCATCAGTCTGCTCACATCCGCAAACGGCACCCCCAAAACCTGATCACCAATTGGGACCCTGACAAGTTAAGCCACAATCACCATTATGAACTCTGTGTACTTCGGTTCACACACAGACCACTGTCACCACCCCACCTTCAACCTCGGGAGTTGTCTATTGACGATGAGCTCAAGAAAGTCTTGAACACCTTCATTACCACTGCATCCTTCCCTGAAGACTTGAAACACGCTGAATTGCAGACCACCCCTCCTTAAGAAATCAACTGCCGACCCAGTGGAACTGAAGATCTAACGGCCCATTCCCACCAAATGTTCTCAAAGAATGTCGCCAAACAACTTGAACACAACAGTCTCCTGGACTACTTTGAATCTGGATGCTGAACCAATCACAGCACCAAGACAGCCCTCATCAAACCCACCAACGACATCCGGGCCCTCCTGGACTTTTGCAAAATGGCGGCCCTCATCCTCCTGGACCTATCAGCCTTCTTCAACAGTCTCCCATCACCTCTTGATCAACAGACTTCACATGAGAATCCAGTGAGACGCCCTCAAGTGGATCACCTCACACGAAAGAACTCAGAGAATCCTTCTCCCACCATTCACTTCAGAACCTGAAAAGATCTCCATCCCACATGGATCGTCCATCAGCCCCTCCATCTTCAACATGCATATGATCCTGTGGCCAACACAGTCAGATCGCTCAGACTCAGCATCATCTCCTATTCACTTGACACCCACATAATCCTCTCGCTGTCTGAAGACCCCTCCACCACCAGAAGCAACTTCCACAGATGTATGATAAACGCTGCTGACTGGAAGAAGGACAACTATCCCAAGCTCGGCACGGACACGACAGAAGTCTTGATCTTTGGGAACAACATCTCATCATGGAGCAATGCACGATGGCCTGCTGAACTTGGCCGATTCCCCCGCCTGACAGACCACGTATACAACCTCTGTGTCATCTAGAACAGCAAGCTATATCTGAATAAGCAGGTAAACGCATTCTCATCTGCCTGCTTCCACACCCCACACATGCTTGGCAAGGTCTTCAGTTGTCTCCCACTTAACACTGGAAGGACTGTTATGCAGACCCTTGTCACCAGCTGGCTGGACGGCGGGAACACACTCTACATAGGACTCACCGCACATCTCCTGAAGAGACTACAGTCCATACAAAATTCAGCTGCAAGACTCCTCGATCTCCCCAGACGGACCAGCATCACACCCCACCTCCAGAAGCTACACTGGCTCCAGATCCATAAGAGATTCCAGTTCAAGATTCTGATCTACTCATACAAAGTCCTGCACAGTGAAGGACCAACATAAATCAACAAAAGCATAACTTTCCACTAACTGACCAGACACCTGCTTCCCTCTTTCTCGCAGACAACCTCTCTGATCCGCCAAGTTAATAGCCGAGGGCACTCCTCACACCTGGTGCCCAAAGCTTGGAACGACCTTCCCATGCACCCCCTGACTACCCCAATCATCCCGGCAATTCAGGAAATTACTCAAGTCCTGGCTGTTCGAATCAACAAATCACCACAAAGCAGTTAAGCTGCTCCAGTGCCTTGAGACCCTCACAGGTGATATGCCATGCTTTTATTAATCCGTCATTGATTAAGATGTCGTAGACTGCCTCCTCAATGGCTCTGTGGTGCCTGGATAAGTTTGGGGAACTGCTGAAGTCTGAATCCTGCACTGTACTTAAATGGGGCATTGCACTGCAGCGATGATTCTCTGTGATCCACCTCATGTCTGCCTTTTCTGGCTACTCATGCTGCCCTGTAGCAAGTGGGTCACTTGGGTTGTGCCGATACCCTCCCATGGCGAATGTGGCTCTGCAGTTGGAGCTGGGGTTTGACAAGCCATCGCAACTCAAACTGGCCACACAAAAATACCAGTATATTGCACCCATACATACCGGGTAGACCGCAAACCAACTCTCCCATCAATAACAATAAACCGACATGCCCATCATCCTCAAAGCAATTAAAGGCTCCAGGGAAGCAGTACAGACAAGTGGATAAGCTCTTGTTGGATGTATTCATTCTGCACTAAGATACTCACAAAATAGTAGGCAGGGTGGCTAAAGCCAGGGTCTCAGTGGTTGAAGATAAAGTGACAACCCTTAAACTGCACGTCTCTAGTTGCTCTCCACAATGGATACACTGGAAGAACAAGGAGACGGTGCCCAAACCAATCCCTGAGAAACAACCTGTGCCTCATTGGGTTCCCGGAGGGGGTTTCAGCGGCCGCTCCTCACGCAGCTCCCTGCCCTATAGGACGCCTGGTATCGTAGCGCTTAACCGCCAGAGTGCTGTCTGCCACCTCACCTTTGCTCCCATAATCGCTATTGCCTTTGATGATAGCAGCGCTAGATTGCCTGATTGTCTGTGTATGAACTGCTAAGCATAATTTATACCGTAGCGCTAGATTGCCAAAGTGCGCTTGTACAATCTATTGAACTGTGCTGTGCTGCCTGTAGAAACCATGTGTGCCTGATTGTGCCGGTACCACTGCCATTGGCATCGCGTTGTTGGTGTTTGTACCCCAATCCGGTTTCGTTTTCGGCTTGCGGCCATTTTGTTGTTGCTTGTTGTGATTCCCTGCCCGGTTCTCCACCCCGCTCCCGCCTCCCAGCTGATCCTCCCTCGCCCCTCCCCTTCCACTATCCACATATGACAGATGGCTACGCGCGCAGCGTTCGCGCGCAGCGTTCACGCGCAGCGGTCGCGCCCCATGAGCGCCGAAGGTGCACCAAAGGTAAGCCAGTCTACGCCCGTCCGCGCCTGGACTGCGCCCAGCGCCAGACCCCCTGGCCCCCGCGATTCCCATCCCACCCGCATTACTTATGACGCCGCAACCCTCTCAGCCCTTAACCCCAGCCGACTCCCAAACTGCTACCAAGCCGCCCCAGGACACACCCAGGGACCCTTCACCTGCCTCTCCTGCAAATTCGACTGCATCAAGACCCACACCAATTCCACAAACTCCAAACAGAGCTCCGACACTAACCACCTAAAGTGCATCCTAATCAACACCCGCTCAGTCCACAGACACTCCATTGAACTCTGGAACCTACTCGACAATACATCCCGGACGTCGCCTTCCTCACAAACATGGATGAACGCCTCATCAGCGCCCGACATCGCCATAGCCATCCCAGACGGCTACAAAATCATCCGAAAGGACCGCATCAACCAAACAGGAGGAGGCATCGCCATCGTCCATAAGAACACCATCCGCATCACGACCAGCTCCGATGACAACCTTGCTTCCGCCGAACACCTCCACTTCCAGATTCACACCGACCACAAAACCACACTCAGAGGCACCCTCATCTACAGACCACCAGGACCCCGCACACAATTCAGCGAAGACATCGCTGACTTCATCAGCCCACATGCCCTCCCTTCCGAGAATTACTTTCTATTGGGAGACCTCAACTTCCACCTTGAAAAGAAAAACGACCACACCACCACCACCACCACCACCCTTCTGGATAACCTGGCCAATCTAGGACTCAAACAACTTGTAGACACCCCCACCCACTATGCCGGACACACTCTCGACCCTATCTTCACCTCCAGCAAGCACATCTCCTTAGATCACACCACAGCTCTCCATTGGACAGACCACAGCTGCGTTCACTTCAACTACAAAAAGTCCACGACCCACAACCCCCCCCCCCCACAACCTATTCCGCGAAGAAATTGGAACAAAATCACCACCGAACACCTCTTCACGTCGCTTCAACAAAACCCCCCTGCCAAATCATCGGACCCAAACCAAGCAGCCACTAACCTCACCCAATGGATCACCCATAGCGCCGACGAACTTGCACCCTTGAAAAACCATCTTATCAAGCAAGGTAGCAAAAAAGCCCCCTGGTTCAACGATGACCTCAAGAAATCCAAGAAGTCCTGCCGTACTCTCGAGAGAACCTGGAGAAAAAACCCAACCTCTGATAACCTAGCCACCTTCAAGAACGCCACCCGCAAACACCACCAACTAATCCGATCCACCAAGAAATCAGCATTCAAGGATCGACTGCACAACAATGCCCAAAACAGCAAGGAACTATTCAACATCGTCAAAGAATTTACTAACCCCACCGCCGGCACCAACGACATTTCTCCCTCCCAAGACCTCTGCGACTCTCTATCCTCATTCTTCCACAACAAAATCACCGACATACATAACAGCTTTGAAAACCAGTCCGAAGACCAGTCCACTCCACCCATTTCCGAACCAACACCGCCCTCTAACAACCTTTACGCCTGGAACCCAATCACCACCGAAGACACCATCCGCCTGATGAACTCCATCCACTCAGGATCGCCAACCGACCCATGTCCTCACCACATTTTCAACAAAGCAGGCTCCATCATCGCACCCCATCTCCGAGACGTCATCATCTGGAAACATGCCGAACTCAGCGCCCTTCTGAAGAAACCCACGGCAGACCCCTCCGAACTTAAGAACTACCGCCCCATCTCGCTCCTCCCATTCCCCGCCAAAGTAATTGAGAAAGCCGTCAATAGTCAGCTCGCAGCCTTCCTCGAATCCAACAAATCCCTCGATCCTTCACAATCCGGCTTCCAAGCCAAACACAGCACCGAAACCGCCCTCATCGCAGCAACAGACGACATCCGAACACTACTGGACAACGGAGAAACAGTTGCCCTCATCTTACTTGACCTCTCCGCAGCCATCGACACAGTCTGCCATAGCACCCTCATACAACGACTCAGCAACGTCGGAATATAAGGAAAAGCATTGGAATGGATCATATCTTTCCTTGCCGGAAGAACCCAGAGAGTCCGCCTCCCCCTCCCTTCAAATCAGAGGCCACCGAAGTCATCTGCGGCGTACCTCAAGGATCATCACTCAGTCCCACCCTCTTCAACGTATACAGGAGTCCCCTCGCATCCATCGCGCGCCAACACAACCTCAACATAATCTCCTACGCAGACGACACCCAGCTGATCCTCTCCCTCACCAAAGACCCGAACACCGCCAAAACTAACCTCCACGAAGGAATGAAGGAAGTAGCCGAGTGGATGAAGAATAGCCGGCTAAAACTGAACTCTGACAAAACGGAAGTCCTCATCTTAGGATCATCCCCCTCGGCCTGGGATGACTCTTGGTGGCCACCAGCCCTGGGATCCGCACCCACACCAACGGATCACGCACCCAACCTGGGCTTCATCCTGGACTCCTCCCTCTCGATGACCAGACAAGCCAATGCCGTCTCATCATCCTGCTTCAACATCCTACGCATGCTCAAAAAAGTCTTCCGCTGGATCCCCACTGAAACAAGAAAGACTGTCACCCACGCACTGGTCACCAGTCGACTGGATTACGGAAACATCCTCTACGCCGGAACCACAGCCAAACTACAGAAAAAACTTCAACGCATCAGCCAGACTCATACTGGACATCCCTCGCCATGCTCACATTTCCGACCATCTGAAAGATCTCCACTGACTCCCCGTCAACAAGAGAATAACGTTCCGTCTCCTCACCCACGCACACAAAGCCCTCTATGACCTAGGACCCGAATACCTCAACACTAGAGTGTCCTTCTACACTCCCACCCGCCATCTACGATCATCCAATCAAGCCCTCGCCGCAATTCCGCGCATCCACAGATCCACCATGGGAGGAAGATCCTTCTCCTACTTAGCGGCCAAGACCTGGAATTCTCTCCCCACCCACCTCCGACTTACTCAGAACCACCTCTCCTTCAGAAAGCAACTAAAAACCTGGATATTCGATAAGTAAATGCACCCGCCTCCCCAAGCGCCTTGAGACCCTCTGGGTGAGTAGTGCGCTATATAAATTTCTGAACTTGAACTTCCGTTCTTGTGTCCCATTGGATAAGCTGTCTCTTGGTTTTGTGGATGAGAGGGAGTATCGGGTCATGGCTAACAGGCCGCCTGCAACTGTTTCTCACCCCGTGATAGGCTGCATCTTCAACCACCACTCTTGGAATGTCATCTTCAAGGAGTATCAAATCACCAAGATCTGCGCTTCAACACCAAGCTCATGGTGTTCACAGACTACACCAGGGCGGTCCTTCAGCACAGATGCTTGTTTGAGGTGTTCAACAGAAACTCCTGGCCCATCATATCCAATATATGCTCCTGTTCTTGGTCCGTCTGAAAGTTATTTTCAACTCTTCCACCTATTTCTTTGACATTCCCCAACAAGCATGGAAGTGGGCAATGGAGCAACAGTTACTCCGACCCACCAGACTTGAAGATGCACAAACTGTATGACAGTTGGGTCCCCCGTGAGCTCTCTCGGGTACCCAGGGGGGAAAGACAACCCACTCAAGCAGGGCCGACCGAACCAGCACAGGAGACCAGGGTTACTGAGCCACGGCTTGACAAATCCGCTCGCATTTGCGAGGTAGAATTAAGGAGGACGAGCTTTTTTTAGGTCCTACTCGCCCTTTCTGGCGAGTAGGAAAACAAACTAACTTTTGTCCTCTGTCTTTGAAAACGGAGCAAATGTGCCAAGATTTGAAGGCATTTTTATTGCTCACCAAGCGAATGAGCAATAAAGATGCCTTTAAATCTTGTCACATTTCCTCCGCTTTCAGAGACCGAGGTCAAGTAGGTTGCAGTTTGGTCAAGGTGATTTTTCAAGGTATTAGACCTGCAGGACTAGTACAATTTTTCTGATTTTTTTCGCGCCCTATGAGCTCTTCTCCTACTGGGAGTGAACCAGAAGCTCTTGACCCAAAGGAGTCGATCTCGGGCACCCCCACAATCTTTCAGACTCAAGATGGCGATCATGAGCCACTCACTTGAACCCCCGCAGATCGAGATGTGCAGAATGACCCGGTCATGGATAGCCAACCATTGCTACATAAGCTGTGAAATACTGCTGTATTACATATAATCTTTTTGGACATGGGTTGGAGGGAGCGTTTCCCGTGGTATTACGCTCTTTTGTTGTTTTATTGTGATAATCAGAAATTGCTGTCAGCTAGCGTGATCCTTCTATTTGGCAACAGGGAACCTTGGATGGAATCCTGACACACCTTACTAGTTTCTTTGTTTGAATGTTTGGCGACAGATGCTTCATAGTTAGGAGTATGTGTTGAGGGGGATGGTTAATGTTCTGTTTTCCTTTATTGTTCTGACTTTCTTTTGCAGGCACCTACAACAAACTACATCCACTGGGGCCACTCACATACAACATGGTCTATGGCTCCACTGAGTCTATCCCTATTTGGACTGGGAGGCCCCTCATCAGGAGAGCGGCCAGTACAACACTTTCCAGCCCTGCCACACATGGTTACGGTAATTTCCTAGAATGTAAACTGTTCTTTATCGATAAGAGATTGCCTGTACTTTGTTATATAAAGCGGTTTCGCTAGGATGTGGTCATGCTCCACGAAACACATCTTTTAGGGGCCCACTGTCCCTTGCTCATCAGGTTTGGCTGGGACTTGTGTTTTTCATGCTTTTTTCTTCAGAGGTTCATGAGGGGTTGCGATCCTGCTGCACAAGGCCTTCCCAATGGCATTGTCGTCCTCCTACATTGACCTGCAGAGGAGGTACATAGAATCGGAGGGCGCTCTAGAGACTAGACACCAGAACTTCATAGCTGCCTACGTTCCCCAACAGATGTTGCACTGGACACTGCAGGCACCCCAGGACCTTGTGGTGCCCCCGCCCCTTGGACTATCAGATTGGGGGATGTGGTGTGTTTTTTAATGCTGTCTCAGACCCCTTTCTGGATATTTCCGAGGCCCTTTGGCTGGGCCGAATTGCACTCTCATCCCAACTTACATTGTAGACCTACTCAATTGTCCTATGCGATGCTTGGACATTATGGAACCCCTCACAATTCTTGTACACTTACGTGTCAGCAGAGCATAAACTGGGTTCCAGACCTAGAGACCCTCACTGGTGAAGCTGCTGTGTTCTACAAATCCTGATTGATTGAATCGGTCAGATTTTGCTCCCATCCAATGACCTCCTGCCCTGAGCCATCTCGAATCACACACCCTTCATCTCTGTAATGGAAACTCTTCGGGCTACTTACGAGCTATGTGGCGCTCAACACCTCGCATCTAGTAGACCACGACTGTATTGACTTTATAGCGGGGAACTCCAGATCTTATTTAAGCTAAACTGTAATACTGAGCCCTCTGCTGGAACCCCTATGGGTGTCCAGCAAACCCACCCCAAGGGGGTCTGACCAAGGGACATGTAAGTGGAAAGGAGATACGCCAACTGCTACAGGTATGGGATTTTGAAGCCCAGATCCTCTCTGGAGTGGTGGACTTGTGGCTGGGCCTCTGTGACATTGAGCGACAGTCGCAGGACCACCAGTCCATAGAGAGAATATGTTCTGGCCACCCTGAAGCAGATCTTCATAGAGGATGCTAGGCAGTGCGGGAGAGCGTTGACCCAGCTGGTCTCCGAACATAGAGACCAATCTAGCAAGCTCTTATATTGTCCGGCAGCTTATGCGGCCTTGACTAGAACCGTACCGGCCATTCGTAATTCTCATGCAACGCTTCATGAAAGTATGCCTGAGGTAGCTCTGGTCCTCGCGGTGTATCAAGACTTCTAAGTGGCAACCCCTCTACCCCCACAGGAGCTGCATTTCCACTGCTAAAGGACATTCCCCCTACACTTGATTCCTTGCTGTCTTTGGCCCGAGAACTTGACCAACCACTCACAACTGTGGACATACACATAGCTATTTCAGATCTCAATTCGGGCGAGACCCCTGGCACAGACTGGTTCTCCGTGAAAGTTTGCTCCCTCACCTACTGGCTCTCTAAACTGAGGTGGCAGAGCATGGATCTTTCACCCCCAAACCTGGGCACTGCCATTATTGTTGTGATTTTTCAAGGCCAACCAACCGGCAGAATATTGCACCTCGTATATGCCCATCTCTCTCAAAAGAACAAACATCAAAGTGTTTGCGGAAGTCCGAGTGATTACATTAAGTCTGACACTGAGTTACCTAGTCCACCCAGAACAAATGTTGGCTCATGCCTGGCAGGATCCCCTGCTGTTGTGCATGGAAGGTACAACTCTCCCTGTCCCAGCTGTCCCGTTTGAGCAGCTCCCTGGTCTTAGTCCAAATTGACCTTGAAAAGGCCCTTTACACTGGGGCGTGGACCTTGGAAGCTGTGCTGAAGCATGCATGTTTTGGAACCTACTTCCTCAGACTCATCAGCCTACCATATAATTCCCCTGCATCCCAAGTTCAGGTAAACTGAGCCCTATCCCCCGCCCTTTTCAGTAGTCTGGGGCTCCAACCAGGGCTGTCATGTGTCTCCATTACTTACCCTAGTAATCGAACTCTTTGCACGTATTATCAGATGCAACACCCACATTTGGGTTGGCTGGCTGACCTGCAGTCTTTCAGCACCAGACGCCTCAACCCATATTGTGAAGCATGTGGTCTGCAGAAAAACATGAACAAGTCGCTGTTTGTACCAGTTGAAGACACAAGAGGACATTCTTGGCACCCTGCGATCTCGATATGTTGTCTCCTTCAAATATTTAGATCTCTAGATATTCTCCGCTGCCAAGCCCTGGCCTGGACTCTTAGTTTTCAGCCCCTTATGATCACCCTGACTAGGTCCTGTGGAAATGGGGCCTCCTGCCTCTAATCGCTATAGGACGGGTAGCCTTATTTAAGAGGATGTGCATCCCACGCTTTTTGTGTGTCATTGTGATCTTCCTCCAAGAGACAGAACGGGGCTGCCAGAGGACAGCCCTGTTGTGCCTCTTGGAGGAAGTTAGATGACTGAGACTGGAGAGAAACGTTATTGGGATGGCCACATTGTTGGGCAAACAAGATATCGTCCGTAACTGGAAGTTGCCGGAATCACGCCTTATTGTAAGGGTGGAGGGGGGTGAACTGGTGAGCCAGCCATGAGAATCCGATCGATGAGGTCCAGTTAGGCCACCGAAAGTATAAGATGTGCAGCTGGTGGCAGATGCATCATGAGCTGAATGTGTAACTATATGGATGATAATGTATCTACTATGTCTATATCTCTAATGCATTTTTATGTATTCTTTTAGAATTATGTTTGTGAAATGCCAAAATCTTAACTTGGATGTAACAAAATAGGGCTTAGGGTTGGTACCCGTTTTGCCATTGGCTTGAAAGGTAACACAGGTGTTGCAAAACTCCTTTACTTTCTGGTACATGTTTGGACAGTAGAAGTGGACAACTTTCCTACTCCAAGTCTTTGCCTGGCCAAGATGCCCAGCTAAGGGGATGTAATGGGCCAATGAGAGTGAGAACTCTGTATTGCTGAGGCGCCATCCCTCCTCCCAATGTTTTGTGGGAGCCTCTGACATATCATTGCTTAGGTCAAACTTATCTCTATTGACCCTTGTGATTGGTTTGACCACCACGCCATCACCTTCCGCCTGCCTAGCACCCACGAGACTTGAACAGCACAACCTGTGATTACCAAACGATGGGTTAGAGACACCAAGAACCTTGATCACGGGAAAGTGGCAGCACATTGTGAGACTTCCTCCACTATATCTGATATTCTCGATGACCTGGTTCAACGGATCCCTCAACAAGGAGAGGAGATCCCTTCGCCAGACTGAACAAAACTGGAAACACCCATCAGCAACCCATCTAAAACTTCTCCGCCAGACCAGGAATTCCGACAATAAACAAAATCCTCAACTCTAAAATAAGAATTCTTCTGAACAGAGCTTGACCGCCAAAAATCGACCTCGCAAGCTGTTTAACTTGGTCAAACACAAATCCAACAAACTAGCGAAAACCTCCAAACAAACACCTAAACCCCTAATATCAAGCGAGGAATTTTCATCCTTCTAATGCAACAAAATCTCTGCCCTAGGAAATGAATTTAAATCCCTAGCTAACCATCAAAATCTGCCGGCTCTACCTCTTATCTCCGCGATGTCTTCCCATACCTCACACAAAAACCAAGTGCACTGGTCCAACTTTAAAATCTAACCACCTGTGTGCCTGTTGCCTTAGCCCAGCTGCCGCTGCTGCTGGAGGAAGTTGGAGGCCCTCCTCCACCTGCAGGCTACAACCTGCGCATCATCCTTGGTGGCCAGTGGTAGGCCCTAGGTTGCTCACTGTTACTGTATTGCTTTTTGTTGTCATTGTTTATTTTGTCTTCGTTTCATTCCTCCATTTTCCCCTCTTGCGCTATTCTGTGACCTCTTTTGCTTTCTGTACCCCTCCTTATTCTTCACTCAAGTTTCCCGCCCGCTCTCATTTGTGTGCTCCCAGCTGCTCCTCCCACCCACCGCCCCCCTCTTATGGCGGGCGTGCCTAAGGCAAGCCCGTCTGCGCCTGGACCGCACCCAGCTACAGAATCCCTGGCCCCCACGAACGCCACGACACCAGATGCTGCTACGATAGCAGTACCCCTCCACGCACTCAACATCAGACGATCACACACCTGCTTCCTAGACGCCCGAAGCGCACCAAATACCCTTCTCCTGCCAGAACTGCAGCTTCACCAGCATCCGATCCGCTAATCCACCCACCAGGAAAGAACTCCACTACCTCAGATGCAATCTCCTCAACACCCGCAAACACTCTGTTGAACTCTGGGGGCTACTTGACTCAACCTCCCCAGATGTCGCCTTCCTGACGGAGACCTGGCTGAACCCCGCCCTGGCACCCAACATCGCCATCGCCATAGCCATCCCGGACGGCTCCAAGATAACCCGCAGGGACCGCACCAATGGAGCAGGAGGAGGAATCGCCATCGTCCACAGGAACACTCCCTTGATCAACACAGACGACACCCTCAGCACTGCCGAACACCTGCACTTCCAGATCCACACCGATTCCCAACACCCTCAGAGGAACCCTAGTCTACAGACCCCTCGGACCTCGACCACAGTTCAGCGACTCCATTGCCAACCTAGTCAGTACACACACTCTCTCCTCCAGACTAAATCCTTCTCGGGTACCTGAACTTCCACCTCGAACAACGACGACTGCAATTCCACCACCGTGATCGACAACCTCGGACTCTAACAACTCGTCACAACACCTACCCGGTCCGCTGGCCACACGCTTGACCCCATCTTCTCCGCAAGTGCGCACTTCTCCTTCAACCACACGACCGAACTCCACTGGACCGACCATCGCTGCATCCACTTCACCTTCCGGAAACCCACCGCACCCAACAGATCCCCCGCTGCTGCTGGAGTAAAGTCACCAAAGACTAGCTAACCACCACCCTTGCCCGGAGTCCACCGCCCCTGACACCGCCGCCCGCAACCTTAGACAATGGATCGACTGCGTCAACACCCTTTCCCCGATCAAGAAACCCTCCAACAAACACACCAACAAGAAAGCCAGCTGGTTCCCTCAAGGCCTCCAAGCAAACCTTCCGAAACTAAGAGAAGAAATTGCTCCCTGAACAGACCCAGGACAGCAACACAGCCCAAAAGAACGCCACCTGCAGACACCCATCACCTCATCAGATCCGCCAAAAGAGCCTCCTTCAAAGACCGCCTAGACAACAACGCACACAACAGCAAAGAGCTCTTCAACATCGTGAAGGAACTCTCCAACCCCAGCTCCAACAATAACAACATCCCACCTTCGCTCGCTCACCAGCCCCCTATTAGAGACCCCCCCCCCCCAGTGTTCCAGGAATCTGTCGCGGATCTGCCCTACTGATCTAGAAGAAAATATCTCCCTCCTTCCCATCTCCCCGCACGGCCTCTCTACCGCTGAACTCGCAGCACATTACAACACAACAGTGCCCTCCATCTTAGATCAACTCGCCCCCATGAAATAAAAAAAACAGGAACATCCCTTCAAGAACATGGTTTAACAAGGACATTAAAGATGAAAAAAGGAAACTCAGAGCCTAAGAAACGGCTCTGGAGAAAGAACCCCTCCTCCACCCACTGTGAAAAGCTCAAATCAGCAAGAAGAGAGTACAAAAACCACATCCCTAAAGAAAAAAACAACTTCTTTTTCAATGCGCTCGACCAGGCAAAAAACAGACCAAGAGAACTATTTGACATCATTGAAAAGCAAACCTCCAAACAGTCTAATTCCCTCGTCCATCCCTCTAAAGCTTTATGCGACAACTTCATCAACTTTTTCAACAACAATCGACAAGATCGAACTTTCCCTTGACATTAACCTACCTCCTCCAGGCAACAGCCTTATAACTATCTAATCCTCCTCCAGTAGGCTTCCCGCACGTACCTGGTCCGCCTTCGATCCCGTCTCGGAAACTGAGATTCTCAACTTAATGGCCTCATCGAAGGCCTCATCCCACAATATGGACCCTCTACCCTCCCAATTGGTCAAAGATCTGAAATTCGCCCTCGCTCCTATCTGGTGCGAAAACATAAACAGTTCCTTGAAAAACTGTACCATTCCCGAATGCCTCAAGATCGGACAAGTTACCCCTCTCCTAAAAAAAACAGGCCTTGACTAAAAAGACTTGAACAACTTTAGACCGGTCTCCAATCTCCCCTTATTGGCCAAAATTTCTTGAAAAATGCGTGCTTCACCAACTGAATAAACAGATTGACATCATCAACCTGCTAGATCAACATCAATCATGTTTCAGAAAAGGCTATAGCACCAAAACTGCAATCCTTAACATTGTCGACAACATCAGTCACTCCCTTGACTCAGACCACTGCTGTCTACTCATCCTCCTCGGTCTGTCAGCAGCATTCGACACAGTGGATCACATCTTCTCATCAAGGCCCTCGAGAGAGTTGGGGCTGAAGACCAGGTTCTACAATGGTTCTCATCCTTCTTCCAGAATCGTTCCCAGAGAGTCAAAATCAAGTCATACACCTCCAACCTTCTCCCCGTGAACAGAGGCGTCCCCCAAAGCTCTGTTCTCTCTGCAACTGTTCAATATCTACATGTTTTGCAGCGTGAATCTTTCTGGATTCACTATGCTGTGCATATTCCGCAATCTGGTGGTTGGGTCCGGAATCGTACTCCTTTTTTTTTTTTTTTTTTTTTTTTCGTAGCCCAGGTGGGCGTCGACGTCCCACCATTTGGTGTACCTTCGGTGACGTGGGAATGCTTCCGGCGGAAGCTCCCACCCTTGGGCCCCATCTTCAGATTCTTTTTTTTGCAGTTGGGTCTGGATCGTCACGTGAAGCTCCAGAAGTTTTGGAGGAGAAAAATAAGTGAATTTCTTTAGGAAAAAACTCGAAGACCAGGAGAAGATCATCAGAGCCGGGACGACGAAGAAGGAGAGGAACCTCGACATCTTCGACGTCCGACGGAGAATGCACACACAGGGGACCCCCTGAGCGCAGTAATGGACAACACAACATTTAAAATCTGGCGTAATTGCCACCACAAGTACGTGCAGAGAGACCAGCACCCGGTCTGCAACCTCTGTCTGCCTATCGACCACGGGAGCAAGGACTGCAACGCCTGCTCAGTCTTCACGCCGAAGACGCTGAGGATTCGGGAAAAACCGCTCACCACACGATGCAGGGCAAGGCCCCATCGCTGTACGACCTGGGCCTCTCCACCGACGACGAGGACAACATCGCCGAACGTCCAGATGTCTCCACGGTCGCAGAGACCGATCAGAAATCGTCAGACCAGGTAGGAGAGTCTACGACTCCGAAACCCTCGACAGGGCCTCGAAAACCTGAGGTTGACTCTCGAAAATCAGTCTAGAGCCTCGAAGGGAGCACCGGCGTCGAAATCTTCGACCGAAGCTGCGGTCCCCGAAAAACAGCCCAGCAGATCCTTCGAGGAGGACTCCCAGGCGGCAAAGACCAGCGAAAAACAAGGGTTGTCGAAGCAAGCTCCCGAAAAGGAATCCTCGACTTCGAAGGAGCCGAGAGCCGCTCCGACGTCGACGGGGCCGTCTAAGAGGGCGACCGAAACGCTCGACGCCGAGCAGGCCGCACAGATGGAGAGAAAGAAAAGAAGGCTCAAGGCCGAGATGGAAAATATTATCCAGAGGAAGAAGGACTTCGAAGACAAAATTAAAAGCTTCAGGTTCCCCTCGAAGCCCACGACGGTCCTCGAAGAGATAGAATAACACGAAGAGTTCGGCGCCGAAGAGCCGCCGAAAACTCCGGAGCCCTCGGAGCAGGGAGAAGAGGAGGACCTCTATTACACAGAGGGTGATTATGGGGACCCGCGTTCGAGCTACGACTCTGGATCCTTGACGGCTCAGGACCAGGATTGGCAGGACATCGAGGCCGAAAACCCGGAGGAGGCTGTGGAGACATACCCCTCGAGGCCTTCACCGCCAGATGACATTGGGGCCTACTATGAGGTCGTCAAGAAGGCTGCAGCAGCTTATGAAGCCAAATTGGAGAAGGCTAAGGCAGATTTCCTGCTCCCCGCACGGACAAAAAGCCACTTCCTGCCCATGCTCAAGAGTATTATGGCCCAGGGCAAAGAGGCGTTCAGAGAACCAGCTACCTGCAGGTCAGTCACGCCAAGGACGGAGAAGAAGTACAAGTTCTCCTCCCAGGACCTCCCTTACATCCAGGGGTCCGTTTCAGCAGACTCAATTATAGCCGCAACGGCCAGAAGAAGGGCCAACGTCCCAACAACATCTGGGCCACCTTCTGACAAGGAAAGCAGGAGGATGGACCTAACAGGCAGAAAAATTGAGAGAAACGCAGCAATGCACTGGAGGATGGCAAACTACAACGCCCTTCTCAACAGGCACCAGTACCAGCATTGGGACGAGATGAACCAATTGCTCAAACACATCCTAGAGGAACACCAGCAGAGAGCCGCTCACCTCGTGGAAGAGGGGGAAAAGCATCGCAAACTCGTGCCTGAAGACCGCCTTGGACGGGGCAGAAACATCCAGCAGGCTGATGGCTATAGGAATCACAGAGAGAAGGCAAGCCTGGCTCAGGATCTCAGGCTTCAAGATGGAGGTTCAAAACAACATCCTGAACACCCCTTTCAATGGAGAAACACTGTTCGGAGCCCCAGTTGATGAGAAACTCACACAACTGAAGAAAGACAACGAGACGGCAAGGTCCATGGGGGCCCTGCAACTCAGGGGGATGAGAAGAGGCACTCCTACGCGGAGGCCGAACGGAAGGGGTGGAAACCCGCAAGGACAACCACACCAGGCGTTCCACCAGGGTCAACAAAGTGACAACCAAGGCCACCAGGGCCAGCAGAAGCAAAACTGGAACTACCAGAACAGGGGCCAGTCCTTTTGCGGGAGAGGAAACTGGCGGGGCCAGAGACGGAGGCGGTGAACAACCCCCCTCTAAGTGACTTCACACAGGAAAAGGTGCCCACCCACTCAAACGCTCCGAGGGAAGAGCACGGAAAAGCAAAGAGGAGAGGGCTACACGGACAAGACACAAAAGAACATGTAACACCAGTAGGATGCAGGCTGAGATTTTTCCTCCGAGTGGAAGAAAATAACCACAGACAAGTGTATACTCAACATCATACAGTTCGGATATGGCATAGAGTTGGAAAAGAGACCACCAAACAGAAAGCCAAAGAAAAGAGAGCACTCGGGAAGGGAGCTGCATTTGCTCCAAGAGGAAGCTCAAGAACTCCTCCTCCAAGAGGCCTTCGAACCGGTCCCATTCAAAGAACGGAACAGGGGAGTGTACTCAAACTACTTCCTGGTGCCAAAAGTGGACGAAAGCCTAAGACCCATCCTGGATCTACGGTTTCTAAACAAATATGTACAGACTCAAAAATTCAAGATGACGTCTCTACAAGAGGTCATCCCACAGATAATGGTCGGGGACTTCTTGTCCACCATAGACCTCAAAGATGCGTACCTGCACATCCCCATGAACAGGAAGCACAAGCACATGCTAAGATTCACAGTAAATTAGGATCACTACCAATTCAGAACCCTGGCATTCGGTCTAAAGTCCGCACCAAGGGTATTCACCAAATGCCTCGCAGCAGTGGCCGCACATCTGCGAAGAGAGGGGATACACGTGTACCCCTACCTCGATGACTGGCTCATAAAGGCAAGCTCTTACAAGACATGCAAAGATCATGCAGAACATGTCACAAGAACGCTAGCAAGCCTGGGATTCTCCATACACTGGGGAAAATGCTCGATGGAACCGGAGCAAGTGAAGATCTTCCTGGGAGCTCAAATCAACACCGTCCAATGCAGGGTGTTAACCAGCGAGAAGAGACACTCAGCCTACTGAGGGAGAAACGTCACTACCGGAAGGGGCGAGCGAGGACAGTGAGCATGATCTTGGGAATGATGGCGTCATGCATACACCTGGTCCCCAATGTACGCCTGCAGATGAGACCACTCCAAGAGTGGCTGCAACAGCAGTGGTCACAAGCTACAGGAAGTTGGGAGGATCTAGTGGTTGTAACGCACAAAGTGCAGGAAGAAATAAAGTGGTGGACCAAAGAAAGGATAACAATAGGAAAGCCTCTAACGCCACCGGACCCAACAGTGACCATCACCACAGGCGCATCCCAGAAGGGATGGGGCGCACACATGAACAAGCTCAGAGTGAGGGGTCTATGGAGCCGAGGGGATGCGGTCAAACACATCAATTTCCTGGAGCTGAAAACAGTGCTTGCCCTCAAGGCCTTTCAGAAACAACTGTACAACCAGAAGGTGCTGATACAGACAGACAACACCACAACAATGTTTTACATCAACTAGCAGGGGGGAACACAATCATTCCCTCTGTCACGCTTGGCACAGGAGATCTGGAGATGGGCAATACTACTCAAAATAGACCTGCTAGCCATACACCTGCCAGGGAAGGACAATGTAGAAGCAGATTAGCTCAGCAGGTAAACTTCAGCATCCGACGAGTGGCAACTCAAAATACAGGAGACAGAGAGACTATTCAGGAGGTGGGGCACTCCGACAATAGACCTGTTTGTAACACGCCAGAATGCAAAATTCTAGTACTTTGCATCCAGACAACCAGAGGCACTATCCCAAGGGAATGCCCAATGGATAAGCTGGTCAAAAACATTTGCCTACGCTTTTCCCCCCGATACCACTGATTCACAGGGTTCTCAAAAAATGCATGACGAGCAACATGACGCTCATCCTGGTGGCACCACAATGGGCCAGGCAGACCTGGCACAGGGCCCACCCCACAAGTTCCCAAAAAGAAAAGACCTACTCTCCATGGAAAAGGGAGAAGTTCTACACCCAGAGCCGAAGCGCCTCAGCCTATCAGCTTGGCTCCTGAGGACTTGGAGTTTGCACATCTGAAACTACCAGAGAGCACCCTATGGGTGCTGTGAGAGGCAAGGAGGACCAGCACACTCAAGTGCTATGGGGAAAAATGGAAAAGATTCACTCAATGGTGCTGCAAGAAAAAACTCCAGAGAAAGCTAACCAAGGAATCAACGGTGCTAAGATACCTCACGCACCTAATAAGAGCCAAGCTAAGCTCATCCTCGCTTCTTTAAATCTCAAGTAGTAAAAAGATTCCTGGTAGGGGCTAAGAGAATAGCTCCACCAAAAAGGATGCCGCCGCCGGCTTGGAACCTGAATGTGGTACTGACCGAGCTCATGAAAGCACCTTTGGAACCCATCCACAAGGCATCACTGCAAATGCTGACAATAAAAGCGGCCTTTCTGGTAGCAATCACCTTGCTACGTAGGGTGAGCGAACTACAGGCACGAACACTGCAGGAACCCTACATCCAGATACAGTGACAGGGTCGTGATGAGAACAGACCCGCACTTCATGCCAAAGGTGGTGTCAAGGTTCCACATGAATCGGAGTATTCAGATTCCTAGCATCTTCCAGAACCCCACGACAAGCGCTGAGAGGGCGCTCCACACTCTAGACGCAAGAAGGGCAGTGATGCACTACATTGAAAGGACGAAGGAACACAGGAAGACAAAACAGTTCTTCGTATCCTTCGCAAACAGTTACATGGGTAGACCAGTGACTAAGAACACTATAACTCGATGGATCGCACAAACGATACAATTCTGCCACAAGCAAGCGGGCAGGAGCTAATAGGAGGGGCACAGGCCCACTCGACAAGGAAGAAAGGAGCAACAATTGCCTTTCTGGCCAACACACCAATTCAGGACATATGCCTGGTGGCAACATGGGCTTCAGTGCACACGTTCACTAAGCACTATTGCGTGGATGTACAGATGAACAAGGAAGCACAAGTAGGACAAAGAGTGCTTCAACATATATTCAACAACCAACGCTCATCTTCCACCCAGCCGCCACAAAAGTAACAAAACCGCTACAAAATCTATGCACAGCATAGTGAATCCAGAAAGATTCACGCTGCAAAACGAATAGGTTCTTACCTGTCGGTGTAGTTTTGCAGCTTGAAGATCTTTCTGGATTCACTAGCGAACCCCTCCGCCAGAAAGATGAGGCTGGAGAATAAGGTGGAAACACATAGAAAAGAAAGCAAGTTGAAACTTACAAGATATGTGAAAAGAATTACATTGAAAAAAGGATTAACAACCATAGCCATGGATTCACTACAAGCACAGAAAAGAAAAAAGAATCCAAAGATGGCGCCCAAGGGTGGGAGCTTCCGCCGGAAGCATGCCGACGTCACCGAAGGTACACCAAATGATGGGACGTCGACGCCCACCTGGGCTACGAAAAAAAAAAAGACTACGATTCCGGACCCAACCACCAGATTGCGGAATATGCACAGCATAGTGAATCCAGAAAGATCTTCAAGCTGCAAAACTACACCGACAGGTAAGAAACTATTCGTTACCCTTCGCTTCCATTCTGAATAAAGCCAACATCCCCTTCCACTTATATGCAGATGACACCCAGATTTACCTGGAATCCTCCTCCATCAATGACATCCTAAGGCTCAATAATACTCTCAAAGAAGTCCAAGAATGGCTATCCTCAAACCACCTGAAACTCAATCAAGGTAAAACCGAAATCCTACTGATTTCCAACAAGGAAGAAAACCCGCAAGTTTCCGAGTGGCTAAAAGCTATTGACACTCTCAACGTGATGCCCACTCTGAATAATTCTGTAAAATCACTAGGAATCATCTTAGACCACAAATTATCCATGGCGAACCACATTAAAAACTGCCAAGAGCTCCTTCAATCTGAAACTACTCCACGAAGTCCAACCCTACATTCCACCCGCGGATCTCAAAAAAGCCACCCAATCTCTTGAGTTATCCAGACTGGACTACGGGAACGCAACCCACTCTGGTACCCCCCTCTCCCACCTAGCTCCTCTAAAAACCACCTTCAATGCACCGGCCAGAATGGTCTCGGGAGTGAAAAAATTTGACCACATTTCTCCCGCACTCAGAGATCTAAAATGGCTCCCAGTGGAAATGTGGGCCAGCTTCAGAACAGCCTGCCTGACTCACAAAGCCTTGCACACAGGGAAACCAGAATACCTTGCCTCGAAACTCAAGAAAGCCGGTCAAGCAAGAACACTCAGAAGCTCAAACTTCCTCCTGCTCATCCCCCTAAGAATTCGAAAACTGCAAACCGCTCCTTTGCTGGGAATGCTCCGAAAATCTGGAGCGCTATCCTGGTCGACATCAGAACTGTTTCCTCCTTTCTAAAGTTTAAACCCCAACTAAAAGACCTCTACCTCAAACGTGCCTTCCCGAATCCAATTACATAACCCTCTAATCCGAACTTTTGTTGCCTCCAGATCGCACGTTCCTGCAACTGACCTCTCTCTCTCCCCTTTTCCTGGGGTCGGCCTCGCTACGGATATGACTTTGTCCTCTCTGCCTCAGGGCCAGTTGAATCTCTTATTGGTATGCGTATTCTATTTGTGGTCCTGCTGTACGCTCACTCTGTGCGCTTTCGATTCATTATATGACTTATACGTGTTGGGACTTGTTGTTCGCTTAGCCTTCTGTGTATTGTATTCGCTATATTGACCTACACATCTGGTTGTGAAGCGCTCCAATGCCATCGGGTCTGGCCAGCGTTATAGAAAACTAAAAAAATAATAATAATAAAAAAATAAACCTGTGCAACTCCCTTGCCACCTTCCATCGTAACATCGCAGACATCCACGACCGCTTCAAGGTCTAACCGCCACGACAACCACTGAGACCTCCGTCCGCACGTCCACCATCCGCACCGACCCCCCTGCGCTCCTGGACCAACAAACTACAAAGACACCATCCAAATCATGAACACCATCCCCTCCGGATCTCCGTCAGACCCATGCCCACACCACATCTTCCACAAAGCCAGCACCACCATCGCACCCCATCTCCGGAAGGCCATCCACATCTCCTTCGAGACAGCAACCTTCCCGGAGAGCTGGAAGCACGCCGAGATCAATGCCTTTCTCAAAAATCAAAGGCTGACCCCAAGAACTTCCGCCCCATCGCCCTGCTCCCAGCGAAGGTCATCAATTAAGACTGTCAACAGACAACTGACCCGCTACCTCGAGGAGAACAGCACCCTGGACCCGTCCCAGTCCGGGTTCCGCAGCAACCACTGCACCGAAACTGCCCTCATCGCAGCCACCAATGACATCAGAGCCCTGCTGGATTACGGAGAAACAGCGGCCCTCATCCTCCTGGACCTGTCAGCCGCCTTCGACATAGTCTGCCACCGCACCCTACGCACGCCTCCATGACGCTGGAATCCAAGACAAGGCTCTGGACTGGACTACCTCTTTCCTTTCCGGCAGAACCGAGAGCCACCGAGATCGGTGGCGTACCCCCAGGGCTCATCCCTCAGCCCAACATTGTTCAACATCTACATGGCGCCGCTTGCCCACATCACCAGACTGCACTACCTCAACATCATCTCCAATGCCGACAACACCCTGCTGATCCTCTCCCTCACCAAGGACCCCCTCACTGCCAAAATCAACCTCTACGAAGGAATGAAAGCCGTTGCCAAGTGGACGAAGAACAGCAGACTGAAACTAAACTCAGACAAGACGGAAATCCTCATCCTCTGCTCCACCCCCTAGGCCTGGGACGACTCCTGGTGGCCGACCGCACTGGGAACAGCTCCAACACCCACCGACCATGCACTCAACCTAGGGTTCATACTCTAGTCTCTCCATGACAAAACGGGCCAGCACCGTCTCATCCTCCTGCTTCAACACCCTCTGCATGCTCCACAAGATCTACAGGTGGATCCCCACAGAAACTAGAAGAACGGTCACACAGGCCCTCGTCAGCAGCAGGTTGGACTACGGAAACGCCCTCTACGCAGAAGCCTCGGCCAAAACTCCTGAAAGGACTCCAACGCATTCAAAACTCCTCCGCACACCTGATCCTAGACATCCCTCGCCGCAGCCACATCATACCCCACCTGAGAGACCTGCTCTGGCTCCCCATCAACAAGAGGATCACCTTCAAGCTCCTCACCCATGCACACAAAGCACTACACATTGGACCAGCATACCTCAACAGGTGACTCAGCTTCTACACCCCCAATTGCCAGCTCCCCTCTGCAGACCTTGCCCTCGCCACAGTTCCCTGCATCTGATGAGCAACCTCCAGCGGCAGATCTTTCTCCTACCTCGCCTTCAAGATCATGGATCTCCTACCTTATGTACGCAGACGATACACCGATCTACATCAAAATCTCTTCCCCTGGGGACATTTTCTCCCAGAATGAGGCCCTGAAGCCGACAGTCCATTGGCTCACCGCCAACCAGCTTAAACGTGAATAAAACTGAATTTCTTCTAATCTCCCCACCCACAACCAATTCAGATATCCAGGAATGAATCCAGACCAACACAGCACTAAACTGCCAGTTCTACCATTGTTGACTCTGTGAAATCCCTTGGAATAACCCTGGACGGCACCCTGAACATGCGTGGCCATATGAACTCTATGGCCAAAACTGCCAGATTCCACCTGAGTTACCTCCGAAACCTAAAACCCTTCCTCGATGTTTCTACTTTCAAACTGCAATCCAGGCACTAGTCATTTCCAGACTTGAATATGGATGCTCTACTCTCACAGGGCTACCCAAGAACTCTCGGTCCCCTTTGAAAGACTGCCTCAACGCCGCCGCTAGACTCCTAACTGGCTCAAAGAAATTCAACCACATCTCTCTCCTCCTCAAAGTTCTGAACTGTCTTCTCCTAGAGGCCAGAATCCAACTTAAACTGGCCTGCATTACTCACAAATCTCTTTACTCCAATTCCCCTGCATTTCTCACCCAAAAACTTGAGATATCCGGAGAAGCCAGAAACTCCTGATCTGCCAAAGACCTGTTGCAACCAGCACGCTTCCGGAAGAAAAAACCTACAATCGGGCCTTCTCTGAGCCCGCTCAAAGAATTTGGAACTCTCTCCCACCCGCCATCAGAAGACTTCCGTCCTTGGCGCACTTTAAAAAGGAGACCAAATCCTTCTTAATGGGCAAATACATCATCTAACGATAACATTTCTATTACCTCAGTGACATGTTCCACCCTCCAGCTCTGCATTATCCACTGCTCCTACGGACAATACCAATTCCTGCACTCCTGGGCATCCCACCCAAGAGTTGAGACTGCGTTCCTTCTTTTATAATGTATCTACTTGTTTTAATTTTTATCCCAGAAGTACCCGTGGCCTTAGACTGCGTGTTTTTTTTCCTCTCTTTTTTTCCTTTTTCTTTCATAATGTATCCACCTATTTTACCCAAGCGGTCCCTCCCTACTGTACGCTTTGTATGCCACCTGTAATCCTGTAAAGCTCTGGAATACCCTCACGGGTCTGGTTTGCACTCTATGGAACTATAAAATAAAAAAATATCCATTTTCATGTGAGGCAGCTTGCGGTCTCGGGTTCTTTGTCTGTTGCACAGCTCTTCCACAGAGGAGTGCCCAGATACCCAGGGCTCAGTTTCCTCTAGGTCTGACCAGTGTTCTCCCAGAGGAGAGGAGACCTAAACTTGTGGCTGCTCTGAAGTTTGTTTCCCAGACTTCTTACCTTTTCTCTTGCAGTGTTGGGGCATTATTCCAGGCCCCAATACCCCTTTTCTTTTCTGCCCTGGGCTTCGCTTTGTGTTCCTTGTTTTTACACCAGCCCAATCTGGTATTCCCAGCATGGTTGCGTGGAATTATTATCTCTACCTCGGCCCGTGCTGAGGGCTCCAGATCATTCCCTAGATGACACTGTATTGGGATGGCAAAGTACCCAACCACCTTTTAATTTTGTCCAGTAACCCCTCCCCACTTTAAGGGCACGGTAGCCATGAGATGAACTTTATTATACTTCTCACCATTCATGACTAGTTATGTTTGTCCAGCGCAATACTGCTCTAGGGATACCATTTTTTTTTAGTCGCCATGGTTACACTTGCAACTATATCTGTCAGTGCTTCTACTCTAACCCCATTGATGTGTGGCTGTCCAGGTTACGGAGCCAGACAGCCAGAGCAGTTGCTTCAACCCCACACTTTTTAGATTACGGTAGAATCCCATCTGTAAACTCACCACTTCAGTTGTAACTGGGGGTGTACTAGTAGAAGCCTTTTTGGGACCAGGAAAGCCCCCAATTAGGTGTCCATTTGCCTTACAATTGAAACATAAAGTCTTTTTGAAATCCCATTTCTTACCCTAGTACCCACCCTTGGGTTGCGGACTGCCTCTGGGCCCACCTTCCAGCACAGGTTTTTGTGGTACCTCAGACGTCTGTTTATTTTTTTTTTTTGTTCTTACAATGTTCCACATGCTCCCAGTAGAGGGAATAGCAAAAACTTTATTTTGCTCACCCCCACCATAAGACTTTGGGGACCCCCTAATCTTGTTTTAATGGTTTTCCTTCTTCCACGAACTCCTCAGGAGAGGCTAAACCTATGTCTATCAAGTATTGATGAAATATTTTAGACTTGTAGTCACCTACACACCACCCTACACTTACACCCCCTCACTTGCATTCATCAATATGGCAAAAATCAAAAGATCCAAGCTAAAGATCCCCCACTGAGGGACCTGTCCAGCATTGCAACATCGGCCCGACGAGGAGCAGACCAATGATGAAGCATGACATCCTTCTGGGTGTGTGATAGCATTCAGATCCGATCACTCTCCAACCCCCCTCATCTCCCCCAGGATCCCTTAGGTCTACCAGCCAGTTACTTCTGACATCCTTATCATCCCTCCCACCCCATGATGAACTGCAACGTCCTTTTGTGCTAGGTTGTCATTTCCGAGGTCTGATGCTGGACCTAATATATCTCTTCCTTGTCCCTCCTTTCATTTATAGTGATTCAGAAGCAAGCCAGAGGAGTGGAACGGGTGATCCCTGTTTTAGGCACCGGGTGTAGCGATGTTATATGAGAGATGTGAGGTAGTGTCTTCCCAAGAGGATTGGGACATCTGAAAAGGGAAAGTAGGAGGTGAAGAGCAGTGGTTGGAGGTTACATCTGAAGATGCAAGAATAGCTGGAAAGGGTGCTGCAAGGTCTGCATGTACAATGGCCAGTGGAGGTGACTTGGGGGCGGGTAGGCCAGAAATGGTGTATAATGTGCAATATCTGCTTGTGGAACCACCACTACTCTCTCAGTGGGCAGGGGCAGATGAATTGGTGGGTTGTATGGACTTTGACTATGAGGAGGATAGCTGGGAGGAGGACTAGGTCTTGGGCAGTGAGGTGATTGATAAGGCGTAGCAGGGGAGGTGGCAAAAAGGGGCCGGAGGGTCCATGGGTGGTGGTGGGTGGGTTTGTTAATCAGTGTCCACTTAGTGTTTTACAGGCTTAAGACACAAATCCACTGACACCAGGTCGACGGGCAGGTGATTTCTACTGTTAAGGCAGCAGAAGCAAGGCAGCAGACTATGGAGCGGGAACTGACTTTAATGCCAGGTAAGGATGTAAGGGCGACTTTGTCTGCCCCGGTTATGTTGTCAATTGGGGTGGAGGCTGGGAATGGAAAGGAGTAAACTACATGTCTGCAGATGTACTGTTAAGTTAAGGACACTGTTGGGCACGGAGGAAAACGGGTCCGCTACAAAAGGGTACACAATAAGTGTCTGCACAAAGGGACGGAGCATCTTGTACACAAACCGGTAAGTAAGCACGAGAACAACAAGGGGACATGGCTTAGAACATGAGAACTGATGCTGTGGAACAGATTGTGATGAGAGGTAGAAATGTACGGTCAAAATAGGGGATTTCAAAGAAAGAAAGGAGTTGAAAAAAGTTGTCTTACATGTGACAAAGCCACTGGGTGCACACCACAGAAAAGAAATGGCAGGAATTATATGTCTGAATGTTTGCACTGTTGCATAGTGAGCTGGAAGCTAAAGAGGTCTAAGGAGGAAGAATACGACCTGTTCAAACGACCTAGGGTTTCCATAACCATATAAAACTGAACAGCAGCATTTTCGCTTTTCGATGGTGTATATTTCGAAAGGATCCAGAGCAGAGTGTGGCCCTGTTTAAATAGTTGGATGTTGTAGGAAGCTGGCTCTGTATATGGTATACCACTTGGCGTTTATACCATGCACAGAGTCCAGAGATTACCCCAGAAGTGTTCAGGGCTCAATGCAAACCCAAAGTGCTCTATTTACTCCACTATTGGAGCTTTCATAGTTTCACATGCCTGAATCATTCTCCGTCGTCGAGACGGGAGTCTCCGTTACATAAAAAAACAATGCCCAGTAGTATAGCAAACTGAAAAGAGGCCTAGGCCCATTTCCCTTTTGCAACCCATAACCTTCGTTATGTAAAATAGACCGAACTTGTCCCTGAACCAATAAGAAACTCCTCACCCTCTAGAACACATTTTTGAGAGAACCTTTTGCCCCTCAGATTTTCTAACACACGTTTTGCTAGGGCGTCTCCTTTGAGCTCTGTTCAAACTCTTCAATTTCTACTCAATCTAGATTGGATTTGAGTTTTCTTCTTCAGATTTATTTACTACCTACTATTTCTCCAACTGTTACAATGGCTGACAAGGAGAAAAAATGTTTATTTAGAGTCAGGGCCACCTGTTCAAAGAAAAGGCACTATGCAGACGACCCTTAAAGGATTGCATCTACTGCCTTTATCCAGATCATCAAGCAAAGGATTGTAAGGTATGTTGTACCTTTTCAAATAAAACTTTGAGGGCTCGTGAAGGAAGGCTATTACTTTGTCTTCAGAAGCTTAAACGATACAGAAAAGGGGGTGGTGATGAACAGAGTGTCTGAATTAAGCAGACCACTCTTACCCAGTCCAAAGATCAGGGCTTGATCCATCACCGTTATTTATCTCACTGCCCCATCCCAGCTCAGAACCTGGCTATATGCAAATTAGTCTGTCCCTGGCCCAGTGCATCATGGGAACAGGGCAGACCAAACTACCAAGCCAATTCTTCACCAGAAAGGAGACAAGCTACCGGGGACCGGTTTCTGGCATTTCAGCCTCTTCGGCCCGGCTTGCTTGAATCCTGATGGAGCAGTGAGAAAGGGACTCATGTCTGAGTATACCCTGCCACACCTATAGTGGCCAAAAACGATACAGAAAAGGGGGTGGTGATGAACAGAGTGTCTGAATTAAGCAGACCACTCTTACCCAGTCCAAAGATCAGGGCTTGATCCATCACCGTTATTTATCTCACTGCCCCATCCCAGCTCAGAACCTGGCTATATGCAAATTAGTCTGTCCCTGGCCCAGTGCATCATGGGAACAGGGCAGACCAAACTACCAAGCCAATTCTTCACCAGAAAGGAGACAAGCTACCGGGGACCGGTTTCTGGCATTTCAGCCTCTTCGGCCCGGCTTGCTTGAATCCTGATGGAGCAGTGAGAAAGGGACTCATGTCTGAGTATACCCTGCCACACCTATAGTGGCCAAAAACGATACAGAAAAGGGGGTGGTGATGAACAGAGTGTCTGAATTAAGCAGACCACTCTTACCCAGTCCAAAGATCAGGGCTTGATCCATCACCATTATTTATCTCACTGCCCCATCCCAGCTCAGAACCTGGCTATATGCAAATTAGTCTGTCCCTGGCCCAGTGCATCATGGGAACAGGGCAGACCAAACTACCAAGCCAATTCTTCACCAGAAAGGAGACAAGCTACCGGGGACCGGTTTCTGGCATTTCAGCCTCTTCGGCCCGGCTTGCTTGAATCCTGATGGAGCAGTGAGAAAGGGACTCATGTCTGAGTATACCCTGCCACACCTATAGTGGCCAAAAACGATACAGAAAAGGGGGTGGTGATGAACAGAGTGTCTGAATTAAGCAGACCACTCTTACCCAGTCCAAAGATCAGGGCTTGATCCATCACCGTTATTTATCTCACTGCCCCATCCCAGCTCAGAACCTGGCTATATGCAAATTAGTCTGTCCCTGGCCCAGTGCATCATGGGAACAGGGCAGACCAAACTACCAAGCCAATTCTTCACCAGAAAGGAGACAAGCTACCGGGGACCGGTTTCTGGCATTTCAGCCTCTTCGGCCCGGCTTGCTTGAATCCTGATGGAGCAGTGAGAAAGGGACTCATGTTTGAGTATACCCTGCCACACCTATAGTGGCCAAAAACGATACAGAAAAGGGGGTGGTGATGAACAGAGTGTCTGAATTAAGCAGACCACTCTTACCCAGTCCAAAGATCAGGGCTTGATCCATCACCGTTATTTATCTCACTGCCCCATCCCAGCTCAGAACCTGGCTATATGCAAATTAGTCTGTCCCTGGCCCAGTGCATCATGGGAACAGGGCAGACCAAACTACCAAGCCAATTCTTCACCAGAAAGGAGACAAGCTACCGGGGACCGGTTTCTGGCATTTCAGCCTCTTCGGCCCGGCTTGCTTGAATCCTGATGGAGCAGTGAGAAAGGGACTCATGTCTGAGTATACCCTGCCACACCTATAGTGGCCAAAAACGATACAGAAAAGGGGGTGGTGATGAACAGAGTGTCTGAATTAAGCAGACCACTCTTACCCAGTCCAAAGATCAGGGCTTGATCCATCACCGTTATTTATCTCACTGCCCCATCCCAGCTCAGAACCTGGCTATATGCAAATTAGTCTGTCCCTGGCCCAGTGCATCATGGGAACAGGGCAGACCAAACTACCAAGCCAATTCTTCACCAGAAAGGAGACAAGCTACCGGGGACCGGTTTCTGGCATTTCAGCCTCTTCGGCCCGGCTTGCTTGAATCCTGATGGAGCAGTGAGAAAGGGACTCATGTCTGAGTATACCCTGCCACACCTATAGTGGCCAAAAACGATACAGAAAAGGGGGTGGTGATGAACAGAGTGTCTGAATTAAGCAGACCACTCTTACCCAGTCCAAAGATCAGGGCTTGATCCATCACCGTTATTTATCTCACTGCCCCATCCCAGCTCAGAACCTGGCTATATGCAAATTAGTCTGTCCCTGGCCCAGTGCATCATGGGAACAGGGCAGACCAAACTACCAAGCCAATTCTTCACCAGAAAGGAGACAAGCTACCGGGGACCGGTTTCTGGCATTTCAGCCTCTTCGGCCCGGCTTGCTTGAATCCTGATGGAGCAGTGAGAAAGGGACTCATGTCTGAGTATACCCTGCCACACCTATAGTGGCCAAAAACGATACAGAAAAGGGGGTGGTGATGAACAGAGTGTCTGAATTAAGCAGACCACTCTTACCCAGTCCAAAGATCAGGGCTTGATCCATCACCGTTATTTATCTCACTGCCCCATCCCAGCTCAGAACCTGGCTATATGCAAATTAGTCTGTCCCTGGCCCAGTGCATCATGGGAACAGGGCAGACCAAACTACCAAGCCAATTCTTCACCAGAAAGGAGACAAGCTACCGGGGACCGGTTTCTGGCATTTCAGCCTCTTCGGCCCGGCTTGCTTGAATCCTGATGGAGCAGTGAGAAAGGGACTCATGTCTGAGTATACCCTGCCACACCTATAGTGGCCAAAAACGATACAGAAAAGGGGGTGGTGATGAACAGAGTGTCTGAATTAAGCAGACCACTCTTACCCAGTCCAAAGATCAGGGCTTGATCCATCACCGTTATTTATCTCACTGCCCCATCCCAGCTCAGAACCTGGCTATATGCAAATTAGTCTGTCCCTGGCCCAGTGCATCATGGGAACAGGGCAGACCAAACTACCAAGCCAATTCTTCACCAGAAAGGAGACAAGCTACCGGGGACCGGTTTCTGGCATTTCAGCCTCTTCGGCCCGGCTTGCTTGAATCCTGATGGAGCAGTGAGAAAGGGACTCATGTCTGAGTATACCCTGCCACACCTATAGTGGCCAAAAACGATACAGAAAAGGGGGTGGTGATGAACAGAGTGTCTGAATTAAGCAGACCACTCTTACCCAGTCCAAAGATCAGGGCTTGATCCATCACCGTTATTTATCTCACTGCCCCATCCCAGCTCAGAACCTGGCTATATGCAAATTAGTCTGTCCCTGGCCCAGTGCATCATGGGAACAGGGCAGACCAAACTACCAAGCCAATTCTTCACCAGAAAGGAGACAAGCTACCGGGGACCGGTTTCTGGCATTTCAGCCTCTTCGGCCCGGCTTGCTTGAATCCTGATGGAGCAGTGAGAAAGGGACTCATGTCTGAGTATACCCTGCCACACCTATAGTGGCCAAAAACGATACAGAAAAGGGGGTGGTGATGAACAGAGTGTCTGAATTAAGCAGACCACTCTTACCCAGTCCAAAGATCAGGGCTTGATCCATCACCGTTATTTATCTCACTGCCCCATCCCAGCTCAGAACCTGGCTATATGCAAATTAGTCTGTCCCTGGCCCAGTGCATCATGGGAACAGGGCAGACCAAACTACCAAGCCAATTCTTCACCAGAAAGGAGACAAGCTACCGGGGACCGGTTTCTGGCATTTCAGCCTCTTCGGCCCGGCTTGCTTGAATCCTGATGGAGCAGTGAGAAAGGGACTCATGTCTGAGTATACCCTGCCACACCTATAGTGGCCAAAAACGATACAGAAAAGGGGGTGGTGATGAACAGAGTGTCTGAATTAAGCAGACCACTCTTACCCAGTCCAAAGATCAGGGCTTGATCCATCACCGTTATTTATCTCACTGCCCCATCCCAGCTCAGAACCTGGCTATATGCAAATTAGTCTGTCCCTGGCCCAGTGCATCATGGGAACAGGGCAGACCAAACTACCAAGCCAATTCTTCACCAGAAAGGAGACAAGCTACCGGGGACCGGTTTCTGGCATTTCAGCCTCTTCGGCCCGGCTTGCTTGAATCCTGATGGAGCAGTGAGAAAGGGACTCATGTCTGAGTATACCCTGCCACACCTATAGTGGCCAAAAACGATACAGAAAAGGGGGTGGTGATGAACAGAGTGTCTGAATTAAGCAGACCACTCTTACCCAGTCCAAAGATCAGGGCTTGATCCATCACCGTTATTTATCTCACTGCCCCATCCCAGCTCAGAACCTGGCTATATGCAAATTAGTCTGTCCCTGGCCCAGTGCATCATGGGAACAGGGCAGACCAAACTACCAAGCCAATTCTTCACCAGAAAGGAGACAAGCTACCGGGGACCGGTTTCTGGCATTTCAGCCTCTTCGGCCCGGCTTGCTTGAATCCTGATGGAGCAGTGAGAAAGGGACTCATGTCTGAGTATACCCTGCCACACCTATAGTGGCCAAAAACGATACAGAAAAGGGGGTGGTGATGAACAGAGTGTCTGAATTAAGCAGACCACTCTTACCCAGTCCAAAGATCAGGGCTTGATCCATCACCGTTATTTATCTCACTGCCCCATCCCAGCTCAGAACCTGGCTATATGCAAATTAGTCTGTCCCTGGCCCAGTGCATCATGGGAACAGGGCAGACCAAACTACCAAGCCAATTCTTCACCAGAAAGGAGACAAGCTACCGGGGACCGGTTTCTGGCATTTCAGCCTCTTCGGCCCGGCTTGCTTGAATCCTGATGGAGCAGTGAGAAAGGGACTCATGTCTGAGTATACCCTGCCACACCTATAGTGGCCAAAAACGTTACAGAAAAGGGGGTGGTGATGAACAGAGTGTCTGAATTAAGCAGACCACTCTTACCCAGTCCAAAGATCAGGGCTTGATCCATCACCGTTATTTATCTCACTGCCCCATCCCAGCTCAGAACCTGGCTATATGCAAATTAGTCTGTCCCTGGCCCAGTGCATCATGGGAACAGGGCAGACCAAACTACCAAGCCAATTCTTCACCAGAAAGGAGACAAGCTACCGGGGACCGGTTTCTGGCATTTCAGCCTCTTCGGCCCGGCTTGCTTGAATCCTGATGGAGCAGTGAGAAAGGTAAATAATTCAGAAGCTTAAAGCCAGGAAGGAAGTCCTGTCTAGGGTCTTCTGGCTGCAGTCCCTCTAAACCTCCCCCAAGCAAAGAAAAGGAGAGCATGGGTCATGCTTCAGGGGTAAAACATACTGAGGACTTCAGGGCTAGGCTCTGGCCCCCTGACTTTCCATGCCCTACTGTGAGCATGGGCCTGGCCAAAAACCTAGGGGTTTGGTTCGATGAAGACTTGAACTTTTCTTCTCAGATAAAAAAGCTGACAGGGACTTGTTTGGGGACCCTTAAAATCTTGATGATATTCCTCCCTTTGCTGCCAGTGAGCGCTAAGGAGACGGTGGTCAGAGCAATGATTCTGTCTCGCCTAGATTACACTTAACGCCTTGCTGGCTGGCAGTCTGTCTTACTTGACCAGGAAACTTCAAGTAGTCTAAAATGCGCCCGCCAGACTGCTACTGGGATTGCCTCGTAGACAGAGAGTCCGCATTAATTTACATACTCTGCATTGGCTCCCGGTGGAGTCTCGCATTTAATTTAAAATGCTTTCCATGGCTCACCGTGCTCTGCATGGTTTTGGCCCTAGCTATTTGCAGAAGCGATTTTATAAACCCTCACGGCACCTGCGATCATCGGATCAGCTACTAATGAAAAATCCTCGGTTCATGCGCCAGAGGCTTGGCGGCAACTCATTTGTTCGCAAAGCCGCCCTGACTAGGAACCTACTACTGATGGCTCTAAGGAGTATCCATGACCCATTGCTTTTTTAAAAAAAAACTAAAAACGCTGCTGTTTTAGATTGACATCGGAGTATGGATAATTTTTAATTCTTTCTGGAGTTAGCGCCGGGACACTTTCAGTAGCTGTGCGCTGTATAAATTTAATATAACTTAACATAACAAGAGGAAAAGTTCACAGTCCACAATCGCCCACTAAAGTCAAACATTCATTCAAGAAGCCGGCCTCCACACCTTCTGAGGGGACATTGGAGAAATCTACACTGTCGACGGGAGCGTCGACGAAGAAGATGGCGGCGTCTATGTAATCGGAGGTAAAACGTACATCTAAGACTTTATCACCGTCGGCGGTAGTGTCGATGCCGAGATCTCTGGTGACGACTGCATCGACTACAGGTAACAATTGCGCCGTTGACTGCAATGACGACAGTAACGGCATAGTCGATGGTAGCGTTGACAACGATAATGTCGGTGGTTGCGATGCCGAATTTGTTGATGAGAGGAAAAAAAAACCAGAAAATGGGTTCTTGCCAGGAAGAACCCATCACCAAGTAAGGTGACCCCTTTGGTAACATCTCACCTGTTGGCGGAGTCAGAAGAAGTAGAGGATGATGGTGGTCCTTTTGGCTATGCTAGTAGCCCGTCGCAGTTGCAAATAAAGTTCCAAGAGGGTGACTCAGAGGACGAATATGAGGGGTTTCAATGACGTCCCCAGCAATAATACCGCCAGGAGGAGATGGTGAGTGTTCCATCTTCATTGCTAAAGGATTTGCAGTTCATGCTGGAGGATTAGAAGAGACATCCTGTTCCTCATACCTCTAGAGAATTACAGGTGACTACGCCTCAACCACGCTCTATACCAGGTACGCCAGTGCGTAGGCGATAAATTTTACCAGAGCCCTTGCCTAGATCTCCACCAGCAAGATCTCAACTAGAGCCAGTGACCACGGATGATGATGATGAGGAGGAGGGAGAGATAATGGACCCTAGCATAGGAGTGGGATGAATATCTCATTTAGTCGCTTTCTTCCCCTTCACCGAACCCTGTCGCTTCACCACGTGAGTACATCAGTGGTTTTCATAATTTAATGGAGAGAGCCACAAACAGATTCACACTCACCATGTCCACAGACAAAGCAGAATGTTTCTTTTACGACTTCAAGGAACCTTATCGTAGTACATTTCGGTCCCTACCGATTGTCGATCATCTATGGAAAGAGGGCCTGAAAGTCCTGGAGACACCGGCAATGGTGACTCAAGTACTTGCCAGACTGGACAAAAAATATAAGGCACCTTCGGATGCTCCAGCTTGTCTTCTAGGCCACCCCAAGCTGGACTCCGTCATAACCCAGGCGTCTCGGCAGAAGACCAGGAATCCGTCCGCTCCTATTACGACACCTCCGGACAGAGAGCGTAGGAGATTGGACAATGCGGGGAAGAGGTTTTCCTCTGTTTGCCCTGTTAGTTAAAGCTTTGAATGCCCTGGCCATTCTAGGCAGGTACGATAGGCAGATGTGGTGTGACCTCTCGCCTCCTGCATTCCAGAGGCTGACAGACCAAGATTCTGCAAGAGGGAGAAAGGACTTCGGCTGAAGTCATAGATTGTGCTATGGACATGGACATCGCAACCACAGCCTTCAGATCGTTGGGAGGAGCGGCGGTCCTGTGCAGACAAGGATGGCTGAGAGCAACAGCGTTCAGGCCGGAAGTCCAAAATAAGATCTTGGACCTTCCTTTCAATGGAGAGGATTTATTCGGAAATCACATAGACTAGGTACTGCAAGGTATCAAAAAAGATACTGATACAGCGAAATCATTAGGAACACTACAATATAGGAAAGTTCCTTTTCAAGGCTCTAAAGGTAGAGGCCACTCATCTTTCAGAGGAGGATACCAGCAGGGAAGATATTCATCTTACTCTACATCATCGCAGCCTTACCGTAAGTAGTATACGCACCGTCAGTCAGGAGGCTACACAAAATCTACACCTAGAGGGTAGGGGAGGTAGTCGGGGGAAAGACAACAACCAACGACAATGACAGCCTTCAGGATCAGGCTACACCTATCTCTCTTACGTCACATGTTCCCTTGGGTTGAAAGATTGCTTATTATCTCCAAAATTGGCAGCAAATAACTACGGACCAGTGGGTCCTCCACATAATTCAATTCGGACACACTCTAGAACTTCCACAAACGCCCCCTTGTACACCACCGATACATCAAGAGGTCAGGCACTTACTTCAGATGCATCGGGAGATTCGGACAATGCTCCGAAAGGGAGCAATAGAACCGGTGCCGAACTCCCAGAGGGGAAGGGGTTTACTCACGATTTTTCCTAGTCAAGAAAAAACACTCTCCAATGGCGTCCTATTCGAGACCTCCGATCCCTAAACACCTATCTCAAAAAGCAATCTTTCACAATGGTTTCTCTTCAGGACATCTTTCTGCTTTTAGACCCAGGAGATCATATAACCACAGACCTACAGGATGCGTACTTTCACATCCCCATCCATCCTTCCCACAGGCAGTACCTTTGGTTCATGGTTGCCGGAGAACATTACCAATTCAAGGTACTGTAGTTCGGCCTGAAATCAGCCCCAAGAATATTCATGAAATGACTGGCTCCAATGGCGGTTGTTCTAAGGAAACAAACACTAAGTATTTCCTTACCTCGCTGACTTGTTGGTTAAGGCACCATCAGCAGCATCCGCCCGATCGCCAACAGCGGCTTGCGTGGATTTGTTTGCCAGGTTAGGTCTGACTTTAAACGAGGAAAAATCATCCCTTCAACTGACAAGAAACATTACCTTCTTGGGAGCGATACTGGACACAAGGCATTTCCCCTCCAAAGAAAGGCAACTGAGAATTACATCTCTTTTCAAAGACTTCACAAAAAGAAAGTGCCTTTCAGTATGCAAGTACAAGTCATTGCTGGGAACGATGTCATCTTGCATTCCCCTCGTACCTTGCTGCAGGTTAAGGATGCGTCTGTTGCGAGAGCAGCTAGATATACAATGGCTTCAAGCATAGTCAAGGTAACGCCGAACATGGTTCAAGCGGTGAAATGGTGGCCCCAAGAGCGGAACATCTCGCGGGGCCTTTCATTCCTCACAGAGCCAGCCCCACTGATAATTACTACACATGCGTCCCTAGAAGGATGGGGAGCCTTCCTTCAGGACCTTAAAGTCAGCAGCCGCTGGAAGTTGCACGAGCAGAAGATGCATATAAACCTATTGGAACTCAGAGCCGTTCGCTTGGCATTGCTGGCGTTCCTACCAAAAATAAGATCAACTGTGTCAGTAAGAACGGACGACACAACAGCTATGCATTACTTTAACAAACCAGGAGGAACAAGATCACTCTCCCTGTCGCAAAAGGCCCATAGAATATGGGAATGGGCACTGCAACACGAGATATCAAGAACAGCGGAACATCTCCCAGGGGACCAGAACGTCCAAGCAGATACACTCCGCAGGCTCAAATCTACCTGCCACGAATGTGAGATCGACCAAGGGGTTCTAGACAACATCTTCCAAAGATGGGGGGGGAACCAACAGTAGACCTCTTCGCAACAGCAGAGAACGGGAAATGCTGGTTCTTCGCAAGCTGGCTTCCCCAACGGGGATCCTGCGGGAATGCGTTTTTGATGGCATGGTCAGGTGTCTTTGCTTACGCCTTTCTTACAATTCCCCTCCTGCCACGAGTTCTTATGAAGATCAAGAAGGAGCCGTGCCGGGTGATCCTGATAGCCCCATGGTGGCCCAGGCAGCACTGGTTCACAGAGCTTCCTCTACTGTCGGAGGTCCATCCGATTCGCCTCTGGCCAATACAGGGACTTCTGACTTTGTCCCAGGGACAAGTGCTACATCCAGATCTGAAATTATTGCACTTAGCGGCCTGGCTCCTGAGCACTGTAAGTTTCACCATCTAAAGATCTCAGAGGAATGCAAAGAGATCCTATCAAAAGCCAGAGCGGAGAGTACGAACAAGACCCACAGAATGAAATGGGAAAGATTCTGTCTGTGGTGCCAAAGATGTAACATTCATCCTCTGAATTCGGCAGCGCATGAGATTATTCCATACATTTTACTTTTGGCTCATGCATCGATAAAGGTACATTTAGCTGCAATATCACTCTACAGGAGGACTTCCTCAGCACCAACTATGTGGTCTGGAAGAGTCATCCAACAATTCATGAAAGGATTATTCCGGGTTTTTCCTCCAGTAAAGCCTCCACCACCTCTCTGGCAGTTGAACATTATTCTTTCTCAAGTAATGAAACAGCCCTTCAAGCCAATACACAGGGCAGATCTTAAATTTCTATCATGGAAAGTTCTGCTTCTCATAGCGCTCACTATAGCCAGGAGAGTGGGGGAAATTACAGGCTCTCACGATTCAAGACCCTTTCTTACAATTTCAAGAGGATAGAATGATACTTGGGACTAATCAAAAATGTATTCCAAAAGTTCCAATTGACTTTCATTTAAATGAGCCACTAATGCTCAAACGGTTCTTTCCTCAACCAACAACCGCAGCGGAAAGAGCTCTCCACTTGCTGGATGTCCAACGCTGTCTCAAATTCTATTTACAAAAGACAAAACCCTTCCGCAAATCTTCACAACTGTTTGTTGCCTTCAGCACACCCAGGAAGGGCTTCCCTTATCAAAAAGAGGAATTGTCAGATGGATTTCCAGTGCGATAGAGTATTGTCATCATACAGCTGGAAAGCCTTTAAATGCACAAGTTCGTGCCCATTCGACAAGAGCAGTGTCCACCTCCACAGCTTTGTTTGCGGGAGTACCGATCCAGGATATCTGCAGGTCAGCGACCTTGAAGAGCACACACACCTTCACCAGGCATTACTGCTTGGATGCAGCCACAGGAAGAGATGTGGTGGTGGGAGAAGCGGTGCTGAGAAACCTTATCCAGTAACGGTGAGCCCTCTTTTCATCCCTCCGTCCTGGTTTCTTGGATACAAATGCACAGTTTTTATTATGTTTAGTGAGTGGTTACATTTCTAATATGCAGAATTCCATAATCAATTTGTATAGATAAATGATGTCTTGCATAGCTATACCAGGTCTGCATGGAGTCTACAAATAAAAGAAAAGTCCTTATTCTACTGCTCGCTATTCTGATTCAGGCATGTGAATCTATGAAAGCTCCAATACAGGAGTAAGAACACAAGTTACTTACCTGCAACTGTAGTTCTTCAGTATTGGAAGCTTTCATAGATTCACATGCAACCCACCCTCCCCCCCTTGAGAGGCTCACCTCGGATTAAGCACAAAAGGTGTTAATGGAACAAGTGCACGAAAATCTGAGGGGCAAAAGGTTCTCAGGAGTGTTTGGTTCAGGGACAAGTGTGGTCTCTTTTACATAACGAAGGTTATGGGTTGCAAAAGGGAAATGGGCCTAGGTCTCTTTTCAGTTTGCTATACTACTAAGCATTGCTATTTTTTTGTACCGGAGACTCCCGTGTCGACGACTGGGAATGATTCAGGCACGTGAATCTATGAAAGCTTCCAATACTGGATAACTAAAGTTCCAGGTAAGTAACTTGTTTTCTTGCGGTAGTGTGGGCGAGCAGCCATAGGCCTAACATAGAGTATAAGATATTTGTTGTGCATACAATGACCAATAAATTAAAACACAACTCAAAGGGAATCCAAAGCCAATTTTGTATAAGCTTCTTTCAAGATTTATTGTAAAACAAAGATCTTTGCGAAAAGTTAAGTGTTTTTAAATAGGAATTATGTACAGTTTCAAATGGACACTCATGCAATTTTCAGTCTTTGCTATGTTAACTTATGGAAGAAAATAAATTGGGTTTCGCAGGTAAGTAAATGTTAGACCTGGCACCATTGGCATGTGTCTCCCTTCCATTTTTGTTACTGTGCCTCATGTGTTTTGTTGGTGTTAGCTGCTCGGAGCACTGTGCCACTGCCAATCAGTATCACAGTGCAAGTGCTCCCTATAGAAAGTATCTATGTTGATTGGTTTCCATGATTGGCTTATTTGATTTGCTGTCAGACCCCAGTAAAGTGCACCAGGAGTGCCAGGGCTTGTGAATCCAAATGCTGCTAGTGGGCTTGCATTCCTGGTAGTGCCACCCACAGAAGCAGCCTTGTAAAATGTGTCTAGGGTCTGCCATTGCAGAACCTGTGTGCAGTCTGGTACTGTCATGCTGACTGGACAAGTGCACCCACTTGCCAGTCCCTAAACCGTCCCTGAACTTCATATTAGTCACCTCTATGGTAGGCCCAAGGGCACGGTGCATTGTAGGCATAAGGTAGAACAAGCCCTGATGTGTGTGGCATGTCCTAATGGTGAATTACAGCCATTTTCGTTTTTCACTATTGCAGGGCTACCTGTTCTCATAGGCCAGAATGGGCTGATGGAATTGTTACATCCTACATTCCTAACCGACTCAGGGAACATGGTAGAAAGTCAAGTTTAGTATGCCTGAACTCAGAATAATAAAATACATCTTTTAGTAAAGTTTATTTTAATATCCTGTTTTTGCAAATATCACTTTTAGAAAGCTGGTATTTGCTTGCCTAACCATTTCAGCTCGCCTCTGCTCTGATATGTATCTGCTGTCTGGTTTCTGTGTGTGACAGGGCTGGGGGATTCCAAGAGACCGGCTGGGGCTGCCAGGTGGTGAATAGAGAGATTACACCAGGATAGGTGGGAGGAGTGCCCCTGGGCTCTGAATAGGGCTGTGCTCTGCCACCACAATGCTGGCTCCCCCTCCTGGGGAGTCTCTGATGTCCCTGCCCTGCACACTGAAAGAAGAAGCCAGAGTCTGCAAAACAAAGTGCTCAAGGTACGGACTGGATTAGGCAAAGGCCCCCCTGGCCTGAAAGAACAAAGGATTTTGGGTATAAAGATAGGAGCCCTGCTCCTAAGAAATCCAATCCTGCTTGAACCAAGGCGAAACCTCTGCCTAAGTAGAAGGAACCGGGAAAGTTGAAGGACTACTGTCCCTGTCCTGGGAGATTGGCCTGCAGTGGTTGCCTTGCTGCTGAAGGAAAGGAAGAACCTGCAAAGACTATTTACTTTTAAAGACTTGTGTTTCAAAGCTCTCCAAGGGCTTGTGTGTGAGCTTGCCCCCTGAACAGAGTCCCAGGACCAGTGGACTCTTAACGACCTGGAGAAGAACTGCTGAGGGCGCTGCCTTATCCCGCAGCGCTAAAGGAGAGAACTGTGTGCGCGCCTCATGCCAAACTACCGCACACTCTGAGAACCCTGTGCCCACCTGTCCGGCCCGAGCAATGCGACTTCTGCACCCTTTTCGAGCCATAGCTCGCAAAGAACGGACCTGCCCGGCCCGAGCAACGAGACTTCTGCATCACTTTGAGCTGTAGCTCGCAACGTCTGGACCGGCCGGGGCCAATCCACAAAGCATCCCCCCCCCCTTCTAGTAACGCGACTGCCGCACTTCGAGCCGTAGCTCGCAACGTCTGGACCGGCCTGGTCCGAGCAACGAGACTGTCGCACTTTCAGCCGTAGCTCACAACGTACGGCCCGGACTCCGCTTTTTAAGCTTTGTTCTCCCACCCCCCTTGCATCGGTCTGATCGATGCACCTCCTGCTGCTTTCCATAGGCTACTGCGCGTAGAGCGGCTGGGTACGTCCCGTACCTACGAAGCGTACTGCCGCTCCGCACCGAGCCTCCAGCGCCCCCTCTCCAGGTACGGCGCGGACGCCTCAACGAAGTGCCCCGAATCCACAAAGCATCCCCCCTTCTAGTAACGTGACCTAGAGCCTACGAGCCGTGACTCTCAACACGACAAGGAGGGCACCGCTGCGTGAGCCGCCCCCCCCCCCAGCAAAAGGTACTGTGCCCGCATCGTACGCTGTATTCAAAGCGCACAGGACCGAAACGTCCTCCGTGCGCCCCAGACTCAGTTGGCTTCACCGCCGGGCCGAGTTTAGAAGTACGCTGCGCACAGACTCTAAAATTACGCCTTACTAAAAACTCTTTTTGCCTAAATAATCTTGTGGGCTGATTTAGAAACGTTATCTGGGTCTTGTACTAAGTCTTGCTGATATAACACCTATTTTTCATACAAACCCTGGTGTGGTGTTGTCACTGAGCTACTGTGTGTGATTACAAATGCTTAACCAATAACACTCCGATATTAGCCTTGTCTGCTCGCGCCACGCAACCTAGAGGGTGAGCAGGGGTTATTTGAAAGAGTAAGTCCCATGCCCTGACTAGAGGAGAGGGTCCCTGCTTGTCACAAGTTCTTACCTGTGCCAACCAGAGACCCCCAAATCTAACAGTCACCAACTCCCAAATCCAGTCTTTGGGATGCTGGGTGAGCAGAGGGCAAGGTTCATCTAAGGACAAACACTGCACCACCAGCTGCACAGGGGCAGCCGGTTGCAGGGGTCAAATTTGAAGATCAGGCCCAATGTTAACCAATGGAGACTGGGGGTATTTGAAGACACACTGCTTGCAGGTAAGTAAAGCGTCTGCAGGGCTCAAGCTTTGGAGTTTTTATGCAAGCATGGGGGACCCAAGGCAGCACAAATATTACACCACCAGCGGCCCGGACTTGGCCGGGTGAAGGGTGAAAACACCCAGTCGTGTGCACAATGCAATTTAATGGAAACACTGGAAAACAGGCTGCAGTTGACGACTGGAGTCTGCACTGATAAAACCAGTGACAGGATAGGTAAGTTGGGATGTTGTAGGTCATAGATAAACCGTTGGACGAGCTCCTCAAGGCCAAGGGGCTTTGGGTATAGGTTTTTCCATTGACGTCGGGTTTCTCTTACCAGAGTTGGTCGCCATCGAGGTGAGCATTTGGATTCACACTGCAGACCTCGTCGTAGAGTCCAGGAGGGGTGAGCCATCACTGGACTTGAAATCAGGATTGCTGGGTAACCTTTTCTGGATCAGTTGGCCACCTGGACACAGGCATCAGGTGCAAAGTGGTCATTAATTACGGATCCGGACTGCACCAGAGTCCTTTGCAGTTCTTTCTTATGTACTGAGTGGCTGTCCTCTGGAGTTCTGGCCTCCTTCAAAGACAGGCAGTCTTTCCCTGGCTGGTGGAGGTCGCTGACGGCAGGACAGTCGTCATTTCTTCAAGGGCTGGAAACAGGCCAGTAGGGCTGGAGCCAAGTTGGTGGGTGTTGAGTCTTATCTGCACAGCATCTTCTTTGTCCTTCTTGTCATTAGATTACAGAAACTAGTTTCAGGGTCTGGGTGAGCCACCTAAATATTAGAATCTGAAAGAAACACATAGTGATAGATTCCTTACCTTAGAATTAACCCCAGGCATCTGACTGGATCCGGAAAGTTTTCATCAGCAGTACCCCTGCGTGTCGGTAGGCGTCGTTGGCGTCTTTGTCACTGAGATGACTGCGCAGGAGCTGCTTAGACGCACCCACGTGCGCTGACTTCAGTTCTTTCTTGTACTGCGCCAGCAAGCGCAGATCCCGGAAGACCAAGTACCCCCAGTATGTATAGGTTTTATAAAGCGCAGAAATCAACCCCGAAGGGGTATCTGTGCTATCTTAACAGGAAAGTCAGGCGAACACGTGCAGATAGAAATTATACTCCTAGTGCAGTTTTCAAGAGTTTCCTAAAGAGAAGATTGGAGCAATTACGCAAGTCCACCTGTAGGGTGTTCCATAATTTTGAGGCCAGATGGACAACAGTTTTGCCGCCTGTTCTAAGTTTCTTAAACCGGCTAATTACTAACAGCCTTTACATTTCCGATCTAATATGGCGATTTGGACAGTAGGCTCTGAATTTATCCACCCGGTAGCTGGGGCTCGTGCCATAGAGTGCTTTATGTGATCCTGTCACCCCTCGCCTTCTTGCACCTGCTCTGAAAAGACAAACTGCCCTGGGTGGAGGGGGTGGCTCTGGGGCTTGGGCCCGGCCCCTCCAACACTTCTCGCTGCGGTCTCTGCCTCCCGTGCAGTTTTCGCGGGGGGGGGCGGCTCCGAGCAGGCGGGCAGAGCCCCCCAGACAAGCGGACCAGTTCGGGACTGGCTCTCTGCGAGGGGCCCGAGCCCAAATCGCGCTGAATATAGTGTGGGGCAGAGCGCAAAATCATGCCAAACCTGTGAATTCGGTGACCACAAGACTTGGTACAGCAAATGAGCCGCTCGGCGCCACTTTTCACCCGAGGGAACGGGCTGCCCGCTGTCTTTTTGCTGGACCAGGAGACGCGATGGCGACTGCCATTTTATGTCCAGACTCCGATCCACCTCAAGACGGTCCACAACCCTCCCTACTGATCCGGATACACCCCATGAAGCCAGCGAGGTGAGCGCATTCCAATCCAAGGAGAAGCGGCGCCTACCTTAGATTCCCTGACTTTTGCACGACGAGAGGGGTGTCCCGATTGCGATCTTGAGGTGCCTGACTGCAAAATGGCGTAGCGGCGAAGAAGCGCTGCCTTATTTGTTCCGATTTTGCCCTCTGCGTTCCATTGCAGCGAGTTTACCACTCTCTAAGCCCATTCTCAACTGGACTCATATGCGTTCTGCTAAAACGCTGCCTGCAGCCTGCCTGAGCGAACACGACCAGCCCATGCCGCCTGACCTTAAGATGGCGGATTTGGGACATTGTAATACACACCACCATGCTCGGCCATGCTCGGTGACTGTAACCCAGGCCCCACAGTGATCAACATTGGAGACCAGTGCCCGTACTAATCCGTGCCAATGCCCAGTACCAGCAGTGCTCAGATAGCCAGGGCACTGAATAAAGTGAATAGCTCGTGAGTGGTGAGGCCTGCCCCCCCCCCTAGCCGCCAGTCCGGAGCTGTGCTATCCGACTCCCTGGGACGGAGAGTGTGTGCTGAAGACGCGGCGATGGGTAGGAATAATGGACAAACTTACTATCATTGCCGGACTGTATTACCCTGAGGTCCTGTGGGTGAAAGAGATTTTAAGTGTGTGTGAAGGAGTTGAGGACCACTGTAGCAGGAGGACTATTGGCCCGATGGGTGTTGAATTTGCACAGACGGTCCGGGGAAAATAGTTTTCTGGGCTGAATACAGCTGGGGCATGAACGCTGGATTAAATAAATGCAATCCGCTGGGCCTGTGGCAGAGGCAAGCGTGTGGCCGCTTTTCTTAGTTTGTGGCTCAAGCAACCCTGTATAACTGGGTTCAACTTTCCAACCTTGCCGCACAGCGCGGACCGTCAGGCTGGCCGTGAAGGAGGCCACATGACCATCATGAGGATGCTGTTGCCTCTTCTACAGCTGTGCAACAAGTAGTGCCAGCTGCACCGTTTAGGCCTTTTACAGCTGCGCAGCAAGTAGTGCTAGTTGCACCGTTTAGGGCTTCTACAGCTGTGCAGCAAGTAGTGCCAGCTGCATCTTTTAAACAACTTTATCAGTGAAGACAGTTTTGTTTGAGTTAGGACTCCCACTGCCTTGGCAGCAGCCTTGACATTATGGATTATGGATTCAGGGCATCTGTGCCCCCTGCTGAGTTGGCCTGGGAGTCTCCAAGGTATTTAGGGCGCCAGGCCCTTATACGGATATGTGGTGCTAGGAAATGTTTTCCATGTAGTATGAGTTACGCACCCTGTTCTGAGTACCTCTAGAGGTGGTTTTATGATGACGAGGTTGTTGTGCATTCTTAGACCTTGTTAGTCAGATCTTGTTCCACCCCATGCTCTTTGCCCCTAATGTTAATGTTTCTCAGATTAGGGTTCAATAGTAGTCTGTTGAGATTATAGGCGTGCAACACGTTTGGTGCCGAATGTGCCTCTGTTACAGGATGATGCTAAAGTCCGTGATCACCAGTGGTCACTGGGTGTTCATGATAATCTGTTCTACTTTGACCAAATTTGCTTTGTGATGGTTTTGAAAATGGTCTAGTTGGTCCTTTCATATGTAAACTATTCCTTTGTTTATCTAGTGCCAAGTGACACCATGCATACTTAGATGAAGGGCCCAACAAATACCCACCCCACTTCCCGGACGACACATTAGTTCTGATTTCTTCACCCAACATCTAGAATATGTGCCTCCTTTTTGGCCTCTTACCTCTCATCACCACAGCCTTCCTAGTAACACCTTTCTCATATCCCCCCCACCTCCCTCCGGCTCATTTTCCCAACATGGCTACCACTCGAGTTAAGACTGGAATTAATTGCTACAAAATCATTTATCCTCCCAACCAGAAGAAAGCTTCAGTAAAACGATTGAAACGTAATACTATTGAACGTTTCCCTGATTCCTTTTTGTTGAGCAATTTTACAATGGTCGTCTTGGGAGGCTCAAAAGATTTCATCTTCTTCACTCACGACACCCCCTCTTGGTCCACCAGCTTATATAATTCCTTTAACGTCACCTCCTCCTCCTCCTCTATCCCTCATGGCAAACAACTAAAAATTTCCCCCTCTGCGCGTTTCAATGGCTACCTCACTATCTCACTCTATAATAACGGTACTGTCATGATCCAAGGCAAAGACTCCTGTCTCTCGCTCTTTGACCACCTCTTCCCCTCCCTACTCCCCTCCTCTGCGACTGGGTTATGCCCTAACTCCTCACCTAGCTCCACCCACTACTCACTTTCTCCTCCCCTGACTCCCCTACACACCATTAGGGTGCACCCTCGAGAAGCACAGCCAGGCCCTCTTCCCTCCCCCCTCCCCTGTGCCCTCCTCTCCTATTCCTCACCCTTCACAGTTTGCCCCCCATTCATCACTTCAGCCTTACCTCTAACTAATACGCTCCTCGTTTAATCTGCACCATCACGGTTCCCCAATATCTTCACCTCACCCATATTCCTACCTGCCACCCCCCTTTTGAGTCCACCTCTCCTCCAACCCTCTCCCCAGGTTAACCCTCACTACGCTCCCCCCTATTCCTCCATCCCCCCTCTCCTCTACCCCCTCCTCCCCTCGTTTTTCTCCCTGATTTGTCCTCAAACCCATTGCATCTCTCTCCTTCCACCCTCTCCTCCAACTATGCTGTGCTACCCCCTTGGTAACCCTTCCATTTCCCTCCCTCTGGCACAGCAGAACCACTTCCTTTCTTCAATTTCTCTTTCTCCCAACCCCCCTCACTCTGCCAGATGCCCGTTCCCCTACAGCCACCTCCTCTCGATGACAGGACCTCCTCAACCACCACCCCTCTTTTCCTCTCTAACCTCCTACATTCCCATGACTCCACACAATCCTCCCCTCTCCTTCTACCATACCGCCCTGATCTGTACCGAGCTCCCCCTAAATTTGTCCTTAATTCCCTTCCTTCTTGCAACTCCAAAAAAGACAACTCTCCCTTCGCCTCTGACTCACCAACTCCCGCTCTCAACCTCCACCTTTCCCCACTTTTGAACCCTACACCTCAAATCCGCTCCTTTACCGCCACCTCTCCCTGCCTTCCTCCACCAATTCCACCCCCTCCTGTTTCCTTCCAGCCACCCAACCACCCGTGCTTTGCGCTACTCTCCCTGGAAAACAAGCTAGACTCCCTGATCACCTCGATCTCCCAGATTGTAAGTGCCATTTCACTTTTAAGCTCCAAGATTCCCACCTTTCCATACACCTCCATTCCTTTGGATAACCCTCACCATCCCACGAGATGCACCTCGCCCCCTCACCCCACTATAGCTAAGCTCAACCCATCGTCTGCAAACTTAGTTAACTCACACAAGCCTTCGAATGCCACCCTTCTTCAACCTGCACCTCCCGATTACCCTACTGTCTACTCTATTCCGACCATCTCCTCTGTCAGAACCAAGCATCCACCTAAACCCTCCCGAGAACCCCCGTATAAGCACAATATCCCGTTCACCATGCAGATCCCAAGTGCCCCCATCACCAAAACAGTCTTGACAGAGCTGCGCTGTCTGCTCCACAATTGCAGATCAGCAGTAAAACATAAACTTGAAATCTCTGATACCATCACCCTTCACAATATTGACATGCTCTTCCTCACAGAGACCTGGTTCAACGATACCTCTCTCTCTATCTTTGATCTCCTATTACCCACTGGCTATTCTATACTCAAGAATGACAGAACCGACGGCGTTGGGGGAGGTGTTGCAGTCATCTTTAGAAACTCCCTTCAATTGAAGGCTTTTCCTTTCAGTTCCACACTTTTGAAGGCCTTTTTCTTGAGCTCCAATTGCACCATCGCTCACCCCTCAGATTCCATGTCATTTACCGCCGGCCGGGTAGCGACCCTTCGTTTATGGAAGAACTCACTGACTTAATCAGCGACCAATACTCGGAAAGTGACAGACCTTTGTGGGTGACTTCAATCTCCACTGGGGCTCACCGCAAGACTCTTCTGCGAACTCATTGGCCACTTTCCTCTCTGCAAACGATCTTATCCAACACTGCACACAGTCAACACACTCTAAGGGCTCAATCCTGGACCTTCTTATTTCCAAAGCAGACAGGCTTTCTATCACTACCCCTATTCATGTAGACTGGTCTGACCAACTCCTCATCCCATTCTCTCTTCACCTATCACACTCTATAACTCTTGGCCAACCTAAGCGGGCTACCTCCTGGTTCCGTGATGCTAAAAATATTGACGTTGTTTCCCTCTGTGAATCGGCTTTATCACTTCCAAGGCTAGGCCCGAACCTTGATGTTGACGAACTCACCTCCCAATGCCTCACAGTCCTTGCAGTCGAAATCAAAAACATCGCTCCTCTCCAAAGCAAAAAGACAAGGCCCACCCCCTCAGCACCCTGGTTCAACAAATCCCTCTATGAAGAAAGGAAGCAGCTAAGATTCCTGGAGAAACAATGGAGGCAAGCGCCCTGCACCGATAACTTGGCCACGCTTCGTTCTGCAAGATCCAAGTACCATAACATCTTCCTTGGGAAAGCGTCGCACTTCAGAACCCTACTTGACTCTGCCAAAAATAGACCCAAAAAACTATTCGATATCATCAAGATTCCTAACCGCTCTCCCCCAACCTCCAAGCTGGAGGACTCTACAAAGAAAGCAACGGATTTTGCTCTATTCTTTGACGAAAAAGTGAAATCCCTTGTGGCTCAGGTCGCTCATCCTACCCCTCCGGAGGTGTGCAAATCCTTAGCCATTTGGCAGAACTTTGACCCCATCTCTGAAGATGCCCTCCTCAAATGCATCCACGAAACAAAGCCCTCCAACCATTCTCTTGACCCCATCCCCAGTGCCATTCCCTTCTATTCCCATTCACTGTCCTATTGGACCCCTCTGGTCAACCTCTCCCTCTGTCAAGGCTCCCTTCCTGTCTACTTCAAAACAGGGCAGGTCACCCCTCTGCTTAAAAAACCCACTGCTGATGTGAATTACCTCAACAACTACCGCCCCATCACTAACCTACCCTTTCTTGCGAAGATCACAGAAAGATGTGTAGCGAAACAACTCTCTCATTATATCAAGGACAATGATCTTCTTGACAATTGTCAGTCCGGCTTCATCCAAAACTGTAGCACTGAAACAGCCCTATTGCAAGTGATTGATGATGCGCTGAGGATACTCGACTCGGGGGGGGGGGGGGGGGGGGGATTGGGGCAGGTGTGGAGGGGATGGAGGGGGGATGGGGGGTGTGGAGGTGAGGGGGGAATGGGGGGGGGGGGGTCCTGTCTTCTTATTCTCCTTGACCTCTCGGCAGCCTTTGACACTGTCAGTCACGACACTCTCCTCAACACTCTGCAACAGAGAATGGGCATGGAGGGTACTGTGCTTAAATGGTTTGCTTCCTTCCTCTCTGATAGATCCCAAATGATCAAAATAGCGAACAGTCTCATCTCCTTTGGCGGTAGGTCAAGGTGTTCCCCAAGGCTCTATACTTGCACCTACATTGTTCAACCTCTACCTAGAACCACTGCGAAATCTCCTAAGTAAATCTGGGATCCACTATCATCTCTACGCAGATGACACTCAAATCTACCTCAAGGTTGGCTCCACTCACGATCTCGCTATCCTAAGCTCAACTCTCGACACCATTCATAACAGGATGTCAACTCATCAACTGATTCTGAATCCCTCCAAAACTGAATTCCTCCTCCTCCCCTCCTCACTTTCTCCTCCCCGGTTCAATCATGGATGGATCAGATTAATCTACTTAACAATAAACCCATCATTGTTGACAGCACAAAATCCCTTGATGTCATACTCGACGACAAACTCAATCTAATCCCCCACACCAATTCCATTGCAAAGTCTGCACGACACCAACTGCGCCTTCTTTGGGGAATTCGTCGCTTTTTCCCTGAGCACGACCTTAAAACACTGGTGCAATCGCTGGTCCTCTCCAGACTGGACAACTGCAATTCTCTTCTTACTGGCCTCCCCAAATCCCACCTGTCCCCCCTGAAATCGGTCTTGCACTCAGCCCGTTTCATTTATGGGGCCAAAAGAAGCGACCACATCACTCCGCTGTTATCCACCCTTCGCTGGCTTCCAATCAAGGCTAGAGCTATCTACAAGACTGCCTGTATCACCCACAAAGCCTTGCACTCCTCCTCTCCTCGCTACCTGTCGAATAAACAAACTCTCTGGAGGCTCTAGACCATCTCGTAATGCGGAAAATCTACTGCTTGAACCCCCACCCTAAGGTCATCTGGTCTGTCCTTGATGACAGTCCCTGCAATTCGACGTGCAAGAATGGGAGGTCGGTCTTTTCGCCATTTAGCACCAAAGGCCTGGAACGATTTGCCATTGTCCCTGAGACAGGCTCCTTGTCTTCTTGCTTTCAGGAAGAACCTGAAAACATGGCTCTTTACGAAATAGATTTCCTTTTCTTTTGCCTCTGCTTCTGCTGTTGTGTGGTTGTTTTTATCTGCTGATATTCTTCGTCAAAGCGCCGGGATGCTCCTTGGAGTAGCCGTGCGCTATAGAAGAAATAAATTAACATAACATAACTTTCAAGAAGGAAAGATCGATGGCCCAATCCTTTTCAGGCAATGCACTGAGAATCTGGAACTCACTCCCGCCTCAGCTCCGGACTACCTCCTCCTCTCAGGCCTTCAAATTGGACCTCAAAGCTCTCCTCCTCCAAAGACGCCTCCAAATCTAATTCACACCCTCGCTATCATCTGAAGGAAGACCTCCATTTATTGAAAAGTCTATTGTCCAGGACTAGGGAAGTTCCTTCCCAGTGTGTTCTGGTAGTTTGAATGTTTACCATTTTTTTCCAGTATTATCCTTGTACTTGTGTATGGTACCCTTTTGTAACTTGCACACGTCACTTTTCTCTTGTAACACACTGTTTGCTACCCCTCACATTTTGTTTGCTTTAGATACTTGCACAAGTGCCACCATTGCCTACGTAACGTTGGTTCTTGTGCTGGAGTGTCTGCGATTTATTGCAGTATTATACCTCTACTGGTACTTTGTACGTTTTTGTAACCTGCACACATATCACTTTTTTCTCCTGTAATGTACCGATTGCTACCTCATGTATTTTGGTTGCTCACTATTGTCACTTTTGATCCATGTAACTTAACGTTTGCTTTTGTAATTTGTTCATTTGTAATTGTTTCCTCTTGTATCATTACTGGTCCTATTGTGAAGTGCTCTTACACCTTCGGGTAAAGTCCGCGCTATATAAAATCGCATAAATAAATGTGTGAGACACCAAAGCTTAAAATTAATTCTCTGGCAGAAAGGGAGCCAGTGAAGCTGTTTTAATAAAGGTCCTACCGAAGTGCGAGGAGGTTTTTTTAGTGCCAGGCGAGCGGCCACGTTTTGAACAATCTGCAGTCTTCTGAGAAGGAACTCGTTGGCAGATGCCACCAGAGCATTGCAGTAGTACAAGCGGCCAATAATCAATACCTGGATCAAGGTTCTTCGCACAGAGTGGCAACCAGCGAAACACTCTTTGCAGGAGGCTTACGTTATGGTAACAGGTCTCCGTCATACTCATAACTTGGTCCTTCATTGATAGCAGAACATCTATGCGGACTCCCAAATTTTTTTCCACGGCGGTTGGAGATGGGGCAGGACCTAATGTAGCAGGCCACCACCTAGGGGACCAGACAGTCTTATCTATGCCAATCAACAGAATTTCCGTTTTGTACGCATTTAACTCAAGACAATGGTCTGTCATCCATTCAGATACAGGTAACATACCCGTAGCAAAATCAATATCCTCAGAGTTCTTATCAAAGGTCAGAAGCAGCTGGGTATCGTCAGTGTAATAGAAAGGGGAAAAACTGTGCTCCCTGATAACCGTTGCAAGGGGCGCCGCATATATATTAAATAAAGTCTGGCTTAGACGAGAGCCCTGGGGCACCCCCTTAGTAAGTTTCAAGGTTTGGGAACGGAAAGGACCCAAGTTGATTGGTCGGAGTGCGCTGGTCGAGGAAACTGAGCCAGTTGAGAGCCTGTCCCTGCTGCCCTGCCTCTCTCAGTTGCAAAATCAGTTTCATATGAGAGACTGTGTCGAAGGCTGCTGTTAAGTCCAAGAAGACCAGTATCACTGCTTTATTAGCATCCAATGCCATTTTAATATGATGCGTAACCCCAATAAGGGTTGTCTCTGTGGAATGAATCTGTCACTTTTAGACTGAGTTTTTTTTTAGGCCTTTTGTCTCACTTCTTTCGAGTCGATTGACTCCTGGTGTCATAGGGATGCCCGGCTTGAAGAACTGTAGGGACTGTCGCCGCATGATGTCAATGACTGAGCCACACCGCATGTGTCTCTACTTCCTGGGACACGAAAACGCCTCCAAGTAGTACCCCGACTGCTGGGCCTTAGCGCCGAAGTCTTTGCTGGAGCGGTCTCGAAATTTGATAGAAGTCCGGCAGTTGATTTCACACTGCTCAAGGTCACGGTCCGGTGGGAGGTCGAGGCACTGATCGCGGAGCTGTCATTGTCATTCCTCTTTATCTAAGTCTTCGCACTCTGGGTCAGGTAAGTCGAAGCATTCCAAGAAGTCTATGAAGCGTTGTCGCTCTTCGACTTCCTCTCGCCCATCTTGGCTGAGGGTGTGGGTGGTGCAACCCCCAAGGCTCCCGCGGAGGCTGCGACATTGCCGCCTGCCTACCTGCCCTTTCCGGATCCGTCGGCGACGCCTGTTCAGGTGCAAGACTTTCTTGCTGCCATGGCCTGACTCTTTGGGCCATCTGGCCTCAACGGTGCGCCTGTGGGCCCGACTGGGGGTTTTGCTCTTTCATCGCCGTCAGCTTTTGTCCCGGCGCTGCAGGACCCCCCTGGATCCTGGCTCTGATCCAGGGCGACACCAGTTGACCTCATAACACCTCCACTGGTGTTGACCCCTCCTCCTCCAGCACCACCTCTGACGTCATCTGGTGCCCCCGCCTACATCATCCCAAGTTTCAGCCATGACCCAGACACACTGCCGGATCGGTGTCGCTCAACGCCGATCCCGACAGTGCCTTTTTACCCTATGTGTGTCCGTCCTCATTTTCAGCCTGTTTCACAGACTTCGGAGGAAGGGGAGGACTGGGAGGGGTCTGAGGACCCTCTCACACAACAGTGATTATGATCCGGACTGGGCAGAGGATTTGGGGGATGCCAATGTTCTAGCCACCTAACCTTGGCATGCTGTCTCCTACCGTGTCTAGGGAGGAGGGCGCCAGTTACGCAGTGGTGTTGCGTACGGCGGCCGAGGCCCTCCACCTCGAACTCGCTATAGTGGACGTCAGGACTAACCTCCTGACAGAAGTGCTTCAGCCGGCAGCAACCAATTTGTAGCCCTTGCTGCCTTTCAATTACGTGCTTTTGGGCACTTGGTCCAGGCCTAACACAGGGGTTCCTGTGGACAGGATTGTGGCCCAACGCCATAGTACAGCTCCGGTTGAACCCCCCCCCCTCTTTCTCTCCCAACACCCCACTCACGAAAGCTTGGTTGTCCAGGCCTCTGCTTCCCAGAGCGCGTTCCCTTCCGCACCTCCGGATAGGGAATGCAAGAAGCTGGAGCAGCTTGGCATGAAGCGTTTTTCATCTGCCAGCTTAGGGCTGCGGTCGGTAAACAAATTATGCCTCTTGGGCCGGTATTCCCACTCTGTGTGGGATACTGTTGCGCAAGTGCTGACCAACTGTCCGGAGGAGGCACGGACAGTATTCTCTCAAGCTATAGCAGCTGGGCAAGACTCAGCTAAGTTCACCATCTGTTGTGTGCTTGATACCGCCAACTCGCTGGGCAGGGCGATTTCCACGACGGTGGCGCTTCAGCGCCACACCTGGCTGAGGACAACTTGCTTTTCAGGGGATTTCCAGAACACTCTGATGGACATGCCCTTTGAAGGCATTCGCCTTTTTGGCTATAAGGCAGATGGTGCATTGGAGCGCTTTAATAACTCGTGGACAACGCAAAGTCCTTGGGCCTGTCGGCCACTCGCCCTCCTCCGCCTTCTGCTTTTTGCTCCTTTCATGGACACGGAAGGGGTGCCCCAACATGTTTGTTCCAGAGCCACAGGCCTGCACGGCAACATCCTCAGCTTGGCTGCGGACGGGGGAACCGCCGAGGCTGTTCTGGGGGCCAGCGGGTGGGTTAGTCCACCTCCACCCAGCAGCATCCACTACAAAGCCTTCCTAGTCCGAACTTTAAGGCCCATCGAACGCCAGTGGGAGGCAGAATTCGGCTTCAACTCCCCCACTGGCACAACATCACATCGTGAAGTGGGTGCTGCAAATTGTGCGAAGGGGCTACTCCCTCCCCTTCGAGACTACCCCTCCAGCCATGCCACCTCAGTACCAATGCATGTCGGGGGACCATCTTGCGCTTCTTCAGCAGTTTGTCGCGGCCCTCTTGGCCAAGGGGGCCATCGAGCGCGTTCCTGTCCCAGAAGTAGGTTGTGGTTCCCACTACTTTCTGGTCCCCAACAAGGACAAGTGTCTGCGTCCTATCTTGGACCTCATGAACGTCAACCGCTTCCTCCGGAAGGAGAAGTTCAAGATTTTGATGCTAGCTCTGGTGTAGTCTGCCCTCGACCTTGGCGACTAGATGGTAGCGTTGTACTTGCAGCACGCATATTTCCACATCCCCGTCCTGCTGGCCTACCGGCGTTACCTGCGATTCACGGTAGGCCATGAGTACTTTCAGTTTACTGTGCTCCCCATCGGCCTTACCAGCACCCCTAAGGTGTTCATGAAGGTGATGGCGGTGGTCGCAGCTCATCTGCGCAGATCAGGGGTTCCAGTCTTCCCCTATCTCGACAACTTGATGTTGAAGGCGGGCTCACCCCAGGCAGTCGTCTCCCACCTCCAGACTACGGCCAACCTCCTACATTTGCTGAGGTTCTCCATCAACGTGCCAAAGTCACACCTGATTCCCTCTCAGGCGCTAATCTTAATCGGATCGGTTCTTGACTCAGCGCAGTTTCGGCTTTATCTTACCGAGCAGCAAGTCTAGGATATTCAGGCTATGATTCTGATCTTTCAGCCTCTATCCCGGGTTTTGGTGAGAATGACCCTCCGTCTACTGGGTCTGATGGCCTCCTGCATCCTGTTAGTGGATCATGCCAGATGGCATATGCGGACTCTGCAGTGGGACCTGAAGTTCCAGTGGGCACAACATCATGGCAACCTGTCCGACCACGTCCAGATCTCGGAGGGCACTGCGCAACAATTGCAGTGGTGGCACACAAATTGCGATTGGGTCAATGGCAGATCCCTCTCCCTTCCCCAACCGGAACACTCAGTTTTGAGGGACGCTTCCCTTCTGGGATGGGCTGGCGACTTGGGAGAGGCGGAGATCAGAGGACTCTGGTCTCCGGTGGAGTCCCGGCTCCATATCATTCTTCGTAAGCTTCTGGCGATCTGACTTGCACAGAAGACATTCCTTCCCTCTAACATGAGGAGAGTAGTGCAGGTGTTCACAGACCACACCACTCCCGTGTGGTACTGCAACAAACAAGGCGGGGTGGGGTTGTGGACCCTATGTCAGGAGGCTCTGCGCCTCTGGACATAGCTGGAACATCGGGGCATTTCCCTGGTGGTTCAACACCTGGCAGATTCTTTGAAAGCAAGGGCGTACAAACTCGGCCCCAGGTGCGTGATGGATCACAAATGGCGTCTGAACCCGGATGTGGCGCAAGGTCTCTTTCAGCAGTGGGGAAAGCCTTGGTTAGATCTACTCGCCACTGTAGAGAACGCGCAATGTCTTTAGTTCTGCGTATTAGAATTTCCAAGGTGGCACTCGCTAGGTGACTCTTTTCATTGTGACTGGAGTTGCGTCTACTATACCTTCTGAAAATACTTTATTCGAAACAAGTTTCATAAAAGTACAACACACAATAACAAAAATAAACTATACACAAAAATAAAATATTCCAGCAGTAAAACAATTTTAACCTGATGAACCAAGCATTCGCCACATATTTAGCCACCCCACAAATCATATTCATTGAAATGACATTTGTTTGTAAAATACGCATGGCCAATCTATGTTCCCTCACCCCTAAATTCCTACAAACCGGTTTCAACCACCTATCTCTTGGTTTTTTGTAGGCTACACAAGCAAAAAGGAAGTGTCCTAATGATTCTTTCGGACAGGGACAACCTGGACATTTAACCCCTGTTCCACTATATCCCTTCCAACCTTCTTTAAATGTGTTAAGGGGTAAAATACCGTATCTGAATTCCAGAAACAGTGTTCTATCTCGAGGGACCTGGATAAAGTCCAAAAAGGGCTCCAATTTTCCAAGGGGCTTATGGTCAAGAAAGTTGCTGGTTAATTTACCCCAGTTTTGGTTCCTAAGATCTTTTGCAGCAACCCAATCCCAATATAGTTTTTTTACAATTGTTTTTGGGGGTGGCATTTGAGAAGACCAGCTCTCCTCCAGACCTATGGACTTCACGAGCCTCTTTAGGTTATTCAACCATTTAATTTTGTTGGCTACATTCAGGCCAATAAGCTCATCCAAAACCTTGGCATAATTAGAGAGTTCTGGGGTCCTTCTGAGACGAACCCAGAATAACAAGGGGCGAATTTGCACCAGATCTACTATTGATTTTTTGCCCAGGTCTAAAAATAAAGGTTTCAGGGGGGACGATAAAGGTAGCGAAACCATATCTCTAATAAACTTATTTTCCGCCACTGATAAAACTTTTGTATTTTCCGCACCCCAAAGTTCTGAACCATAAACTGCCGCCGCCAGTGCTTTCCCTTCATACACTGCCAGGGTAGGGGCTATGGGTCTACTAATAGAACGTCGCTGGTTTTTAAGAATCACTCCTGCCACCCTTTTAAGATTTAAAACCATTTTAGTGATATGGGCGGACCAACTCAGATTGTTACAAAGTCTTACTCCTAGGTAGTCAAATTCTTGTACCACCTCCAGCGCGGTGCCATTCAACAAGAGGTTAACCTTCCTATGTTGCCTTTTCGATGTTAACACCATCAACTTTGTTTTAGAGGTATTTATTGTCAAACCTCTTTCTTTACAAAAACTGCAAAACCGATCAAGCAGTTTCTGCAGACCCATAGGGGATTTAGACATGAGAAGAGTATCGTCGGCAAAGAGGAGAGTAGGTGTTTTCTCGCCCGCAAGGGTGGGGGCATCAGCCTGGTCCTCCCTCAAATGGTCTACCACCCCATTAATAAAGAGGGAGAACAAGGTTGGGGCCATCACACACCCCTGTCTCACTCCCCTATTTACCGGTATCTTCTCAGTCAATTGGCCCTGAGATCCCCAGCGGATCCTGGCATAATTTCCTTCATGAAGTTTAACAATAAATTGTAAAAGGTAACTAGGAAATCCCATATCGGATAAGACCGACCACAGTTTAGTTCGTGGGATGACGTCAAATGCTGTCTTCAAGTCTATAAAGGCCAAGTATAGACTACCCTTCATAATTAGCACTGACTTCCAACAGACTGCACAAAATCTGAAGACCTGATCTATTGCACCTATATTGCTTCTGAACCCGGCCTGAAAATGGGACAAGATGTCATTATCCATGAGCCAAGATTCTGTGCGATTTATGATCACCCTTCCTACCACCTTCTGAATGGTGTCTATCGGACTTATTGGTCTATAATTGGAGGGGTCATCCCTTTCGCCCTTTTTAAATATAGTTATCACCTCAGCGCCTTTCCAGGAGTCTGGAACAGGGTGACCAGCCTGGATCAAGTTCATCAGATACACAATATACTTGGACCATACATATGGATCATGTTTTAACAAATCCCCTGGGAGACCATCTTGGCCAGGGGCCTTCCCGGGCAGTAATTTGGAGATCGCATCTAATACTTCTTTCTGCGAAAATGGATCTAAATTGTGGATCAAAGTTTCACAGAGCATATTTCCATGGATATTAGCTGGTTGTGGTAGCAAGCTATCCACGTTATCATCACAGTACAACTTTAAAAAATGGGAGTACCATTCCTGCTCCGTTATATGATTTAAAATCAATCCTGCTCCCTTGCTATCTAAGGTATTAATTAATTTCCAGAAAATTACAGCATTTTTCCCACATGCTGCTTCCTTAAGCTGTTGCCAGTGCTCTTCCTCCCAGGCTCGTTTTGCCGAATTTATACTTCTTGTATAGTCTTTCCTGGCAGCCCTAACGGACACAGGATCCTTGCTTTGTATTGCTTTAGTTATTGCTTTCCTCTTAATTCTACAATTACTTGTATACCATGGGTTACTTGTGGTTTTAAAACCAATAAAACCTGATTTTGCTGGTTGCTTTTTACAAAAATGGGCTCCTATTTCACTTATTAAGTTACTGTAGGATACCGATAAACTGGGACCAACTACATTAACTTCAGAGTGGGGCAAAGCAGTCAAACTACTAATCTCTTTGGATACTAAATCCATGATATTTTGAAGCTTCCCCTCATCACATTTGACTACATTCCATTTTAACCTCCTGTTATTATTTACAGGGAAAATTTCTTTGGTTAGCATCTCTGTTACCCGACTAGGTTCACGGCCACATACCCACCTGAGCTGCATACATAGGGGGTTGTGGTCACTATAGGAAGATTCCTTGACCACCATGTCTATTACATCGGGCCATGAGTGCGCATCTAAAAGGATGTAGTCGATACGTGAGGGGCATCCCACCCTATTGAAGGTCATAGCACCTGCGCTATCTGATTTTGTACGACCATTTAAGGCCCAGAGATTATGATCTAGCACCAGGGCATTCAGCTGGATAACTCTTGAAGACCATTTCTTAATTGGGTTAAGATTTAGCAAGGGTATACCTTGTCTACCTTCCCCAACGTTCGGACCCAATACCTCTTCCACATCTAGAGGTTCGAATGTGCAGTTGAAATCCCCCCCGACCAGTACTTTAGCACTGGTCGGGAGTTTTGACAACTCCACATCCAATAATTCCAGTATCGGGGAAATAAGCCCTCCCTGAAGACCTCTAGCATAAACACAAAAGATTTCATATGTATAGCCCCCTATACTATTCTTTAGAGTGATGTGCAAGATGTCGTTAGAAATGGGTTTATTAAAAATAACACGGCAATTCAGAGATATTTTCACCCAAATCTGTAACCCACCCGAAGGGCGGCCTCTTCCCAGTGAGACAGCTGGAACATAGAATGTAGAGTAACCATTCATATATTCGGGGGATAGGCACCACGTTTCTTGAAACATACAGATATCAAAGGTGTTAATAAAATTGTTCCAATCAGGATTTACTAGATTTTTCTTTAGACCTGCAATGTTCCATGATAAAATATTAATGACGGGACCCGGGGGCTTGGGATCCAATTGACCTGCGGGTACTATATCTTGCATACAGCTACCAACTATAGCTGTTGATGCAACACAATCTGTACCAACACCGGTTGAGCCTACCATAACCACTCTATCTACCGGTATATTAACTTCATCTCCAGGTAAAGACTGCACCACCCTACTACTTAATCGATCAATAGGCTGCTTTGTAAGTCAATCGACTTCCTCCAGACCATTGAAACGATTATAACATTGAATCGGGTAGTCCAACTGTGGACCCAGCCAACCCTCCTTAGGCCTATTACCACCATGGTAGGTTCTACCTCTACCTCTACGCACTTCTTGCCAATCTCCTTTTCCAACATTTCCCCAATTGTCGAAACGATGGTTTCCCTGGGGTTCAAAACTCCTCCAACCTTGTGTGTGCGGGGTGGGTCTTAGCCAGCTCCATCTATTATCATGGTTCCCCGTGGGCATATAAAAGTATGACAAAGGTTTAATTTGAATCTCGGAGTCATTAATGCGGCTAGGCCCAGAGCAAATAAACTCAACAATACAAGGGTCTTCAAATGTAATTACCACACAGTCTCCTTTAAGATGTTTCTTTTTCTCTCCCACCCACGGTGTTCTCTCTACCATCAGAATGTTCTTATTCATATTGGGTGGGGATGGGAGGTTTCTGTCCAACCAATGACAAACTTTATTTTTAAGCCCCCAGAATGTTTCGGGGATATCTGTAGTGAGCTCAGGGACGCCTGTTAAGACTACCACGAATGGGCAGGCGTCAGATGGTAGATTAATATTCCGCCGTACCCGTGGAGTCTTCGCAACGGGTTGGCGCTGAATAATACCAGGCGCAGATGCGCTGGCAGTTACTGTTTGTTTATTTCCATCTGCAATAACTTGATTAGTAGTCACTTTACCAACCTTCTGCACCATAGTAACGGTTGGACAAGTCTTAGTTTGCTGAGTGGGTACTATTGGAGGGATCTTAACTAATGGCTGTGGGCTTCCCGTTGTACCGGGGGTATTCTTCTTAGTTCCTTGATTTGCTTTAACCCCCTTACAGTTTAAGTCATTTGATATAATTCCCAGTTGGTTTTCTATACCCTGCAGTCTAGCTTCCAAAGGCGAAAGCAAAGACCTAATAAGGGTTGCTAGGGTATCAAAAAAGGGCGCATCCACATCCTCTTCACTCTCTCCAGACTCATCGGGACTACCATTATCAAGAATGCTAGCCAGACTTGTATTAGAGACAGATACATCTGGTAACTCTAAGGGTAGGGGGTGTGAAGCACGAGATTGCCTAACAGAGGTTACTTGGGCATCCACATTTAAATCTCCCTCCTGTAAGCCATTTCCCCCACCAACCGTATACCCTATACTAGCTGGGATATTTTGACTAACTACAACAACACCAAGCCCTTCTGTAGCAGATGGTATTGGAGAGGGTGTTTCCCCCACAATAGAGGGCCCCTCTAACTCCAGGGGGTCTGAGTGTATAATAGCTGTAGTAGCCATAGGTGTTATAAGAGTTACAGACTCAATTATGGGTACAGGTAATGGAGATACCGTGGACAATACAGGGGTCATAAGAGTAGTTGGTAAATGGGACGTGTCCAATAAACGCGTTTGTTTAGTCGGAGTTCGAGCCATGGCTATATTGCCCAGTGATGACCTTTTAGCCTGGAGCAGATCTTGAGAAACCCTCCGTTCCATCAATATAATACCCTCATCAATTAGGGTGTTTGTACGAAGGATAAAACTATCCAGAGTACTAGTAAGTTTTTTGGTTTTTGTATTTTTTATCCCCGCTACCGCCTGGCTTCTCGTTTTCCTTGTAGACATTATATAGCACCAGCAATAACTAACACAGGATACTATAATTGAAGATAGAAGAGCGTAGCTTAAGTAACAACCCTATAAGTAATATCAAACATAAAAATAAACTAATCAACACAGTAATACCAATAGCCAAGCAATAAAATCCAGTACAAAAAGGGATCACAAATAAAAACAATTTCAAAATAAGGAAAAATTTACGAGGGGGTATGGCCAGTCCAGTCCTCTCGGTCCTCGGAGGGCCTCAGAGGGCCCGCCCTTTGCCCGGGCTTAGCCCCGGGCTATGTCCCGCGCGCGTCCCGCGTGCGCGCTCACCTCTAAGCTTAAGTAGGAGGGCTGGGGGCGGGAAGAGACACCAGGTGCGCTGGGTTGTAGAAGCGCTGAGCAACCTGGGTCTCGCAGTCCCGGCCCCGGCAGCGTCCGCTTCTATCCTGGGTCCTAGTATCTTCAGGAAGCAGGGTGCAGGGCAGGAAATAAAAGCGTTCTTCAATTTTAAAAACTAAGTTCCACGAAGGGTCCCAAGGCTGCGAGCGGCACCCGCGGAGCGGGGGCCGCGAGCCTTATATGCAGTAAGCAGCAAGGGGCGGAGGGCTGGGGCGGGAAGAGACACCAGGTGCGCTGGGTTGTAGAAGCGCTGAGCAACCTGGGTCTCGCAGTCCCGGCCCCGGCAGCGTCCGCTTCTATCCTGGGTCCTAGTATCTTCAGGAAGCAGGGTGCAGGGCAGGAAATAAAAGCGTTCTTCAATTTTAAAAACTAAGTTCCACGAAGGGTCCCAAGGCTGCGAGCGGCTCCCGCGGAGCGGGGGCCGCGAGCCTTATATGCAGTAAGCAGCAAGGGGCGGAGGGCTGGGGCGGGAAGAGACACCAGGTGCGCTGGGTTGTAGAAGCGCTGAGCAACCTGGGTCTCGCAGTCCCGGCCCCGGCAGCGTCCGCTTCTATCCTGGGTCCTAGTATCTTCAGGAAGCAGGGTGCAGGGCAGGAAATAAAAGCGTTCTTCAATTTTAAAAACTAAGTTCCACGAAGGGTCCCAAGGCTGCGAGCGTCTACTATACACCTTTCTGCCTATACCACTTCTACTCAGAGTGCTGAAGAAGATCAAGCGTGACCAGGCCCTAGTCATTCTTGTGGCTCCAGACAGGGCTTGAAGAGTATGGTGTCCTGAGCTACTCAGCATGGCTATCGATCCCCTGATCTGACTGACTCTTCGGGAGGATCTTCTGTCGCAGCAGCAAGGGACGGTCTTCCACCAGAACCTGTCCACCTCCTTGCGTGGAGATTGAGCAGTGGCAGCTGGCGGCCAGACGACCCTCCACTAAAACTGTATACGCCTGCAGGTGGAATACATTTGTGGCATGGTGCACAGCAAAGGTTGTGGATCCCCTCTCTGTCCTGATTTCAGAGGACCTTCTCTTCTTTTTTTGGCCCAGCAGGGCTCTGCTCTGTGCACTATCAAGGACTATCTCTCGACTATTTCAACCTTTTTACAGCATCCACATCAGCCTTCCCTTTTCAAGTCCCCTGTTGTAAATAGATTCTTAAAAGGCATTACTCATCTTTTCCCTCGCGTTCCTTTCATAATGCCTCAGTGGGACTTGAATCTGGTTCTCGCATATCTGATGTGTGCTCCCTTTGAGCCACTTCACAACTGTCCTCTTCGTCTTCTTACTTTAAAGACCGCTTTCCCTATGGCGAATCACCTCTAACAGAAGAGTGAGTGAGCTCCAGGCCCTTTCTTCTAAACCTCCTTTTCTCTCTGTCCATCCGGACAAAGTTGTACTAAGGACTTGTCCTTCTTTTCTGCCAAAGATTGTCACTGCCTTTCACATAGGGCAGACCATCACTTTCCGCCTCCCTCAAAAGAGGAAGAGAGGCTCCACCGTCTGGACCCAAAAGAGCACTCTCCTTCTACCTGAAACGCACACAACAGTTCTGAGTGGATTGCCAGCTTTTTGTTGGCTGTGTGGGCGCCAATAAAGGTCGGGCCGTGCAGAAGCGGACCATCTCTCGGTGGGTCGTTCTGTGCATAAAGGCTTGTTATTCTTTGGCTAAAAAGAAGCCTCCAGTGGGGCTACGTGCCCATTTGACAAGGGCGGCGGCAGACTCTACTGCTTTGGGACGGGGAGTTCCCTTGCATGACATCTGCCAGGCAGCTATGTGGACCTCACTGCACACATTTACCAAGTATTTCTACCTGGACAGCCAAGTCTGGAGAGATGGCTTCTTTGCCGTTCTGTTCTACCGGACTTTTGGTTTGCAGACCCACCACCGGGGTTGGTATTGCTGGGGTATCTATTCTAAGGTAAGGAATCTGTCCCTACATGTTTTTTTCAAACGCACTGTTACTTACCTTCGGTAACTATATATCTGTAAGACACAGTAGTAGGGATAGATTGCTTACAGTCGCACCCATCCTCCCCGTTCTGCTAACTGATTCCTATGGTTAAGGTTATTCTTTTTCAGGGCCCTAGTTTCAAGGCACCAGTTGTCAGTTTCTTGCATGGCTCTGCTTTCCTGGCGTGGGAAGTGAAGTACAGAAATGTCAGTGTGCGTGGGTTCGTCCAAGTAACTCCAGCAACGTCAACTCGGCGACAACTATGCCAATGACTCACGCGGAGCCGCATGACGACGGCTGGGGTAATTCTAAGGTACGGAATCTATCGGTACTAATGTTTCTTACAGATATATTGTTACCAAAGGTAAGTAACTTGTGTTTTAGGGTCATCTTAAGGGATTAACAGGTGGGACCAATGGGCACTTTACCTGGACTGTCTACACCCTCCATTATGCCACCTACTGTGGGAGGAGGCATAGTCATAGCCTGGAGGAACCCCCCCCCCCCTCTTCCATATGGCAGAGACTGAAAGATATGCTTCACCTCTCTTCCTTCACCTTAGGGGTGGAGTTGGCAGAGGTGGGGCACAACCTATTGTTCCTATTTTTTGCTGCAGGTTTTCCGGCCAAAAGTAGAGGTGTAAACGGGTTGCCATCAGAAGTTAGGGGTGTCATTACAATGGGGGAAGACCTTTGAAGCTTCCATCTCTCGCACTGTGCCCATCCTGGGGGAGTAGGTGAGAAACCTCTGCACAGGACGTGCTTTGTTTCTGGTCCCAGAGAGGGGGGCTCTCAATCCAGGGGTCCAGAAAGATTTCTGGTGGTGGCAGGATGACTAAAGCCAATCTGCGACCACACCAGCTTTAGTGGAATTTCAGTGGGCACCTCTGAGGTGCCCTCTGAGTAGATGCTTTAATAAATGACACATTGGCCTCAGTGTGTGTTTATTAAGGAGTAATTTTGTACCAAACACTCCTGCGTTCAGAGAAGCCATTATGTGCTGGGGAACTGGAGTTGCATAGTTTCCAGCCCATGTACTCTCTTTGGCGTCCCTGGCACTTACACTATCTAAGAATAGACTTGTATATTATAGGGGATTATATGCTCATGCAAATATGTCCAAACCAATTAAATAATGCACCCTGCTTTAGGGCTTCAAGGCTTGCGAGAGGTGACTTACCTATACCTTGGACAGTGCTGGTTGGCATGGCACACAGGCAGTGTGCCATGTCGACTGTCATTTTTGTCTACTCCAGGCCATGAATGCTACAGTGGCAATCTGCATGGCCCAGGTGAGGGGTCACTAGGGGACCTTCTTCAGTCCTAATGCCCTTGGTCCCCTTGTACCAGTTACTAGGGACTTGAAGGGCCAATTGTGGAAAAGTTTTAGGGAAGAAGCACTGGCATAGGGGACCTGGTAGACCGGGACCCTGTGCATTATATTTGAAAACACACCATTTTCCTTGCAAAACGTGGGAGGCAAACTATGTCAAAAGATCCACTTTCTCACAGATGTCTTATGAAAACACACCTCATATATGGGGATTACGCCTGGACACAGTATGACGAAGAATTCAGGGTGTTTATGGTCTTGGAACCCAAAATGGGGGGGAGATCCACTCGGATCTTTGGACACACACGATGGAGCTGGTAAACTATTTGAAAATCATATTCTCAGCAAGTGGTTTGCCCATAGTCCTTTGTCCCGAATCTATCATTACACACACAATGATCCAGTGGATGACCTACCTACCTCTGCAGGCCTGAAAGCAATCTCCTGAAGGAATCCAAGCATAACTTTACACAAAAAAAGTGTGCATATTTTAAATCCGAGAACAAGGGCACTTATAGAAGCTTCCGTAGTTGAAGAAATCATGGTCGGCTGTGCAAAGGTATGGGGATCTTGCTAAACAGGCACAAAAGGCAGAGGGATAACAACATTATGCTCTTGCCATAGTGAATATTGTAATGATATTTAGGAGCTATTATCATAAAGAGAAATATTTGATGTTCACAGTTCTGTTTTCATTATCATTTTTTTATTCATATTTGCGTAACAATTGCAGCACACTTGGGGCCTTATTACGATGAGGCCTGGAAAGCCTCTGTCTGCAAGTCGTAGATTTTCTGACCCTGATCGCGATTTCAATTCCAGCCTCCGAATTACAATCAAGCCTGTCTGAATTTAAACTGGCCGGTCATTCCAGCTTGATTCAGGCGGGCTTAAGGAGGCCGGCCATTTGTCGACCAGCCCGTAATCCCTATGGACGGCGTCTCTCCCATAGGGATAACTATGCTCTTGTTTCCGACCGAATTTCCACTCAGGGCTTTCTGTCATGGAAGCCTGTCAGAAAGTGAGTTTAGGGGCCCCTAGAAGGGCCCCCTTGCCTTCGCAGCATACGGCTAGGGGTAGAAGGAGCACCAATGGTGCCCCCCATTAATCACTGCAATGCGTTACCGGTACCTCAGGGTGCTTGCCACATGGTGGAGGGATTAACAGGGGTGCACCATAGGTGCAGGTTGTGGTGTTGGTAGGGGTATAAGGTTGGAAATATTTTGTATTATAAGTATTTACAGAGTTTTCATTATTTTGAGTTATTTAAATGATTTATTTATGCACATTTTGTCAGTTAATTTATTTATTATTTTTGATGTGGTTTGTGCTTTTTGTGGGGCTAAAGCTTGCCAAGGAATTTAATTGTGATGTTAATTGTTATGAATTATTTAATTGATTATTTGTGATTGTGAAATTAGCAAATTTGTAAAGTCATCTATGTGATGCAGGTTGTGTTTTTAGGGGTAAAGAGTGGGAAGTTCATTTAGTATAATTTATTTATTATTAGGTAATTGTTGTTCATTGTTTAATTTACATTTTTATCGCGTAACTATTTTTGAATTGAATATTTGTAAAGTTTAAAGATATATTTTAGGTGTTTGTTTACTTAGAGTTATTGGCTAGGTACTTATTTAAGTAATGTAAAAATAGCTCTTGTTAAAAAAATAATTATTTTTGTTATGTTTTTATTAATTTGAAATTAACGTGTTTGTAAATTTTGAACATATAGCGTGGGATTCGAATTTTTGTTTTCGTAAATAATAAACATTTTAATGTCATTTTTTTTATATCAATCATATATTTTAAATTTTTATTGGTTTAATGTAGTTCAAATATTTGTACTGGAACTGAACGACTCTAATGTTGCAGACTGGAGTGGGAATAGTAAATTCGACACCTCCCCTATGCAGCGGATGGGATTGTATTCCCTACCGTGGTGGTGGTGCTTACCAGGCACCGCCATAGGGATTACAATGTGCCTCACTGTCCGCATTTTCATGGTGGGTAACCCGCCATGAAAAGGCAGGCAGAAAGCGCCTTTAAGGGGCTGTAGGTCCGCCGTTGTGGAAGTCACATCAAAATGCCTTTTGGCACCACTGACAGCCTTTTGGGAGGTCCTGTTGAAGGATAATGCCTGCCCACCATCCTAATCCGTCGCTATAATTTGTATTTCTTTGTTTTTTGGTCCCAGTGAATCAAAACATCATAGGTTGGTTAGAACTTATTTTTCAAAAAAATATAATTGCAGGGAACTTACTCGAGAACCATGCAGCGAGTGAGCTGGTGTCTTGTAATCTCTTCCGTTGAAAGTGGATGAATCCGGAGGTGTGTGTTATAATCTATGAATAATCTCTCCTTATATAAGTTCCTGCCATCTAGGTGATGTCCAATAGAATGCTTCAGTGCTGTGATGTAATATAGAATGTTCAGTGCTGCTGAGAGAATAATGACAGTTTAGATGGGGCTGAGCTGCCTCCTGATTGCTCCTGGTGGGGCTAGATTTGAATTAGACTTGTACTTAATCTGAACTTATTTATCATCTTAATAAATACTTCTTAAAATACCTCTACTTGCCTCGACCAATTTACTACATTTTGATGGCGACGATTTGAACTTACCCTCTACGTGCTCAACTGGTGTTTCAGCCTCACTTCAGCTACTCTCTATACTTTCAACTCAAGACTTCAAGAAACAAAAATCAAGAAACAAGAAGGCAAGTAGTTTATATCTTTATCTTCCATATTCAAAGAAGGCTCTGGCACCAAGCCCCACCAGTGACCTATTCACCGGTCGCCCCCACCTTCTACGTGCCAGATTCCTATCCAACAGTCTAAATTTTTGGATATATCAAAAACTTTTCAAAGATTTCTATTTTCATTCAATTCTACTAAGACAACAATTCTTCAAACAATGTAACAATTTTTCTTTAGCGACAGTTAAGCTGACCGCACTCTGTCTCACTGTTTTGTGGATGAGATTACAAAGAACTGAGCATAGCTGAAGGCGAGTGTTTAACTTGAGTTTTTTATAAAGTCATAATACTTCGCAGCCTATTTCAGCATAAGTGGAATATTTATGAATTAAAAAGTCGAGTGACTAAGTAATGAGCAGCTGAATAGAAATCAAACTCTCAATGGATTACTAAGCAGCTCTCCAGCAATCGTGAAAGAAATGAGCAGCTAAGTGAGAAGGCGATTGGCTGTGCCCTGTTAATTATCTCAAAACGGTGTTTGCTTCGTGATGCCACTGTTTTTTTTTTGTTTAACTCATCTGATGCCTGCTATATACCGCGTGTTGTTCCGCCCCTGCAATATTTCACTACTATCTCTGTGTGCTGATTCTCTACCTTCCTTAACAAGATTTTCATTCAAAAGTACTGCGTTCTTCACAAGCAGTTTTGACAGTCATTGTGAGGACTGAGTCACTGCCATCTACTGGAGGTTATTTTATTGCAGCAGGAATTATCGAAGCTAGCACGCAGATTACCTCTTTTGTTTATAGCTCAGAGATGGAAGGTACAGATTTAGATTTACATGGACAGTAAATACTTGGATTTTATTGTTTTACATTTTCTAAGACAGTTAACTGTTACCTTCCAATTCAAATATCGTCTCGAGATTTCCACAGAGCGCGCACAGAGGGCTCGCGCTACACTCCTTCCATGCCTCGAGCTTGGTTACTCGTCACAAGAATCTCTGCACAGTTCGTGTCGGGAGTTCCACTGCTTCTAGGACGTGGTGGGAGTGTGTAAGAGCACGCACCTGCCGAGAGCCACCCGGTCTAAGCGTAAGAAGACGTGATACTATCTGCAGTTTCATAATCCATGTCATGAGTTTTTCAAACTTTTTTTTTTTTTAGATTTAGTTTCCCGAGCCAAGCTTTTGATGCAGAGTTTGTATAACTGTGAAACACGTCGTGTCTCTGAATGTCAATATCGCTGATATTGAGAATTGCAATCTTCAAGTTCCAGTGTTGTATAGTCATACCATGCGGACAATCTTCGAGTTACGGAGTGTTGGAAGGTCATACCACGCTGACACTTAGAAGTTGTATCAGCAACCGAGTATTTCTTCACAGATGACACTGAACTGCTTAAGTATATTCTTCTCTTCTTCATTAAGAGCCTACTGTTCAAGAGTTGCAGAGTTCCTATCGTCTGCAGGTCAAAGGGTAGTTTGTTTGACATCGATCCAAATACAAATGTATCTGACTTATCTCTTACACGGTGTCATCATTTTTTTGGAGAAGTATCCTCTGCCTTGCCTGCATGAATGGTTTCACGCCTGTCTACTATTCCGGTGACAGGCACACCAGTGTCATTTTACAAATTTTAATGTTTATGACTCCTGTTTGTTTGTTTATTTCCTCATCGATTTCAATGTTGGCAGCTGTTCAATGATTTTACAGTGATTTATCAACAGCATATTGATCTAATCTTACAGGTCTTCGTTAACACAATTTTTGTGCTTTTCAAAAGAAAGTTTTTCTCGTGTTTTGCCAGAATGTCTAGGTTAAACTGTACGCAGTATTAATCTTTAAGCCTAATTACATGCTCTAAATACTTTCCACTCAATATTTTCCACACGATTATCAATCTACATACATGGGTGTAGTCCTCTTCAGGTAATGCACATATCAATGTATTTTTCAAGTTGCATGCTTTCCGGTGGTTTTCCCTTGGTGGGTTTGCTCTGTTGTGTGGTACCTAGTATAGTACTCTTTCAATGGTCACACTCAAAATATCGAGTTTTCTGGTTTTCAATGCCTCATTTGTTTTCAATGCGTTGCCGTTATGGTTATCGACAGGGGTGTTGCACATTTTTGAAAGTTTTATTACTCTGTTTTTTTTCAACATTTTCTATTTGTGCAACATCACTCAACTTCAGTGTATGCAGTATTGCTTACAACGATTGCAATTTCATCAATCTTCAATGTGTATGTCTAATTATTTGTATCAATATGTACTTATCGATTTACATGCACATCTTGTTTGATTTCTCAAGATGTATGCATGTGTTTGTTTTCTAGTGCGTCAAAGTTTGTGCAGGTGTGTATTATTCCTGTGTTTGGGAATGTGCACGTTAATTCTACTTATCAATTTCGCATCCAGTCCAGTAGTATTTCCTGCTTGGTAGTACATTGTGTTGTACTTAACATAGTACTCACTTTCAATGGTTACACTCAATATATCTAGTAATCTAGTTCTCAATGTGTGTTTCAATTGTGACTTTTGTGCAGTATCTACTTCATTAAGTCACTTGTTTTCAATACTCAACCTTTATGGTTGTCGATATGGGTTGATATGAGATTTATTCTTTTCAATTTTTGTTTAGGGTTGCCTGCAATATCTTTTGTGTTATGCTTACCACAGTTCTCACATTTTCAATTGGTCACCCTCAAAGGTTCTATTGCTCCAGGATGACATTGTGTTGTGCTTACCACAGTTCTCACATTTTCAATTGGTCACCCGTAAAGGTTCTATTACTCTGTTTTTCTATGTGTTTTTCAATGTGTGACCTTTACTAAGTCTTCAATTTGGGTTTGCAAATGAATTGGGCATTCTCAACAGTTCTATTACTTGATTTTGCAATGTGTTTTCAATAGGAGACCTAATCCCTAGTCAGGATTGTCTACTTCTTGTTACAGGGATTTGTTCACACTCGAACAAACATTTATTTTATGCAAGTGAGCAATTTCTCAGTAATCTCTAAGGTAGTGTAGTTATTAGTGTCCTTTCTCGGTTTTCATCGATGTTTGCACTAGGTAAATTTTGTGTTTAGTTTTCACTTCAAATGGCTTGCGCATGGTGTCCCGCGCAGTTTTTGAAGATTCTTCAAGTGTCTTACATGACATCAGTTTTTCGTGTTTATTGTGACAAAGGTCCTGTCTTTAACCTTGTATCTGGGGGGTTTCCAGCAAGAGTGTCCTGGAGTCACTCGGTGTGTATACACTGTATATCCACTTAGCATATATCAATGCCAAGCACGTTTTGTGTTTGACAGTTACAGGGAATTTTTACGCAATGCTACGTTTTTCAATGTGTCCTGCATTGAGAATTCCTCTTTAAGTTCATGTGGTCAGTGTTTTAACTGTATTTTATGTAAAAAGGAACGCATGTCCAGCGTAGGTAACAAGTTAACTTCATTGTAGAGGAAAACCCTAATAACAAGACATTTATGTATCAATGGCAAAAATGTTTGTAAGTCTCATCAGAATACTTATAAACTCAAGCACACCTCCAGCATTGCATTTGTTCATAATTCAAGAATGTTATTCTTTGTATTTCTCCTCATTTATTACAGTGCAAGGCTGCCATCTAGTGACTATTATTCACATTTTATCTGAAAATGTCTTAATAGCTTTTCAATTTTCAGTACTTTAGTCAAAAATCTCAAATGTATATGACTATTTCATTTTCGCTATGACTTATTTTGGACTGTAATCTCATCTTAGTGGTTCTGTAATTCATGAAGATCACTTGCTATATGTTTTATATGTAATTATTCAATCACTACACCATACTACCATCTAGTAACATGTTTAAAGTGAATATCAATCATTTCTACTACATATGTAATTTTGTCATCAACTTCAATATTGGTAGACTTGTTTCTGAAATCTCTTATCAGCGTACAGTAATACTATTAATATTTCAAACACGGTACAGTCTATATAAGTACAGTAATACAGTTATGCGTGCAGTTTATTTATTGTAGAGGATGCACACTTCAAATTATTATTCAACATACGTGCATGTATTCAAATTTTCAATTATCTATGTATGTACAATTTTACAATGTTACCTAGTTAGAAAAGTACATTTCAATTAGATTTTCAAGTTACGTACATGTATTCAAATCTTCAATTATCTATGTATATGCATTATTACAATGTTTCCTAGTTGGGAAGATACATTTCAATTCGATTTTCAAGTTACGTGCATGTGTTCTAAAAAATTCCCTTTGGGAATTCACATTTCAATTCAAATTTAGACGGCACAAGAGGAAATACTTCTCAATATTCAAATTACATGTATTGCTGTAAGACACTTAGAGCAGTCTTATTTTCAGTAATCACACAATATCTCGAAGTTTCCTAATTATCAATGTTTATTCAATTGTGACGTTTGTGAAGTTTTTACTTAATATTACCTCACTTATTATCAAAATTCAGCCTTTAGATTATCGATATGGATGTATTCCTGTCAATATTTCAACGTATTGATTCAACTGAATATATCATATAATTAACTCTACTAATTATTATTCTATTTTGTTGTTAATATAGATGTATTACAGTCAACATTTCAATGTTTTATTAAGGGTTTAGGTTCTCTGTTCCCTTTTCTATCTTTAATTCTCCAAATTATCTATATGAGTTTCAACTTCTATTTGCTCAATGTTTATCTTATTCTTATGTTGATACTGTTTATTGAATAGTATTAGAAGTCACTATCTGTTCTTTCTTATACTTTCATTCAGTTTTTCTATTTTCTTCTTGACGTCTTTCTCCTTACATACTCTTCTTTGAGTTAGATATGTGAGGGGTGGTTGTTGAGCTGTTCTTTCCTTTTTACTCTTTAATGAGAAAGAGGAGGAATAAATATAGTATATTAATCTAAGGAAATGTAAGAAAATATATGAGAATGTTATCTTTTTAATTACTCTTATCTCTATTTCTACATGCTCTATTGTTCTTTCTGATACATTTGCCTGGCCAGTAGTTGTCAGTGGATATTGATGGGTATGTATACTTTTCTCCTCCAGACTTATGTTTTAAAATGTTCTGTTCAATTTCAGAGAAAAGGAGATATGTTATAATCTATGAATAATCTCTCCTTGTATAAGTTCCTGCCATCTAGGTGATGTCCAATAGAATGCTTCAGTGCTGTGATGTAATATAGAATGTTCAGTGCTGCTGAGAGAATAATGACAGTTTAGATGGGGCTGAGCTGCCTCCTGATTGCTCCTGGTAGGGCTAGATTTGAATTAGACTTGTACTTAATCTGAACTTATTTATCATCTTAATAAATACTTCTTAAAATACCTCTACTTGCCTGGACCAATTTACTACAGTGTGATATTAATTTGAGGGGTGTAAGTTGATGAAAGGCCAGGGTGTGTTCACGGAGTGCACCAAGGCCTCAATCCCATGTCTGGTGGGACCATCTCGGAATCTGGACCTGGTTCGGTCGGATTTCCATTGACTCCTATGGGAGCCTGTGTTCCGCCTGACAACACAGGCTCCTTTGGGGAAAATGGAGGTGTGTGAAAATCTCTGCACTCTGTCGCTGGCACCCCATTGTGCCTGTGACACAGTGCAACATTTTACAGGGTGGTCCCTTAGATACCCTCTCTGCCCCCAACTGGAGGCCTCAGGATGAAGGGGGCCCTGCTATTCGCACCATTCCCACTTTGTGGTTTTGACAACTAGATGCTCTACTGCAGTATTAGATATGGTAAAAAGGGAGGAGGCAAGTAGCCCTGCTGATCCTACAACACCCATCCGCGAAAGGAGGACTTGTAGTGCCTAACTTCGAGCTATACTTTTTAGCTTTTGAACTCCAGTGGCTGGTGCAGTGGTTGGCAGATAGTGGCCCAATAGGCACTGACCCAGGGATGCGTACGGATCTGATGCTGGCAAAGATGCTAGAACATTGCCATCTGAGGTACTGGGTTTTTAAGAACCAGCACAGAATTGGTAACCCAGCGGTGTCAGGGAATACACACCCAGAGACCTCGGGTTCTTCCTGATCCAGACCTACAGAAACTGAGTCTTCTAGGTGAAGTCAAAGATTGGTTTATTGGCTGCAACCAAGGTAACAAGTGTCCTAGAAGTACAACACGGGTATATTCTCAGGAGACTGCTCGCCCTTACAAAGTCAGGCTTCTCTTCTTATACACAATCTTGGGCTTCAGGCAAAACATTCTTGGTTGTAAAGTAAATCGTTAACATATTTCTAGTACAAAGAGAAAGCAGAGTCATGATGACATGTCCATATTTCACTTTGTGCTGCCTACAACAAATCATTTGGCAAGGCCCAACATTTCATCAGATATCACTGGACCCCTAATAAAAACGGGCACCTCCCCACCATAAAGTAAGTGAAGCAAAAGAGTGGAGATAGATGTGAGCGAGATATGGCAGGTGTGCGCGCTGAAATGGTTTTATGGTTTGTTGAGCCTAGATGCTATCTTGCTCGGCCACTGGGAGGGGAACTGACTTAACGAGTTCGGCCTGGGGCAATGGTTCCAACTTGTACAGGTCATGGAAAAGTCGATTAAGGAGTATGTGTCCTTGTGGGATTGAATTCAACTGGATTAAGGCCTATGTAAAGGGCAACACATAAATGGAAGCCAAGGGTTCAGAATGTAAATGACGATTTCGAGGTGAAATCGTCACTCGAATATGCTGAAAATATATGTACATGATGTACTCGTCATTCTCGGTCTTTTGATACCAAATTCGTCATGTTTCGACGAAGTTTTAATTCTCGAGTCCAGAATAATTACACAAATCCAGATTTTCAGGACCACAATCCCTCCTTTTGCCCTTACATAGGCAATTAATCTATCCTCATGTTAGTCTGAGTCCAGGTCTATATTCCTAAAGTCATTGAGATGTTGCTGTAACATCATTATAGTACTCAGTTCATCTCTTGATACAGGCTTCCTTCCAATGATGTAACACAGAGGCCACATATTGCAGGAGCACACTGTATGCATAGACAGAACAGGAAAAGAATGGCGAAGACCATCCCAATGACCATCAGAATTTTCCATCCCCAGGCAGATATCAGTTCCCAGAACCATCCCATTAACGACCAATCTCCTTTATCCACATGAATAGATTCGGAAATCTAATGTAGTTTGGAAATGGCCTGGTACACTGTTGGAGCGTTATCTGGGATGAAAATGCAACAACTAGACTGGATCAATTTGCATACTCCACCTCGGTCTGCAAGTATAACATCCAAAGCGACCCGGTTCTGAAGGGTCATAAGTCGATCCGACTGGAGCTCAGCAGTTAAGTTACTAAGGGCACCAGCAGTTTCAGTCACGGTGGACTCAACTACCCTTGTTAATTGCCTTATGTTTCTGCTGTTAGCCATGGATCCCGAAAACGGCAGAAAACCCTTTGCAAAGTCCCCAAATTCTTGACCTGCAGTGTCTGCTTTACTCAAGACACCTCTAACTACCCTTGTCCGGTGGTAATCCGCCGCTGCTGTGTAGGTGGGAGGCAACAGGAATGAAACCAAACATGAGCCCGAGAAGTCAGGGGGCAACCATGTATAGGCTCTATCATGGCAGATGAAATAAGTAAGAAACAAAAAGTTGAGAAGGGTCAAGGGGATTAATATTTATAGACCCTCCAAATTCAAACACCCCTATTAAGACTCTGAAGTAACACGAAAAAAATGGAGGGTCTGCAAGACCAGAGGCTGAGTCCGTAAGAACCTTACTAAGATGCCAGACTTATTGGATTGCACAAGATCAGTCCAAGTGGTCACATGACACCAGCTATGTAGTCGATATCCTATCCGACCACCCTCTTGGCGGAACTTCGTCATATAGGACAACTGGAACCAGGGTAGTGCGTCAAGGCCCAGGTGAATTGGCCATAGAGCCCATACTTCTGGTTCGAACGATGTAAGTGTCCATGCCACTACATGGTACTGGTCGTGTGCAGTGCAAACAAAAATAGTGAGTTAGTGATGTTAAAATGGCGTTCCTGGCAAAAAAAGATTTTTAATAGTATTCACCAGGACGTCAGGTTAAGAACAAGTGTAGAACAGTGTGAAAAAATCACTGTTGCTTAGCTATGTTGTAGAAGCGGCCAACATGTTTCTGCCAACTGGTGTGACTACACCGGCATTCTTCAGGGCCTAATAGATAAGCTGTTGCTACTGCATGAAAAACACGCTATTTTTCTTTGTATAAAGTGAAAAAGACAGACCTAATATCCTAAGAAGACTGTCAAAACTACTCGTGTGGTCACAATTGACCATCCTACCGTATCCCCTTGTGCCGATATCTCGAAGGTGGATACACTCCTGTAAAGAAAACAGAAAAACAAAACTATTTTGTGTTCATTACACTATGCAAACTCAAAGTGTCATAAGGAACACACGGGCTCAGCAAGACTAGTCCCTAATAGAACCGTCAATTGTTTTAGGTTGCCAGAAGAGTAAACCATAGCCATTGCTAAATGTAGTTCAAAAAATAATAATATGAACACGACTTACCCATCAATATGTGGGAGTCACACCTCACCTCACCCGGCAACGGCTCGGAGAATGAGGCCCCGCTCTAAGCACAAAAAACATATATCAATACATATGCCTAGATGACTCAGAGGGCTGAGATAGTGTCCTGAGTCAAAAACAAATTTAAAAAGATTTGTGCATATATACAACTGGTTGTTAAATTGCCCACCTAGATCAAAGGTCCCATGGAGAACAATGTGGGGCCGGTGAAAGAATAGACTAATATAACAAAAACTGAACTGACTGCAAGAAATCCTATGTGAAGAATTATTCTTCATGAGTGACAATTGTCATATGGCGATGTACAGTGGAATGTCTAATCCACTATACAATTGCAATTTTATGGGCTGTGAGACACAGCCATAGCCAATGTCTTCAACTAAGAGTTTGTTGCAATGTTTTAGGCATTTAATGAATCCTTACGCTATTATCAGTACTAGGGATCAAAAAAACAGGTCAAACTCGTCACAGTTTAGTCGCTAGACACGGATCCCACACCAATTCTAGAGCAGCGCGACGCCCCCGCTTACCTCTCCGTCGGTACCTCTTGGCTGAATGTGAAGCCGAAGGGGAGGCGACGACGAGAGGCGAGGCGCGAGGCTAAATACCTGCTCTGATTGGAGCAATTGTGTGATCACCAGCAGCTGCTGTAAATTGGGAATGCTACTCTACGCGCGTCAGATACAACGCGCATGCGCACCACGATGCGTCCAGACACCGGAGCATGCGCAGAGGAATGCCACTGCGGTGTAAACAAACACCGCTCGGTCGCGCATGCGCGAATGATATTTACTGTGTCTGACGGGAGAAATGGCTTGAAGTTAGAGCGTAATCGCTCCTCAGGCTGGGCATTATTCGAAAAACCCATCAATGGAGCATATCATGATGGCAGGAAGACACTTAGGTCAAGAATCGTCTCCATAGTCTGGAGATTTACTGGAGGCAAAATGTCTCTTGACCATGTATTGGACACTATTAGAGGTTTTCTTCGCCCCGGTGTTTGGGTAGCTCTCACCTGTCACCCCTACACGGTCTTTATAGGTTACAACTAGCCCTGCTTTTTTCAAACTAGTCATTTCACTAGGTTGTGTCATAAATCGCACAACGTTTTGTATACATAGAGACCTTTTGTGTAATATTTGCCATTTGAGGCGATGTGTCTGTCTCGATATTTGTCTCTTGATCGAGTTTGTATCTACATTTTGCCTCCAGTAAATCTCCAGACTATGGAGACGATTCTTGACCTAAGTGTCTTCCTGCCATCATGATATGCTCCATTGATGGGTTTTTCGAATAATGCCCAGCCTGAGGAGCGATTACGCTCTAACTTCAAGCCATTTCTCCCGTCAGACACAGTAAATATCATTCGCGCATGCGCGACCGAGCGGTGTTTGTTTACACCGCAGTGGCATTCCTCTGCGCATGCTCCGGTGTCTGGACGCATCGTGGTGCGCATGCGCGTTGTATCTGACGCGCGTAGAGTAGCATTCCCAATTTACAGCAGCTGCTGGTGATCACACAATTGCTCCAATCAGAGCAGGTATTTAGCCTCGCGCCTCGCCTCTCGTCGTCGCCTCCCCTTCGGCTTCACATTCAGCCAAGAGGTACCGACGGAGAGGTAAGCGGGGGCGTCGCGCTGCTCTAGAATTGGTGTGGGATCCGTGTCTAGCGACTAAACTGTGACGAGTTTGACCTGTTTTTTTGATCCCTAGTACTGATAATAGCGTAAGGATTCATTAAATGCCTAAAACATTGCAACAAACTCTTAGTTGAAGACATTGGCTATGGCTGTGTCTCACAGCCCATAAAATTGCAATTGTATAGTGGATTAGACATTCCACTGTACATCGCCATATGACAATTGTCACTCATGAAGAATAATTCTTCACATAGGATTTCTTGCAGTCAGTTCAGTTTTTGTTATATTAGTCTATTCTTTCACCGGCCCCACATTGTTCTCCATGGGACCTTTGATCTAGGTGGGCAATTTAACAACCAGTTGTATATATGCACAAATCTTTTTAAATTTGTTTTTGACTCAGGACACTATCTCAGCCCTCTGAGTCATCTAGGCATATGTATTGATATATGTTTTTTGTGCTTAGAGCGGGGCCTCATTCTCCGAGCCGTTGCCGGGTGAGGTGAGGTGTGACTCCCACATATTGATGGGTAAGTCGTGTTCATATTATTATTTTTTGAACTACATTTAGCAATGGCTATGGTTTACTCTTCTGGCAACCTAAAACAATTGACGGTTCTATTAGGGACTAGTCTTGCTGAGCCCGTGTGTTCCTTATGACACTTTGAGTTTGCATAGTGTAATGAACACAAAATAGTTTTGTTTTTCTGTTTTCTTTACAGGAGTGTATCCACCTTCGAGATATCGGCACAAGGGGATACGGTAGGATGGTCAATTGTGACCACACGAGTAGTTTTGACAGTCTTCTTAGGATATTAGGTCTGTCTTTTTCACTTTATACAAAGAAAAATAGCGTGTTTTTCATGCAGTAGCAACAGCTTATCTATTAGGCCCTGAAGAATGCCGGTGTAGTCACACCAGTTGGCAGAAACATGTTGGCCGCTTCTACAACATAGCTAAGCAACAGTGATTTTTTCACACTGTTCTACACTTGTTCTTAACCTGACGTCCTGGTGAATACTATTAAAAATCTTTTTTTGCCAGGAACGCCATTTTAACATCACTAACTCACTATTTTTGTTTGCACTGCACACGACCAGTACCATGTAGTGGCATGGACACTTACATCGTTCGAACCAGAAGTATGGGCTCTATGGCCAATTCACCTGGGCCTTGACGCACTACCCTGGTTCCAGTTGTCCTATATGACGAAGTTCCGCCAAGAGGGTGGTCGGATAGGATATCGACTACATAGCTGGTGTCATGTGACCACTTGGACTGATCTTGTGCAATCCAATAAGTCTGGCATCTTAGTAAGGTTCTTACGGACTCAGCCTCTGGTCTTGCAGACCCTCCATTTTTTTCGTGTTACTTCAGATGAAATAAGTACCCTTAGCGGCTAAAAATGCAGGGGAAGTCTGAGATCCAAAAACATACGTTTCTGTACAGATACTCTTCCCTAGCTGAGCTCTGGGATTCTTGCCAACACCTTGCAGACACAGGTGACCCTGATGGGGTACGATCCAGATAGGGGACGATCTTTTGGCTTGCTGTTTCTCACTTAAAGTAGTGCCATATCCGGTCACGTTCCAACCTACATATGCAAGTATCTCATCACCCGGAGTATCTTCATAAAAAGTTACTTCCTTGATCATGTCAACTATACCTTTCACTAGGGCGCTAGTCTTGAGGTTGTCTTTTACAGAACGTAGGGGTTGGATTTCTCGTGCATATATGAACATTGTCCTATATGCCCATACTGAACCATTGTGACTAAATGGCAGGACCAAATAGGGGATACCTTTATCCGTTGTGTGAGGCATAAGACCGCACACCCAACAGTTAGTTGTGTTCATTACAAGTTGGTGTTGGTGTAATAACTGAACAAAGGAGTTATTAATTAACTCTAATCTCCTATTTGATTTGTGGTCAGGCAGAGGGTGGAAAGAATGAGAGGAAACAGTAGGAGGAGGTATGGGTGATGCAGTGGGCGCAAATGTTACATGGAAAGAGAATAAAACATAACTTATCAAAAAGATCATTACGCTGGATAGCATAAGAATACACAATATTATAAAACTTTTCCTTGTCATCATGTTACACAGTCTCTGCTTAAAGTTCATTTGTTTGGCAGGCCTCTCCACATCAGGAAATTCCATCCTCTCTAAAGTGCTGCCCGCGGTGGGAGGTTGCCTCTGCTAAAGGATGCTTCCGTCAGTCTAGGGCAACTCCCTTGGACCAACCAGAACTACCGACCTAACGTCATCAGCTGCACCCAAAAGACTTTAATCAACCGCGGCCCTAGCAGCGGAACCCGGATGGCGGTTCGAAAAACAAAAATAAGCAAGTTTCCTAAATGGGAGAGCTGCACTTTCAAAAAGAGTATTTGGGAGGAAAAAGATATATTTCTTTGTCCATAGGTCTTGATCTCAAATCATAAAAAGGAATCACTTTTGTTAGTTCGTTTTTCTCGGTCGCAAATTGTAGCGTCTTTTTCCTGGTACTGTCTGGTCCTGAAACAGGAGTTCAGGCTCCAAAAAGTTCAATCGCTCTGATGGTGGCACAGTCTCTTGAAAAATGTCCTCGCTTTCACATTCAGGGTTAGTTTCTTTTACACGGTCATCGCTGACAGGTATGACACGTGGCACAGTTGTAAGCTCTGAGTCAGTGACACCCTTCTGGACCCACTGGTCATGCGGCAGAGGTGAAGGTATTCTTTTGCAGTGGATCCCGTGGATCCAGTTGGCCTTCCCCTCCACTCGAACGGCTGACCTCGTGGAAAGAAGGACGAGGTGTGGCCCGGTCCACCTGGGCTGGTCGTTCTTTGTTCTCTGGCAGTTTTTCACGAGGATCCAGGAACCAGGGACAATGGAGTGACCTGGAGTCTCAGAGACCGGAGGCAGGGTGTTGTGGACCTGTTGATGCAAAACATGCAATTTAGCCGTCAATTCATACAAGTAATCAAGCAAAATAGGGTGTTCTAGCTCGCTGAACTTCGTGGGTCTAGGCACTCCCCATATGTTGGCTGGCCGGCCAAAGACAATTTCATAAGGGCTGAGTTTCACTCGCGAATGCACAGTCATTCTGGTGGATAGGAGTGCTAAGGGTAGAGCGTCAGGCCATTTAAGACCTGTGCTCGCTTGGATTTTGGCCAATTTAAGTTTTAAAGTGCCATTGTAACATTCTACTAATCCAGCTGATTGGGGGTGATTTGCAGCGTGGAACTTCTGCCTAATGCCTAGCCCTTCACACACTCTTCATCACACGACCCACAAATTCACTTCCGTTGTCAGACCAGACCATTCTAGGCATTCCAAACCTGGGGAAGTACTCTTTCACAAGGGCTTTTGCTGTGGACAAGGCAGTAGTGTCTTTTAGGGGATAGGCTTCTACCCATCTTTAGAAAGCACAAACCACCACGAGCACGTATTTTAAGTTGTTGCACCTCTCCATGTGTATGAAATCTAGCTGCAAAACCTCGAACGGATACGTAGGAGGTGCAAAATGACCAGTTGGGGTTCCCCTACCAGGATTGAGCTTCAGACATACCATGCAATTCTTGACAACATTCTCTGCACACTTGGGAATCCCTGAATTCTTCCATACTGGGGCCAACAACTCGCAAATCCCTTTCACGCTGATATGAGCCATTCCATGAGCCATTGTAACCACTGCAAGCACATATGCATCGGGTAACAACCATCTCTGATGCTCTGTCAATTCAATCCAACAACCATTTGCATCCATTCTCCCTGTACTCTCTCTCTCCACGTGCTCAACTCTTTCTCTGTGGCCTCAGCTTGGATGGACTTCACACACTCTATCGTGTCCTCACATATTCCAACCTCACCAGTCCATCTTTCAGGGCCTGCAACATACATTCGGCTCATCACATTCTTTGCTGTCTCTTTCGCGATTTCATCAGCAAATGCGTTCCCACGACCAACATCATCAGTCACCTTCTTGTGAGCACTACATTTCACAATTGCCATTTGCAGAGGCAAGGTCAGTGATTCAAGAAGCTCATTTACCAACTGACCATGCTGAATCTTAGCTCCATGCTAAGTCAGGAACCCACGTTCTCTCCACAATCGTCCGAAACTGTGAGCCACGCCAAAAGCATACTGGCTGTCGGTGTAGACATTCACTTTCATTCCTTTGGACAATACACATGCTCTTGTGAGTGCGACTAATTCTGCAGCTTGAGCTGAACCATGTGGTACTCGTGCAGTTTCAACGACTGTGTGCAGAGTTGTGACAGCATATGCTGCAGTCACGTTACCATTTGGGAGCTTAAAGCATGAACCATCCACCCATAACGTACCATCACATTCAGCAAGAGGAGTGTCAAATAAATCCACTCTCCCTTTTGTCTCTTCCTCTGTTGTGAGGAAACAATCGTGCTGTTCTAAAGCATCTGATTCCTCTGCAATTGGTAACAACGTGGCTAGATTTAAGGTACTGCACCTTTTTATGTGCACATGGCTCGCTAGCAGCGTCAATTTGTAACTGGACAGTCGAGCACTAGTTAAGTGCTGTGTCTTGGTCCTATTTAACAATGTGTCTACTGCATGCGGGACCATCACGATTAGTGTATTATTCATTACTAGACCAGCAGACTGTCGAATAGAAACAGCTGCTGCTGCTGCTGTGGCCCTTAAACAACTTGGCAATGCTTTAGCTACCAGATCCAAAGTCGACGAAAAATAGGCGCATGGCCGCTGTCTACCTCCAAATAACTGAGTCAACACAGACAATGCACAGCCCTCCTTCTCGTGGACATACAATGTGAAAGGCTTACTGTAGTTGGGGGTACCTAACACAGGAGCCGAACATAATGCTGTGCGTAATTCGAGAACTTTTGTGACACTCTTCAGACCAAGGAATGGGATTGGGTGTATTTTTACATGTCAATGCCACCAAGGGTTTGGCCAATAACGAAAAATTTGGAATCCACTGTCTACAGTACGATGTAATGCCCAAGAAAGCACGCACTTCTCTCTGTGTTCTTGGCACACTCAATTTCGCTATTGCCTGAATTCTTTCTGGGGTCAGTTTCTTTCCCTCCTTCGATAAGAGGTGACCTAAGTAGGTCACTTCTTGTCGGCAATATTGAAGCTTGGAAAGTGACACCTTGTGATGCAGATCACACAGATGACGCAATAATGTCAACGTGGCCTTTTTACAAATTTTCTTAGTATCTGCAGTAATGAGTAAATCATCCACATATTGTACAAGAGTAGCATCCTTAGGTAAAACAATCGTGTCAAGCTGTGTTTTCAGAGCTTGACTGTATATTGATGGGCTTTCACAGTAGCCTTGAGGAGCGCGTTTAAAGCGGAAACTTTGACCTCCTAAACTGAAGGAAAAAATATCCCTGCTCTCCTCAGCAATTGGGATGCTGAAGAAAGCATTCTTTAGGTCAATCACCGAAAACCATGAAGCAGAAGCTGGAATCATAGTCAATAATGTGGTAATGTCGGGGACAACTGGGAATTGTGGCACAACTATCTTATTCACTACTCGAAGATCAATCACGAATCTGTACACAGGTGGCTGAGAAGGGTCAGTTCGTTTTAAAACAGGCAGAACAGGACTATTGCAAACGTTGCCTCGTGTTTCTTCAATCACATCCTTTTCAATTAATTCATAAACGATCGCTAGCAAAGCTTTTTCACCCTCATTAGATATTTTGTATTGGGGAATTCGTGGCATTTTGACATTGGACTTCAATGTTACAACATATGGTGGAATTTCTAGAAGACCTACATCATTAGGACCAGTGGCCCAAAGAATATCCGGGAGAAATGACAATTCTGCTGGAAGTGCATCTCTCGACAAATACATGGGAGAGACTACTTTCTTACCTAAAGTAAGTTGTACTCCTGAAGGAGAACAGTACAAAGTCGCATACAATCTTTTTAACAAATCCAATCCTAGCAAATTTTCACCACAACCTGTTGTCAGAATAAGGGGTGCTTCGAATTCACAAGGACCAACAGAAAGAGATAAAGGGTCAGAAATCGGATTTCTAACTGGGGCGCCAGAAAAACCTACAGAAACGTTCATTTCGCCAGACAAAGGTGCGCCAGGGAGTTTGGAGTGCATAATAGAACTCTTTGTAGCACCAGTATCCAACAGAAAAGGCTCTGACACACCTGATGTAATCACCTCAACGTAAGGTCCATTCTGATCTGCTGGAACTGAAACAACTCCCTCTCTTTGTCTATGGCTGTCCTAGCAATCATTACCCTCCAAATACTCCTCTTCTGTATAGTAATCATCAACATAGTATTGAGCTGTCCTGTCAGATACGTTATTTTGCTGATCAAACCTGTTCATAGAGTTTTGTGGTGGAAGGGGACGTGTGTTCTGAGGGGCGTTTCCACGCCCTCTACCTCTAGGTGCTTGCTGACTGCCACGACCCTTCACACCAGAAACTCCATTCGCACGTTGTAATAGAATAGGACAATTATACTTGCAATGACCCTCTTGTTTGCAATATAAACACTGGTTGGGGCCTACAGATACACGGGGTTGAGTATACTCGGTTCTTTGCGAGTTTCTCTGATACTGTTGAGGCTGCTGAAAAGTATTTTGGTAGTGATTCTGACCATTATTATTTTGATTACCACCACCACGTGGCAGGTAGGCTTGCTGTAGCAAAACCTTCGTTTTCAGTTCTAGTTTTCTTTTCTACTCTATCTTTCTCATCTTTGTCTCTATTCTCGTAATATTGTGCGGTAGCCAATATCTGGGCTTAAGATGAGACTGCCCAGGAACTCTCTAAATCTTTTAATTTTTTACACAATTCTGGAAGCAGATTGTGCACGAATTTATCAACAAACAATCTCTGACCACCTTCTGTGGTCATATCTTGACCGCTGTGGTCAACGAATGTTTCTTCAAATCTGGTGAAGAAGTCTGAGACTGTTTCTTCTTTCTTCTGCTTGCATGCAGACAACTTATCCCAATTTACGCGTATTGCAGGCATTATCGTTTTCATGTAATCTACTATTTTACCAGGGAGTTCTGCTATCAAAGGCTCAGGCTTGGCACCACCAACTTGTCGGGCATCTGCAGCAGTAATATTAGCCCATGTGTCACCTAATTCCTGGTCATGATCTATATGACAAATTTTACCCCATAAAGGCTGTGGAACAACATTCTCGAATAACATATTGATGTCGGTTAAATTCATTATACATGACCCAGCAGTTTGCGACAACTCTTTATAGTACCCTGCAGGATTTTTACGCGGATCGGGTAATGTTTGTTTAAGTGCTAAAACTTCAGCTCGCTTCCATGGGACATGTACCCATACACGCTGAAAGTGTGGCAGAATAGGTGGGACAGCAGTCGTGTCACCCTCTCTCCACTGTGGGGGAACTTCTCTCATAGGGTATTGTCGCGCCCTTTTCCTACTAGATGTACTAGGTTCAGATGGTGACTCAGAACTGCTCCCCTTACTCCGATATGATAACATTTCAACTGCTTTCTCCACATCTGGACCTACAATCATACCCTCTCCGAACTTAAACCGTACACGACACATCTCTCGTGGGATGCATTCCTGATCATTGTCTTCTAAATCCTCGCAAAGGAAAACACACATCTGTTCGAAAACATATCTGTGTCGCTGCTTCCCATTGATGGAAGACTTCCATGACAGACTGTACATCATATTTTACGGTGTCCATGACCCATTTCCGTGCTAAACTATTCAGTGAATCTCTCTCTTGATAATCAGGTAGTTGACTTCGCAACTGTCTTCTACCCATGTTAGGGGTCGTAGTAGGTGACCCGAAAAGAGGTAAAAGAAGGTTAGTAACAGTGCTGGCCATTTTCTGCCGAATGGAAGGTGAAACTGAAGGAAGAACGGATGGAAAAACGGGGTGAGATAAGGCAGGGGCAGAGATAGCAGAAGAGGTATCAGGGGAAATAGAGGGGGCACTAGGCAAAATCGTAGAGGGAGCATTAGGAGACGTAAAAAGTACAGTAGGCAAAATCGTAGAAAACACAGGTGAAACAGAGGTGGTCGGTGGGCCTGGAGGAGGCTGCACCGAAGAAGTAGGAGCCAGCTGAAGAACAGCTGGTGGGTGCTGTGGAGGAGCAGGAGGCGTAGTTTGCGCAACTAAAGGTTGCGGAGGTGCTGTGGCATTCTGCGCATAGGGGGGGGGTGAATTTAGTAAATGTGACATTAATGGGTCTTTTTCATGCTCTTTTGCTGCCCCTTGCTGAAGAGACGGCAAAACTGGATAACGTTGCCTGTGCAACTGCTCATTCATCTGCTCTTCTTCATTATCCTTAAACTGCACAGCAGCTTGCATTACTGAAAGTCCCCCTTCTCTCTTATTTTTCTTAGCTAATTTAATTTTTTTGTTTGGCTTCTTTACGCCATAAGCGGAAAGAGTCAAACATCGCAGGCCGGGCTTTCTTTTTAAAGAGTTTAACTTCGAGGTTGTCTAAGATTTCAGAATCAAAGCTACCATATTGGGGCCATTTTAGAACACCATCTTTCCTGGTGTATTTAATCCATACTTCCTGGTGTATTTAATCCATACTTCGTTGTAGGTGATGGGGCCTACCCCATGTTTCACATATAGTTCGTAAGTCGGAGTTCCAACTGGAGGAACCGGACATGAGTCCTCCAATCGGGAGTCCCTATTATTACCACCAAGACAAAACAAATTTCTAAGACTAGGCATCTTCGCTCTCTAGTCTAGTTCCAAACTTCAAAGGATTATCGATTACGATATTTCTCGTGAATACATGAGTCCTTCGGTTTTGGTGCTTGCAAGTACCAACACAAAACTTTTTATCCCAAGGATACCAAAACTAAGATCAACTAAGGACTGGGAGACGCTCCACTTATACTTAACTGAAATATCGATGACGTCACCAGAAGACTTGTCTTAGTGTTTCGCTCTACCAAACTTCAAGGGTCCAAATCAGGGCGATAGCCAGGGCAGCAGTCCTTGTAGCCGTCGGGAAGCGGGGAACCTCGCAGCAAAGACCTTCGGACCACGTCGACATGCAGGGGTCGATGAGGTGGTTGGCCGTCCTCCGGAATTTCCACACGAAGCTCCTCACGATCTTCAGGCTGACTGGTACCACTGGAATCGCCCCAAACGTTGGGCGCCAGCTGAGGTACTGGGTTTTTAAGAACCGGCACAGAACCGGTAACCCAGCGGTGTCAGGGAATACACACCCAGAGACCTCGGGTTGTTCCTGATCCAGACCTACAGAAACTCAGAGTCTTCTAGGTGAAGTCAAAGATTGGTTTATTGGCTGCAACCAAGGTAACAAGTGTCCTAGAAGTACAACACGGGTATATTCTCAGGAGACTGCTCGCCCTTACAAAGTCAGGCTTCTCTTCTTATACACAATTTTGGGCTTCAGGCAAAACATTCTTGGTTGTAAAGTAAATCGTTAACATATTTCTAGTACAAAGAGAAAGCAGAGTCATGATGACATGTCCATATTTCACTTCGTGCTGCCTACAACAAATCATTTGGCAAGGCCCAACATTTCATCAGATATCACTGGACCCCTAATAAAAACGGGCACCTCCCCACCATAAAGTAAGTGAAGCAAAAGAGTGGAGATAGATGTGAGCGAGATATGGCAGGTGTGCGTGCTGAAATGGTTTTATGGTTTGTTGAGCCTAGATGCTATCTTGCTCGGCCACTGGGAGGGGAACAGACTTAACGAGTTCGGCCTGGGGCAATGGTTCCAACTTGTACAGGTCATGGAAAAGTCGATTAAGGAGTATGTGTCCTTGTGGGATTGAATTCAACTGGATTAAGGCCTATGTAAAGGGCAACACATAAATGGAAGCCAAGGGTTCAGAATGTAAATGACGATTTCGAGGTGAAATCGTCACTCGAATATGCTGAAAATATATGTACATGATGTACTCGTCATTCTCGGTCTTTTAAAACCAAATTCGTCATGTTTTGACGAAGTTTTAATTCTCGAGTCCAGAATAATTACACGAATCCAGATTTTCAGGACCACACATCTCCTCTATCCCTGCTGCAGACTACTGCTCTACACTGTTGGAAATGCTGTCTCTTTAAAGAAGGGAAATCTCTCCTATATGCCCCGGCCCTGCCCCTGGTGGGCCTCCCCCACGGGAACCCCAGGAAGATATTAACCCCAACATTCTTGAAGACCTGGACCGAGGCCAGACTGGAAAATGTTGAGGATTGCTACCAGCAAGCAACCCTGGCTCAATTTGAAGACCTACTTGAGAGCTACGACATACAACGAGGCCAATTCTTCACCTATCAGATAATACTGCGCACCTTTAGAGGGCTATTGGGGCGGGTGAGACAACAATCAAACTCTATTTTACACTCTGTCCTTACATTAGGCACTGCGAGACACCAGCTAAAATGGTTCTATACATCGCAACTGGAGATGGTCTGCACAACCCTAACAAAACTGCGCACCTGTTAAGAGTGCTCTGGGTAGACCCATCACAGACCCAGAATGGGCCAAAATGTTGCCATACCCTAAAAGTCTCACGCAATACTAGATTGAAGTACACACAGTTTAATTACATGCACATGACACCTGATGAACTTCAACTTGACTTTGGAGACACTGGATACAAATGCCAAATATGCGACCGTGTAGACTCAGAGTTCATACACATAACTTGGGATTGTGCCCAACTACGTAAGTTCTGGGAGGAAACGATACAACTCATGTGTGCAGCTGTGGGGTGCATACTAGAACCAACAATGGGAGCGTGGCTGTTTGGGCTCTTTCCCTGTTCTTCTAAAAGGAAATCAGTAAACAGATTCCTAGATGTAGCCCTGGTCTTAGCCTGGAGAAGAATAGCACTGGCCTGGAAATTCGTACACGGACCAGCAATGGAAGCCGGGAAACGGAATGTAACCCATTGGGCATAGGGGGCAGAAGTCAGAGTACTGACGAGGGAAGAGGTGCTTGGATTGAGGCAATGCACCCTTGCTGACCTCCAGTAACATATACTGGAGGCATGTGAAAACACAGACCGAGACAGGAGCGACCGAGGGGGCGAGCGAAGGGGGAACAAAAACAAGCGGCGAAGATGACAAAAGATATGACGCCTAAATAAAAACACTGAGTTGACCTTCATAAAAACGCTACTGCAAACAGACCCTGATATACCACACGACAATGGCCAGATAGGGAATGCACAAACTGCCCAGCTCACACACAAAACTTGGGGACACTGGGAACCGACGGCCAGATGTGTGTATAATGACCCACTGGTGGTCTAGCGCCCACCCGGCCCCACGTATCTCATGCACACGCCCCACACAGCCTGCTTAACGTATTAGCAAATTCAAAACCCTTAGCTCCACTGCTGTTAGATAATTACATAGTATGATTCAGCAGTTGTATTGCTTTCTTTTATTAAATGTCGGATATTTACAGACTGACAAATAATATGTGACTGTATACATTTACCAAAATAACCTTTTCCTAAAACTTACAGGTGAAATAAGACTTGAACGTATGAGACTGATTTTATGTGTAAGTAGTTTTATGGATAACCTTCTCTATGGCTTCTTCGAATTGTAACTAAAGTTAGTACAGGACAATTTTATATATGCCAAAGAAGTGCTGTATTGTGGTATATCACTAATTGCTGAACTATATTATTATGGATGTATATTAAAATAAATGGCAATAAAAATGTTGAAAAAAAGGTATCCATGCAATACATATCTGGGCTTTGCGGGGACAGGGGCGGAGAAGGGAGGAAAAGCGTACTTGATGAGAAACTCAGTAGGGCATAAGTTCCCGCCAGAGTGTCTCTTTAGTTCGAGTTTGACGTGCTGGTCAAGTAACCTGGAAGTGGTTTGTATTGACAGTCTAGTCCAGAAACCCTGGAAAGCAGCCGGTGACTAGAATGCTAACTACTATCCGGTACACAAGCGCATCTAGGCATGTAATTCAGTATGCAGTACCAGCAGCCGCTATGGAGAGCCGTTCTGTACAGTGGACTGGAATGCTGACTGCTGTGCTTTGCACATGCGTGAGTTTAGCAAGTAATTTAATGCGTACATTCAGAGACCTAGTAACCTTATAGCAGGACAATACATGCTGCATCTCTAAAGGGCCCTCCTCAGGACCCATGCCCTACATACCAAAAGGTACCCCTTACTAGGGACTTACAGCGGTGCAAAGGGCCTTGCCAATTGTGGAACAATTAGGCATTTACATAATTTTTGTGAAATAATACTGGCAACCTGGTTAGCAGGAACCCAGTGCTCTTCAAAGTTGCATCAGCTATCCGGCAAATCATGGGGCTAACTATGTACAAAAGGGGCACTGTCATACAGGCATTTTATAAAAACCAACCTCCTAAACCTGACTAAGGGCCTGATTACGACTTTAGCGCGGCAACAACGGCAAAATGCAGCCTTTGATGCGCAAGCACCGCCGACTGTATTACGAGTTGGAAATGTGCAGCTTGTAATATGGTTGGCAGTTCTTTGGCCATACCCATGGTGGTGCACTGCAATGGGAACTGGCAAAAAGTTCCAGCATGGCATGGACTGTGACTTCCATGCTGTGCTTTAACTGGGGGAAATATTTTCATGGGGGGGGACATGTTGTGCCACACTGAATGTATTCCCAGGGCATGGGGGCCCTGTAGTTCTTGCAGCGCCAGCTTATTCATGGTGGGGCTCTGCCATGAAATTGCTGGTGGTGGAAGAACTCAAAGTATGCTGCTCGGGACTTTGCCAGTCCCTGCTCAGTATATTGTGTTGTGGCGCTCCTGCACCACTGACAGGATACCACTGTTCCCTTGTGCAGCTGGTGTTCCACTGGCACAGATAAAACTTTGTTAGTTGTAATCTGCAGTACAGTGGAACCCCCTCACCCCTCCCGTCCCACCTCCATACTCGTAATTATGCCCTTAAGTTAGCAAAGTTAAAAGTTTTGGTCTGAATAATATGCAAACTGACTAACTTATTAATTTTTTGTTTGATGTGTTTCCTTTTCCAATAGGTACTATGTGTTTAATTCTTCAGATGGATACATTTACAATGCTGTCAAACAGAAGAGGCAACCTTACTAAAGCTGTAAGGGTTCCAATGTAGTTATTAATAATCTTTTGAGTATTAAATGCAGAGGTATAACCCCATTATGCTCTCAGAGTACCGAATACGAAAATCGTGATATGTAGGAGGTAGAATCTTAATGTGTTTACAATAATATAAATATCTGCGTTGCTCATTGTTCTGGATTCATAAGTAAAAGTTTTATTTCATATTTATCTACCAATTGTAGCCCCCTTTGTTTCCATAAGTGGAAAGTTTACAGTAAACATTTTGAAAAGTGATTTGTAGTTTTCCGTTATACTGTCTTGGGTGTATCAATCTGTATATGCAACAACAAGGTCAGTTTCCCAGTCGTCACTGAGCGAGAGTCTGACTTTGCGTACCAACAGAAAAAAGGACCATTATCACCATTTAAACGCATGGGAAACTACTATCATTTAAAAAAATATATATATATTATTTATTGTAATAAAGGCTTGTACAAATATCTATTTTCGCAAACTGCCAATTTATCAAGTAATTGCAAATAAAAAAATTAAAGTTTTTTTTTTTTGTTTCCTGTTACTGACTCTAAAGTAAAGTGTATCGCTGTAATTATTATTTATTCATAATTATTGTGGTTTTAAAAATTAAATGTCTCTTGAAATCTCACTGTTGTATTCATTTTTCCCTCTAAAATACATTTCAGTTAGTAGGTAAAAAGTAAGTATTAACTGGGTATTAATATAATACCACGCCCATTACCCCTATATCCTGTCACTAAAGGTGAATCTAGAAGTGCTATTAAACATTATTGAAATTTAATGCTAAAATAAAATGTATTTAGAGACCAAGGGGCCTATGACAATCTCTATTGTAAACCCTCCGACCTTAGGTCAGAGGCTTTACAACCGAGGTAGCCCATTTCATTTCTGACCAGCTGATTACCATACAGCCGGTCAGAATTGAACTGGCCTGTCATTACAGCTGGATTGCGACTGGCTCCAGGAGCCCATAAGCCATTCAGAGACTGGCCTGTAGTCCCATAGGAAGGTGTTTCCACCTTTAGGATTAGGATGCTTGGTTTCCCACAGTCTTTCTGACATGGTAAGCCTGATGGAAAGCGAGTTTTTTTTAACATTTGGAAAAAAACACTAATTGTTCAATTTAAGTTGTTTGCAATGTCTAAATTAGAATATCAAAAATGTATTATTTATATCTATGTTCCATAAATAATAAAAGAAATTTAAAAAAATGGACACTAAGGGGTCCATTACGATGTCGGGTGGATCGCCAACGCCATGGTGGCGGTGGTGATCCGCCCGACATAAATGCCCGCCCGCCACCCTTTCCCCCGCCACCCTTCCCCCCCCCCCCCCCCCCCCCGACACGTTACGATGGTGGGGGGGACCGCAGCGGAGGCAAACACCGCCCGCCACTTCTTTTCCGCCCCGGTCGCCTTGCGTCCGGGGTGGAAAAGGGTTCATATGGTGGCGGTGTCTATCAGACACCGCCAGCCATATTTGGATTTGTGTGAATAGGTGCCTTTCCGCGGCGGCGATGCCGCCACGGAAAGGCAGGCGGTCTTTGCTTTGGGGGGGCCCCTGCAAGCCCCCCTGGTGAAGGCCGAAGTGGGGGTACCTAAGGTACCCCCCTTTATTTGCATGTACAAAGCAGCAGGCACCGCGCGGTGCCTGCCGCTTTGTATATGCAAATGCGAGAAAGCATTTTTAGCATTGTGGCGGGCGGTGCAGAGTGCACCGCCCGCCACAATGCTAACCATGAAGGATGTGCCCCCCACTGTGGCGGGCATATCCTAATTCCCCCAACGGAACCCCCGCCCTTATGGCAGGCGGTCCAGCATACCGATAGGGCCTCATTAGGATGGCAGGCAGACTTTGTCCGCCCGCCACCCTAAGTATTTTGACATCTTTAAATCAAAATGTATTTTAATTTTTTTTTCTCGAAAGACCTATTAGCCAAAACAACAATGAGATCATTAAAATATCAGTCAGCAATATTGCGGCCCAAAACATTTTTTATTTGGTATTTTACAAACTAGAGTTCGACAGTTGAATCTGCCTGAATACTGTGCTTCCAAAAAATGTTCAGGAGGAATGCCATTCAGTATGATGGGAGCCTGTGTTTGCAACAACACCACCACAAATGCCTATAGTGGGTAAATCTCACTTTTGACAAAATGACAGCATGTAGAGTGGACTTAACAGAGCCCATGAAGTGTCAAAAAACATTTTTAGGTGGTGGACATACCAAGTAAGGATATCAAAATACAAAATCTGAATGGATGAGTTGTAAAATGTATCTGCAGATCTGTATGGATCGCATACGAAAAACTTGGGGGCCCATTACGATGTCGGGCGTATTGCCTCCGCCAAGCTGGCGGTAGCCGCCGCCGGTCTGGTGGAGGTAATCCTTTCAACAGGCATTCCCAAATCCACCACCGCCATATTAGTATGGCGGGGGGGACTGCGGCAGACGGAAAAACCGTCCGCCGCTTTTCTGCCCTGGTCGCCTTGCCATATTACAATGTGCAAAAATTGATGCCTTTCCGTGGCGGCGTTGCCGGCACGGAAAGGCATGTGGTGTTCACTTTGGGGGGGCCCCTGCAGGCCCCCTGAGTGAGGGAGGGGTGGGGTCCCACCAGCATTTGCCTAAACAAAGCAACAGGCACCGCATGCCACTTTGTTTATGCAAATGCATGCACTCATTTTTAACATTGTGGCGGGCGGTGAAGTGAGCACCGCCCACCACAATGTTAAAAATGGGGGATGCGCCCGCCACTGTGGTGGGCGCATCCTAATGCAGACTTCGGGACACCCACCCTTAAGGCGGGCTGTCCCGTCTTCCGTAAGGGTGTTGGGCGGGCAAAGCCCGCCCGGAATCTTAATGGGGACCAAAGAGTACACTTTGACCTTATGGATCCATAGCACACATTTCCACATTTACTACTTTTGGGTGTCAGTGAGACAGCTTTGTAAGGTAGAGTGTACATAAGAAATGTTAAACCGCAAAATATCGTCATCTTGCAATATTAAGAAAGAATATGTTAAACTTAATAAACTAGTGATATACATTAAGGAATGTTTGAAGTCAAATTTTATGTTTTTACCAAAAGTATTCAAAAATTTTGTAAAATGAAAATTATCAACAGTAACATTTAAATAAGTCAAATGATAACACAATTGTAGTAACACAGCCAATTGCAAAATGTTTTTTTTTATTTCAAAAAATTATCATTTCTTCCAAAAATTAAAACACACACACAAATCCTTCTAAATATGTAGTAGCTTTGTGTGGAAAGTATCACCAGCACTTAAACTGCCGCCGCCCCCGAAGGGGCTCTGCATCCAGCGCCTGCCAAACTGCTGAGGAGGGCTCATCCTGCACGCCGCACGGGACTCCATTGTCCAGGAGCCGTGCGTGATCCCACCAGTGCGGAGGCACGCCCACCCGCCCGCCGTCATTTACATCAGTATCTGTTTTCCGCAGCGCGGGACGAAGCCCGGACAAAGGGCGGGCCGTCCGGGGACGACAGAGGACGGGCCGGGCCACACCTCTAACGCCCTCTACGATCCCTCTTCCTCAAGGTAACTGGGCAGGTCATAGGTACGCAAAAGGTATAGAGCATACTGTAACCTATATCCGTCCAGAGGTGTGGGATTTATACTCCACTGTGACTGAGGATGGCTAAGCGGAAATCCATGGAAGGAGGGGAGGGGGGTCTATTGAGGCAGCCAAACGTCAGAAACGGAGCGAAAAGAAGAAAGTAAAGGGAACACCTAAGCATGCTGCGATGAACTGCATTATGGACAATATTATTGATGATTGCCAGGAAATCCTATCTTCTGATTTAGGATTCCTAGAGGTCGTAGAGAATTCAGGGTGTCCAAAGCCTAATCCATCAAAGGTTGAAGGCCCTACTATTACTATCCCTGAAATGTTCAGAGCCAGTGCTAAATCGAGTATGACTGCTCTGAAACAACCAGGGTAAAAAGGTTACACAAAGGGGGAAAGGGCAATGGTGAAAGCGAGGAAAATTTCCAGGTTTTACCTGTGATCGATATTATTCCAACTCAATGCTCAAACAGGTTCACGGTACTGGCAGAGATTCAACAGGAGATAGAAAAAGATACCCCTAGTAGTGGAAAGAACACCTCCCCTATAGTAGTCATAAATGATGCTTGTGGCCACATAACCCCAAGAGACAGCCTAGGAACTAGTAGTGATTTAGTTAATCTAGTCTCACTACTTAGGGACGAGATTGAGGGCATGAAAAAATTAATAATTAATTTAGCTGTAACTACAAAAAACAATCTAGGTGACCCTAGGTTTCAACCAGGGGTTTCTCATAAGACAGCTACTGCCTATCCAACTAAACTTTCTCAAGGTTCCCTCCCATTAGTAGGGAAAAGCGTTCCCACAAGTAGCAAAATGCATAGGGCTGATTATGCAGAGGGGGAAGTGACAAGTATATGTAATACCCCTATTCCTACCAACAATAGGGCAGACCACTCCACGATCCAAACCAAGGCAGTAAATAAGCCTAGCGCCAGTGTCCAGAGGACACAGAGGGGCTCCAATGGGGGGCAAGGATCGACGGGGCCTATACTATCAAAGGAGCCAAGAATGATGGCAGGGGCACAGCATCATGGTTTCCCAATAAATTTAAACAAAGGACCGCCAAATTACAGCTCAGAGCCCACTAGGGTCCAAACACATGTAAAGGGTAATTATGCCACAAATACAATATTCATGACAAATGTGCCCAAGTGCAAAGAGAAACCTGATTGCCCAAGGGAAGGGGTAGGCTCCCTAACTAACAAGGCCATTCACTGGCTGCGGAATGACAGAGGGTGTCGATCGGTTATTAGGGACGACATAGTCAAAGCTAGGTGATTCAGCCAACCTGGGGCCACTCATGATGTTGTTGAACTAACTTTGTCTTCCGATAACCTAGCTGAGAATCTGTTCATGCTAGAATTCAGATCAAGCCCCCCCTATACATTCGAGTATACAGCTGAGAAAAATGCTCCCTTTTCCATTCTCGCCTCCCTTAGTCAAGGATAATAGGCATGGGTCTAATAGATCTAGGCTCAATTCCATTGATTGACTACCCAAAAGGGGGACGGACGAAATGACGAAAGAACACCAGGGGCACAGAGATAGGGAGCACGAAGCAAATTGAATTATAGTAAAAGAGACTGATTATGTGGGTTTGTCAGGACCTACTGCAGCAAAGGTTGAAGTACCCAGTGATGTTGGAGGGATGGGACATGGTGTCTCTAACCCAGGGGCAGCCGGAGGTCAGAATTCCCTAAGTGTACATGGCCCAAGTGTCCAGACTCTAGCCCCCCCAGCGCTGTGGTGCGAATCTAGTAGGGCTGGGGGCAAAATAGTATCCTGGAATATAGCGGGATTGGGCTCTAGAATGCATTAACCCGAATGGGTTTCCTTTATAAACGGTTTCGATGTTTGCATTTTTCAAGAAACGTGGGCCTGCGAGCCCTTGCTCCTTTTGTTTTTGTTTTTTTTACTTTTTCATGCCAGCGCTAAAGGGCCCCAGGGGCCGGCCGAAAGGGGGTTTAACCATCTGGGCCCGACAGGCACTCTTTGATAGAGTAATAGAGCTCCCTACTGGCAATAATGACATCCAGTTGATCAGGCTAAACATGGCTTTGGGGTATACATTAGACATCTACAATTTGTACGTAAGGGTCGAGTGGTGGGAAATCCCAGGTTTTGGCAGCCCTAGACCATCTGATTGGCGCTTAACCAAGTGAGAGCAACATACTAATTGCAGGGGACTTGAATATGACCTTTGAACCCCTCTCAGTAGGTGACAGGTACTCTCGGGAAGATGTGGATTCCGAGTGGGGGATCCCCAAACTGGACTTAGAACCGGTAGGCAGATGGACATAAAGCATAATCCAGATGAACGCTATATGTAGTGAAAGGGGGCTCAGAGCACTGAATGGAAGAACAGCGAGTGACGGCCAGGGTAAGAACACCTTCGACAACGGCCGCTCGCAAAGCAGGATTGATTATGTTATCTGCAACCTGGAAATTTGGCACCTGATGAGCGACATGAAGGTGGTTAGTAGACAGGAGAGTGATCACAACCCCTTGTGTATTGCTCACCTCATATGGGGGGGGTACCTGGAGGGACAAGGAATCGTCGAAGAGGTTCTAGCAGAGATCGTTCAAACGAATGACATGAGGCGGGTTAAGTGGCCCCAAATTACGACGAGCGAGGTGCTAGAGAGCATTAGTGAAGACCTGGATAAAACTACTTCTGCTATGGAAACCATATTGAGGATAGGAACTGAGAGTGGAAATGAACTGGAAAAAAATATTGATCTGCACTGTGACTTTTTTTTAATCTAGAAAGGGACATTTTTATAAGGTAGTCCCCCATTCTTAAGACAAGAATAATCGCCCAAAAATAACGGGGTGGTATAACGAGGCTTGTAGGATGGCAAGATCTTCTCTGGGAACAGCAATTAAAAATAGAGACCCAATGGTCATTAGGGAAGCAAGACAGAAGTACAAGGCCAGCATACATATGGCCAAGAAGCAATGGGACGACCAGCGCTGGCAAGACCTCAAAGCTGCCAGCATTGCCAAGGACTCCAGATTATTTTGGAGTATCGTTAAATGGGGGAAAGGAGGTCTCCCCGAACCTCCGACTAATCATGTTTCGCAGAGCAGTTGGTTAGAATACTTTGGACCCCAATATTCATGCCGCCCTGAGGATAAGACTAGGGAAATTGTAGACACTGCTATATTTTAGTCCCTCCTTTCAATAACAGATGTAGCAGTAGCTCTGGATTCAGTCCCAAGGGGGAAGGCTCCCGGACCTGATGGGGTTCCTGCTGATGTTTTTCTGTATGATAAAACGCGATGGGGCAGGTACATATTGGAGCTGGCCAATGCGGTGGTGCTTGGGGCACCAGTACCAAAGTCTTGGCAAAGGGCTCTAATAATCCCTGTGTATAAGAAAGGAGACAAAACACTCCCTGTGAATTACAGGCCCATTAGCCTAATAGATACGGTACAAAAGGTGAAAATAGGTGAAATGACCCTAGCAAAAATTATGGTTTGGCAAGAAGAAAACAATGTTTTGTCATCCTACCAAGCAGGCTTTCGTAAGCTTACTAGCACCATATAACAAATATTCAGGTTCACGCTACTCCACTGGAAGACAGTTCAGCTAGGGAAGGGTAGCCTCTATGCTGCTTTTATCGACCTTCGAGCAGCCTTCGACATAGGTCCTCGGTCACAGCTGTGGAAAGTGTTAGCCGAGATGGGTATGCAGCTGGAAATTCTGTCATTAGGGATGAGACTGCATGAGTCAAACTATGCAAAAATTCAGTGGGGGAGGCATGGGCAAGTCATCGCTGAGTTTCCGGTACAGCGGGTGGTACGCCAAGGCTGTGACATGGCCCCCACGCTCTTCTCATTATATATTAACGGTGTAGTGGAGCGTATGTTGTCTGGAGCCGTAGATGCTCCCACTTTGGATGGAGCGAAAACGCCAATTCTATTATTTGCAGACGACACGCTCATTATGTCCAAAACCCCTAGTGGACTACAGCGTGCCCTGAGGATTTTTGAGGGCTTTTGTGTTGATCGTGGGCTAGAAGTCAACGTAACCAAAACAAAGCTTATGGTATTTAACCCACATGCCAGCTTCAAAGGGAATTTTTATATGGATGGCCAAAAGGTGGAAATGGTCTCAGACTTCGTCTACCTGGGTATCCACATAGCAAAGGGCGTAAAGTGGGGGAAGCACACAGAAATGGCAGCAGTCAAACTCCGTCAAAATGCAGGTGCTATAAGTGCTGAGCATAAAAAATCTTTGACTAAACCGATCCTGCCAGCACTTCAAGTGTACGAGGCTAAAGCACTCAGCTCTGCACTTTACGGTACCGAGCTTTGGGGTTATGACAATTTAGCCCCGTTAACACTTGCTGAAAACAAATTCCTGCGTAATCTTACTGGCCTCCCTAAAAGCACACCGATGAAGCCATTGCGCTATGAACTAGGTAGGAAAGCCATATCAGACCTGGCTAGACTACGAACCATTTTATATTGGCGTCGTATTTGGGTCACTCCTGAACTTGCTCATTATGCGCGGGGTTTTTTGGATGTAGTTAAAACTGATAAATTCCATATGATAGGCTGGCTAAAGGAATTGTGCAGAACACTGGAGAAAATGGACATGAAGGGGTTGTGGGAGAACACAGAGCTAGCCCAGTTCCCGTCAAAAGACATTCTAAAAGCAAAGTACTGGGAAATGGTAGCCCACCGGAATTGGAATGATGCAGACCCCTCCTCCATGGAAGGCCGTTTCTTGGAAGTAAAAGTTTCTTCTGCTGAGATCAAGCTAGGCATCTTCCCCCCTAGCCAAGTGGAATGCTTTGACCACCTACTCTGGGTATTTACTGGTTTTATAATTATAACTCTGTATGTTTTTATTACTGATTTTAATATTTGTGAAGCCATGACGCTTTATTCTTTTAAAACTTTTTTGTGTAAATGACTTTTTCTTTTTTCTGTAAATCCATTTTATTATGGACCAAAATGGTTTTTAAATGTATTATGCTTTTATGAGTTTTTACCTCGAATAAAGCAAATTTGGCTTCATATAAATGTACCTGTATATGAATATATATATATATATATATAGAGAGATATACATGTATGTCTATATATATATTTATATACATATATTTTGTTATTTAGTTAGAGAAAGCAAAGCAGAAATATAGTTAGTAAGGTAAATACAATGGGGAAAATGTTATCCATTGACATGCTCCGACTGTCCCACATACATCTCCAATATTCTAAAAATTATAAAAATGAAAGATGTGTTTTTTGTTATTAAAATTTTTTTTAAATCCTACAAAACATGCTAAGAATTTTTTTATCAAAAAAACATATTTAAAAACTTCTATATTTGCAAGTTGTCTGTAATAAGAAACATAATCATATACCTAAAAGGATTTCGATTATATAGTATAAACATGTTTAATTTTACATGGTGTAATCGGGATAAATACAATATTACTGAGAGCAAAATTTGAAAATTGAAACATGTAAATTGTAGGATAAACCATACAGACAATAGTACGTTAGTGGGAAAGTAGGATTGTGGATGGGTGAAATTAAGTTTTCCAATTCCAAGCAGCGTAAACATTATAAAAAGTGTTATTTGATGTAGAGGTAAAATGTAGTGTTGCAACAGTAATAAGTGCAAGAACAGTGAAATAATTATTTTGCATAAGGTTAACGTTTATTGCTTAATATTACATTAAGTGGAACATTACAAACATTGGATTATAATTTAAAGAAAATAAAACACTTAAAGAATTCTAAATATCACAAAAAATGTGTTTATAAATACATACATTGAGACTAAATAATGAAAATATAATGTGAAGAAAAAATATTTAAAGTGATAATATCAGAAATAATAAAATTTAAAAACCAGCATTTACATCATTTTTTTTACTTTGAATACAATGGGGCCAATAGAAATATCTATAGTACCGTGGGTGTATTTAGTACAGAGATGTGTCGAAGCAGTCAGACAGATCCACATCAGGCTGCATTTGGTGAGATGGGATAGGAAAAAGCATCAAACGAGCAACAGATTTCAATATCCGTAAGGACCACGGTTGCAGATCGTTTTGCATTCAACCACAACGGATTACGATGCAACGTTCAGCCATGCATTTCATACAGCTTTTTCTACATTTATAAAGCTGGTAGTAATTTTGTTTGTTCGGGTCACGATCAGTGTTTCTAACAAACATATACATACTCAATGGTGGAATCCTCATTTGGTGTACCACATGGACATACTTGCATGCTGTGACTAGCATGGGCTGTAGGGATGTTTGCAGCAATGGCGTTAAAACAGTCTTCCAAATGCAATCATTATCCTAAATAATGTTATCCATGCTAATGTTAGTCACATTAAAAAAAAAAAGGGAAAAAAGTCTTTACCATAACATAAGAAAATTGGAAAAGTTAAAAAGACTATTAATAAATGTATTATTACATCAAAAAATGAATACGCGGGGGCGTGGCTGGCAGCCTAAGATGGTGGCAGCTTAGAGGGCGAGCTCCGCGGTTGAAGCGGCCTCCAGATCTATCCGAGCACTAATCCGGAGCAGAATTGCACTTTGCGGGCAGGGACTGAAGCCCGGGACCGGGCGGCACACCCGACAGCAAACGGAAGGAAAATCCGACTGCGGGAAGTCAAGATATCCGATTCGCCCGCTCTGGCCTTGGGTGGACGCAGGAGCCGGGGGCCCGCCTGGCGAGACGGGGCCGACAGGAAGTGCCGCGGAATCGGTGTGGAGGGGCCGGAAGTGAGCGCCCACTGCGGAACACCAAGACCGCGAGTAGTGAGCAGCTCGGAGTAAACGGAGACACACCGGTGGCCCACAGGAGGAAGAGAGCCGCGCATTGATTGAAACCCGGTGAGTGAACGGACGACTTAGACGTCGGTCCGGACCCGTCCCGTCAGAACCCAGGGCAGACATCTTACCTCCCGAGCATCGGAGGATCCAGGCAGCGGCCCCGCTGGGGGTCGGACTCGCGGACCCAACGTTACAAACAACAGGCAGCCAGCGGGGGACCTGGCAAGGGGGTCGCCAGGTTCCTAAGAGGGAATACGAGGGCAGCCATTAAAGAACTGGAAAAACGGTCACACGGCTAAGGCGGCACCTCACCCTGACGGGCTGCGCCGACCACCCAGGGCGCGCATACCATCAGGCATCCAGCTGGGATTGAGAGCGGCGGGACCGCGGACAACACGAAAGAGGCTCCTGATTTTTTGCCGGTCCGCTCAGAGACGCAGCCTGCGATACAGAGGCATCAGGGACTAAAGAGGACCGAGGGCCAACTGGCCACGCACACCACCCAGTCCCGGTGCGAACTACGCTCACTCAGGGACGCAGATCTGCGTCGGACCATACGGTGGAGCAACCCCAACAGCTGACCTCACCGAGGGACCCGGGAGCAGGGTCGTTGTCCATAGCTCCTTTGGCCGGCCGCACCTCAAGGCCGCAGTCACGATAGTGGACACACGCCGGGGCTCCATCTGGGGACATATATCTTTCTGACTGCTCTGCTCACAGAATCCGCCTGGGGGTGACTACGGTAGATATGGCGGGCAAGGGTCAGAAGGGAGGCAATGCACAGTCGCGTCTTGAGCGGTATGCGTTTGAAAAACCGACCGCCTCCCCACCAGATGCCAAAGTACAGGCGAGCAAGCCGGCCGACCAAAAGGGGGACAAAAAAGCAACCCTTGATGACGTTATGCGAGCCCTGACACAAGTTCAGGCTACGGTGGGATCAATCTCAACGGAAATAACCCTGATAAGAGCGGACTTCCACAAGATGTCCGAAAAAGTTTCATCAATGGAGGTGGTGACCAAATCTTTGGTAGAGGACGTCTCGGAACTCCAGATCAACGTGGAGCGAATCTCGAACGAAAACAGAGACCTACGTGCGAAGTTGGACGAGCAGGAAGGGCGCTCAAGGCGGAACAACATCCGCATTATAGGGGTTCCGGAATCGGAGGACACGAGAGCAATGGACCTCTACGTGGAAACCCTGATTGAACGAGAACTCAAACCCAAGGGCCTATCCGCTTTCTTCTCTGTGGAGAGAGCACATCGGATCCCAGGAGGCAGACCAAAGCAAGGCGCAGCTCCACGGCCGATCATTGCCCGTCTCTTCAATTTCAGGGACAGGGACGCGATCCTACAAGCGGCTAGAAACTCACCTCCAGTTAAGATCCAAAACTCAACGCTGGCGTTCTTTCCTGACTACACGGCGGAGGTCGCACGTCGAAGAAGGACATTCTTTGAAGTAAAAAAGGAACTGAGGGCGAGAGAACTCCCTTATGCCATGTTGTTCCCAGCCAAGTTGAGAGTGGTGGCAGACAACAAAACTTGGTTCTTCGACACGCCTGAGGCTGCGCACGACTGGCTAGAAGGATGGAGACAAGTGGACCCACCTCGCCGCTCCTCACGCCCAAATAAATACCGTGCAAATGGACCCCGTGCGGGCTCCCAAGTATCAGGAGGAGACCTGGATCCGCACTCACCCCTGAGTGAGGCGCACGACACTGAGAATAACGATGAACAATGAAATCCCGGACCTAGTAGCGTAGGCCAAATGTACTGCTGATTGGACTGGTCGTCATGGACACCGGGCGGAGGTCCTCCGCGGACATGGAGGGAGGCCGCCGACTCCGGAGAGTCCCTCACCCCGACGAGCAAGTACTTTGTTTGGGTTTCGGGTCAGGCACTCTGCTAAGTTGGGGGGGCGGGCAGTTCTGGGTCCGTCAAGCAGGGGGGCAGGGAGGGGGGATGTTGGGGATGGGGGGGGTTCGGTTCTTTTGAATTGTTTTACAGGTGAAGATTGGTACCACGAGATGCACACATTGCACAAGGCATGCGCAGGCCAGGACCCTGCACCTCACTCCATACGACACATGGATTTTCTCTACCACGCACACAATGACGCACAATACACGGTCAGACATAGGGAGGGGGGACCCTGAGGCGGGACATGTGGAGCCACTACAGCTTATGTCCTGGAACGTTAGAGGCCTGGGAGACAAGATCAAGCGAGGGCTGGTGCTACACAGTATAAAGAGGTTAGGCCCGGCTCTGGTCCTACTGCAAGAAACACACCTCACAGGCACAGCCACACAGGCCTTAGATAGGAAAGGCTACCGGATGATTGCCCACTCGGAGTTCACGAAAGGGTCCCGGGGGACGGGAATACTAATGCATCGATCCTCCAAATTTATACTTCAGTCCACGAAGGTAGACACACAAGGGCGCTTCGCAGCGGCACTGGGGCAGTGGGAGGGGAGGCGGCTGAATGTGGTCTCGGTATACATTCCACCGGCGCTGCACACGATAGCTCTCCCAGAATTGGGTACATTTCTGCTGGAACTCCCAGAAGGGGACCTCATAATAGGGGGGGATTTCAATGCAGTGGCACACAATTCGCTAGATAGGTTCCCATCACGAACACAGACACCAGGGCCCTCCCGGCTGCATGATTTCCTGGAAGCGCAGGGCCTGATAGACCTGTGGAGGCACATACACCCAACAGACCGTCACTACACTTATCATTCAGCGGTCCACGACAGTCTGTCACGGATCGATTATTTTCTTACCCCGGGGCAGGGGCTCCTCACTGTAGACGATGTACAGATCAGACCAAGGGGCGTCTCGGATCACTCCCCGTTGACGCTGACCCTCTCCAACCCGGAGCGGACACGAAAGCGCGTATACCCGATATTCCCAGGCTACCTCAGGGTCCCGCAGGTGACCAAAGCTCTTAAAACAGCGACCAGATGTTACCTCGCGGAAAACACTGGCTCGGTCTCCTCCCCGTCGATCCTCTGGGAAGCCTATAAAACGGTACTCCGAGGTCAGGCAATATCCACTATAACGAATTACAAACACACCCAGAAAGTGGAACTGCTGGACCTAGAGGACAGACTTGCCGAGGCGAACGAGCTTCATACGGCTGACCCGACCGGGGAAACGCTCCATATACTTCAGCTGTGTCAGAAGCGCCATGCGGATCTCCTGAGACGTAGAGTGATTGACAACATAGCAGCCACTACGCGTAGGATATACGAGGTGGGGGATAAGGCAAGCAAGCTCCTGGCTTGGCTAGAAAAAAAAAGGGAGGGGCAGAGGAACATCTTACAGCTGAAGGATGGTGAAGGGGCGCTGCACACCCGCCCTGCCCAGATAGTAGAAATCCTGGCCGACCATTTCCAGACGGTGTATACCTCTGAGATAGAGGTTACACGAGAGATGGCGGAAATGGCGCTTGTGGGGGTGCCCACCCGAACCCTGCTCCCAGATAATGCCGAGGACCTAGAGGCAGACCTGACGGCTGAGGAGGTACAGGCAGCTATCGCGGCACTACGTCCAGGGAAAGCTGTGGGACCTAACGGAATCCCGATTGAGTGGTATAAAACCATGTCGGAATCGCTTTCGACCCCTTTACTAAACATGTATATGGATAGCTTGGAACGAGGACACCTGCCGCCAGATCAGTGCATGGCCACTATTGTGGCGATCCCGAAACCTGGCAAGCCCCCTGACGATTGCAGTTCTTATAGACCGATCTCCCTCCTCAATGCTGAAAGCAAGATCCTGGCAAAATTATTGGCCAACAGGCTGTTGCCTCACCTTAGTCACCTTATCCATCCAGACCAATCGGGATTTATGCCGCACAGAAGTACGGCGCTGAATCTCAGGCGCCTGCACGGTGTTATGGCGAGGGCCCCGTTGTTAAAAACTGATGCAGCAATCCTCTCGTTGGACGCTAAGATGGCGTTCGACTTGGTGGAATGGAGGTACCTTTTTGCAGTCCTACAACATATGGGCTTCGGCCCAAACTTCATAGCATGGATCAAGCTCCTATATAGTGCTCCCACGGCGCGAGTGACGGCTAACGGCCATCTCTCGAGAATCATTACACTGACACGGGGCACGAGACAAGGCTGCCCGCTCTCCCCGCTACTATTTGCCCTGGTGCTTGAGCCACTGGCCACGATTATAAGGACCACGACGCTGCTGCGTGGCATTACCTGGGGTGAAGGTTGGGAGGACAGAGTGTCCTTATACGCGGACGACATGCTAATCTACCTTGAGAACCCGGCAGAGGGAATTCCAGTGCTGCTGGCATTGTGTGAACGACAGGGCATAGCCTCAGGGTACAAGATTAACTGGATGAAGTCGGTGATCTATATGCTACATGGGTCCCCACCGTGTTTGGAAGTAGACTGCCCCTTGGTGGTGGAAACAATCTCCTTTCGATATTTAGGGATTCGGATCACCCGAGATCAGATGACTTTTCAGGATCTCAACCTCAGGCCCATGCTCGAAAGGCTGAAGGCGGACGTACGCCACTGGCGGTCACTCCCGCTGACATTACTGGGCAGAGCCGCACTTTTCAAAGTGATGGCTCTGCCCAGGTTCCTATATGTTTTGGAAAACACGCCGGCACTGGTCCCACCTTTCTTTTTCAAACAGATAGCGGGGCAACTGTCAGGCCTATTGTGGGGAGATAAACCGGCGAGGGTAGCACAGGCGAAGCTGATTAGGGACTGGTACAGTGGAGGGATTGCACTCCCGAATCTGGAATTATATTACTGGGCAGCACACCTCAAGGTGATCAACCAATGGATGCATGCGCCGCAGGAGGACCCGGCATACCTAGCGGACAGACGTCAGCTCGGCACTACCACACTACTTGCCCCGCTCTACAACAAGGGCCTGACAACGAAACTAATAGGCCCGACTAAGCACACTGTAACTTTATGGCATAAAGCCCAATGTCGTCTGAAATGGGGGGGGGTGCTTACACGGCTTACACCCTTGTGGGACTCTAAGGCACTGGGCAACTTGCGACGCAGTAAAGGATTTGATCGATGGGACACTATAGGGATCTCCACGGTGGGGGATCTATGGACACGGGAGGGGGTGGTCCCATTCGACACCCTGAGAGAACAGTATGAGCTGAACACCACGGAGACATACCGCTACATTCAGATTAGACACGCATTGCTAGCAGTATTAACACCGGGAACTGACGTCCCGGAATCTGCCCCCTTGGAAGACCGACTACTCACTGATTACATGGAAGCCAGCGCCACCTCCCTCACATATCGCAAATTGATAAATAACTTACCTGACCCCTTACAACAATTGAAAGAGAAATGGGAGGATGATGTTGGGGACCTAGATGAGACAAATTGGAATGCCGCAATGGCATCACCTAGAGAGGCGGGAATATCAGCAAGATTCCGTCTGGTACAATTCAAGATACTACACAGAGTGTACTACACGCGCACCACACTCCACAAATTCCAGAGGGCAGAACACCCATACTGCTTACGAAGTTGTGGGGAGGAGGGCACATTGTTTCATACCCTGTGGTCCTGTCCGTGTATAGCAAATTACTGGAAGCGAGTGGCACGTACGGTCGCCCAGACTTTGCAACTCCCGTTCACTCCAGACCCTAGAATTTGTTTGCTGAATGTGTGGGGCCCGACCGACCTTTCGCCACAAGGGCGACTATGGGTGGTCATAGGGATGATGCTAGCAAAGCGGGACATAGCACAGAAATGGGGAGTGGCAGAGACACCGACTTTGTCACAGTGGTGTAAAAATATGGACATGATCATGTTGACGGAACGGGCGATATACCAACAGAGGGGGAATCCACGTAAATGGAACAAAATATGGCTACCGTGGAATACATATAGAGGGGAGCCGTGTGACCCATTGCCGGAAGAGGAGGGAGGGGATAGCTCAGAGGAAGATGAGGATGTAGAAGGAGACCGGGCATGAGGGGGGAACAAGAAGGGAAGGACACGGGTATACTGGGTCTCCAAAGTCCCTTAGGCATATGAGATTAGGCGACTATCTGTGGGGGGAGGGATGAGGGGGCAGACATGCAATGCATAGATGGTAATGTGTACAAAATACGTTTCTGAAAAACCATGTGACACACCTGGATGTTATCGTTGTTAGTTGTAATAAATGAAAATGTTGCGATCCGGATGACAGCTGGCGGAATGTTGACGCCACTCGTCGTAATAACTGAGAGACTGAATTTGAGATTGTGATGCAACAATAAAAACAATTTAAAAAAAAAAAAAAAAAAAATGAATACGCTTTAGTAACAGATATTCGAGTACAAATACCTTTACTAAAGTATTAAAATAAGATAATTAGTACATGTTTTATAAATGAATATAAATAAAAAGTGAACACCAAAATAATAATTTAACATTCTATTTGTAATTATTGAAATACATATAAAAAAGAAATAGATTAAGAAATGATACCAAATATTAATATATATATATGATGAAAATAATAATCTGTGATATTTTAAAATATGTAAGTTGAAAAATATGTAAAATTAATAAAGTATATAACTTACAATATAACTTACAATGTGGAAAATTATCTTACTTTCATGTGTTCATATTTATATATAACAAAAGTCACACTAATGATATCAAACAAACATTATCTGCAGTACATATAAAGCTTTAATGTTTAATATTTCATTATGTATTATAGATTAACATTCTATTTAAAGTTTAAGTTTTAAAAAGACAGCAATTGACATGTTTTTAAAATCAAAATAGCTAACTCAGCAGAAATAACTTTAAGTATTACACAATAAACGTAATTCTCCAATTAATATTAATAAACAGACAATAAGGGACCTTCATTGGCTCAAGATTCGGAATAGGATCAAGTAAGGGAAACCGACGGTTTCAGTCAGAAAGGCTACAACCTAAGGTGATATACTTTCAAAAAACTCTACGCAAAATGATTAAGGGGCTGATTACGAGGAAAGGTGGATTTTGACCACCCGCCACTACATAGGTGGATTGGTACCGCCCACCAGACATGCAGCGGTCCAACAACAGACATCAGGATGCGCCTGATAAAAAGGGCGAGCAAATCCTGGGCCTTTAACATTGCAGGCAGTGTTGGGGGAAGCAACAACGACTGCAATGTTAAAGGTGCTTGCACTGCATTTACCTGTACAAAGTGGCAGGCTCCACAAAATGACTGACAGTTGGTGCCTGGAAATGAAGGGGTGGTACCATGGGTACACATCAATGCAGCTACCACCATCCATCCGCCCCACAAGAGGAGCCGGCAAATAAGCACAAATGGCTATTCACAAGAGCCTTTACACGGCAGCACCAAAGGCATGGAAAGGGCTATTATAGGACACAAACTAATATGGGGGATGGTGCCTAATAGCCAACGCCAACATATTAGTGGGCCTTTTCCATGCACCTGGCAATAGGTGTTATTGCCACCAACGGAAAAGCAGAGGACAGAATTTGGATCCACCACAATAACCTACTCCATGGTAATATAGCGGTGGGTAAATCTGCATGTGCTGTCGATCATAAAGAGAAACTAATATAATACATATTGGTAAACCTTAAAGGTTATCATGGTAGTAAACATAGAACTGTAACTATGTATTACACAACATATCAGATTCATTAAAAACATTAGTGGTAAACTTAACTACCTCCCCTCTACTATTAAAGTAACTTAAATGAAAAATATTTAGAAAAGTAAAGTTACCTTATCCGATAACCATAGCTACAAAATGTAAGCTTCTCTCCCCAAACGCGTGCAAACAATAACAGGGCTAGATGAAACAATATACTAGAAAAAACAAATAAAAATAGAAAAAAATAATGTGTACATTTGAAGTCAGTATAAGCAAAGATTCTAAGAGTAGAGGTGTGAAAAATATATTCAATTCGGAAAACATGTCATAAAATAGTTTAAAGAAATTATAAAATAAATAGAAATTAATATGCTAATATACCAAAATGTTGAACTATATAGTGAAACTAGTTTAGTTCATTTTTTGGTACTTATTTGTAACAAAATATATACACAACTGTTCAAAAAGTAATATAAAAAAATTGTATGAAAAAATATAATGTATAAAAATGTATTTCAAGCTGAAGTTATAAATTAAATAATAATATTTTTGAATATACATTTGTTAATTGGAATGAAAAAAAAGCAGATGTAAAAGTCTCCGACCCTTGATCAGAGCATTTACAGCTGCATGGTAATATGCCAGTAAAATTAAAGTACAAGTGCCTCATTTTCATGAGAGCAGTCGTAAAGATTTCAAACGGTCATTCCAGATAGCTTGAAAGCTGGAAAAAAAACGTTTGAGCCAAATCTGTTTTATACAATAAAGAAAGTGAAGGATAATTTTGTTTGTGAGACTCAGGAGGACAATTTAAGGAAGGATATTGAAGCCGGCATGGTGATCACACAAAAAAAATAGGTGGAAAATTAGATTTTTTAAAGTAAATATTAAGGGGCCCATTAGGATACCCTTGCGGAAGACAGGACCGCGCGCCTTAAGTGGCTTAAGTGCGGGGGTCCCGAAGTCTGCATTAGGATGCGCCCACCACAGTGGCTGGCGCACCCCTATTTTTAACATTGTGGCGGGCGGTGCTCACTGCACTGCCCGCCACAATGTTAAAAATGAGTGCATGCATTTGCATAAACAAAGCGGCAGGCACCTCGCGGTGCCTGCCGCTTTTTTTAGTCAAATGCTGGGTGGTACCCCAGGTACCCCCGTGTGCACACCCCACCCCTCCTTCACTCTGGGGGCCCGCAGGGGGCCCCCAGAGTGAAGCCCGCATGCCTTTCCGTGGCAGCATCGACGCCACGGAAAGGCATCTGATTTGGCCCATTGTAATATGACTGGCGGTGTCTATGAGACACCACCATGATATTAATCATTTTCCGCCCCGGCCGGAAAAGCGGCGGACGGTCTTTCCGTCCGCCGCGGTCCCCCCCGCCATACTAATATGGCGGGGGGAATTTGGGAATGGATGTCGGGCGGATTGCCTACGCCAGCCCGGCGGTGGCTATCGCCAGCCTGGCGGAGGCAATACGCCCGACATCGTAATGGGCCCCAAAGTTTGCAAGTAATTCTAGGTAGTAAACTTTTTGGGAGTTAGACGCATGCCATACCTCCGTGTACTAGCCAAGATATATGTTTTAAAGAAATGTGTAGGTTTGGTAAGGTTTCAATAGATGGCCACTGAGCAGGCCCCCCCCCAAAAAATGCAATTTTTTAAAAAACAGGTCATTATGAGATAGGTATGCTTAATGTCTCATCTAAAAGTTTTGTATTTTTGAATGTCAAGGGTAATTGGAACAACCACATGAGTGAGGTTGCACTTTTAATAGGGAACTTTGGAGAATGCGGGGTGGGTGGAAGTTTATGTAACTACACGAATAGTGGAACTTTCCATCAAAGGAATGCAATGGAAATTGATTGGTTTTTTTTAAAATGTTGAGGTTAAAAATTGGATTCTGGGTAACAGAACATGGTAAAAGGCATACAAGTTAGAAACATCATGGATTTGCCTGGATAACTAGTTGTCAAAAATGTATAGCTTTCCTATGTTTCGCTAGGGGCCAGCAGAGGTAGGATTCTATATAGAAAGATAGGCACTTTAAAAAAAAAAAGGGTAAGTTTTCAATGCAAAAATGTGGTGGGTGCACGTTATATTTTGCACCGTTTCCTACTGCAAGCACTAAGCCTACACACACACAAGTGAGCTACCGTTTTTATAATGAAACTTGTGGAATACGGGGTGGGTAGAATTTTTAAATACAGTAAGATTTCCATTTCAGAAATGAGAGGAAAATAAAAAATGATTTTTTGAATTTTTGGAGTTTGCAAGGGATTCTGGGACACAGAACCGGAAAAGAGCCACACAAGTGACCAAATACTGGATTTAACTTGGAGGCTCGTTAAGATGTCCTGATGTTCACCAGCTCTGAGCCGGCGGTGGCGACATCAACTGTGTCTCCTGAGGCGGAAGCCGGGAGCTGATAGCCGTGTTTTTAACCTTGATGGTCACGAATATTGTGTTGTGTATTTTAAATAGAGACTCTCTCACCAGATCATACCAGATCGCTGGCTCCTTGATTCACCCACGCAGCGGATTTCAGCGCTGCTGCGGGAGGGATAACAAGCTAACTCACCTCCGCCATTCCTGCCGCAAAACACGACCACGCCCCTTTCTGAGGCCACGCCCACAATCTCGCTACCATATAAGCGCCGCTGACTACTAGCGTCTCTTAGTAACTGTGTCTCCTGAGGCGGAAGCCGGGAGCTGATAGCCGTGTTTTTAACCTTGATTGTCACGAATATTGTGTTGTGTATTTTAAATAGAGACTCTCTCACCAGATCATACCAGATCGCTGGCTCCTTGATCCACCCGCGCAGCGGATTTCAGCGCTGCTGCGGGAGGGATAACAAGCTAACTCACCTTCGCCATTCCTGCCGCGAAACACGGCCACGCCCCTTTCTGAGGCCACGCCCACAATCTCGCTACCATATAAGCGCCGCTGACTACTAGCGTCTCTTAGTAACTGTCTCTCCTGAGGCGGAAGCCGGGAGCTGATAGCTGTGTTTTTAACCTTGATTGTCACGAATATTGTGTTGTGTATTTTAAATAGAGACTCTCTCACCAGATCATACCAGATCGCTGGCTCCTTGATTCACCCGCGCAGCGGATTTCAGCGCTGCTGCGGGAGGGATAACAAGCTAACTCACCTCCGCCATTCCTGCCGCGAAACACGGCTACGCCCCTTTCTGAGGCCACGCCCCCACTTGACGAATCCCACAATCCCATAAAAATGTGTCATTTCCGTACGCGCAGCGGACGAGCGCAGCGGGCGCGCCAAAGGCGCGCCTAAGGCAAGCCCGTCTGTGACCGTCCGTGCCGGGACCGGGCTTAGGGCCAGAACCCCTGATCAATATCCTCGACAGGTTCCACCAGCCTACCCCAAATCTACACTGATGGCACTGCGCACGATAAACACTCAATGTGCTCAATATAATCTGTATACACTCTTGGATACCACAAAATTCATATGCCCTCATTGCAACACTAAGCTACAGATAGCCAATGAAAAAGTCAAAACAAACATTGCCACTGCAGCTAAGCTCACCGATTTCTCTGCAGCACTCATTAACGCACGATCCCTTGTAAAGCACCGGCAGGAAGTATATGACTTCATCACGGATAACAACTTAGATTGCCTCTTTCTAACAGAGACATGGACGGATGAAGCATCTGATCCAGATATGGCAGTCGCGACCCCCCCAGCCTATAAAGCCTACCGCCTAGATAGAGTAGGGCAGCGTGGAGGAGGACTAGCCATCATCGCCCGCGACCACCTAACTGTAAGAATATCACACATCCCTTCCACCTCCTGTGAAGCCCTCCTATTTCATCTTAAACTCACTTCGTCGTTCCATTTCAAAGGAATCCTCTTATACCGACCCCCAGGCGCACGTACCAGCTTTCTAGCCAACCTAGGCGCAATACTAGAAGCTCCGTCGTTGGAAGACTCATTCACAGTAATGGGCGATATGAACTTCCATCTTGAGAACTCCTCCGACAAGGATACCCGTACCTTGATATCAGATATGGACACCTTGAGTCTTCGGCAACTGGTCACTACCCCTACCCATAAAGCCGGCCATACCTTAGACGGCATCTTTTCTAATATGCAAGGCATAAAAATAACAGAAACCTTACCAATGCCATGGACTGACCATTTCGCCATTCTAATAAGAATATCAGTCAAAACTAATAGAATTAGACCTGACCCCGCATGGAAACCACAAGCTTTCAAGGTGTGGAAGGACATTGATCAGATGGAGCTAACGGCTCTACTCAAAAGAACCCGACTTGATCTATCCACTGATCCTAACTCTGCCACACGACAATTTCAGGAGTGGCTAGGAACTGCCACTGACTCCCTAGCCCCAACAAAAAAAAACTCTAGAAACAGAACAACGCCATCGGCCCCTTGATTCACAGAGGAACTACGCAATAAGAAACAATTCTGCAGAAATAGGGAGAGACACTGGCGCAGATCCTATAGCGCTGAAAGTAAGGCTAGATATAAGGAAGTACTTGGACAATACAAAGCGCTCATTATTGAGACTGAGAAAAACTATTTTACTGAACAGATCAACACTGCTAAAAACTCCAGTAAAAAACTCTACGAGAAAACTAAGATCTTAGCGGGAAACACGCCGGACTTAAATCCGCCACAATCCCAAGTCTTCTGTGACTCATTGGCCAATTTCTTCTTCACCAAGGTGAATGATATATACCAAGCGTTTTCCACTAAAACAGTAATCAACTCACCCATGCCCGATAATGGGACTCAAAATACCGAACTGTCCCAGTTTACAGACCTTGGAGAAACACAAATTAAGGACATAACTGCTACCATTAAATCAGGCTCAGCATTAGACCCCTGTCCTCTCAAGGTCATTCATCCGATCATGGACTACCTAGCCCCTGACATTGCTTCAATCTGCAATGCAATGTTCAGAACAGGGATATACCCGGATTCCCTGAAGAACACTCTGGTCAAACCCCTACTGAAGAAAGCCAATTTGGACAAGGACCAACTAAAAAACTACCGCCCCATAGCCAGTCTACCTTTTCTAGCTAAGGTAGTGGAGAAGGCTATGAACATACAACTCTCAGAGTTTATAGAGAAACACCAATTATTGGACAACACCCAATTTGGCTTCCGCAAGTATTATGGTACGGAGACTGCCCTAATCAAAGCAACAGAGGACATAAGAGTGATCCGGGACCAGGGAGGTACAGCAATACTGGTACTGCTCGATCTGTCCGCGGCCTTCGACACGGTCGACCACAAGATCTTGGTCGACCGTGTCGAAAACATGGGCATCCGCCATACGGCAAAAAATTTGCTTTCCTCCTTCTTGGTTGGGAGATCACAGGTGGTCACATTGGGGCACTTTCAATCAGACAAGCTCTCACTACCGTGTGGGGTACCCCAAGGCTCATCCCTCAGTCCGACACTATTCAATATCTATGTGTCGGACTTGGCCTCTGTCATCAAGGCACATGGGATGAGCCTTACCTCATACGCAGATGATACGGAGCTTGTGTTGGCCATTAACGGGAATGGAGAAAAGGTAGCAGAAAACTTCCAAGGGGGCATGCGGGCGATCGGAGAGTGGATGGCCGCCAATTGCCTAAAACTAAACTCTGAAAAAACGGAGGTTGTCATTTTTGGACATCTCTCACCCGGTTGGTCAACTACCTGGTGGCCCCCTACGCAAGGAACCCCCCTAAACCAGTCCCCACTGTCAGAAATCTTGGTGTGATTTTTGACGATAAACTAAACTTTATGGCCCATTCAAACAAAATAGCAGCCACCGCCCACCATAAACTCAGGCTGATCAAGAAAATCATGCCGTTCCTACCAACCGCAGCAGGTAAGACACTGGTAAGCTCCCTAGTGTTGTCATCCCTCGACTACTGTAACGGCTTATTCATCAATGCCCAAGCCAGAGTGACCAACAAAATGCAGACTATCCAGAATGCTGCAGCCCGCCTCCTGTCTGGAACCCCGAAGTTCTCACCAATCTCCGAGACAATAAGGGACCTTCATTGGCTCAAGATTCGGAATAGGATCAAGTTCAAAGCGCTGTGCATAGTCTATAAAGCACTGCACAACTATGGTCCGCACTTCCTGAAATCCCAACTCAGGTTCCATTCATCCACAAGATCGCTCCGATCCAACAACCTCAAACTCCTGCTGATCCCACGAACTAAAACAGTAACTTGGGGCGATAGAGGCTTCTTAGTGGCAGCTCCCAGATTATGGAACTCCCTACCAGCATCTATCAAAGAAAGCCCGTCCTTGATGCAATTCCGCAGAAAAATAAAGACCTGGTTGTTCGATCAAGAATAGTTACTGGCTCAGCCTTTGGGAACCCATGCACAGTTTCTAGCGCCGAGACGCCTACGGGCATTTGTTCGCGCTGTATAAATTACAAAAATAAATAAATAAATAAATCAACCACATCATAACGATTGAAAACCACGTTCATATTACAATGGCGGGGGGTTTCAAAGCGACGCAAACTGCGTACGCCTCTTTTCATCTGGCAGACAATGATTCAGATTGCCAGCCGGGCAGAACTAGTATGGTGATGGTGCCTAACAAGCACCGCCATCCATAATAGGATGGTGTGATGTGAAGCACTTTCCATGGTGGCTTCGCAGACGTGGAAAAGATAGCAATAATTGCTTTGGGGGACCGTTGTGGACCCCAAAGTGGGTTGAAAGGGTGGGGGGCTGCACTTCTCAGGTACATGTGGTAGCAAACCTCAATGCCATACAGAAGGTGGCATGCCACTTGGTCCATGGCAAAAACCAAAATGCCTCTTGGGCTTTGCGGCGGCTGCAGCTTACAGTGGCACACGAGGAAAAGTCAAAGATGCAGGATGCGACCGCCACGGTAGCGGTTGCATACTAATTGGCAGTGTGGGACCTCCGAAAGCTGGCAGACAGTAAAAACACTGCTAAAGTAGTCCAGCAAGCATACTCATGGGGCCCATAGTGTATAATTTTCAAAAAATTATAGGTTAGCAAGGTTTTGTGAGGTGGCGGAAGTGCAAGGAGTACAAATCCATATTTAAGGCAAAATGAGGGGCAGTTTTAATTGTAATAATGTCGTGGGTCCACATTGAGTTTTGGTCTAATTCCTGTTGCTGGCACTAGTCCTTCACACATAAGTAAAGTAGCATTTTTATAGGGAGAAGTAGGGATAAACAGATTAGTAGACAAACTGCTACTCCCAATTAAATTTCTTTGCAAAAAAAATTTCATAAAGAAGAAAATTGGGAAATAGGAAGACATTAAAAAAAAATTACAACTGAATAACATGCTTGCATTGGTAGCCACAATATTTAAAATATGCAAAAGACGCTGCTTGTAAACTCTTCATTTTGTTTACAAAATATATTGTTTTCATTTGTACCTGTTTATATTTACTAAATGAATTGCAAGAAACACAGTAAACAATGATAAACAAGTGCAAGACGCAGCTCAGTTTTTCAATCTGGATTGCTTGGGTTATTGGAGAACCTATAAGTCCTATATATCCCAAAAAGAGAAGGATAATGACGATTCAATGTTACATCATTTGGAAAAATTACAAAAATTACAGATGAAACATTAACACAAATGGCTATTTTTTAAATAATTTAGTGAAATATTTACTATTGTCAAATATACATTAGAGGATTTAGAAATTTGCACACATTAATGACTTAAAATGTTTGTCTAGTTTTCAGAAATGTATAGTTTACTGGGATCGAATTTTGTTATCAAACCAATTACTACCAAAACATGGAAGGAGGTTGAAATAAAAAAAACAGAAACATAATACTATGTCACAGTGAAAAATAAAAACTTGAAAGAAATATTTGTTTTACTGTCAAAAGTCAAGTTGCACAAGAACTGTGAGATGATGGTAATTTAATCACCACAAATACTGATGCAGTTTACAAGAAAAAAACAAGACTCCACTGAAGCAATTTAGAGCGAATATGTTTAGAAAAAGGAATTTTTATAAAAGTATTTTTAAATATTTATGGGTATTTTGAAGGGGAAAACAATACCACTGGGTACCTTTAAAATCATCCGTGTGTTGGGAATGAGGGCAGAAAGTTTACATTAAAACATAGGTGGACAAAAACTTACAATGGCCAAAATACAAACTACCACAAATAAACAAAATAAGGATGAGAAAAGGGGGTGGAAATAGTGGGGGGGATAGCCCTAGCAGAAAAAGGGGTTAAAATATAACTGCTACAATATTTACATAGTGCTTCCCAATAGACTTATAAAGTGCTTTAAAAAAATCAATTAATCAAATTAATGGCACTCTAATTTATTACATTAGCACAGTTAATTAAAACTAATGCAATAACATGCAATCATAGCGCCGTTACACTGTTAAAAAGCATATACATACAAAAAAAACAATATTTTAATTCATAAACACATTAGTAACAAGGCAGTATTGTAGTTACTTTTGTAATCTTGAGACTGGTAAACAAACCCAAAATAAAATAATTTAGTACAGAGACGCTATGGAAAAGTGCAAATAAAGTCGGTGATGAGTTCATTCGGGTGGTGGGCTGATAGGGTGCGGACAAGAGAGGTTAAAAGCAGACTGTCAAGGAATCTCATATATTTAACAGAACAAGCAAGCACTTGAATACATGGGGAAGTAAAAAAGTAAAAAATTAAAACCGAGACCATATGCCTCACAAGATGGACTGAAGCACCTTTTTAAATATAATGGCTTCTGGAGAAAATGTAAGGGAGCGTTAAAGTAAAAGAAACAGAAGATGCTACCATGATTAAGACATCCAGTTTCACATTTTGAAAGCGCCTCCTTAGTAGTTGGAGCGCATAGGTTTAAGGCAGTCGGCACAAACCTAGAAGTGCTCGATTAAAGAACAAAAACCATATTGATTATAATTTGCTGGATTCATCTTTCTCATTGTTATAAGTATTGTAATATGGATCAATATTTAGAAATATATTTGTAGGTATAAATATATTAATTGTTTATATAAAATAGTGTGGCATTATTACAACAAAAAATACTTCTTTTGTAAAAATAAAAAAATGATTTAGAAACAAAAAACTTGGTGACATTTTTTTTCCCTTTACTGTATCCATATGCTATATATGAAAATAGATTAACAATTAATGATTAAAACTGTAAATATTTGCAAAGTTTACACAGGCCATAAGAGTTTCTGTCAGTCGAGGCCGAGCTCCTCGCTCGGTCCATCCTTGACGTGCACTCCATGGCGGAGCGCATCGAGCCGGCGGGATCCACTCGGGACAGAGACGCCGAGCACGGCCGCTGTTTTAACGCAGAATTAGGAAGACTCGGGGAGGAGTGGGGGATGGTTGACGCGGCCCCGGCTCGCCCTACTGGCATGAATTACAGCAGCAAGCTCACGAGCTCCGGTCGGTCGGCCGCCATCCGAGGTCATCCGGACGCCCTGAGCAAATCCGGGGATCCTACAGTGCACCCTCGCAGCTACACAAGGTAGTGCTGTACCACGCAGACTTAAAAATCCCGGATGAGAGGCTGAAATCGGCAAAGTTCAGGGAGCCGATCGCAGCCGTGAGGTGAGCAAAGATGGCGGCGCCCAGGGTGGAGCAACACGGCTGGGATGATGGCCGGGACGGAGCCGGGACAGATCAAAGTGGTGGGTGTCCCCGCTTCCTTTGCCAACCGCAAGCCCTGAAATAAGCCCAGAGACCCCCCCGCCCCACAGCAATCACACCGGAGGGGCAGAGCGGGAGCTGGTGCGGGCTGCACTGCGATCCCGCACGGCAAGCGCTTCGGAGACAGAGCACCATGAACAGCCAGCTGCAGGAGAGGCAATGCCCCCCACCACGGATGCGCTCGTGGACAGTGAGCACATCAGAGACGGGTGCAGATGTGACGGCTCCTACCGTGCTCAGTATGGAGGCAACATTGAGGAGGTCACCATGCAGCCCCTGCCGAGAAAGGTGAGCCCTGGCTGCGCTGTAGAGAGTGCTGTAGAAAAATGCCATTCTACCCCAGTGATCACCAGGCCCGTCTGATGTTACAAAACAAGGGAAGAAAGGTGCCGAAAAACAAGAGTGAGCACGGGGTCGTCCCCCTTGTTTAACTTTCTTTTTCTAACTTTGTTGCCTCCCGTTCTGCGATCAGCTGCCTTGGCGCCTGAGGTCTTCCTTCCCTGATCCCTGGTCTCCAAATCGAAATCCTCAGCCCCAGCTCCTCATGGACGATGAGGCTGTGACTTTGCTGCAGACTGCCTTTCTCCCCCCGGACTTCATGGCTATGGCAGCCCTCTTCCTGGACTTTCGGACTTGGACCTTTGCACTCCCCGCCATTTTCCTTTCTTTTCATGACTCGCTTCTTCTGCTACCTCTCTCCTCCGCCATTTTAGCGTTCTCTGACCTCTCCCCTCTCTGTCCTAGAGACCTTTCTATTGTCTCTCCTGCTGCCTCTGACACACTCCTCGCTGTATTAATCGTTACTAACTGCTTCCCTCTCTCGTTTGTCTCACTTCCCTGCCCTTCTCTGTTCCTCGCCTGGTGCTGGGACTGCATCCCCCCTCCGACTGCATTCCCCCTCCAACCACACTTAATGAAACTCTGCTTTTCTGTATATAGAGATAACTCTAATCACTAGTATATGCAGTAGACCGTTGTGCTCTCTACCTTTCCTATGTGACTCTTAGAGTATATCCAGTCATATCCCTTCCCTATGTATATAGAGATAACTCTAATCACTAGTATATGCAGTAATCCCCTGTGCTCTCTACCATTCCTATGTGACTCTTAGAGTATATCCATGTGTATCCCTTCCCTATGTATATAGAGATAACTCTAATCACTAGTATATGCAGTAGACATTTGTACTATTTACCATTCCTATGTGACTCTTAGAGTATATCCAGTCATATCCCCTCCCTATGTATATAGAGATAACTCTAATCACTTGTATATGCAGTAGACCTTAGTACTATCTACCATGCCTATGTGACTCTTAGAGTATATCCATTTGTATCTCCTCCTTGTGTGTCTTTACATCTTGCACATTTGCAATGTTTTTATGTTTGTATCCTTTATGTAACGCATGTAATACTAAGTCCTTATGTTTTTCAACTGGTTCTTATGTAAAGCGCTCTGACACCCTCGGGTAAAGTTTGCGCTATATAAAATAGCATAAATAAAATAAAATAAATAAATAAATAAAATAAGGCACATGTACAAATAGCAGCAGCGCTTTACAGGAGGCATAGACAAAAGCCTGGCAACAAATAAACCAGGTTTTAGCTGAATTAATAAGCCCCGTAGGAGGAGCGCAAATACAGCAAAGCACGTTATAGCAAGGGAAGATCAAACCGACGGGGAAGCTCAGCTAGTTAGCTCCGTGCTGTATTTCCAATCTCCCCTCTGACATGGTGACGTCATCTGAAAGCTTTGGAGCACTCTGCCAATACTGGCGCGACGCACAGAATTTCGACGTTTTGATTTGTTGCGGAGTACGCAAGTGCACTTCTCCGAGCCGTCCTAGCCGATGACTGGGACCTTATGAATCCCTTGTTTTGAGGCGATTAACTAGGTGGAGGAGGATTTTGCGAGGTGGAAAAGTCGCTTATAATGTTCGCCGTGGCTCATTTCACGTGTTTTGGGTGGGAGGGGGCTCATGCCGGCCTGCGACTACTATGGTCACAGTGTGTGCAGACGCCTTCCAACCGGGTATGAAGCGGCAGTTCTATGTAGCACATGCCTTGTATAATTTACTGACTTTATCGGGATCCTTCGTTTGTTACATGACCCTGGTTCGTTGACCAATCTCTGGCATTTCTGACAGCATGTCAAACTTGAGTGGTCGGGCAGGTCTAGTTGGCACCCGTTTTATACTGGGTTAAATCTACCACTACAAGCCTCAGAATTCTAAGAGAAAAAAACATGGATTTGCAAAACTAGTCTCGCATGGACATGGGAAACTTGGGAGCTGTGAACCCTGCTGGTATACAGGTCACGTTCTGTGTGACATCTACACAGATGCTGCATTCTGCATGGCTCCCAAACTATGGTCAATGTCCCGTATGGCATCCATATACGGTGGCATTATCCATGACAGTTATGCCCAAAGTAAGGTGACCAGATCTTGAGAAGCAAAAACCGGGACAGGCCAGACATAGAAGCAGTGGTCGAAGTGGGGGGAAAAAGTAGGGGAACTGTGGCTGGAGAATCAGGGGGCGGGAATAACCAAAGATTGGATCAGTGGGCGGAGTCAGGGTTGTGGCTAGAAATAGCAAAACATACCATTTTTAGTACGTTTAGCATTTCACTGACCAGTTACAGCTTATAACGTTATTTAATTCAAACAACGGATAAACATGTTTATTTGAGGTTTAATTCAGGAAAAAGCAAACACTCATAGGGAATACAGGTTTATGTAAAGTATGTGAAATGTAAGCAGGAACAACATGTTCCCTTAATGCTTTTACTCTTATTGTTAAGAAATCCATGAGTATTTTTTGTCTCAAACATTGAGGACATGAATACAGGGCTCCTCCTGTACACGTGTGTTAAGCAGGGCTCAGAAGAGAAAGGGACTGTCAGGAGAATCTAGACTCACGAAAACCCACAAAGGCTCCTTCATATTCATGTCAGCCAGCTAGCTGCTCAATCATAATATAGCAAAAAGAACAACTTGTGGACAGAATGCAGAACAATGTCATACATTCACCCCAGTACAGAGATCTGGGCCTAAATCCCTCGTTTTTTTGCTCACCATGCCATTCCAGTTTGGACCCAGCCATATGCAAATCAGTCTTGATCCTGTGACCTAAGGGACCAGTCCAGCCCGAACTGCCAGGCCATATGTATTCAAGTGTCCTTTCATTCGGGAAGTGAACACAAAGCAGTACCCACTGAACTATGCACATAAATTATTGCTCTTTGATATACATGGTACACGTTCTTTCCAGCAGACATATTACCCCTCTGCGCTACCTTAGGTGAGTAAAAACAAAACATGCTCCCATCTCTCTCCAGCAGGTACATTGATCACCAAAGTTATCTTGGCACTTGTATTGTTGACCGAAACCTGCTGAATATACAAAGAACTTTGCAGTGTTTTTAAAACTCCTGCACTTGTACAAAACCGCCCCCCCCCAAACTAAACACACCCCTACCCTGGTGCCTGGAACGGCCAGTCCGGCATTGTTACCTTTTTTAATGCAGTACCGCAGATATGTATGCTAATTAGATATAAATGTCAAGGATCATTGTGTTTCAAGTTTAGGATGTACAGGTACCCCGTTCAGTGTAGTCAGTTTGTTAAAATAAACTAGTTTGTGTGCCTCCCTTCACCACAGCATCCTCTAGTCTACACAGAGAATTTTACACTCGTTGCTCTGGAATCCACTGCTAATCAAGGGACGATATTGCATTGTCAACAGTCTCCTCTGCTCTGTTGTGTCATCAGTTAATTCACAGTTGTCTCATAGCCCTTTCAGTGTTGCTTTGCAGGCCCCTAGATAGAAGGGAAGTGGGAGGAGGTCGTGGGCACTGCAGAGTAGTGTGGCCAACTGGCATGGGCGCAAATTCAGAATGGGGAGTGTAAAAGTTCAGAACAAGTGGTCAAAATTCACAACATAAAATCAGGACAAGAGGTCAAAATTTAGGACACAAATTCAGGCCAACAGGTATGCTTTGCAGACACATCAGTGGATGTCATGCAATAGTATATAAATAAATAGGCAAGGAACATAAGTACAAGTCTCTTCTCCTGCCCTGTCACTTTCTCCTGCCCGGTCACTTCTCGTACCCCATCACCGCTCCTTCCCCGTCATTTCCCCTGCCCCGTCACTGCTCCTTCCCGTTCACTGCTCCTTCCCGTTCACTGCTCCTGCCCGTTCACTGCTCCTGCCCGTTCACTGCTCCTGCCCGTTCACTGCTCCTGCCCATTATCTGCTCCTGCCCATTATCTGCTCCTGCCCATTATCTGCTCCTGCCCATTATCTGCTCCTGTCCGTTATCTGCTCCTGCTCATGCCTAATCACTTCTCCTGCCCCATCACTTCTCCTGCCCCGTCACTTCCCCTGCCCCCATCACTTCTCCTGCCCCGTCACTGCTCCTGCCCCGTCACTGCTCCTGCCCTTTCACTGCTCCTGTCCAGTCAGTATTCCTGCTCATGCACGATCAACGCTCCTTCCTCGTCAATTTCCCTACCCCCTTCTCCTGCCCTGTCACTTCTCCTACCCTGTTCACCGCTCCTGCCCTGTTCACCGCTCATGCCCTGTGACTGCTTCTGCTCATGCCTAATCACTGCTTCTGCCCAGTCACCTCTCATGCCCGGTCACCTCTCATGCCCGGTCACCTCTCCTGCCTCGTTCACTGCTCCTGCCCCGTTCACTGCTCCTGCCCCGTTCACTGCTCCTGCCCGGTTACCGCTCCTGCTCATGCCTAATCACCGCTCCTACCCCATCACTTCTCCTGCTTCGTCACTTCTCCTGCCCCGTCACCTCTCCTGCCCGTCACTTCTCCTGCCCCGTCACTTCTTCTGCCCCGTCACTTCTCCTGCCCCGTCACTTCTCCTGCCCCGTCACTTCTCCTGCCCCGTCACTTCTCCTGCCCCGTCATCTCTCCTGCCCCGTCACCTCACCTGCTTCGTCACGTCACCTGTCCGTCACTTCTACTGCCCTGTCGCTTTTCCTGCCCTGTCGCCTCTCCTGCTGCCTCTCCTGCCCCATCACTGCTCCTGCCCCGTCGCTTCTCCTGCCCCGTTCACCACTCCTGCCCCTTTCACTTCTCCTGCCCCGTCACTTCTCATGCTGGGTCACCACTCCCGCCCGGTCACCTCTCCTGCCCACTCACCTCTCCTTTCCTGTTGCCTCTCCTGCCCAGTCACTGCTCCTGCCCCTTCACTGCTCCTGCCCTGTCACTTCTCCTGCCCCGTCACTGCTCCTGCCCCGTCACTGCTCCTGCCCAATCACTGCTCCTGCCCCGTCACTTTTCCTGCCCCGTCACTGCTCCTGCCCGTTCACTGCTCCTGCCCGTTCACTGCTCCTGCCCGTTCACCGCTCCTGCCCGATCACTGCTCCTGTCCCATCACTTCTCCTGCCCTGTTCACTGCTCCTATCCATTCACTGCTCCTGCCCAGTTACCGCTCCTGCTCATGCCTAATCACCGCTCCTACCCCATCAATCCTCCTGCCCCTTCACCTCTCCTTTCCTGTCGCCTCTCCTGTCCCATTACTGCTCCTGACCTGTCACCTCTCGTGCCCAGTCACTTCTACTACGCTGTCACTTCTCCTGCCTGTTATTTCTTCTGCCCGGTCACCTCTCCTGCCCCATTACCTCTCCTTTCCTGTCGCCTCTTCTGTCCCGTCACTGTTCCTGCCCTGTTCACTCTGTGTACAACATGGACAAATTACACAAGGGGAAAGTTCCCCAGAGTACTCAGTTTGGGGAAAGCTCCTCTGTCATTACTAACTCTGACCTCATTGCAAATAGGAAAACGCGCTGTACCACAAATTCCCTGCGTCTTCCACCAGACTGCGTTAACACCTATCGTGCATCGTGTTAGAGGTTTTTTTTGTAAGCTTGAACAATCAGACAATAAGGGCACTTTGTAAACTGTGGTATATTTGGAGGATCTAGACTAGAGGTTTTTACAGAAGAAATAATATATCCTGAAAAACGATCGATTTAATTCACTGATGATGCAGTATCCTAAAAGGGAAAAGGTCTTCACACCAGGATGCTCAAAGAAGGGGGATTTGTCTCGCAGAACACCATCCCTCAAGCTCCAGATGCACACAAGATCGGCACACCATCATTAAAGGCAGACGGCGGGCGCATTATCATTCGAAAGGGGATAATCAGCCTCAATTGGAATGACAATGGGCCTGCCTTCAGTCTGTGAGAGCTCAGTGAGGGGCTGCTGCAGCCTCTGGAGTTCAACAGAGAAGTGCGAGTCGCCCCTGGAAGCTGAAAGAAAAAGTTATCCTTATTAAGTAGGACTATTCTTGCCGTCCCAAGACGATTTTTTGAAAGAAAGAAGTAGGGGAACGGACTGAAATGATTTTTTAAAGTAGGGGCACGCCGTGCCCTTCCGATTCCGCCCACTTCTACCACTGCATAGAAGTAGGACTAACAATGATCACGGAATATCTGGCCTGTCCCGATTCTATATTAGGCAGTGCTTCAAATGGACAAAAATAAGTGCGGGAGGGATAGACTCGGGGTGGAGCTGGGGGCGGGCATAAGGGTGGTGCTGGGGGCGGGCATCAGGGTGGTGCTAAAGGCGGAACAAAGGGCGGGGCTACATTTTTGATCTTTCCAAGGTTTTTATGAAAGAAATCTGCATGCTTTGTTAGAATATCGGCTGTATATGTCCATTAGCTTTTTACACTAATAACGGTTTATATAGCACCTACTAATAAGTGTTTATTACTACCCAAAGTAACCCTTTTTAGCAACCTTAAAAAATAAAAAGATTAAGAAAAAAACAGTAAGGTTCTATATATATGCCTTGTTGTTGCATGCAGGTCCTTGCTGGAGGGGTATAATTCACTAAGATATATGCCAAGGATGTTAACTTGTGACCTACAGGAAAGGCAAGGATTCAAAATTTGCGAACATACGTGACAAGAATTTTCAATTCTATTAAGGACACGGAGGCGAGGGGGCGTGGCTAGCAGCCAGCGAGGATGGTCGCAGCCTATCGAGGCTCCTGACCCCCGCCCGTTAATCCGCTATATTGATCCTTCATCGACACGAGATCCCCGTGAAACTCCGGGAGATCTCTAAGGATACCCCTGGGCCTGTTCCGGTCTGGGCATTACCCCGGCGGCCGCGCCGGTGAGGGAGAAGGACGACGTTGTCATTCGAGGGAGCTGGCGACCAAGATGGCGACCGCCGTGGAGCCTGAGCTGCCGAGACGGTGCTAGCGGCCTTCCGTCCTCCCAGACGACCGGCGGGAGCTGCGGTGGAAGGAGAGCAGCGGGATGGACGGATCGGAACCCGCTAGGGACAGATTCTGGTGCGGGCTGTTGACTGCGCTCGGGCTGATCGAGACGAGGCTCCTCCTTCCCTCCGCAGCGCCAGCTGGAGTCCCCGGCTTTTGTGGGCCCTCGCGGAAACGACAGCCCATCTGAACTGTGGGTCCGGAGAGGGAAACTGCGGCGCCCGGCTGGATTGGGGCGCCGCCAGCAGAGACTCCGGGAGCGGCGAGGAGTGCTTGGGAGGCGGCCATCTTGACTCCATCGGGCCCGGCGCGGACTCACCCGGCGCCCCGGCTGTTGGGCCTGGAGGAACCGTGCGCCCCCGGGATCCTCCGCAGACCTGGTGAGTCTCCTTTTGCGGGCACCTGCTGAGGCGCGTGGGGCGCCCCCCACTGAATTGCGGCTCGGGGGGGCACCGCGCGCTGCCCTCCCACCGGATACCGGCGCTGGTGGAGGAGCGCCTGGCACCCCAGCTTCTGGGCCAGGAGGTGCCGGCCGCAACAGCCGCTCCGGGAAAGAATCGGAGTCCTCCCTGACGCCGATTCTCGGCTGAGGAGTGGCGTATGTGCCTTGGTCCCGGGCTCCCTGGGGAGACATCAGCTGGGGGCCCCTGCTTGCCCCCGGTGCCGCCCGATAGTGCTGTCGGTGGGCGCCCGCCGTCGCCCCCCGCCTGGGGACTGGCTTGGTGTAACGACCGTGGCCCGGAGGGGTGACGCAGCACGTGGCTCTGCCCCCCCCCCCGACCGAAGATCACCCCTGGTGGGGTCTGACCACTGAATCCACAAGGCGGTGCTTCAGGCGTCGGTCTACCGCGCCTTCCGATGTAACTACACCACCCGGACGCTATCCGCACCGATCCCATCTGGAGACTGCAGAACGGGCGCCCCCAGGAGAGGACTCCCCCCACAAGCGGGAGTAAGGGCACGGTGAAGCGGGCCGGAGCGTAGGTGGAGGCGACACGGCCCTGGTGCGGGCGGGAGTGGGCCCGAGGTCTGGAGAGCTGAGTGAGCGAGGAGAAGGAGTCGGGAGGGCTCAATCGGGCCGGGACCGTCTGGAGGCACACTCAACGGGTCCTGTCACAGCTGCGGGTAGACGCACTGACCACCTCTGGAACCGAAGAGGACCCGGATTGGGCATCACGACTCCAGATGGGGAAGCCAAGAGGACTAAAGGGGGACGGAGGCCCTGCCTTGGAGACGCCCGAAGATGCGACGCAGGCCCCGACGGAACTACAGCAGATGCAAGACCGCATCCTGGAGGCCATCGCGGCCACGAAGGACGCTCTGCACCAGGACATAGCGCAGGTGGCTACGGGTCTGGGGCTTCTGCGAGCCGATCATGGGAAACTAACGGACAGGGTCAAATCCACAGAGGACGCCTTGAAGGATCTGGTACCGGAGCACAAATCCATGGAGGGCCGTTTGACGGAGGCGCTGGAGAGAATACAAACTCTGGAGAGGAGGGCTGAGGATGCCGAAAACCGCAGCAGGCGCAACAACGTACGCCTGGTGGGCCTTCCGGAAAAAAAGGAGGGCCCTGACATGGTGGAATACTTGACCAACTGGCTGAGAACAGTGGTGGCACCAGAGGGTCTCTCGCCCTTCTTCACGCTGGAACGGGCGCACCGGGTGCCGGCCAGACCCCCCAAGCCGGGCCTTCCGCCCCGCCCTGTAGTCATCAAACTCCTCCATTAAAAAGACAGAGACTGGCTACTGCAGAGGGCCAGGGATGCGGGCCCCTTCCAGGTGGATAATAGCAAGGTCACGCTATTTCCTGACTACACGTTCGAGACCCAGAGGACACGAGCCTCCTTTCTATCCATCAAAAAGGAACTTCAAACTGAGGGTTTGCAGTACTCACTCATCTTCCCAGCCAGACTCAGAGTAGTGGTGGATGAGAAATCGTTGTTCTTCCCCACGGCAGCGGAAGCGTGGACTTGGTGGGACTCCTACAAGGCTGGCACGGACGGGGCTCGTGCCGTGGCGGAGACAGAGCTACGCCAACAACGCACAGTGAGGAAATCACAAAGGCTCCGTGGGCGCAGGCATAGGTCCAGGAAGCCGACGGAATCCCAGACGGAGGACGAGAGACGAGCAGCGCTGCAAGCAGTGATGGACCTATCGGGAGCGGAGCTGTCCCAATCGGGGCGGGCCTCGGGCTCTGTGGACCGGGGGACGGGATCGGAGACGGAACTATCGGAACTTGGCAGCACGAAAGGCCCGGTGATCACGCCGCAGACATCGGGGGAAATAGTTGAATGCTGAGTGCCGGATGAAGTACTCCTCCCGAGCAGCGGTAGCTGGGGTTTGCCTTCATAGACATCTGAGCGGGCTGCAGTAAGACTGAACTATCGTGAGTTACGTGAGCATTGTGGGGCGGGGGGGAATGGGACGGTACTTGAGGTCCTTGTAGCTAGTTCACGCCCCAGAGGGCCCTTAAGGTCTCCGTAGTGCAGACTGCGGATTAGGTGAGTTGAGAGAGCACGTTGCTCTAACGAAGTTTGGATGGGAGCTGCTTTTTTGAAGTTAGGTCCTGTTCTGGGGGAGGGGGGGCCCGGAGAAGTTGGGGTGACTCAGGGCGATGCTAGGGGCGGGGGGGGGGTGAGGGAAGTTCAGTGGGGGGGGGGGGTGGGAACAGTGTCACCACAAGCGCAAGGGAACGATTCATCTTAGCGATGTACCGAACACTGTGGGACGATGGCTAATGCGGGTTCAATAAAATGTGTGACTTGGAATGTGAGGGGGCTTCATACTATGGCACGGAGACACAAGGTGCATGCTTACCTGCTTCGCAGAGGGGTGCATATAGCGTTTCTGCAAGAAACTCACCTGACAAAGAGGGAGGGCATAGCGCTGCAGCGTAGATGGAGGGGCCACATATTCAACACCACATACTCCGCTTTTGCAAGAGGGGTTCTGATCTGGGTAAGAGCGGGCATCCCTTTTCAGGTAACCAGACAAATAGTGGACCCAGAGGGGAGATATGTGGCGGTGGAGGACAGGCTCAGAGGTTGACTCGTAGTTCTAGGAAGCGTCTATGCACCTAATGTGGATCAGGCGTCCTACTTTGCAAAGCTCTCTGGTGAACTGGCCAGCTACCTCACGGGCCCAGTACTGTTAGGGGGGGGACTTCAATTCAGTGGCAGACACAACCCTAGATAGGTCACATCCACCATTACCCGCCTCCCCGATGCACCGGCTCGCGAAAAGCAGATCGAACTGGCAAGACAAATGGGAACTGACCGACGTTTGGCGCGCGCAGCATTTGACGGAGAGGGACTACTCGTTCTACTCCAGCCTTCACGACCTCCACGTCCGCCTTGACGCTTTTCTGTGCTCTCCGTTGGGCTCCCTGCGGTGGCCAGGACGGAATACCTAGCACGCACTTTATCCGACCAAAACCCCCTGTTGTTGACGTTGGACTGGATGAACGAAATATCACGGGTCCCGTCGTGGCGGCTACGGCCGGACACGTTAGATGACCCACCGTTTCGTGAAGCGCTGGGAGAGAGGGTTACCCAATACTTCGCAGAAAATGAAGGCTCCGCAACCTCTAGAGCGATGGAGTGGGATGCCTTCAAGATCATAGTGAGAGGCCACTGCATAGGAAAGTTTGCGGGGGTGCGCAGGACCTTGCTGGACGATTTGGACAGGGCTGAGCACGCGCTGAGAGAGGCCGAATTGGCACGCCCGAATCGACCTGAGCTCCAGGATAGGGTCTGTGAGGCACGGGAAGCGGTGGCAGTGGAGGTAGAGCATCTTCGCAGCTTCGACTACAAGTCGTACCTAACTAAAACACATGCCGAGGGAGATAAAGCAGGGACACTTCTGGCTTGGTTAGCAAACCCCGCAAGGAACAGTTGCCCGATCTTAGCCATGCAGGGGGAGGGGGGACGTATGTGCACCACGCAATCGGATATATTGGACAGCTTCAGATCTTACTACGAGAAGCTGTACAAAAGCGCGCTAGTGGCCCAGGGAGAAGAAATAGGAGCATTTCTGGAGGAGCTGCAATTGCCACGCCTAGAGCGGGAGCAGGCGGACGCCCTAGGCGGTCGAATTGAGATAGCGGAGATTAGGGGAGCAGTGAAACGGATGGCACGCAATAAGACTCCAGGTTTAGACGGCCTGCCCATTGAGTTTTATGGACGGTACCTGGAGCAGCTGGCTCCCAGGCTCTGTACGGTGAACAACGAAGCCAAGGATAGGGGACGGCTCCCGCGATCTATGAGTGAGGCCTTAATGATTCCCTTACTGAAGCCACGGAGGGAGAGCACCGATCCGGCCTCTTATCGTCCGTTGTCCATGCTGACGACGGACTACAAGATTCTGAGCACGATACTGGCGGCCAGGTTGCTGGTCCACATGCAAGAACTGGTCCACAAGGATCAATCCGGGTTCATACCCACCCGTAACACCACCCACAATATCCGACGGCTGTTCAGGCTGGTGAATGACCCGCCGCAGGCTGCAAGGGCACCTCTAGTGCTGTCAGTTGACATAGAGAAGGCTTTTGACAGCCTAGAGTGGGAGTATTTATACAGAGTAATGCGGTGTTTTGGCCTAGGCGACGGCTACATTCACTGGACGAAAGTATTGTACTCCTCGGCGAAAGCACGGGTGAAAGTGGGCACGCTAGTATCGCAACCATATGAGGTGTGCCGCGGCACCAGACAGGGGTGTGCATTGTCCCCCCTGCTGTTTGCATTGGCGGTGGAACCCCTCGCGGCGGTAGCTAGAATGGGCAGCTGCTACGGAGGTCTGGAATTCGGAGGGACCCGCCACTTCATTTCGCTGTACGCGGACGACCTCCTCCTTTTTCTGGAGGATGCTGAGGGAGCGGTGGACGGAGCGGAATGACTATTGGCGCGCTTCGGCAGGCTATCGGGCCTTAGGGTTAATTGGACTAAGACCTGCCTGTTCCCCCTGCGGCTGGGAGAGAGACAGCCCCCCACCTGCCGGAAGATTAGATGGGAGCCTAGTTGCCTGAACTACCTGGGAGTGCATGTATACCATGACGCCACGAACACTTTGGAGGGCAACGTGGGACGCTGCATTCGTGCCCTAAGGGGCAGTATGTCCTTCTGGACCACCCTGCCGCTATCAGTAACGGGTCGCATATCTCTTCTGAAGATGATCGCCTTGCCCCGATTATTATACTACTTTAGGACGCTCCCGATCTGGGTGCCTGGCACGGTCTTCAAACAGCTGAGGTCGTTAATGATCTCCTTTTTGTGGGGCTCGGGCAGACGCAGGATAGCACTAGCGACGCTCACCCGCCCAAAAGATATGGGGGGCCTGGCGATCCCGGACTTTGAGCTTTACTACCTGGCGGTTCAACTGCAGACCTTCACGCAGGAAGTAGCAAGAGTGTTCCGCGGTCCGGATCGGGAGAGGACCAGTGGCACCCCCCCGCCATGTGTTGTCTTATATTACCCTTCAGCAGAGGCTGGCGCTCGGGTATTTGTCCCAAGAAGAGCGTACGTTCCGACTGTGCTGGAACCGCTCACAGAAACGTGCGGGAGTCAGACACCCATATGCGCCCGAAATCCCACTGGGCATGGTGACGGCACTCCCACATGGGGGTGACTGGTCGCGACTACAGATATGGGAAGAGGCAGGACTGCAGATGGTGGGGGATTTGTACGATGACGGTGTACTGACCCCGTATCAAACGTTGCAGGACCGTTACGACCTCCCGAGAGGAGACTACTTATTACACGCGGCGGTGGTGAGGGCCATGCAGGCACATCGGGGGGAAGGGCTACTTGAGCCAATGACAACATTGGCTTGCCAATACACTATGTCGAGAATGCCAGTCTGCAATCTGGTTGTTGCATCCCGGGAGATATTCCGCCACCACAAACAATTTGTTCTGAAGGCAAAAGTGCAAAAGTCCTTGGCAATCTCTGCTAGAAGTCTGGATCTTGTCCTGCCCAATTCGTTCTCATAATCAACCGCTGACACGTTGTCCATGTGGAGTAGAATGCAACAATTCGTCCGACGGGGCGAGAGGCAGCGAATTGCACAGGAATCCGCTACAAGTTCCAGGCAATTGATGTGGAGATTGAGTTTCTCCTGAAACGGCCGCCCGTAGACACTTGTCCGCAACGGGCTCCCCAGCCTCACCGACTGGCATCGGATTCTATCACCACCTCCGGAGTGGTGCCGAACAGGGCTCGACCGTTCCACGACTCCATATGTTCCACCCACCATAACATCTCCCACCTCGCTTCCTCCGTGAAGGGAATGTGATCTGAGTATCTGAAGCCTTTCTGGAGATGACAGATCTTGAGCCATTGGAGCGCACGGTAATGAAGGGGACCCGGGAAGATCGCTTGGATGGATGAAGCTAACAAGCCTACGACCCGGGCTACAGACCTCAAGGACACAATCTGCTTGTGCAAAATCAACCTCAACTCTCTCTTGATAGATCTGATCTTCTGATTGGGCAAGAGGAGTTGGCAAGTGAGAGAGTTGACCAGAAAACCCAGAAACTCGACAGATTGAGATGGAATCAACACAGACTTCTGAGGGTTGACAAAGAAACCCACATTCTGTAAGAGATCTATGGTCCAAGAAAGATTTTGCATCCCCAGACGAGGACATTCAATCATGATGAGAATGTCGTCTAAATAGATAATGAGACAAACGCCCCAGGCTTGAAGAAATTCCACCACGGGCCTCAAAATCTTCGTGAAGCACCAAGGTGCTGACGAGAGGCAGAAGGGGAGGACTTTGTACACGTACCATATGTTCTGCCATTGGAACTGAAGAAAGCAGCGATGAGGTTTGTAAATGGGCACGGACAGATATGTATCTTTCAGATCCAGGCGGACCATCCAGTCCCCTTCCTGAAGAAGATCGTGAAGAAGATGGATTCCCTCCATCTTAAAGTGTCGATATACAACCCATCCATTGAACTCCTTGAGATTTAAAACTAGCCTGGATCCATCCCCCTTCTTCTGTACTAGAAAGATGTTGCTGATGAAACCCTGAGGGTGACGAGTCGTCCGCACTATGGCCACTTTTTGAAGTAGAGACTCTATCTTGCTGGGAATGAGGGCCTGATCCTGAAAGGAGAAAACCATGGGTCGTGGGGGATGAGTTTGAGAGGGGGAATGGAAAAACTCTATCTTGTAACCTTGTACCGTGTCCAGGATCCATGCATCTTGTGAGATGTTTTGCCAGTTGTGAAGAAAAGACTGGATCCTGCCCCCCAATTGTGCTTCCGAAAAGAAAATCAGGCTCACCTGAAGACGCGGCATCATGGTGTCCTCCCTGGTTACCTCCAAACTGACCTTTCTTGAATTTATTCCGTGATCCAACGGGTGGGGTAGAAGGAAGCGGGGGAGTTGGAATCCTGATATTTTCCACGTTGGGAATTGTTTCCACGTTGGGCGCCTTGTTGAAAACCTCGGCCGAACGACCGCCCGCGATTTGGTCTGGCCCGTCCAAAAACCGGACGAAAAGCCTTTTTGAGGGAGCCTTGCGCCTTGTCGCGCCCACTGAAGGTAGCCACAAACTGCATCAGTTCTTTCAGAAAAGGCTGCCCAAAAAGCAGACCTTGTACTAAAGGACCAGACTCAGATGTAGAGTTTTCTGCCAACTTAGGGTCAAGTTTAAGCAGAATAGAGCGATGGCACTCACAGGACATGGCACAGTTTGTATTGCCTAACTGACAAATGGCCCGTTGAGCCCAGCCAATAAAATTCTTAGGGTCAATGGCGTAGCCCGTGGACTTAGCCCTAAAGCCTAAGTCCAGAATTTTTGTAAGGGGACCGGTTAAATAAAGTAACTTGTCCTGACAGGACCTTCAAGCGCGATCAAGGCCCTTGTTAGGGTCCTTAGTGTATTTCCTAAGATATCTCAGCATGGAGGGGTCCACCTCTGGTGTCTCTGCAACCTTGTCAGGCAGATCAGGTCTAGGGCATTCTGAGCGCAGACGCGCCCTCAAATCTTTCTCAAAAGCCTGGCGAACATGTGAGTGTACATATTCAGCAACCTCAGAAGAGGGAAGCCAAGCTGAGGAATTGGGATGGACAATCGGCGTGGCATCAAATGTGAGCAATGCAGGGTGGGACGGAGCATCAACATAACGTTCCTTACGCTTCTTCTTTACAAGGCAGAGGAGCATCCTAACAATCAGAATCCGAAGTGGAAGTGGAAGTAGTATCATCATCACCCTGGAGTGACCTAGGACGGACCTTCTTGGTTGCAGACTCATAAGTATGGTCAGACAAAGTCTTGGCCAATCGTGCAAAATCAGAAGAATGGGGATTATTGGAACCCTTTGAACCAGAAGCAGAATGGGGCGCAGACCCCAGAAGCCAGCCTTGTTGTAATTGCACAAATGGCGCTTCAAGGGCTCAAAAGCTCTGAACATGGCCTTATTAATGGGAGTGCTGAACTCCTACATCCAGAGCCTCAACCAGCTCGTGCTCCAGTGACCCAGAGGGTCCTTCTTCATAGTATTCCTCATCACAAAAGTAATCAGCCATGGTGACACTGGATAGTGTCAAATAAGCCCACAAGAGGAGACCGAGGAGCTAAGACGCTGTCAGAGTATACCAGGTTTACTAGTCCTGTACAACAACCCCCAAAGTCCTCATCCTTCAGCAACTGCCTGCTCTCTGCCTCTGGAATCCACACTCTAGAATCCAATGGATACAACAACCAAATGCTGCAGGTTACTAGGTTACAACATTATGTCTTACAATTTGCAGTCTGAGAAAGAAAATTAAACACACCCTTCAGGATTAAAATAAGCAGCAAAGATAAAGGATTTTGTAAAGTGAACTGTCTGACAATCGTGCTGTACAAAGAGTGTGAAATGAAAGGCTGTAGGATGTTAGTTTTTTTCCCACCATACAGCATTTAAATAGCTTATAAGGGACGCCCTTAACTTTTTTGGAGTATTGTGTTCTGCTGCCTGTGCCCTAACTCACTTGGATCATCGTGTTCTGCCCTGGGGGAAGCCGTTTTGCCGCCACTGCACTCCTCACCGCGGGCCGCAGATTGCCAGGAAACTCCATCTCCCACCAGGCAGTGCGGTCCCGCGTGATGAGCGGCGAGACCCAGCAAGGACCGGGTGATAAATTGGACGGAGGGCTCCTGCGGTGCGGGACACGCGCGGGCCAAGGGCGGGCCCGTCCTTGCCCGGATGAGGCTGGGCTGGGCCCATTCTCTGAGCTCTTGTGTGGGATTATTTCTAAGAAGATCTGACAGCAAGGAATAATCTCTTACCATCTTTTTTGAAGGCGATTGGATCCATCGTAACTGAGCCTACTTACTGACTCCGATAGAGCTAATCTCAAGTGGGTAGTTTATTCCACCTTGTTAATTCTAATCCCCTTAATTTACCAGAAAAATATTGTGGGTTTGTTTAAGGGGTACCACTTGAAGGCTGCAGGAACTATACGTTTAATTCATAGATGACTGATTGTGTACATTGAGTTGACTTTTTACAACGGTCATAGGTAAAAGAAAGATGCCTAGTCCAAAGAGAGGAGGAGTGGCACGAGCACCGAGCGATACCCAACAAACTTTATTAAGTTACTTCACTGGGGCCATGGGCGCACTAGATAAGCAGATCTCATCTGTGGTAGAATCATTGGAGGCAGGTTCTGCCCCAGACGTGGACCAGCTTAAGGCACTGGAACCTTTGGGCGGCACCCCAAAACAAAAATTTGCTATACAACAATATTTCAAACATTGTGTTTGTAAATTGATTTTAATAATTTGCGCACTAACTTCTCACTTGTTCTTTATCTTGGGGCACTTTCCCTCACTCTATCACACCCGTGCAGCCGATCTGAACACTGTCACGGGATAGGAAATTGACATCGCCGCCATTTGCGAGCAAGCCTGTACTCAGGCCACGCCCACCAGAAAAGGCCACGCCCCCCCGCCTACTTAAAGAACTGACTTCCAGCCCAATTGAGAACCTGTACTCCTGAGGCACAGCCGGGAGCTACGTCCGTGGAAACGATATTTTAAACATTGTGTTTGTAAATTGATTTTAATAATTTGCGCACTAACTTCTCACTTGTTCTTTATCTTGGGGCACTTTCCCTCACTCTAACACACCCGTGCAGCCGATCTGAACACTGTCACGGGATAGGAAATTGACATCGCCGCCATTTGCGAGCAAGCCTGTACTCAGGCCACGCCCACCGGAAAAGGCCACGCCCTAACTCTAGTATAAAATATGTGCATCCCTCGTACGCGCAGCGGGGGCGCCGTCAGCGCGCCGAAGGCGCGCCTTAGGCAAGCCCGTCTGGGCCCGTCCGGGCCCGGACGGCCCCAGGCCCGGTCACTATGCCCATTTTTCCAAGGCACTGCCCTACCTATACCCGAGATATGCTTCTGGCTCTGAACCCGCATAAACTCCCCTCCTGTAATTACACTTATACGGGAGATGACTCCTTCATCCGCTGCAGTTTCTGTAACTTGCCCTGCGCGGAGACAGAACACTGTAGCCTTCAACTCGACCTCCTCAACTGCAGATCGCTTGTCAAACACGCCCACGAGTTTAACCTCCTTATTCGAGATTACGCCATTTACATTCTGTTTCTCACAGAAACCTGGCTTACTTCTAACAACGGCGCCGATATCGTAAATGCCCTCCCTCCCGGTCACCAAATCTGCTCATTGAACAGACCGTGTGGCAGAGGAGGTGGTCTAGCTATAATCTATAAAGATCATCTTTCCTGCAGAATTGCTGATGGCAACATTAAAGACTGCGAAAGCTGCCATTACACCGTACAAATCTCGCCAGAAACGTCCCTGTCTGGGCTGCTTGTATATCGCCCCCCAGGTCCACTTGCCGAGTTCACCAGCAGGCTCATTGACCATGTAACCCTTAAGGCCACGACGTCCCCTAATTTCCTTCTGTTAGGAGACCTTAATCTCCACTTCTTGGACCCATTGGACACCCCCGCAGCCGATTTGCGGCTGGATCTCGCCTCTATTGGTCTTCGCCTAATGAACTCACAGGCCACTCACGACAAAGGCCAGCTACTGGATCCGATTTTTACAAACATTCAGGACCTTAAAACCTGCCTGCCACTCCCTCTTCCCTGGACAGACCACTTCCTGATTCCCATCGAATGGCACCTCAATACCTCCCCCCCCAACCGCCTAAAATCAGAACTCTCATCAGGCGTTGGCACAAACTTATACCAGAAGAATGGGCACTCAAACTCAGGGAATCCATCCCCTCTCCCACTCAGAACCCTATAACCGCCGATATTGAATTTAATGCTTGGCTCACCCAATCTTTGGACTGCCTCATACCCCGTTCTAGCACCCTCAAACGCACCAAGAGAGTTAACCCTTCCCCTTGGTACACCCCTGAACTGAATGTTCTACGGAAGGAATGCAAGAGAACTGAACGCACATGGAGGAAAGACAAATCAGCAGACAAGAAAGACATATTCCGGTCTTCCCTAAGAACTTACAAACTCGCGCTTCATAAAACTAAGAGTTCATTTTTTGAGGAAAAAATTAAAAACTCATCCTGCTCCGCCCAGGAAACCTTTGCTATCCTAAAAGAACTTCTTCATGTCCCAGATCCCCCAGTAAAACCCACGGACCCTAAATCCGCGGAAAACAAATGCATTAAGCTGGCAACATTTTTCGATGAGAAAATTCAAAAAATTCTTGCCTCCCTACCATCTATCGACAGCGGTGGCACAGGCATAGACTGCCGCAGCCCCCTTCCTTGTCACGGTCGGCCCGTTGACTCCTCGGTACCCTCTCTTGACACTGTCGGTCCAGTTACCACAGAAGAGGTAGCCACGACGCTTGCCACAATCAAAAGTGGCTCTCCCTGCGACCCGGCCCCCCTACGCTTCCTCAAAACAGTGGCCCCCACTATTATCCCGCCGCTCACGGCCCTCATCAATGCCTCTCTACTGCAGGGAGAGGTTCCTCCTAGCTGGAAAGCAGCTGTTGTCAAAGGTCTCCTGAAAAAACCTTCATTGGACCCTCAGGATTTAGCCAACTACAGGCCAATCTCCCTCCTCCCAGGAAATAGCAAAATCACAGAGAAACTTGTGAACAAAAAGCTATCTCTATTCCTAGAATCAAACAACCTGCTCAGGAACTCCCAGACAGGCTTCCGCCCAGGCCAGGGCACCGACACCGCCCTCCTGGCGGCAGTGGAGAAGGCCAGAAGCATTTTAGACTCAGGAGGATCAGTGGCAGTGATCCTCCTGGACCTCAGTGCGGCCTTCGACACTGTCAATCACCAGGTTTTAATCCAGCGGCTGAGAGACACAGGAGTGAAGGGCACGGCCTTGAAGTGGCTTGCCTCGTTCCTCGACGGCCGCTCTTTCCAAGTCTGGGAGAACGACAGCCACTCCCCTGCGGTTCCCCTCCGTTGTGGAGTACCGCAGGGGTCATCACTAAGCCCAACGTTATTCAACGTTTATATGTCCCCGTTGGAGGAGCTGGTCACCCCGTTCGGAGTGACGATTATCAGTTACGCTGATGACACCCAGCTGGTGGTGACCCTCTCACACCCCAACCAAGAACCCGCCAATCTTCACTGCTGTCTTACGGAAATCCATGGTTGGATGAACACCTCCGCACTCAAGCTCAATGGGTCCAAGACCGAAATCATGCTGCTCGGACAAAAAGGAGCTTCCCTGCCACCAAACATCTGGCCCGCCTGCCTAGGTGACCCCCCTTCTCCCAAAAACGAAGTTAAGAGCCTGGGTGTATGGCTCGAGAAAGATCTGACCTTCAGAGTCCAGGCAAAGAAAACGGCGGGTATATGCTTTGGACTTCTCAGGGCATGCAGGAAGGTGCTCCCCTTGCTACCCCCTATCTCCCGGAAATTGCTGATCCAGGGCCTCATTCTGTCCAGGCTGGATTACAGTAACGCAATCTACTTGGGAGCCCCGGAAGCCACATTCAACACCTTACAGAGAATCCAGAACGCCGCTGCCCGGCTTCTAACTAACACCCCTGCAAGATCATCAGCAAAACCAGCCTTGAAGCAACTTCACTGGCTTCCAGTCAGAGAGAGGGTGGTTTTCAAGGCCCTCTGCCTGGCCCATAAACTCCTTCACAACAAAGGTCCTCCAATTCTCAAAAATTTCATTATTCTATATGCAGCTACCAGGTCACTCCGGTCAAACCAAGAGAACTTCATCACGGTCCACAGAGTGAAAAAAGCCAGGTCCGGAGGCCGCCGCTTCTCGGTAAACACAGCAAAGCACTGGAATAGTCTCCCTCGCAAACTAAGAACCGAACCAAACATTCTCCTTTTTAGAAAAGCTTTAAAAACACTCCTTTTTCCATGATCTCCCTCTTCCTCCGCGGCTGCTCCCTCTTGATTCTCTAGGTTCTAGCGCTGGGATGCTCACGGGTTACTACGCGCTCTACAAAAACCTTAAATTAATTAAATTAAATTAAATGGGTGTGTCCAATATTGTTCAGAGGAGATTGAATCGTGTGACTCGGATTGCTTGATGCAACCTCCCCAGAAGAAGCAAAAGAACCCGGTGCCAGGTGTGAAAAAAGAGGGTGAACAGGGCCAGGGTGAGGGTACAAAAAAACAATCAAAGCCTACCCCGCTCTTAGTTACTAAACAGGGTCAGCAAGGGAAAAAGAAAGTGGGGATTAGAAAAGGTTCCTATAAGGGGAAGGAAGAACCTAAAAGAAAAACTGATAATAATACAACTGAAATAAGGAATTTAACGACCCTGGTGGAAAGATTAGATCTTTATTTATGAGTTAGATTGGATCAACTGGGAGAGAGATTAACCCTTATTGAAGAATTTATTTTGAGACACCCCAATTATCCTAAAGGTAGAGATTGGATAACTCCTGATTTGGGCCCTAGTAACATAGTCAATAAGACATCAAACAGGCAATTACATACCACGGACATAGACCCTACGATACTAAACGTGGTGAAGCAGCCCAACCCTCCAAATAGCATACTTACGATAGGCAAAGATCCACTCTTGCAGGAGAGAATATCAAATCCTCCACCCAGTACAGAGTCAAAGAATGAGTATAGGGATACTGGAACAACAGGAACTTTTAATAGATCTAACTTCCCTGCCCACCAACTACAGTCCAATTTAACCCCTGGACCTATTTCCCAAAGAGCTCATCTGGACAAACATCCAATAGATCAGCACCTACATTTGCCACCGGAGGCGACTCCGTATGTAGTTATTTTAACAAATGTCCCAAACATGGGCCCATTACAAAAAGAAAATTGGGACTCATTAAGGAATAAATCCCTCTACTGGCTGGGTGAGAGGACGGGATTAACCCACCAACTCTTCAACAAGATTAAGATGGTAAGAAGGGTACAGTGGGTTGGGTCCCGCAGTAAAAAAAATTCTGGAGATTGCATAGTTCTTACATTCAAAACTCCAGCATTAGTGAAGAACATACTTGGGGTAGAAAGTAAGAACTCACTAAGTACGGGTGAGATTAATGTCCTGCCGCTTGGTTTCTTCTATGCCCCTCGTACTTGGGCTGACATCGATAATAACATCAATACTAACACAAAAACCTACACGTACGGCCCTCATCATGGAAGATGGTATAACGTTCAAACAACTAACAGGTTTAGTCCCCTATCGGGTCTGGAGGAAACCGATTGACTGAACAAAACAAAATCTCTCCAACAAGAGAAACATAAGGCATGGGGTGAACCTGGTTCTCCACCCATGATACCTCCTTCAGACATTGCGCAATCTCCTGTTGCAATAAATAGTCCTAAATTGTAGGTTTATTATCTTTCCCATCCAGATGAGAGCACACCCCAAATTACATGCAGAAATGTTTCACAGGACCAGGCGGGCACAGGGGAGGTGATACAAGTGGCTGATACTGTACTTTCCGAGGGTACCAACAACCTTGGTTTACCGGAGAGGGGATATCAGGATGATTCAGGGCTCGGCATTGTATTCTGGAATGTAGGAGGACTGCGAACCAAAATTGATAACGATACATGGCTCGAATTTGCCAATAAATTCGGTGCTCTGTCTACAGGAGACTTGGATTACCTCAGCTGTGCACCTTGAGGGATACAAGACTTATTTCTCCACTGCTACCCCTACTACATCAGGGAGAGCTAAAGGTGGTCTGATAACGTTTATATCTAACCTCTTAGATCTCAAATAAATAGTTCCCCTGAAACTTGACTCAAATTATCAAATTATTTCCCTCAAATTTAGTAAACAGAATATTTATCTCTTGGTTAATTTTTGTAATAATATTTACAATGCACAGCTGCTTCCAGTATTAAAAGAGATCCGGTCTACCTTGTTGGAATTTAAATATAAGAGTACTAAAATGTCTCAGTGATTTGGGGTGGTGATTTAATCTATCCCCCTGTGGCCATAATAACGACCCAATTTGTGGTCTGATCGATGAGGAGGGGATCAATTTAACGCATTTCCCCCATACAACAATTGGAAACTGCCTAAACGAAACAATATTTATTCTGGAACTTATTTTGGCAAATGACTTAGTAGTACCCCAGGTTCCACTGACCCAGACCTTTCATGGCAGGGAGGCAAACACTATAATCGATTTTATCTTTGTATCTAGAAATGCTGCGTCCCGCATTTTACATTTTAAAACTCATACCAATGCTACTAGTGACCATTTCCCAAATAGTATAAAGTTAACCAATCCTAACAAGCAAAGAAAGAAGGATTTGTCTAGATTACTTAGACAAGATAACCTGATTCTAGATAGGCTAAACGGTTATTCGCTCAAATGGGACAAAATTGACCCACTACATATAACAGCGTTGGTGGTAAAACACTCCCTTGACTCAATAGAGGTCTGTCTGGATGATTCTTCTTCCCATCAGGAGATCCTAACAAATTTTGAGGTCATAACAAGACCATAAAAGATGCCTTGTCTATACAACAGAAACGCTCACGAAAATCTAAGGGATGGTTTGATAGAACTTGTACAAAGGCATATTCTGACCTAAAGCTCTCCCTACATAAACCAAGAAGGGATAAAAAAGAAATAGCTCTTCTAAGAAACGCGTATAATAAGGCCATAAAAATAAGGAAACTCGAATTAAAAAACGAAGCATGAGAACAATTATACAAAAGCTGTTCTGAAAAGGATAATGTGGCTGTAGCAGGGAGGCGGGGCGGGAATCGAACACTACCCCGGTTCATGACTGGTGGAACCATAACTCACGTCCTGCCTCTCTTTCACCGTCTCAGGAACCGTGGGAGACGGGCTCTATCAGCTGATGGGAGCAGCCCGGCCCGCAAGGAGAGACATGTACCTTTTACGGGGCCGGCTTCGAGGCAGAGACACGCCCCCTGCAGCGTCAATGCTGTGCCTACCAATCCGCGGAGGAGAAGCTGACATGCCCCTGGATGACGTGCACTCAATCACGCCGCTAAGAAGGCCGGAAGACGGAAGAGCGGTGTGCAGCGACACCGAGGCGGAGAAGAGTGGAGAGCTAGCCGACGTGGAGAAGACCGAAGGAAGCGAGACTGACCGAGTAGCAGAGCCAGGAGGCCAACGTGTTCGCTCAGCGCCCAGCCACGCTCACGGAGGAGTGTGGCTCTCCCAGGTGCGTGGCCGGGTGGCTGGGGAGGCGGGACGCCTCCGTGTAGATTTGTACAGAGACCCCCTTCTTCCTGACTGTTTCCCCCGACTTTTGGTTTCCCCCACCTCTCTCCCCAAACCCTCCTTCTTGCCTGCCCGACCTATCCTCACAGAGTGTCCTCACCATTACAGAGCACAGAGTGTAATTAGGCACACCGGTGTCCTCACTTCCCCGGTTTCCCCTCTTGGGTATTACTCGACTCCTGAACGCCTTACTGAGAGTGTTCTTTCTCCCCGCATGTGGCGCTGGAACACCGCGAGAGACGACGACCGCGCCGCCAGGGAACCAGAGCGCAGGCGTGCAAGTCCAGGAAGATCCAACACCATAGCTGACACCTTGGATCTGGCAGCCCTAGCCCGCGAAAGACTCACACAGACGAAAAAAGACCTTTATAAAAATAAAACCTTCTTTACCACGCTCCCGACTCAGTGTCCCTCCTTCTGAAGTGCCACAGTGGCCTTCTGGAAAATCGTAAAAAAACCCTTCTTAAATGAAGATAGGGAGACACCTAAGGTAAAAGTAGCTATAGACGAATCAGCATGGATAGACCACTTCTCTCAAATATTTGGAACAACGGGTGAGGAAGGAATACCATTAGGTGAAAAAGATGGGGTAACTTCCACACTTAGCCCTACATCTTACCCTATTACCCTTGATATTACATAGCAAGAAGTAGAGATTGCCTTAAAGGGTAGCAAGGGGGGAAAGGCGCCAGGGCCCGATGGGGTCCGTGTGGACCTGTTTAAACATAATATGGACCTCTGGTTCCCAATACTTACAAAGGTCCTGGTAGCTTCTTGCACAATTGGCCTCGTTGAGTCTTGGTCTAAATCCATACTAGTCCCAATATTTAAAATGGGTGACCGACAGAGTCCGTCCTGCTGCCAACCAATATCCCTCCTAGATTCTCTGGGTAAGGTGGCGGGACGTATCATTCTTGATCGTTTAAACCAATTGTCAGAGGACAATAACATTCTCTCTGACCTTCAGTTTGGGGTTAGGGAAGATATGGGCACCACAGAACAATCCCTCAATCTGGCTCTACTGATGGCCAAATACACAAATGGCTTATGTAGACTTGTCAGCAGCCTTTGACTGCGTAAGCCATTCTAAACTGTGGAGTGTCCTGAGCGATTTGGGTATAGACCCGTTTTTATAAATCTTTTTGAGAGAATTGTACTCGAATGCCATGGCTAGAGTTAGGTATGGAACAGGGGGTGATTTAATGGCCCCTTTCCGAGTGGAGAGAGGGGTAAGGCAGGGATGTGTCCTGGCCCCCTTCCTATTCTCGCTCTATACAAATGGGCTGGAGCGGGCAATGTTGGAGGGGTGTCAGGACCTACCCTGCGTGAGAAAAAGACCAATCCCTGCTCAACTCTATGCGGACGACGCAGTGATCATAGCACAAACCCCACTAGAACTGCAACATGCAGTTGATAGATATTACACCTACATGGCCAAATTAGATCTAAGGGTTAACATTAAAAAAACTTTTGTTATGACTGCTGGGGTCGAAACAAGAAAACGCGTAGCATTTATATAGAACACAACAAGCTGGAAACTACCATTGTGTACCCCTACAATGGTATCTTAATCGATAATAAGGGTTCCTGGAGGCAGGCAATAGAGACCAGGAAATTGTTGTTTATTAGGGCCACTACTGCACTAGTTATTTTCGCGAATAGACTTGGTAAAAGATCTCCAGCAGAAATGCTACAAATTTATCAAGCAAAATGTGTCGAGTCGAGATTCTGCAAAAGGTAGAGAATAGTTTTTTGAGGTTTCTCTTAGCGGTTCCGCGTGGCACCTCTACCTTTAGCTGCCATATGGAACTGGGTTTGCCATATATCACAGACCTAGCTAAACTCCAACCGCTTCTGTTATGGCATCGAATCTGGACAACATCGAAATGAGCTTTTAATAGGGAAATTATGAGTGATTGCCTCGCTCTTGATAATTCACACAAAATAGCTTGGCTTTCGTATGTCAAATTTTTTTTGTCAGACTTAGGTCTAATAAAGTATTACCATAATCCCCTGCTGATAATCGAGATACCCAGGGAAAAAATTAAGAAAGGATGTATGGCACATTTGGAAGAACTTCGACTGACTATGGAGTCTTCTAAAAGCTCAGCCCAACATATTTTATTGGTACAAACTACACTGACTATTCAGCCTTACTTGACTTTTAAATTGAATGGATACACAGGTTTGTGCTCATCCGTCTTAGAATGAACACATTCCATCGTCTGGTCATATTCCCCAAGGTTAATGACTGGTCAAATTCACTGTCTTCTTGCCCTTGCGATGGCGCATCTCCACAAACTACATTCCATGTTGTTATGTTTTGCAGATTTTACCAGGAAGCAAGAAGACAATGGTTAGTACCAATACTAAAGATCATGGGGTGGCGACAATTTCGCCCAGCTTTCCTGTCAATCCTATATTTGGAAACAGAGTGTTTCGCAAAAAACATGGCTTGATTTTTGAAACTCTGTATAAAACATAGACCAAATTTAGATTAGCTGCACTGAAGTAACTATTGCTATAAAACCTAGGACATCTTTTTTGTATTTTAATTTAATTACCCGTTTGATCTAATTTTGAGCTTGCATTTTTGCACTATTGCACTTTGGGAATGGTACGCTTAGCAATTGGTAAATATTTAATATGTTTTTAAATGTGCTTATTATAACTAAAAATGTAATTAGCTCTGTATTTTAATAACAATTGTTTTATATAATGAACTTTTATGGTTTTTGCACTTTAAAAACCGAATAAAGGAAATTTGAATTGAATTGAAATAGCTTATAAATAAACTCTACAAACATTTCAAATGTATTTTAGCAGTTATGAAAGTACTTTTTTTGTAATTCTTTGTGATGAAAAAAGTTCTTAAAAAGTTGAAAACAAATCAGAACACTAGCTGGTGATGTGCAAATTAAAAATGTAGCTGATAACCCAATTTCTACAGATTATTGTTTATACAATATATAGTTACATCAGTAAAACTGCATGTTAGTGGGAAAGTTTGTGGCTATTTCAATGGAAAATGTGCTATTTGTAAATAACAGTGAGCTACCAAATCATGCTTTAGTAATCAATTTATTAAAAGTGAGTTTTGAAACATGAACTGAGAAACATTTCTACGGGTCCAATACATCACAGTTAGATCGGGCAGATTTGTCAAGTCAGTAGACCTGCAGGTCTAGTAACATTTTCATGTTTTTTCGAGACCTGCGCAATAATAAGCTAGGTCTACCGCCTTTGCATTAATATTTCAGAATAAATATATCAGACCTATGGTATTGGACATAACTTTTGCCAGTGCACCAATCAGGTCTATTGCTTGCCACCAGAACCAAGTCAGACACACTGCTCTGAGCTTACACTATCCAACAAGCCCGGACACAGTCATAAAATGACAAAGGTATACAAAATAATAGCCTGCAAAGCAAAATATTATCTCGCCTAGAAGGGCCTAACAAGGATTCTCACCGATAAAATCTTCTATATCCAGTTTATCACAAAGGATAACCAATGCCAAAACCCTTGTCTGCTACAGTAATCTATTTGATTTCTTGTAAGACAAATCTTTCTCTGTAGGCTTGCATTAACAGAAATAAAATTCCACCCTTAAGTGGACTGAAGTTTTATGCTTTTCACAATAAATATGTCAGTTCTATTTCCTTTAGCGTAATATTTCATAATAAACAGATCAGGACTATAGCCATGACAATTGTTTTGCCATCATAACAAACTCAGTTCTACTGTGTTGAGTATCGCTTTGCCACAAACTAAAAATTTTAGTTTGTTGTGACTGAAAAGTCCACTTCATGGTAATGTACATGCACCCCTCCCATGAGTGCCCAACTGCACTGAAGTCTGGATCCCTAAAACTGTTTTTTTTTGTCATGGGAAAGCACGCAGCATGTGTGTGCACCATTACATAAGGCAGACCCCCCAGAATATTGCGGCATAGATTTCGAAATTTAGCGGCACAAAAATGAAAATTTAGCGGCACAAAAATGGAAATTTAGCGGCATTATTGCGGCACTTTGTTTTACTCGTAATCATCCTTTTACAGCCTTAAATCAATGGAAACTGTTGTAGCAGAGTATTCCACTTTGAAATAGGTATGTTTAAACTGCCTGCAACTCTACGGAAGCACAGCTCTAATCCCAACTTCGTGAGAGGGGGCCCTATTTCTCCCTGGAATGATTTAGCGCCCTTGAATGCACCCCTGCTGGGGCACTGCTGCGACCTGGACCCATGAGGCATGATACCTCTTCATCAAGCGCCCTAGGGCGCAGAATGATGGTAGTTGGCGGAGGTGTGTCAGAACCACTAATCAAGCCACTGATGTTTGCGGAGTATGTTCTCCATTGAAAGTCCAGGTGATTCCTAGCGGAAATACATGGACTAACCTGGTCCGCAAAAGGAGATTCGAAATGGCATCTAAAGTGGCCACTGAAGATACAACGGCGGTGAGCGGTATAGTTCCTGTGTGCGCAGCTGCGGAGGAGTAGAGGAGCAGCGCGAGCGCCCACAGGATGACGCACTTCACTAACGGATTTTGTCAGGAAGGTTGCGGTATCCAGTTTCTCTAGAGTATTTTGGCCGTAGTTTAAAGTTAAATATAATATTTCCAGTGAGTTACGGAGGAGGAAAGGTAAAGGAAGTACGCGACTCATCTAGCGTGCCTGTCAGGATTTATCGTCGTTCAGAACTGCGAAATAGTGACCCTGCGCCCCCGGAGTTCATCTGAGGCTGAGTTCCCCGGCAGACTATCGTGTGAAGAATTAAAGGAGGCCTCGGGCTCTGAGCTAAGGGGGCTTTTGCTGAGTTAATGTGTAAAAGAATAAACAAACTTACCAGGAATAATGTCATAAGGTTGTACAGTCTGAAAACAGAAAGACCTTTAGCGCTAAAGTATAAGACATATTATATATGAGAGAATTGGAATATACTTACCAGAATTTGTGTTCAACAATAGGAACCCTAAAAGAAGAAAAAAGAGAAAGAACAATTATAGGAGATTCTCGTGAATGGATGTACATAGTTTTTGAGCAATAGAGTTAAATTAAGAATCTGTGTGGCAATAACAGAGTTTCTAAGAAAAGGACAAGCTGAACCTGTGAGACAATAACAGAGTTTCTAAAGAAAAGGACAAGCTAAAAGAAGATTAGCGAAAGAGCAGAATTAAAAGAAGGAAAAGCACAGACCCCCATATAAAACATCTCTCAACAGTTAGTGAATAACAACTAGCTGGTGAGGAAGACAGAAATCCACTAACAGAAGAGAAGCAAGGTCCATGAGATTAAGGGTGGGTGAGATGCACTTTAGAGAATAAGAGAGTAGAGTAGAGTAGAATGATAGGTATTAATGATGTTTTAAATTTCAGGTTTCGTTGAAAGAAAAAGGTTGAAGGCTGACAGACGAAACCATACCGGACCAGTCTCTTCTTTGTTTATTATTTTATCCAATTCCCCCGTCCCCCAAGGTAATGGTTAGAAGGTTCTCGGTGAGACCTGCTGGCATTGCTTAGGTGGACTTGGGACCTAGCATCTCTGTTCCTGTGTAAGAATTTGGTAAGACATTTGATATAAGCTTCTGACAAGGTGCATTGCCTGATTTTCCTGTAAGAGACATTTCAGGTTCCAGATATTGTGGCCGGTTAGATCAGTTGGTTAGAGCGTAGTGTTAATAACGCCAAGGTCGCGGGTTATGTCCACAGTGCAGCACCCTTGAGTGACGATTGTTGTTTATGCTGGTAAATAACCGTGTGTTGTGGCAGCTGGTGTTTGACACTGATTGTTATTGGTGCAGGGTGGATTGCCTCAATCGTTAAGTCTTGTTTGTGTTTTCATGGGACACTGAACCTGCACTTCTTCACGGTTGTTTACCTCGTGGGGTCCCACCTTCTTCCCGAGACTGGCGTGTTACTCGGCTATACCGGGAAAACTGAAACTTGCTCTTTGGTGAGAAATTGACGCCTGCACCGCAACTGGTGCTCATGTAAAGCGCTCTGATACCTTCGGGACGAGTTCGCGCTATGCTAAACTGCAAAAAAATCCTGTCCTTTTCATTTTAGGAGACGAAGACAAGGTATCGAATAAAACACTTTCGTGACTTTTGCAGCTAGCGCATATGGTATGCAGTGATCTCTGTACTTCCCAGTTGGGGCGTCGAGAGGTTACGTAGACATTCATATGTCTCGTACGTATTGGTGACCTTTATAGTATTTCCCATTCTATTACATTTGTACCTTTCTCTATGTCAAGCACTTCGTCCGCCTGTGCATGGTGTTCATGCTTGTCTTTATATCCGTCTGTCTTCTAGAAACAGAAAGTGGAGAGACATGACGGGAAAGAGCGCGATGGGAGCCAGAGACAGGGTGGGGGAGGGGAGGGGAGGGGGGATATTGAGAGAGATAAAGAACGAGACACAGATGCCTTAATGCCGCAGGAGTAAGCAGGCGGCTATTACAGCTGTACGGCGCCACGTAGTGACGTGTGCGCATACGTAAGATGTCACAATCTTTTCTGCTGCCTGCCGGAGACCTTTTTCGTGGCTCTAAAGGTCAATATTGCGGTCATCGCGCCCTTCAGCTGATTTCGCGAATCGCGAAATTGCGAAAAGCTGGAGGGTCTGATAAGGACTGCCTCACGGATTACAGGCTTATTTGATTGGGAGGGGCACCCAAAGAACTACCCTCATAGTGGTGAAAGGCTAGTGCCGTCCCCAGCAGTTCAGAAGCACGAGCATGGTGGTAATAGCATACCATATAGTGATACGTAGGAATGAACCAGTCATGTTTAACCTGTCTCTAGAGTGAGACCTACAGGTTCACTCATCTTAAACTTTCCGCTGCTGTGTGTTGAACTCACCCTTGGCCTATCGGTTTGGTCTGAAGTGCTGTGCAGAGCATGAGTTGCTATTTGCGCTGTGTGTATGTGTGCCTGGCAAGGGTACAGTACAAGGATCAGGCAGTGTAGTATAGTTCCTATATTCCCAATAGGCTCTGCGCATTGGAATAATATATCCTATAGATTAGACGTAGGACTGAGGTCAACTAGGTCTGTATCGAATATACTAAACTTAATTGTATGTGTGTTAGCTAACTCAGAGGTCACTAGAAACTTTCTCGAATAGACAACAAGGAATTAGTTTCTGACAACCGCATAAACATGACAACTTTGTTTCCCAAGAATAAGAATATATCTCTCAGAGTCGCGGAAACAATAGATAAGTATTTCACTCAGTCAATCATGCATGCTTCGTTTCTACAGAGTTGCAGAGAAATAGAGAGACGGGCGTTTTCAATAAAAAGGTTTATTGAACAGTCTTCTTTCTCGTGCAAGAGAAGTGAACTGCTACAATCGTTATCCAGACTGCAAAGTATAATGCTTACAGCGTAAACAGTAATATGAAATAATACTGTAAGAGCATTGTATGGTTTCTAAGCCATATAAAAATACATACATAAATAACATTGACTAAAATACTCAACTGGTGCTTCTAAAATACGCCTACCCCAATGTACCTAACCTAAGTCTAGTACGCAGGAAGAAGTAAGTATTGTGTAGCATAGGTTTAGTCTTTTTTACCCAAGAATCTACCAAAGGTTTCTCTAGGTTCTAATCAGCTCCATACCTTGGTTTAGAATGAAGGAGGTCTGGTATCTCTGTCTCGGGACTCAATTTCTCAACACCCTGCAAGGGGAGCCGGAAGCACTGCAGCTGGATTCTCGGCAGGAGAAAGGCAGCTTCTTGATCAGTGCATCAGCTGGAGAGTCTGCTTCCTTCTGTACTTGCTGTAGCGAACTGAGTCGGGCAAGTAGGTCTTCAAACTGCTCCGAACTACTGTATCTTGCTAGAGCAAGTGAAGGTAAATTTATACCTTGAGGGTGTTTAGGAATGCCATAGTTTGACATAACGTAGGGCATAGGAACGTCAGGAAAGAACCCCTAAGGAATAGTTGTTCTTTGTAAAGTAACTGAGTTCTTGGACAAATCAATATTCAAGTAAGGGGAAGTTCCCTAACTGCTTAAGCTGGTTTTCCAAAAAATCGTTGTGACGTTTGGTACGGGTGGTAGTAGCCATGCCTGTACTTGGGTAGATTGGGCTATGCCTAAATAAGGGGTTTGAAGTTTTATTAACAGTACAATTAATTAAAATCTTTACAGTAAAAGGTAAAAGTACATAGAACAATAATTTGTAAACTTCTTTACTTATGAAAGTGTATAGTCCAGTACTGATTAAAAACAGTTTAAAAGAAATGCAATAAAAATATCATGCGGCCCCTTGCTAGGGCCCATTCAACTGGGCTTTTCCCGGCCTTATATGCCTGGAGTTAGTTTTTGCCGCGGGTGTTTCGTTCTTTGGGGGACGTGCAAATGGCACTGTCGATGATACTACCTAATGAGATCGCTTCAGCTTCGATCAATGGCCTTTGCAGTGGGCTTCCCAAGTGTTAGAATGCTCTCATTATTGGCTTTTAAGGCTAGCCTGATTTGATGAACAAATTTCGCCGATCTTGCTAAAGTCATTATATTGGTGGTTGACAGGCACAAGGCCGATGCTTCCAAACATGTTGTTATGTTCTGATTGAGGCAAATCGGACGCAACAATCGTCGGCGTTCGTTGTTGAGATGAGGGCAGCAGCAGAGAAGATGCAGCCAGGATTCCCTTGTGTAGGTACACAGCCTGCAGATTTTGGAGTCCCCTCTATAAGCCCACGCGGGATTGAAATCTGCTATTCCAAGCGTGGTCAGCCTCATAAATAGAATTTTACTTCGAACCTGTGTTGTGACGGCCTCGCTTAAATAAGGTTGTGCTTTTCCCACAGTATATGAATTGTTTAGCGGTTCCAATTGGGGGCTGCGGCGTAGGGTTTTGTAATAGAGTTCGAAAGAGATTTCGTGCACTTGTTTGTTGATGACTCTCTTCCAGACAGTCAGTGGGATGTCCTGCCGAGAGAGGTTTTCTTCCGCTATCATCAAAACTTTGATTGTGTTGCCCAGCCTGGTGTGCCATGTCGAAGCTGAGTCTTCAAAGATGGTTCTCAAATGATGTTTTAGAGAATTAGCCGGGGCCTTTAATATCCTTAGATACAGCTTGATCAGCTCCCCCTGGCCGATCACGTCTGGCCTTGCTAGACCAAGTTCCAGTCTCAGCCTGGTTCTTCTTGCCGTTCTGGGTATGTGTGGCACCGACTTGTAGGCCTTAGCTTGGGCAGAGTTGAGAAGGGCGTCCAGCTTCCCGGGGAAGGCAAGGTGACCATAAGAGATTGATGGAAGGAGTTTTGCTTTTAGGGCTATCAGAATTGGACTAGCAGATGGACTGATCAGGTTCTGACTTAGTTGTCTTAAGAGATGTGTTACGTTGTTGGCTTTCGAGGCCTGCTGATTTAGGTGTACGTTGGCTTTTGCCCGTTCCGAGAACCAGACTCCTAGGTAGTTATATGAGGCCACCGAGTGTATTAGGGCATTTCCCAGCTGCCACTGTGCGTGCCGTTTCCGATGGTAGGACCCGAAGATAATAACCTTTGTTTTTCCTTGGTTGACTGTTAAACTGTTGGCGATGTTAAAACTGTTTAGGGCCGTTAATGCTCTTTGTAGGCCAATCTTCGTGTGATCCATTATAGCCGTGTCATCGGCGCACTGTAGAACCGGTAGCCTCACTCTTCCTAATCAGGGGGCTACTAGGCTGGCACCTTTTAGGGCCTCTCCCAGGTCCGCAGTGTATAAATTAAAAAGGGTGGGAGCCAGGACGCACCCTTGTTTCAGCCCATTTACTGTAGCTATTTTGGAGGAAACTGTCCGAGCGCTTGTTTTCACACGCACCCAGGTAGCCTCGTCTAGTGACATGATTGCCTTAAGAAGTTTCGGTGGTATCCCCCACTTTCCTAATTTCCACCATAGGCGTTTTCTGTCTACTTTGTCGAACGCTGTGCTATAGTCTACAAAGCAGCAGAATAGTGGGGGATGATTCTTCGAGGTTGCCTGTGCGGAGAGATATGATAGCGCCAGGACGTTATCCATAGTAGATGCCTTAGACCTAAAGCCGGTCTGGTACGTGGGTATAATATTTTCCTCTTCTGCCCATTTTTCTAGGTCGTTGAGTAGCAGGCGTGCGTAGGCCTTGGCCTCCAGATCGAGCAGGGCAATGAGCCTGTAGTTTGACGGCTGTAGACGGTCACCTTTTTTGAAGATTGGAAATAGTATAGAGCCCCTCCAGGAGTCGGGGTTGCGGCGGTCAAGTAGGTGTAATTGAAGAGCGGAGTTAAGAGTGCAGCCCAGAACTCAGGTGCCTGTTTGAAAGCCGGCGCTGGAATCCCATTGGGCCCCGGAGAGCCGTCATTCCTCATGCGCTTGATGGTTTTAATGACCTGTCGGATGTTGGTCCAGGTTGATGAGGTATCGTCAGCGTCGGCCGGGGAGCTGTTACCCCTTGGGATATTAGCTGCACTCGAAGTCACGGCTCCTGGATATGCACTAGTCTGTGGGGCTTCCTCGGTCGACTCTGCTTTGACCAACGAAGGAACTTCGTTACTGGAGACTGTTGCATATAGCTGTTTCACATATTGAGTCCACTCTTTTTCTGCCACCCCGTTTTCTCTCGTTGGTCCTCGGTTACTCAGTTGGTTGATGTATTTCCAAAGTCGTGCAGTGTTCTTTTGTTTCAGAAGGGTAAAAACTTTAAGCCATTTACTTTCCGTGTCGGCTTTTTTGAGTTCCCATTGCTTCTTCCTTATGGAGGTCTGTAATGCGGGTATCGGTGGCCCCTCTATTTGGCTGCCCCCTCTTTTCTTTGCTACGAGAGCCTTACGTAGAAGTTTTTTAAGTTCTCGTAGGTCCTGGGGGCAGCTATTTCTTCTGCTGAGTTGCTCATTTATCTTAGTTTTTTTTGTGGAGTGGGCTTCCCGAGCTTGTTTTGTAGATCCTCAATGGTTTGCTCCCATCCTGTTATGGGCGGTTCCACTGTGAGCAGACTCCCTTCCTGTGCCTGGGCCAACCATGTTTGTAGTTTTCCTTCTGTCATGTCCATCCACTTGATCCTCCGCAGGGCACTGTGTTTCTCCTCCCCACTTGGCTCCCCAATGGATTGGTAGGGGGTTGCGGAGGGTATGACCAGCTGGAATATTGCTCTTAGTGGCCTGTGATCGCTTTCCTGGCGATTCTCGACTTCAAAGTCAGTCATTTTATCCGCCAATTCACCGCTTATCATGATGTAATCAATTCTGGACACGTTTCTAAAAGTGGGCTGAGGTTGCCAGGCATCCGAACGGGTTTTTTTCAGTGCATAAATTGATGTTAATTTGTAACTGAGGAAAAGGTCATGCAGAGGAGCTGCCCTTCCTGATCCCCGAGGAAGGCTTACCAATTTGTCTAGGTCTTTTAAATTAAAGTCCCCAGCTAAAATGACCTGGTGTGTTTTATATTTATTTAGCAAGTCCTCCAGGTTTTGTGACAGTGCCTCCAACTGATCTCTCATTAGGTCTGCGCTGGGTTGATGTAACAATTTAGTACCAGCAAATGAAATGGACGTTTAGTGAAGCTCAAACCTCTTATTTGAAGCGCTTGTAGACCAAGGGAGTTTGCATTGATGGCAGTAGCAACAAGGGCACACTCATGTTTTATGAAAATTGACAAACCGCCTGCGGGGCGACCAAAAATGTTCCTTTTCGTTGCTAGTATATGGAATCCATAATACCCTGCCAGAGGGGTAGAAGTCAAGGCCCAGATTTCTTGGAGACAGATTATGTCTCCACTTTCCAGGAACTGCTTTAAGTTTTCTTTGTTACCAATTTTGCTAATCCCTGCTATGTTCCAGGAGATTACGGTAAGTTGTGTTTTCACAGTGATTCCGAGCCTGGCATCCCCTCTGAGGGACACACAGTTGTGGCGGTTAGGAATGCTGTGTCCTCCAGCTTGCGGTTCCCTTTTGCGCAGGGATAGGAGAGATGGTACGTATGACTCGTTGATTGTTTTCACATACGATTCTAATTCCTGATGGGACCCTTTGACCAGTCTGGCTTCTGTTTGAGGATCCCAAGTTGGTTGCCCCTTGCAGGACCAAACGAGTGGCCGTTCTCTCGCTGTCCAGGGCCAGGACAAGTGGATATTTTGGAGGCAATATTGCCTGAACTTCGATACCCCACTTCGCGAGTATGATGGAATTTTTCACAATAGCTTGTTGTGTTTCTTTATTCTTCAATCCCACCACGGTTGAGTCGCCTTGGGTGTCGCCTTTCAGGGACTCGAATTTCACCCATTCTATATCCCCTGTTTGTGTCTTGCCCAGGGTGTCTAGATGTTTAAAAAGACGTAGAAGGTTGCTCCGGGTTCAAGATGTCGTGATTTCCCTTGCTGCAAAATCTCGGAGTCGGAACCACCTCATAAACGACTGCTGGTGCACTCTCGTGTTGAGCCTCCGCTCCCATTTGTGTAGCTGTTGCTGCTGGGGTGGTCGCTGACCTGTCACTTCCTTGGGGGGTTGGAGGAGAGCCTCCTTGCCGCCTGATGTGCTGATCATCGTTGGACCTAGTAGGAGGGTGAATACTCAATGGAGATATTTGAAGATTGGCCGCGGGTAACACAGGTTTGGCCGGAGATGACTTTGTGGGCCGTTTTGTGACTGAAGGGCTTATTCCGGCCATTGGCTGGTTTGCCATAGGGATGCTTTGTATTGCTAGTAGCTTTTCACCCTTTGCGCTCGAGGTACTTAATATTATGGTTTGTTTGTGTTGGTCTTCCTGTGGTGAGGGGACTGGGGGAATCCTTTTTCCCCAGTTTTTGTCCGTGAATATTGGATAAAGCTGGGTTGCTTTTGTTCCCTCTTTCAAAGGTGGTTGTTTGGACTTCAATAGTTGTGGCTGTCTCACTTTTAACTTTGTTTTTTTCTGTTGTTTTTTTAGCTTCTTTTTTGCTCTTCTTGATAGGGGGGATTCTGTATGTCTGCTATGCCTGACAGATCTTCCTGCCTAACTGTTCCTGAGACTTCGCTGTCCCTATGATTTGGGCTTTGTCGGGCTGTGGATAGTGAGGGTCTGGAATCTAACTTGGTGGACGTGTGCTCCGCGAATTTGCCGTTGTCGGCTATGTCCTTCCCCGATGGGGCCCAAGATGGCTGTGTCTCCTTCGGGGAATGACTGTTGTGCTTTGCTCGCTCTTCTTTGTTTGTTATCGTTGGTGCCGCGGTTCTCCCTTTCGCTATTTCCATAATTTCAGCTAGAAACTCCGGCAGGGAAGCCCATTTCTCGATGAGGACTGAGCAACGGCAGGAGCAGGCCCCCTGGCTCGTGTTGAGAGATCCTATTAGCCAGGGCCTCCACCTTGCAGCTTATATCTGCCAAACGCCCGGCTATTGCCTGTAGGAGGTCTATCTGTAGTTCCATCTTGGTTGATGGCCACAAGAGTGCTCTGTTGGTGGCGATGTTTTTCTCCAACTGGGATGGATTCTCAGTGATCGTGTCTGTACTACTATTGCAGATCAAATTGTCAGCTTTCATTGTGTGAGGCCGTGGAGATTCTAGGGGCCACAATGAGATTGGGGTTAGGTTGAGGGTTCTTTCAATCTTTTGTTCTAGATTGTAGAGGAATGATCCTATAGGCTCCCCAGCAGCTGGCAACAGTGAGTCAGGGGAGTCTAGTTTGGGGACCATCAGGTTAGGGGACTTGTGCTCATGTTCGGAGTCATGTTCATACTGGCAAGTAATTGTGCCCGAGGTCTGAAAAGATGGGGCAAGGGCTTCAGACTGATGAATTTGCACTGTTGTCGTTTCAATGGAACCACTTTTAAGAGGTGCTGAATCTGTGGTCTTGCTGGTTGTAGTGACCTGCGTCTCGTCTGTAGGCAGAAAGGGAGAGCCAACCCTGAATTGACCTGTCGGTAGATTAGGGTACAGTTGATCGTGGGCTACATCAACCTTTTCCTGCTCAGTCCTGGGTTCCTCATGAGGGGGCGTCCCAGCTTTAGGGGTGCCGATGGAGTCGGGCAGTCGTCTGATGTATTCATTTGTGCTGCAGTCTAGAACCGGGCTTAGAATTCCTGGAGTGGCGGTCGGGGTGGTGTCAAGGATACTGTTTGGGGGGTCCTTTTTCAAAAAAAGTTTCTAATCGACCCTCTTTGGTCAGCCTCTAGTGATTTTTCGTTTGGGCTGCCAGTTAGCGATTTACTCCTTGTCATCCGAGTAGTCTTGCTGATGGGTGATTGAATCGTGGGACTTTTTTCCGGGGACGTTGGCTGGCAGCCCTTCCTTTTGCCCCCCATGGCCGAGTGCCAAGTACCCTACTGGTGCCCTGCTGGAGTTAGCCGTACAGCTACTGGACAGCTTTTTCTTCAGGACCGGGGCTTTTTCCGCCACCGCGATATGGCCTTGCCGTGAAGAAAGGACAACTAGGGCGGCGTATAGGTTAAGATGGCTGTAGGTTAAAAAAGCTGCCACGGAGCTACTACGGCTGTTTGCTGTTGTTTGCTGATTGGCTGCCGAGGGCGATGGTTGCACTCATGTGGTTCTGAAGTTCGTTCTGGGCTAGCCAATTAGAGTGTGGTAAAAAAGGGAGTAAAGGTAAGGCACTGACCCACGTTCAGCTCTGGGGGGGGATGGGGGTGGGGGGGGAGCTCCGCCGATGTTGCTTGCTCGCATCGAGGCCCCTTTCTTCCCTTTAAATTTTGAGCAGTCTTTGAGTGTCAGCCAGTGGGCAAGTTGGTGGTTAGACAGTTATAACAGGCTGTGAGATGGTTGAGGTGACTGAGGAAATGGCGATTGCCTCACCTGCCGGGCTGGTTGCTGGTTGCGGGTCGCTGGCTACTGGTTGTTGGTTGCTGGCTGGTTGAACTCTGCACGATCCGGTCCGGTCTTGGGTTGCTCCCGCGCATTGCCCCTTCACTCCTTGCGCCTTGATAAGGGAGCTGGCGGGGGGAAAGGCAGGGCAGGAGCAAGGGGAGACCAAGTATGCCGCCCTGTCACTTGGTTGCAGTGCTCCGGCTCCCCCCTCTCACACCCCACTCGTGAGGGCCAGTCCGAGAGGAATCCGGGGTAGGGCGGGGATAGCAAGGCACAGCACGGAGCTGCGTAATGCAATGTGGTGCTGTGCGGTGGATCAGCTCCAGGCTCTGACCGTTGCTGCGGACCGGTGGTGTGGCTCTAGCGGCTCATGCCGCGATCACGCAGTCACGGTGCTCTTGATGCCACCCTTGATGCTGCTCTTGGGGGGTGAAAAGGGCGAGAAGACGAAGCAAGGTGGAGCGCTCTTCAGAACGCCGACCCGCTCGTTTGCTCTGCGCGCCTCGTTCCTCGTCTCTCTGGCTCTCTCGAATGCCTATATAAATAAGGGGTTGATTTCTATGCCTATATAAGGGCAATGTGAATTGTATCTATATAAGGGCATGAATCTGGAAAATTCGCTCGGGGCTTAAAACGCCACACAACACCCACTCCACTTTCTTATGTATGACATTACTAAGTTTTAAACACATTTAAAACATATCTAAACATGATGTGTTAAAACCCACCCAAAATACATAAAAATGCATTGGTACTGGTTGTACACGAAAAGCATATGTACTGTACACATTTAAAGCAATGTTTCATTCAAAGCATGTAGATGACATTTGAAAAATGCTATCTGAACGAATCATGAAAATACATTTATGAAATGGCTCTTAATTACAGAAGAAAAAGTCAAGACCATTCCATGGCAGATTATATAAACTGTTTGAATTGTGGACAAGGTCAAATATTGTCCCTTTGGAAGTTTTCAAAGAATTATAGTTCTCTATGAATAGTTCTACTTTAAGCAGATTACTTTGTGCCAAAAAAAGAAAAAATACAAATTTGGAAAGACAAAAGTTCGATCATAGAAAAAATAGAATTCCAAAGTTAGAAACTTCGGTTTGAAAAATGAAGGTAGATTTCGGAGTCTCTCAGAACACTGTGTGCCAAATTAAAAGAACATCAAATCTTCTAAGTCTGAAAAGAATTTGTCTACCATTGTAGGTGAAAGTTGGATTACCTTGTTAAGAAGATTAATTGCACATAGATGTGAAAGCATCGCCGTCAGCGTTGGTCGCATTAGCAATGTTCGAATTGGATGGTACCTGTGTGCCGCTTTCCTCTCGTACCTCACCGTCAGCATTTTGCGTCTGTGAGATCTCAATGAATGCCGTCATCAGTATTGGTAGCCGCTGGGGACAACACAGTGCATGAGCCGTCACTGGTCCAAGCAAAGTATCAACATCCGTTGGCATGACTGATGGGAGTGTGAGACAGATGTCTAGCACACATTCTTCTCCACGTGGCAGGCATTGTAGAACAGGTAAGATGCAATCTCGCCAGATTGGTCTAAATGAAATAAACCATGTGGTATTCAATTCTCTTAAACGAGTTAATCCCAAAATTTGGACTAAGCGCTCACGACACTTCATCGCCAGTAGAGTATTTTCCACGGGGATCTGGGTGTCTGCTGTGGACTAGCTTGCCATATCAAAGCAGTAGGAGCAAAAATAGCATCCCTGCAGCGAGTCCCAAAATAAGAGGCAATCCGCCAAACACAGAGTGCACGAAGTTTGGAAATATTCCTAGGACTGCTTCAAAAGGTGCTAACAGTCCCGAAAAAATCGTCTTAAATACATGTACAATACCACTTGTATCAGACATGTTTAAGATACAACCTAGCATTTCTGAGAAATGTACAGGGAAGTTTGTAGTTAATAGGGTGTATATCTCTGCAGAAGTCCTTGCGACTTGCAGATCATAGGTCTCTTTGGCCGAGGTCAATGGCACAGTTTTCTGTAAAATAATGGCTTTCATTCTACTTAAAGTATCAATTTGTATAGAAGAGATGTTCAGTGAAGGCTATAATGGCGACTCCCGGTCTGTCTTGGTTTTTGGAAACAATACTTGCATACAGAAAGTGATCCTGGCTGACACAGTTACGATATAGGCTAAACCTGGCAACATGCCACAGCAGCCGTGATCATTCAACATAATGTAACTTCCATTAGAAAGTTGCCTAAAAATTGGATCAATCACTGCAGCTGGTGAGCCTTGCAGGTGGCAGGATAAATTGTTAGAGGAACCATCGCAGACCCAGTGTAAGTTTATACCCTGACAAAGGAGAGAGCCGCTTAGTGCGTTTTCACAATTTGTACCACTAAGAAACACTTCTTTCCACCCACTCCAACATCTGTGCGTGTAAGGTAATTCCCTAGATGTCTTGATGTATTCTTTACCCAACCTTTCATATAGGCCTGCTGTTATAAGTTTTAAGCAATACTGAAAATGGAAAATTGTAACAGGCAGAGTGATTGTACCATGTATTATCCATTCAATTGCTGGCCTTTTAGCGACTGTAAATGGCAATCTTTCCAGTTTTTCAATGCTCAGCACCGTATAGTCTGCTCCCCTCTGTGTCAATTTGATCTGTTTATCAGTGAGATTGAATTCTGAAAACAGTGACGTGTTATTGATTAAACGCCAAGGCACATAGCCTGAACGAAGGTTTTGTAACGTCCAGCCTAATAGCATTATAGAACGTAATTGCGACTGTCTTCTTCCATTATGTCTATGGCAGAGGATACTATGCTGTCCAAAGAATATATCCTGGACGACAGAGTCGTTAACCCATTGTCAACTACAGAGAGAGATTTCTCTAAATTAATACGATCAATTTCTCGTATTCGTTCTGCAGTATCTGCTTGCGTAATCTGTCATGCTTCATTATACAGAGCATAGATACCAGCGTATATAAAACGTTTATGATGCGGTTTAGATTGTAAGAAGGCCCTCATGTCAACGGCATCTTTAAGTAAAGATAAGTGTTGTTTTACTTCCTTTAGTGTAGACTTGTGTAGCCATTCATGGCACAGTTTCCCTACACTGTTTGTTGTTACTATTCCTGGATGCTGTCTCTGAACATATCTTGGATCTGGCCTAGTGAATGTGAACCCTTGTGTCTTATTCAGGAATCTATCTTGACAGTTGTTTGTGTCTGTGGGCCAGATTTACCATTTTTTCCAATCTGGATCTGTTCTGTTGTGAAGCAAAATAGTATGTACGTCGACCATCCCCTCTGAAGTGTTACTGCTATCAGGTGTAGGTGTAGGTATGGACGGTTTGTTTAACTCCTTGATCTTGGCTAACCCAAGACAAGATGTCTGTTGGACAGTGTCATTCAAAAACATTATTTGTCCCTCAGCGGGAATCCGCCTACAAGATGATGACCCAGTGGTATTACACTCCATCTCGGCTTCAGAAGATGTTCCCTAACGCGTCTCCCATGTGCTGGCACTGCACACAAGTCATTGGCGACTTCATACAGATTTGGTGGTCGTGCCCTCTCCTTGCTACCTACTAGAAGGAGGTCCTTAGTCATATTAAACGGGTCTCAGGGTACTCCCTCCCCGAAAGTCCACTCACTATCATTCTGGGCCTTAGGCCAGTGAACCTGCGAGCAATGACCCGCCGGGACCGGCACCTCAGGCTCCACATGCTGGGAGCTGCGAAGCAGGCTATTGCCCTATATTGGAAGAAATCTGAATCACCCTCGATAAATGTATGGTTCACTCGCTTAAGGCACGCAGTGGCAATGGAGCTACTCTCGGCGCGCCTACAGCTTCGGGAGGTCAAGTTCACGAAGCTGTGGAAACCGCTGGTGGAACTCCTGGGGCAACTAGAAAACGCTAGACTGCAACCACCAAGACTCCGAGCTCTGCAGCTTTTTGATGACATAATACGTCCCACTGACCAGGAGAGGTATTGGAACTCCACTGACTAGCCATCCAGCACAACCCCCACAAGTATTCCTTAGGACTCTGACGTCTTCTTTACAGATGCACTGACTATGCCCAAAGTCCTTGACTTCTCCCTGCGGGTCACCAGAGGTCATATGTTTTAAGGCTAGAACAACGCCTTCCAGCGGCATGCAATGCTCTGAAACTATTCCTAAGCACCACACACTCCCCCCCAACCGCCACATTCTCCTTCCTTTCCCTCTATTCCTCCCCCACTTTCCATCCCTCCATATTGGTTATGTATATGTTCCTTTTTTGTTTTTTCTTTTCTGTTTCATTGTTCACTTTCAGCAGCCCACTGTTTCAACAATGGTATCTTAACACAACATAAGCAGGGCTGGACTGGGAACCACAACAGGCCCTGGTAAAGTGCTCGGCCCGGGCCCCCACCGATCGGGGAGGTTGGAGGTGCAGCCAAGCTCTTTGCCAGGGCCGGTTTTTGGCCGATTTTGGTACAGGGCCGATTTTGCAGCTCTCTGCAAAAACGGCCCTGTGACAAAAACGGCCCCCAGGGGCCCAAAACCGTCCGCCAACTGTGCGGCGCACCGGGGGATTGCCCGGTGCCCACTATAGCCAGTTCGGCCTTGAACATAAGCATGTCATATAGCGAAGGAGCGCTAACCTGTTGGTATGAGCTTTTCCCTCCACAGCAGAGGTATGATCCCGTTAGTGAGTACTTGGAGCTCTAGGAAGTCAGCACGAGTGCTGTAGACAGCCATCGAAGACTTTAGCCATTGTCATGCCTGAAAGACCTGGGTACAGTGATGCCATCTGAATCCCTAGGCCTACTATGCCCCATGGTGTGGGAATTTGGACAGCAAATAGCCTCTCGCTTTTCCTTTTTTGTAAATTGCCATGAAACTCCTGCATATTGTAGTGCTGTCTATTGCGCTATGTTTTGTATCTGTTTCCAGACAAATGCCAATAAAAAAGTTTTTTAAAACAAAAAAAAACATTATTTGCTCTGGGATGATGCAGGCTCTAAATAAAGCTTCTAAGCCCTGCACCTGCCATTCTTTTGTGCCCCAGAATTTTTTTGTCTCAATGTTGTCTTTCCAAAAGTCGAAACCTAATGAAGACAGCTGTACATAAAAGGCCGCAGAATAAACGTGCTTGGTATTTGTCAACATACTTTTCATTCCGTCCTAATAACATTTCTTTTTTTTTTTAAATCTTTTTATTGTTATAGACAACAAGGCACAATACATTTCCGACATTACATTTTTAAAGAGCATTTCGATAATAGACTCTCCCATCCCATTTTGTCCATTGACATTATGTACACCATAGCCGTTGATAACAGTTCTGTTTATACTCTTACAGTTCAACACCGGTCTCTTCCTCCGAAACCTCTTCCGACTGAACCCTTGGTGGCTCACAGATGTTTCCTCGGAATTTATTCCATGCCACCCATACTTTACCCCATTTTTGTGGACAGCCTCTATTAACGTAAACTGTTCTTTCGGCTATCATAGCCGTGTCCATGTCTGTACACCATGTTTTAAGTGATGGTATCTCCTCCGAACCCCACATTTGTGCGATGTTACGCTTTCCAACTAGTATTCCTAGTGTGGCCCAATCCTGTGCTGGATGTGTCAGATCATTTGGTTCCCAGACGTTTAATAAACATCTCTTGGGTTACGGTATCAATGACACTTCCCCTACCTGAGATATTGTCCTCATTACCTTAACCAAATATTCAGCGATTCTCGGACATTGCCATATGGTGTGATAAAATGTCCCCTCTTCCCCACAGCCCCTCAAACAGTACGGGTGTGTTACTTTCCCTATCCTGCAGAGGGTAAGTCTAGTATAATAAGTACGGTGTAGTATTTTGAGCTGCACCAACCTCAGCCTCAAAGGTATCCGCACCACCCGTGGGGATGCCGTAGCCTCCTGCCAGTCAGTGTCGTCTAGTTCCCCAACGTCTCGGGACCATTTTCCCCTAAGTGCTGTAGTAGGGTCCGGCAAGTTATTGACCAACTTACGGTAGGTGAAAGAAGTGGCTTGCTGATGCATATAGTCGGTCAATAACCTATCCTCGAAGGGGGTGGCTTCTGGGACCTCGGTACCAGATGGTATGACTGCTTGTAGCGCATGTTTTACCTGCAGATATCGGAATATTTCCGATGGCGCCAGCTCATATTGTTCCATAAGACGTTCAAACGTGATTATCTCCCCTTGTTCCACATGTCGCCCACCGTGGAGATGCCGATCGCGTCCCATTGGGCAAACCCCTTACTATTTTTGAGTCGCCCTAACCGTTTGGTATCCCAGAGAGGGGTGAGTTGGGTTATGACTCCCCGCCAGCCCAATTTAGCATGTGCCTTATGCCATAAGATGATTATGTGTTTTGTGGGTCCAAGCAGGGAGGGGGGGGTCACTTCTCATTATACAGTGCTGACAACATGCCTTCCTTCCCTAATTCGTGTCTATCTGCTTTGAAAGCGGGGTCCGTCTGTGGTGTGTGTATCCACTGATTAACAATTTTTAATTGAGCTGCCCAATAGTATAACTGTATGTTTGGAAGCACTATCCCTTCGTCATACCACCCTCTAACCAATTTGTGCTGTGCAATGCGTGCCGGTTTGTTTCCCCACAGCAGACTGGAAATCCGTGCCTCTACCGCAGTGAAATAGCTTGGGGGTACTAGGAATGGCGTATTCTCCAGTGCGTACAAGAATCGTGGGAGCGCCATCATCTTAAAAAGTGCTGCCCTTCCTAATAATGTCAATGGTAATGTGCCCCAGTGTAACGCATCCTGTTTGAGACGCTCCGAAGGAGGCATGAGATTCTGCGTATAGCATTCATCCGGGCTTGCTGTTATATGAATACCCACATATTTAAATGTGTCACCCACGATCTGTAATGGACAATCTCTGGGGAGCGGAGGTGGTGGGCCACGTAAGATAAATACGATTGATTTGGACCAATTTATAGTGTACCCAGAAGCCCGACCTAAGAGTTCACATATGTTGAGGAGCACCCTAATACAGCAACTAGGAGAGGCCATATATAAGAGCACGTCATCTTAGAGGGGCTGGGTGACCTCTTTGAGGACGGAGCACTACTCCCTTTCGCGACACTGGCGGACAACACAGGACTACCAGCCGGACAATTCTTAACACATGCGAAACTCCTACATACACTAACACAGGCCTGGGGCCCGCTAGCGGATGAGACGCCGACACATCTCCTTATTCAGTATCTACATGTGATGGGCAACAGCTCCCACGTGGTACACTGGCTCGCCCAAGCACTGCACACACATACTCAATTCTCCCCACAGCGGCTGCGAGATAAATGGGCAGAAGATAGGGGTCGAGATTGGACTGACAGGGAGTGTACACAGATACTGGCTGGGACACGGAATATACCACGCAATGCCCGCTTCAAGATCATACACTATTACATCATACACCGGGCGTACCTGTCCCCTGATAAGATCAACCAATACTTTGGGCTTACCACAACAGCATGCCCCAGATGTGGACTTGTAGATGCACAGTTCCTACATATCCTTTGGACATGCCCCTCATTGTACACCTACTGGGCCGCAGTGGTAAGAACATTGGCGAAAGCAACGGGGGCAGCTTGCCGTTTACATGGGAAGCTTGCCTGCTGGGCTTATTTAGGAGGACGAAGCAGACGAAAGTTCAGGCGCGGTATTGGGATCTAGGGCTGATCACAGCGAAGCGCCTCATTACTAAGCGCTGGAAACATGCTATCCCCCCCCAGCCAATACACTGGCGGAATTCGTTGGATAACTGGGCAAGGGCTGAGAGTGTGGCACTCCATAGAGAAGAGACAGCGGGACTCCGTAAGTTCCCAATAGCTCTAGACTGGGATGCCATCTTGACATCCTATCACCAAATATGCCAGCAGGACAGCATAGAGTGACCACTCGCCCCTCCCCCCCCTCCTCTCGGTGACGCCCGCGCGCCCGCCCCTATGCTTTACACCCTTATGATTGATAAGAGGCAGCGTGGACCCACTCGTTGCCTACCCCATGACCATCACACACACACAAGCTTTTGTCATTAATCAACACCCACTATTTTTGCTTCTAAAATCTGTTAGATTGTTCTTTATAGTTAACTGCTCCACAGGAAAAAAACAGCTTTGAATATATGTTGAGCTATTTCTAGGCCCCTTTTTCCTATAGCGTTGCTATTTCAACATCGTTTGCATGTCCGATGGACAGGTCTGCAATGCCAAGAGGAAACGGTCTCAACCCTCTCCATCACCTAGTGCTGCAATTATAAAATGTTATACTTTTGCATGTAAGCCAGACTTTATTGCCTTCATCATGCTGCTTCATTTACATTGTCTTTCTCCTGCTCCTTGACATTGAGCTCATTTATGTGTAATGTTGTTGACACAGAGCTAGGATGCACAATTTTCATGGCGGCACTGTGTATACTTTACGTTTACTTATGTGTAATATTATACAATACCTGAAAATATGCAATAAACATATTCAAACAAAAAAATAAGAGCACGTCATCTGCATACAAGGAGGTGCGGTCTTCCCATCCTTCTGCCCATCTAAGTCCCCGAATCATCGGTTCCCATCTAATCCACGCCGCCAATGGCTCCAGCACTAGAGCAAGTAGCAGCTGTGACTTCGGGCATCCTTGGCGCATGCCACATGTTAGTGGAAAGTCTGTGGACATGTGACCATTGGCCGTAGCATGAGCCACCGGGTTAGTGTATAGTAAACGTATCCAAGCGCAAAATTTAAGACCGAAGCACAAGTGAGTAAGTACAGCAAATAGGAAGGGCCATTCGACCATACCGAACGCCATTTAGGCATCCAAGGAAAGGATGACGGCTGGCTCTTGCAGATAGGTATGCGGGCCATCACACTGTGTAATCGTTATAAGTTTAATGCCGTGTTTCTGCCCGGAATGAGGCCGGACTGATCCGGGTGTATCAGGGTCACCAGGTGTGGTGACAGTCTTAGTGCAAGGAGTTTCGTGAGGATTTTTACCTCTGCGTTGATTAAAGATATGGGGCGATATGAGGTACAGTCCTCGGGGGGGTTTTCCAGGTTTTCGGATTGCCACTATAGTGACCGTTCACTGATCCAATAGGAGTTCACCGACCTTTAGACTATCAAAGTACATATGCAGCAGGTGTGGTGCTACCGTTCCAGCTGTCTTTTTATATAATTCAACTGGTATACCATTGGGTCCCACCGCCATCCCAAATTGTAGTGATCCGATCGCCAACTGTAACTCTTCAACCGTAAAGTCAGCCTCGAGCATAGAGGTCACCTCCGGTGTGAGTTTGGACATAGCAATATCGTTACTATAGGACCGCGCCTCCTCTATGGTCATAGTGGATGGTGAGGTATATACCTGTTGAAAGTGTTGCGCTAACGTGTGCACTATTGTACATGGGTCGGCTACCACCTGACCGTCGTGCGTGCGGAGTCTTGGTATCCATTTGTTCCCTTGCTCCCGTTTGTCGAGCCATGCCAAGAGCTTCCCGGCCCTATCGCCGGTTTCATAAATCTTATGCAGCACGCCCGTCATGCGCGATCTAACCACGTGTCTGAGATATGCCCTGTGTTCTTGCTGTTTAAGGCGCAGGTGTTGGGTTGTACCTGGGGATGGGTTGCGGGTCAGAGATGCCTCTTGGTTTGATTTCAACGTTCGTTACATTTCTAAGACAGTAAGTTGAGGCAAAGAAGTGGTCTATCCTGGAGAGACTATTATGAACCCCAGAATGAAAAGTGAATTGTTGTGTCTTTGGGTGATGGTACCGCCATGTGTCAGTGAGTCCCAGTGCATCTATAAAGCTCCCTAGGTGAGACACTAGTTGCGTGTTGCCTGGCAGGGTAACGATCTAGAGCCCCATCTATGGTGCCATTAAAGTCTCCCCTAATCAATAGTTCTCTCTCCGGCAGATTAAGTAAAAAGTCGCCGCCTGGAGAGCTGGAGGAATATAAACAGACACTATATTGATAGGTCTTCCCTCCCATTGACCAACTATGGCCGCAAATCGGCCGTAGTTGTCTGTCTTCAGTTGAGATATTATTAGCAGCGATTGTTTTCTAACCAGGATACCCACCCCCCTTGAGCCAGAGGTAAACTCAGAATGGACAACCATTTTAAACCCCCATCGGTCTAGCGCTTTGCAAGCAGTACCAGTGAGATGCGTCTCCTGCAGTAGAGCCACCATCAGAGAGCACCGTATTACACTTTGCAAGACTAAGCCTCGTTTTATTTTGTTTCCTAGGCCGTGCAGGTTCCATGTAACCAGTGTTAGGGGAGCCGCTTGCGACATAGGGTGCATCTGCGGCTCTGGTTCAGGTGGGTCATGTGTTATCATCACTGGCATAATGTAGAAACATTGTCACGGTGTCACAATTGCAATGCCCTTTGAGGCTAAAGTCTAGGAATGTTGCAGATGGAAGTGCCTTTCTAGGAACTGCAAACAAGAACAAACATAACCATATGAACAATCCCCTTCCTTCCCCCCCCTCCCTGCCTGACGGACTCAAAACTGCCCGCTTCCCTAACTGTGCAGAGCGCTTATTACCCTTCCCCATTACCGTAACTTGGGGGTGAGAATGAACCTCCACCGTCCAATAGAGCCCCCCCTTAGCTGCTTCAATAAGTGCGGCACCTCCTGTTAGTCTGTTGCACAGTATGGATCATAGCGTCAAGGAGGGTGTGGACCTTCAGTGACTTCTAATATAGTCTGTAAGTAGACGATATAGTTCTTGTGCGGTGTATGATTATTACATGAGTTCGGAACAGAGTTTTGGTCAGTAGACCTCGGGGCAGTCTGAGTTGTGAAGTGTCAATATGATCCAGGGAGGTGTCTGTCCTGGAAGCACAGCATCGCTGATTTACTGCAGTATCAGAGTCTGTCAAACAGGGTCTCTTACTCTTGATCTACTCTCCTCATTTGTTCACCACGGTGTGCTTCTTGTCCTCCTGATCGTCCGGGTTGTGTGGCCTACTTCATCAGGTGATAGAAAAAAACACGTTTTCCCCTCTGCTTCCACTCGCAGCCTCGCCGGAAACATCATAGAGTATTTGATTCCGCGATCCCGCAGCGTTTTCTTCACTTCAAGAAATCTGTGACGCTGCTTTAATACTGCTGCCGTATAATCTGGGAAAATGGTGATGGTAGCATTATCAATTTGTATCAGGGGTGCAGCACGTGCAGTCTATAGTATGGCGTCCCGGTCCCTAAAGTTGAATATGCGGGCCAGGATATCGGAGCGGGGGTACTCCCGGTTTAGGTCTGCCCCCAGGGACTCGGTGTGCTCTCTCAACAGAAAAGTAGTTGGAGAGACCACGTGGTTGAAGGTGAGTGGTGATGAGGTCCTCGACAAAGAGATCGAGGGATGGGCCACATGTTCGCTCTGGCACACCAATAAGGCGTATATTATTACTCCGTGAACGCCCTTCTTGGTCTTCCAGCTTCGCTGCCATTTGCTTGTTATCTGCCATGAGTTGACTCACTTGTTTTTTAAGGGCGGCTGTGTTGGTCACCAACGTAGTTGAAGTTCCTCCCACCTCCGATATTCTGGTAGACAGTTTATTAAAGTCAGCTCTGAACAGGGAGACCTCCACCGACATTGCCCCAATGCGTGTGTCCACCTCAGTCAGTGCGGCCATAATGTTTTGTAGAGTTATTTCTTGCTGTGCTGCATTTTGTTCGCTGGACGTCGGTTGTACCACCATCTTCAGGGTCTGACTGTTGTTTGGTATATGCGTATTTTTCCAGCTTCGCCTGATTCAGGCCTTTTGGGTTCCTGGCACTCATCCTGACTGGTTAAGTGGGTGCGTACCCACCTTGGGATCTGGGGCAGTAGTCGCCACCGCCAGCCAGAGGAAGAGTCAAATCTTCATGCCCTGTCGACTTTCCCATCCCTTCACTGCCTCGCCGGATACCGCACCTCCACTCCTGGAGTGCTGGTAACCTTGCTTCTGTAGTCCTGGAATAGGTATGGTATGATTTAGGGAAGACCAGTTACTGTGGTAAAAGAGTTCCCGCCTTCGTCGCCTGGTTGCTGTGGTCCAGGCCCCTTCTCCCTTCCGCTTTCTTCTTTGAGGGCCCCAATATTGGGATTGCGTTACGGTGGTACCTATGCCTCTTCCGCTCCCTTCAGTCAGTACCACCGTTATCTCCGTTCCGGGCGGTAAGTAGAGGTCCTGTTAGACAGGTCCCACGGATCACTGTGTAGAGGCAGTCAATCGAGGCTGCCCAGGAGCGCTATGGTGTAGTTCAAAATGGCGCCCTCCGTTATAATTTTCCCCGAGTTCGTGTTGGGCCGGGGCCGATTCCCTAAAATTGCGCAGTGTTCTTGTGGTTGTTGTTCTTGTGCCACATGCGCTTCCATTCCGAGCGGGGAAGGGGCGGGGGGGACTCCCACATTCGCGCCCCGCCCACGAATATGAATGGGCTCGGGCCTCCGCCGTGTTTCAGCCAAGATCGGCCGGCGCTGCGTATTGCGCTGTGTTTGCTGGAACCCCACGGCTATGCGGGCTGTGTAGTGCTGTGGTCTTGTGATTGTGGGGCCGGGTGCACTTGTCTGAGTCTGGGCGTTCGCGGCAGCCGCGCTGCATTAGCCGCCACTTCCGCCTGTTCCGGAGTTCCACTGCGGTCGGCTACTCTTTAACTGTGGCTCCCGGCCTGCCACGCCAGTATAGGCCGCCGGTGAAGTGCTCGCCGTTGCAGCAGCAGGGAACCAGATTAGCACCCACGGGATGGATTGTTGGGTAGCCTAAGCCTGTTACCACCACGTCCTGCAGTCTTGGGCTGTTTTGCCGCTGGATAATTAGACGGATTGATGGGGTCGGCTATTGGACCCTCTGAGCCTCTCTAGGCTGCGCTCATTTTCCTCGGCAGCTAGCCACGCCCCCCCTATTAACATTTTTAAAGTAAAATGATTCTGGATTTGAAACATTAAAACCTGAAAACTATGGAAATTTGCCATAAAATGTTTTTGAGCTACACTTTTGTGGCGTAGGACAATGTTCCCATTGGTTATAAGTAAATACATTTCTAGGATTTGCAGATTTGTGCAAGAAATGATGACCATAGTGATAATAACAATACATTTGTTGACTGTCTGACATCATATTATCTCGAAATCCCAATCATCAGAAAAGGTACTAGATGAAACAAAGTCATTCAAGTAAATCTTGAGCTGGTGTGGAATCTTCAACAGCTCCGCCGGACCAAGAATGTCATATTCAGTTCTCTCCCAAGCTATATCACCAGGTATAGGAACGGCTGTGATGTTTACTGATGACAAGTCTCTTTGTTCATATGAAATGATTTGTGTGGCTTGAGGAGTAAGTTGATGTTCTTACTTGCTGTGTCCTTTTTAACATATCTTCCGTTTATCAGCCTTCCCAATGTAAATACAAGAGTCAACCAAATTAGAAGGAAAAGTACACCCAACACAATCCAAAGTTCAATCCATGGTGAAACCAAATAAGTGTTTTCCAGTTGGTGAAAAAGTTCTGTTGCTTGTTCTTTTAAAGTTCTTTTTACTGGCATAATTTCAGGTTCGCTGGGATCCTCGGAAAACGTATCAAAGTTAAGGAAATAGCCAGTTCTGTCAATATTAGGGATTGTATTAGGATTCGTTGAAATCGCTGGAACTACTTGATCACTTGTTACATTTGTATAGTCAGATGCTATTTCATTGTAGACAGGCATTTCTTGACAAACTGATATTTGGGTCTCAAGACGTACAAGTTACATGGCTTTGTTGCATAGTCCTTCTTTTCGCACTGCAGATTCTTCAAAGGTGATGAGTCTCTCAGTTTAAAACTCTTGGATAGTAGCCAGATTCGGGCGTCTACTACATCTTTGGAGTCCACTTGGCCTACTGCTTATGATTGCCCACATGATGTGGTTTTACCATGTCGATGGACACAAACCTGTTCTCCTTTTTACCAGCAAGGGGCAGCAGTAATACTATTCTTGATCCGTGGATGGCTAGGACAGAAACTGGTTGTCTGTAAGAAGGCCCAAATTCCTTCTTGTCCGTGATCTTTTCTTTGACTAGATCCCCAATCTTTGGAATCCAGACAGGTCTTGCTGGGATGGATAGTTTTTCTTCAGTGGTCGTTGGCTTCAGGAACACGTTACTTTGGCTTTTTCTTATTTCATTTAAGTCCTGCAAAACAGCCAAACGGTCTTTGATATCAAAGGGTTTTTGTTCTACCACTGACGTGTGACAATCGAGATCCGATATAATCATTCTTGTTCCAAAAAGGATTTCATATGGAGTGATTCCCCCTAGAGAACTTCTTGGCAGATTATTAAGACTACGTTGGACACTTATTAGATGTATGACCCACCCATCAACTGAGCCTAATACCCTAGCTGTTATAGATTGCTTTATGTCCCGTTTTTTTCTCTCCGCTACCGAATTTCCCTCAGGATGGAATGGACTAGAGTACAATGCAACGCCCAATTTGGCCATGGCCACCTTGTAAGCTCGAGAGCTAAATGCAGGACCCTGGTCTGAATGTAGCGTGCCGACTGCGTATGTGCCGATAAAAATCTTTTATAACAGTTGGGGCATCAGCCGAGCGCTGAGGCCACATCCAAATGAATCTGTCCTAATATTTGTGGGACCGCATCTGTCCATAGGGACGTCTGCGTGTAGATAGTCTAATGCTGTCTAACAATGGTGTCTGTACTGGGCTGGCACATTGTAGTCAGGTATCTGGCGGCGTTCCCTTCTGCGATCTCTGTTGCAGTCATGGCAATTATTTGCAAGTGTGTGAATGTGGGCATTCAAATGTGAATGTGGAGAAGTGTGGCTCAATGGTTAGAGCAGGCAGACCTCGATGCAGAGTTCTGGCCAGGGACCAGGGTTCGATTCCCGCCTCGGCGGGTCTCGGGCTCATTAATTCCCCTGACTGGATATTCTCGCCTCAGTGCCTATTCTGATCATGGGTCCCGCGATGCAACTCTGGGCAATAGCTTGCTTAGTCTCCACAACGGCCCCCACAACGCAAGGGATGCCTGGTCTGCACCATGGGGGTGCCCAGGAGTGGACACTTCACAGGGAAAGCCAGGAAGGGTTCCCTTGCGGTATTCATACAAGCGCCGGGAAACCCCCTGCGGGTAGCTGTGCGCTATACAAGTACAAAAATATTTACATTTACATTTACATTTACATACCTGGCCACCAGTACATCTCCTTTAATTCTAGTATAGATTTAGAGATCACCTGATGTATCAGACACTCTCCCAAATGTGATTTGTGTATCAAAGCTACTCTACGTTTCCTGTTTGGAATCACTCTATCCCCCACTCCAGGAATTTGAGCAAAAGGAAAGGAGTATGCGTCAATTACGTATGAGTATTTGAGTGGATAGTTTTGAGGTACCGCTGCACCGCTGCCGTTGCTTGTCGCATTGACAGCTAGCATTATTTCGCCATCTATTTTTGTCTTTGAACGAGTGATTGCAGCTACGGAAGCCGTTTACACAGCTGACTTCGCGGCTTCATCAGCCAATGAATTCCCTGCAACGTGAACGCCACCACGTTGATGACTCAGTGTATGCATCACGTGAGCCTTTTGTAGTTCTTGTCGTAACTGAACTACTTGTTCCCAAAGCAACTTTTGCTTGATTGTGCCACCTTTTGCATCTTTGTAACCGTTTTGAATCCAGTTTTGCAAGTATTCATTGGAAGATTGAACACAATAATACGAATCGCACACTATGAGTGTGGGGTATTTGTGATCAGTATTTTCAAGCGCCATCTTGAATGCTTGTAGTTGAGTATAAATTATACATTCATACTGCTCTAGAGACAGAATCTCAGTAGGCAGAGGACATTCTTGTTCATATTGTAGAAATGCTTGTGTTTTCAAATAAGGGTAAAAAATGTAGTCAAGGTCTGTTGCAGCAAGAGAATTAACCCATTGCATCAATTTCGGATGTAAAGCTTTAGCATTCGGAATGTTCGCTTTTGTCACTGCCTCTAAGGCAGGTACAGGTGTAACGACCATGATGCGTTTACCCTGTGCGAGGGCTCTCTCTTTTGCCCTTTCTGATTAGTTTAGAATGTAAGAATGTAAGTTCTTCCGAAATTCAGGAAACCTAGAATCGACTAAGTTTTTCAGCTTGTTTGGAGGTTGGGGCAGCCCACATTTCTCTAGAAAGTTTGCTGCCAGGCTTTTGCCTTCTATTGATAGTTCATATTCTAGGAAAAGGACGTTGAGGTGGGCAATTCGTGATTTCTTAAAATTTAATTCAGAGGCGAAGCCCAATATTATGGTGTTCACCCGGTTCAAGTGCCTATCCAAGTCATCGTCTGTTAGATAGATGTCTCATCATCATAGTGATTGTAGTCACTTTGATACTCTGGCTGAAAATAACCCTGGACTATTCTTGAATCTCTGGGGGAGACGACAGAATTGATGCTGTGTCCCCATAATTGAGAAAGCGGTCAAATACCTACTTTCTGGTGCAATGTTTTGACAGAAGAAACCGTTAAGAAATATCGAATGTGGTTTTGTATTTTTTAAGCACAATATTATTCATTAGTGCTGCACTGTGTTTGTAATCCAAAACTAGATGATATGTATTGCCTGGTTTGGAGACAGGAAACAAAGGATTGTTCATGGACGAGGTGCAAGTTTCAATCACCCCTTGGTATTCAGATTGATCTAATATCTCCCTGACTTGTTTTTTAGCTTCTTGCTTAACTAGGTACTGCCTTTGTGCAGTTGGTTGATTTTTTAACTGGATTTTATGGTGAGGAGAATCCTCATCCAATCCTACATGATTTTTTATATAATGCAGGAGCCTGGGCTACTGCCCATTTCCTGGCATAAGTATATTTTAAATGAATTGGAATATGGTTGGAGAAAGCTGGCATAATAATTTTTTCACCATGTGGGCACTCCCTGACAAATTCAGGTGGGCAGTCTTGTTCAGCTAGAAGAATGTCATAATCCTGAGAGAGCCGCTCCCAGAAGAGTGCTATTATTTTTCTTGTTATGTCCCCCTCCATCCGGAGTGTGACTTCATATAACTTATGTGGGACACTAACCCTGGTATCTGCAGTTTCAACTTGGATGTACTCATTGAAGTCCACTTCAAGTTCATGTGAGCTATGGTGACTTCTGCTGCGCTGTCCAACATCGTTTGAGCCCATTCCCCGTTCTTGAGTTGTGTCCTCAAGAGCCTCGGCATGTCTGGATTTTTAGACCTGCTACCTTCTTTTTGGTGAATTGAGTTTTCTTATTTTTTGGAACGTTGATCGTCTTTGGACTTCACGCGTTCTTCCTTGTGTTCTGACCATCCTCTTCTTTTGGATTTCTGTGAGGAAATCTGAAAGGTACAAGAGGAACGTGTATCAGTATCTTGATATCTATCAGGTTTTCTCAAATTATCCCTATTCCTGAGGTTATACATCCTTTCAGAGGGCTCCTTTTGAGGAGACCTACCTCGGGATGGAGTACGCTTCTCTTTAGAAGTTTGTTTAGTGTTCTCCCACTTCTTTTTAGGAGGAGTAGGAGTGTTTTAATAAGGACCTTTTCAGGACTTTCTGACAGTTGGGGTTTAACTGGTTTCCTATCCAAGCTGTCTCTGCCTAATTCTTCATAGGATTTTTCAATTATTCTGGCCAGTTCATGTGGTTGCTCAGTTACATCAAATTCTGTTAGCTTTTGGTGGATCGCCACGGATGCTGCTTCACCTTTAATATTAGCAAATATTATTGTTGAGACCTGTTTGAAATCCTTTAGTAATTTCATGCCCATATTTAAAGCAGGCTCTGCCCCATATTCATTTTGAATCCGTTTCAGGCCATCTGGAACGGAACACCATGTGTTTTGGTGTAGATTGCGGCAAAGACTGTACCCCAAGTGTCGCAATTCTCCAGATGTGGTGCGATCCCCATAGGTAAACAGATAGTTAGAATTCTGTGTTTCTCATCAGGGGTAGTATCAGGAAATACTGCCTCGATTTGAGTAATTTTTTGAGCTATACAGAATGGAATTTGTTCCCGTTTTGCGGGTAATTTACCAACGACTGAGTGTAAAGTCTGTGGTGTCATTTTATTTGTGTTCCCCTGGTAAGGGGTGTGTTGTGGAAACCTTATTGCCGTTTGGACAGTAAAGGTCCGCATGACATATTGAACTAATTGTCTATAAATTTTTATCAGCTCTTTTAGTTGAACTAATAGTTCCTCGTCTGACATTTCTTCAATGGCAGGATGTGGTGCATAGCTGGCTAATACTGGCCATGTTGCTATTGGTCTACCGAGTGGACCGAGCCTGGTAATGTGATTTATAGGTTTTAGGGCACCTTTAAACCAGAGCGCATGCTCTTGGTATGTTAATGGAATTTTTATATCCTTGAAAGGAATGTATTCCTCTGGTGATTCATCTTCTTTGTAGAAGTGAAACACTTTTGTTCCTGGATTTGCTTCAGGGAAGACTATCCATGAATAGAATACCTCTGTCTGATGATATTCATGTGCCTCTATCACAAAAACTACCCTACCACCTCTAGATGATAGGCCATTTCATATAAGTTTCATAGTGGTGGCTTTCCTTAAAGTTTTTGGAATGCTTATAGTATCATCGTTGGTCTCTTGGAAACCTGTAAAGTTTAAAACTTGTACGGCTGCATCTGCTGCCGCTCCACCGGCAGCAGATGCAGCCGGTGGATGTCGGGGATCCCCTAGTAGGGGGGCCAATATTCCACAGAAGCGAAGATAAAAATCCTCCACACGTCCAAAAAGCAGCGACAAGAGTGGGGTAATATACACACTCAAAGCCAGCTGCTCCCAAAAAGTGTGGGGGCAATAATCCAAGGAGTGTACCACCACTCTCCCCCAGCTGGATGAAGCTGCTGCAGACTCAGAGACAGGGGTAAGGCTGCAAGAAATACACAGTGCTTCTAAACTACCATAAAACAAAACAAAAAGATTGTATACATGTGTTCAACATGAAGTTCCACTTACCCCACAATTGTGAGAGTCAGACCTTGATTGAAGTAGTACCAGGAAACTCCAATGAGGAGAAACGCCAGGGAAGATAGATACCCCGACAGCAACAAAGACAAGAGGTAACAGTAAAAACGTGGGTAGGATAGGAGTTTCACCCGGCCTCAAAGAGAACTGAAGCGGAGCAAACACTCACTATCAGTGGTATTCCTACCGGCTCATAAACTAAAGACATAGCGGGAAAGAAACGGACTACACACAGGATGAGAAAACCTCGTCCAGCTCTTAAGCTAAAGACAGAGCGGAACGGTCTTCCACATAACACAAACAATAAAGATAATCTTCATGCATATCTTAACTAAAGACGGAGTGGTAATGGCGCACATGAGACGGAGGGTTACGGACTCACACAAGACAGAATGGTAAATGAAAGCGCTGTCTGGAGAAGACGGAGCGGAACAAGCTCCCCCAACAAAACAAACACACGATGGGACAACTCTCACACAAACACCGTGAAATACCGGGTAAAGTCAGGATGAGGAGTCACCCGGAAGAGGAAGGTAGTGAGGTCAAGGCACGGAAAACCGCCACCCCTCGCGAGAGGGAGAGGGCGTGAGAAACGAAGAAACAATCCAGGCAGAAAAGAGGCAGGGAACAGGGAAACAGGAGAAATCGGGAATAGGAAACAAAGGAAGGAAGTTCTCTGTAGAACGACGAACAGGAATCAGGAACTGGAGCAGGAGAGAAATTCGGGACGCAAGGCTCCCGTAGCTTCACGAAGCCAAGCACCAATCTCAACACACCACCAGGCAAGCGCAAGACCAAGCACACCGCCAACCAAGCACCAGACCACGCACACTGCCGGCCAAGCACCAGTCCACAGACACCGCCAGCCAAGCGCCAAACCATGCACACCGTCAGACAATGGACACTACACGCAAACCAACATCATACTTTAGTTTTTTTTCAATACAAATGAAAAACAAAAACAAATTGCAAATTGATACAAATCTACTAACACAACAACTAAATCTAAATACACTACACAAATGCCAACTTTGAAACTGAACAATAAGTTTTAAAAAATAGAGACCAGCCAGTTCACTTTACCACTCATGGATGCTCCCAAAAATTATTTTGCATGTGGTACATTCTAAAACAAGCAAGTACGCACAGCCCAGGGTTAGAAGGACAGTCGGGGCAGTACATACAAACCTCCTTCCGCAAACCTCTTCGCCAACAGACTCTACATCTCCGACTGGGAAAGTCTTTTGAGGTTGTAGGAGGAATTTGATCAGGAGAGTGGCAATCTTTCAATGTGGCAACATCCTCCTCCACTCCAACTCTAGGAACACTTGCCTGTTCCACTAAAACAAGGCTGCATATTACAGACTCTTGAAACTTTACAAAAGTCATCTTTGACTGAGGACAAGTTTGCTGGAACACAACAAAAGCATTAAAGGTTGCCAAGTGGAAAAGATGGATAGCCAACTTCTTGCACCAAATGTAAGCCTTACGAAGAGCAGCATACGGTTCCAACCTCTGATCTACTCTGTCAACACCACCCATGTGCCTATTATAGTCTAAAATGCACACAGGTTTGCGCGCTTCTGCAACCTGACCCCAAACAATCATCGGTTCAGTGCTTTCATCATGTATGGAAGTCAACATGTAGAAATCTCTCCTGTCCGAAAACTTCACAGCTAGAAGCTCCTCACAATGCACTGCACTGTCCCTGAGCAAGCTTTTGACAAACAAGTTCTTTTGGGAAACCTTTACGGTTAGAGCGGATTGTGCCACAAGTAACAGTGTCCACTTTGGCCAATTCCCTGAACAACCGCACACCAGTGTAGAAGTTATCTACATATAAATGATGGCCTTTGTTAAAAATCCTCGACCAAGTTCCCACACAATTTTCTCAGTCACTCCAAAAGTCGACGGACAACCAGGGGGTTAATCCTGGATTTCTTACCGGTGTACACCCTGAAATTAGAGACATATCCAGTCCGACTGTCACACAGCATATAAAGCTTAATTCCATAGCGTGCCCGCATACTAGGAATGTATTGTCTAAATACCAAGCGGCCCTTGAACAACACCAAAGACTCATCCACTGCAATTTCTTTCCCAGGAGCAAAGATCTCAGGAAATCGATCAACAAAATGATCAATGACAGGCCGAATCTTGAAAAGACGGTCACAGTCAGGGTGATCTCGGGGCAAAGCTAAACCATTGTCAATAAAATGCATCATCCGAAGCAGAAGCAAATACCTATCATGACTCATGACTGCCGGAAATTGGGGCCCCCTGGAAGCAACCCTTGCCCAAGGGGTTGCTTCCATTTAAAATAAAAATATTTCCCTGGTGTCTAGTGTTTTTTTTGCTCCTTCCAGAGGGCAGAAAGGCCAAATTTAGACACTAATCTTCCCCCAGAGGGGGCAGAATATATTTAAAAAAAATATGGGCCCAAGGAAGCAACCCTTGGCCAAGGGATCGCTTCCTATACAAAAAAAAAACAATCCCTGGTGTCTAGTTGGCTTTTCTACCCCCCCCCTCACCTCCCGGGTCCACAATCAGAAAAAAAAACAGACGATCTGCCCCGGGGGGGGGGGGGGGGGGGCAGAAAAGTCTAAAATATTTATATTGCCCCCTGGAAGCGACCCTTGCCCAAGGGGTCGCTTCCTTTATAAAAAAAAAAAAAAAAATCCCTGGTGTCTAGTGGGCTTTTCTATCCCCCCCCCCGGGTCCAGATTCGGCAGAAGAGACAACAAAAAAATGTGGCCCCTTGGAAGCGACCCTTGCTTGGAAGCGACCCTTTGCAATAAAAAAATAATTCCTGGTATCTAGTGGGCTTTCCTGATGACGTCGGCGCGCGCAACAGCTCGCTGACGTCACCAGGAAACGCGGGGGGCCCGGGGGTGGCAGCGGAAAGTCTTCCGCTGCCACCCCCGCTTGAGGCATGAAGATCGGTGCCGCTCCCCCCAGGGCTGTGCCGATGATGGAGCAGTTCCGTCATCAGCACAGCCCAACCAGCGCGTCCAGCGCTTCCTGATGATGTCGGCGAGCGCAACAGCTCGCTGACGTCACCAGGAAACGCTGGGGGCCCGGGGGTGGCAGCGGAAAGTCTTCCGCTGCCACCCCCGCTTGAGGCATGAAGATCGGTGCCGCTCCCCCCAGGGCTGTGCCGATGACGGAGCGGTTCCGTCATCAGCACAGCCCAACCGACGCGGATGACGGAACCGCTTCGTCATCAGCGTCGAAGGGGTTAATCCAGTGTCCCAACGCAGTGCCAAAACATAACAATAAGCCAAAGACACAATTAACGGTCCCGCTCCATATCAGACAACCAGCATGTCGGCAAAAACATGTAATCAAGCAGTTACTCGCTAGATATGCCAGGATTGAGTTTGCTGTGCAACTGAAACACTGATAGAAACACCACTGCCGGTACTGGCCGTGCGATGGAGGCGGTAAGCGTAAATGTGAAGCTATCACGGAAGACTACAGCCCAAACACCAAACACACTGTCCCCGCTGTGGAGACCCAGAGAACCAAGGCAGTGGAATTAGGGTCGTCGGCACAAGCACGCTAACAAGTACTCACGGTTTTCGGCGAACAGGACCATCCATATCCTACCTCAGCGCTCCTACCAGACTTGGACGCTTCATCCTCATTAGCAGAGGAGCAGTTATACCCAGTGGGAGGACGCAGCGCGGAATGGAACTTCCGGACAAGCCGGAAGCCGAGCGATCCGAAGGCTAGACCGCTAATCCACATAGCGGGCGCCATGTTGGAATTCCTCGTGTGAGGAACGTACACACCACTGCAGTGAGGCATATAACTAAATCACAGTGCCCCAAGCCCTGCCATGGAGGCAGTCGTGTATATCCAGGTAGGTACCAGCAATTTGAATGGTGGCTCGTTCAAAGCGAGTCCTGATGGAGGGAATGGAGTATCAGGCTAATGTAGCTAACTGATGAACCGGGCAGGTATATGTGTCTGTAACCCACTGGGAGGGAGTGCTCTGAATATAAAAATGTGTACACATGTATACTGCACCCAGAATGCTCTAAGATTAGATGCAAATTTTTTCAGATCTTGAAAGCAAGATTGAGGATTCTTTGCTTTCAAAATAAAAAGTTGACCAAAAAATGCAAAAATATTTCCCTAAACTACTAAAAAAATGTAGGTACTATTTCTTTGCAGAATCATTTAGTAAAATATGTTGATGCACGCTAGTATTTCCCAAAAATATTCATAATGGAAAATCAGTGTAACCAGTTTTAATAAGATTATGGAAAACATTAAAAATAAACAAACATTGGTAAAGCCAGCAGGTCTGAAATTGTTTGTTAGCCTTTTGGTTTTGTCAATGCAGGACTTGTTTTGGCATGACTTTTGTAAAACCTTATTGGTGTGGGAGCTGCCAGGTCCTTACCATTATAACAAACATTGGCAAAAGCAAAAATTGTTTTGGTCTCAAAAAGCACACATAGCGCAGTAGTTCCTGGCCCTGAACAAAACGACTGTGTGTCGATATGCTCCTTGTGAAAGAACAGAATGCTGCCACTCACAGAGAAGGTAGCCAATAGACAGAGAGAGAGAGACAATATTTTAATAAACACAAAAGGTCATGGTTGACCCCAGACCTAATTAGGGGCCCAATTATTAAATAAAGTGCACCCATGTCATAATTTAAGTACAGATTTGCAACTTTCGTGAATTCACAAACCTTTACAGAAGTAGGCCAAGAAATAGTACTCCTAGAAAATATTTGTGAACTGCATTTTAGCATGAGCAAATATGCAGGTGTAGATTTGCCCATGGAAGAAGTTTTATGTCTGCCATTGTCAGGAGTAAATATCCAACCTTTCTCAGTATGGGAAAAGAGTAGAGAAGAGTTGGTGAAAACCCTTAAAACATGCAAGTTAGAAGGTTTACGCAGACTCAAAAGGGTATTCAAATCCTGGAACTGGTGCTTACCATTACCTTCAGCCCAAGTATGTAGATCTGCGGAAAAGTGGTAACATAAGGTAATTGCTAGTATTCAAACCATACTATGGAAGGAGCCCTGGCATAATTAGAGTGGCTATTTCAGAGCTCTTGTATAAGGAGATTGAAGCCATAATTTGTCACCGCATTACATGGTACAAAAGGGACAAGCGGATTTTGTTACAGGACAAGTAGATTTAGGAAGCAACCTGCCACATGGACAAGTAGATATGTGTATTAATTTCCACATCCCTGTTGTTTGGAAATACACTCTCCCCGGATAACTACCTTAAAGCCCTCCCAAAGAGTAGAAGGGGACTAAACCGAGCCGACATTCAGCTCAAAATAATTGACATTAGCAGTGCGGATCTCCTCCTGGAAGACTGCATCCCGGAGAGCATGCAGAGGCAGCCTCCAAGCGAACATGCGGCACGTGGAGAGTGGGAGCTGTAGGCGTAGCTGCACGGGAGCATGGTCGGAAAGGGTGCATATGGTCTGCAGATGTAACCCAAGAGGCGGCATCACGAGTGGCAAGCCAAAGGTCCAGTCGGGACCAGCACCCCCACGAACCAGACATGCAAGTGCCTTCACGCTGATCTGGATTGGTGTGTCTCCACATGTCAAGCAAGGAGTGGTCGGAGATGATTGCATTGAGAAGGGTGGTGGACTGGGGGTGCTGCGCACGCAGACCTGAGCGGTCAAGTGTCTGGGAAGGACCAATATTGAAGTCGCCCCCCAAAGGAGAGGGCAAGGACCCTGGGAAGAAAAAAGTTGCCAAACATTAATAAAAAATTCAGTGGTGTCAATATTAGGACCATAAATTGCGGCAAGTATTAGGGGTTGTGTGAGGAGTGTCCCTTTTAAAATAACATTGTGGCCCTCGGAGTCAATAAAAGATTGAGTGGTGTGCCAGGGGAGCCCCCTGCGAAGCAGGATGGAGATGCCGCGAGAATAGTTAGAATAGAAGGACGAGTGGGTCTCATCCCAGTGTCGCAATTGCAACCTGGAGGAGGTAGCAGAGAGAAGGTGGGTTTCCTGGAGGAAACAGATGTCGACCTGGTGGCGTATGAGGTGTGTGCATAAGGCGTGCTTTACGGTGGTCATTTAGTCCTCTGATATTCCAGGTCCAGACTCTAGTGTCAGCCATTGGAGGTGAGACAGGGATATGAAACTATGCTTGCTAAGCATGCCATAGTGTTAAAAACAGCGAGTGCCAGGATATATGAGATGCAATTGAACGCCTTATGTGACCAATAACAAAGAACAAAACAAAGCAGTAAGAAAGACAGCCCTTTATGAGGAGGCAACATCTATGCCATAACCCCCCCAACCACCCACCCACACAAACCCCCCGAATTAGGTTGAGCTACCCATCCCGACACCCCAACTGGGAGGGGAACAGTCAAGGGCAAAGTAGGGAATCCTCGCAAGGATGCATGGCTCGGTCAGGGATACACCCCTGCCACTAGGACAGGGTGGCCAAGCTGCATATGATGGCAGACATCAGGAGCTAGAACAAGAGGAACTATAGAACATCCCGCACCAAGGGTGCATCATAACAATACAAATAAGAAATCAAGCGTCAATGGTGGCAACGGTGTTAAAGAAGAGCGAGGCAAAGCGAGTATGAAATGGTCCAGAGGTGATCTACCACAGGCAATCAGATACCCAATAACACATTAACATGTGAGTCACATATAGAGTAAACACAGGTGCGGCTACAGCATTGAGGGACCGGACAGTTAAGTCAGTTAGCAACAAAGCAAGCAACCTGAAAAGCAAAAACCTAGCCATGAGGACCGATATCAGTCATTGTGGCTCAAACCACCACCTTCGGCTAGCTGGGAACTGGGTTGGGTGGAGCGGTGTTGTGCATCTAGTTTCTTAGTGCAGGCCAGGGCATCTTTTGACTCGGTAAAGACGTGCATGTGGGAGCCTTGCTTGACTCACAGCTTGGCCGGGTAGGCCAGGGAATAGGATACTTCGTGCTTCTGGAGCAGCCGTTTGGCCGGGAGGAACTCGCGTCGGGAAGCCTGCATCACCAATGTGTAATCGGGATAAAAAGCAAGAGAGTTGCCTTGGTGACGAATTGCACCCTTCTCCTGGGCAGCACGGAGAACTGCGCCACGATCCCGAAAATTTAGCAGTTTGGCAATTACTGGACATGGGGCAAGCCAGGAGCAGGCCGGGGACCCTAAGAGCGGTGGACCCACTCGACAATGAAGACCGGGGGATAAGACGTCGCCAAATAGGTCACGCAGGAGCTGCTCAACAAAATCCTCCATTTTGGAAATGTTGGAGGATTCGGGCACACCTGTAATGCGCAGGTTGCTCCACCGAGAGAGTGCCTCCAAATCCTCATTCTTGTTCTTAATGAGTTCCTGCACTTTGTACATTTGGAGAAGCTTTTGGTGGTCACCAGTTGCAGCGTCCTCAACATCGGAAACCTTGGCCTCCACATGGGCCAGACGAGAGTCATGTGTGTCGACCCGGCCCTTAACAGTGTCTAGGCGAGCGGACAGTTGGTCAAGTTGGGTAGCGATGCCAGAAACTGTGGCCTTTACATTCAGCATGATGGCTTTTAGGTCGTCCTCTCTGGTTGGGCCAGCTTCAGTCTGTGTAGCAAGGTCGCTCGTATACGTGGGAGACCCATCTTGATGTGTCAGTCTGCTTTGGTCAAAGGCCAGCTTAGGCTGTTTGGGGTCTGCTTTCCCCCATACCCAGGCCATCACAGTCACCCAAACGCACCACCAGCACCCGAAGGAAGCAGGCGTGATGGGATTGCCTGAGGGGAGGAGGGGGCCAGCAGGAAACGCCGCGGCCGCAAGCAGTGCGGTGGACGATGCAGCTGACACGTGCCCCAAGACAGGAGGTGGAACAAGAAAGGAGCAGACTTGTGGTGCCGGCAAGCGAAAGTAGGGCTCATACAGGGGGCTAGCGCTGACCCCGCTGCTGGGAACAGTCAGAGTATGAACCAGATGGCGAGGCAGTTAGTGAGAACTGGCAGGGCCCCCAATGCGCAGCCGTCCCCAAAGAATGCGAGGGGTGCAGCAGAAGATAGGCCACAGAGGCAGCACAGCAGACAGGCGAGGCCACAAAAGTATTCTGGGGCTGGAGCAGCAGTTCAGGCAGCAGAGTCGGCGATCCCAGGGTGGGCGGGTGCACAGCTCCAAGCCGGAGAGGCAAGATGGCGGAGTCTCAGCGGAAGGCCGGCAAACGGAGGAGGGGTGGGCGACGGGGAGCCGCAGTGCCACTCCGCCCACGTCGCGGGGCCCAAATCTGCACAGAGGATTAAGAAGGGCTGAACAACAGGAGAAGTAGCCCGGGCACCGCGATACAGCCTGCACGCTCCAACCCCGGCACCAGCCGCCCCACCTGCAGAGCCCCCTTACCGGACAGACAGCTGGACTTCAGGGAACAGAGGCGGGCAGCCACAGATCCAGCGAAGTTGCCAAGGCAATCCCACAGTGTCCCGGTACAGCCTCCGGCCGGCCGCCCGGCAGCCACGCTCAGGCCAGAGGAGTTCGACAGAAAGCGGAGGGGTGGTGGTGGAGTCGGGCACCCGCTGAGGGATCTCTCGCCGCCCCGCGGAGCAGGGAGTTAGAGCGCTGAGGTAGGAGAGACAGCTCCGATGGAATCTGCAGGATGATATCAGATTTAAGGCTTGGCCTGCAGAGCCCACTTAGAGTGCGGCCATTTTGCAGCCAGCTAAGCCACGCCCCCAGCATAATTCATACTTCACTTGTCCTTCAGTGAAATATACAATAGGATATTTTGAGCGTGTTCTACTAAGTCAATCATCCAAACTCTATCATGTTATAATGCATTTTTCTGGATAACAACAATGTACACCCAAACACAAAACATAAAGCGTAGGAAAAGTGCCGCTTTCTAGTCCGGTACAAAAGGGGGGTGGTAATGGACCGCTTTCTAGTCCGGGCACATAAACGGGCCAATTTTGTGTCAGTCAATAACAGCTAGTAATGCCGGTATTCCTACCACCTGCACGAGACGACATACGTGTGTCTCACCAACAGGGAGGAACATTGCAGTATGAAATGAGGTACAAATGCGGAAAAAATATGCCAGTATCCCTACCACCTGCATGAGACGACAAACGTGTATCTCACCAACAGGGAGGAACACCGCAGTTTGTAAATGAGGCGAAAAATGCACCCCGAAATCAAGGATCCTTCGATTGCGTGACCAAGTCATGTTTAACCAACATATCGGGCCTCAAAGAGCATAATGGTGGCGTTACGACACCCTTACCGGACCCCCACAACAATAATCAAAGGAGCGGCTCACAAAACGTCCAAACTTCTTCCTGGTAACTCCTGGAATAAGTGGCAGCGCTGCAGGGATGCAGACGTGCTTAAGACTCCTTCCGCTCAACCGGACAGCAGCGTGCCCTCTGCAAGGAATCCCGGGAAGTGTAGTTAATTCCGCAATAGTGACGGAACGTCCTCGAGGACGCATGGAGAGCGTCAGGAAAGGAAAGCACTCAATTCACCTCAAGGTGAGACAGGGTTCACGTAAACTGGGAGGGGGGAATATGACAGAAGCCTGAGAAGTGAGGACACTGTGAAAGCACCTGTGCAACATCACCCAGTTGAAGACCGTATCATCATAGCCAACCCCCACAGGGGAAAGAACCAGACACACCATAGAAGGATCTGCAGAGAGCCTTCCCATTGCTTTGGGATTGCAACCGTGAGTGAGAGGCTTCACAACTGGTAAGTGCGGCTGCTTGGGCTGCATGCAGCAGACTTACCCAAACTCAGTTGCAGTGAGTGCCCGTGGATAGGTCGCGCTCAGGAACTGTAGACGCTTTATGCCTGTCGGTGCGGCCAAGACTAATTTTGGGCCCGTCAGCCCAGGGGAACTTGCTGCTATTTCTCGCTGTAGCGCTGGATCACAGTTGACTTTAAATTAGGGTAAAAGTGGACTCTTGAGACTCGGACTACTAATGGGGCATACCCTGGATGTTACAAATAGTTACGGGGAAACATCACTAGAGCGAAAAGGGAGCAGAATGGTAAGCTGCCAAAGAAAAACACTGGAGCCTCAACCTCAGGGGGACTGTGTAATGACTTGTGATTGTCGTATTTTTTCTTTATGTGGATAGCCGCAGAAATAAAATACTTTTCTTTTTCCCCCAAAATTAGTATTTGGCTGGACCATGATTTATTGCTGCTGCTGCATGCATGTTGAGTTGTGAGCCAGTGTTCACCAATCTGTATCCACCCCTCTCCCCAAAAGGAACCCTTGGACTGCTCGGCCCACGCTAACTCTGGGAGACAAGTCCAGAAGAAGTAAGTGCCTCAGCAGCTCAGAATCCAGAGTAGGTCAAGCCCCAAAACATCAGTTAAAGGCCTAATACCCCACTGTGGGACCCATTAGCCCATGCATGCCCTGTGTACCTCTGAAATGGGTTCTGATACTGTTCAAACACTCTTTTCAGTGGAAGCACACTTCTATCCAATAAAATGTTGTACTAAGGCAAACCGAGAAGTGGGAGAAGCCTCTGCCCCTCAGCGAAAGCTTGTTTTGTTAATCACATAAGGGCTAGTGAAGGTTGCGCTGTCAAGCCAGACCGAAAAACAGAGGGACAGGAAGTGAAGGCCTCACACAGACAACTAAAAGAGAGATGGGATATTAGGATGACCATGCCAATTGAGGGAGTGTAGTTATGTGTTTTTGTTGAGGTATAAAGCTTTTTCCATGGCAGTTTATATGTTTCCAACCCCCTGGGTGAGGAGAGAGGGAGTGTTGTTTGAGAAGGTGTTCCTTATTGCTCCACCCTGTAATGGCGAAATATGAGGTAGGTTCTTTGACCATACCATTGCCCGAGGGAAGGGGTACCGAGGGCCTCTATCCCCCAGCTGGCATATTTATTTCCCCGTATTAGTCCCCAGCCTTGCCTAAGAGGGGTATTGGTCTCCTCCTCTTTGTTCCTGGGTGACAGGTTTTTAGCTTCTCTCTGTTTTCAACCAAGGCAGGGGTATTCAGAGTCTAAACTCTGAGGTATATTTGTTCCCCACACTGTCTTGTTGAAGACTTGGGTTGTGGTCTTGGTACCTACCACTATGGCCAAGATTGGCTGTTTGTTTCCTCCACCATGTCCATCCACTGGGCTGATTTAAAGCCTTACCATGTATGATATATGTTCCTTTCTCCACTTGGCCACGGTGGGTGCTCCTTTTCTGCCACTCCAATCTTGGTTACCGGGAGGTAGTTCTTGAAGTTTGCCAATAGCCTTACCCTAGAGAAGTACATTTCCTTATTGGTCTCTAGCATTAGCGCCCCCCCCCCCCGATTTGTTTTGGATCTCAGCCTTGCCCAACGACGAAGTGGTCATGGATGCCTACTAGCCCAAAATGCCTTGGCATAGAATTTGTGTGCTATGGTGCCCTGCGCACCAACTTCCCATGCCTAAGGGTAGGGGCAACCGGAGCGATAATGCGTTTCCTTTTATGCCTGCTGCTGGGTATAGCAGGAATTTTCAAAAAAAGCACAATTTGCTGAAAAGGCATTGGGGGCTATATTCATCCTTTCCTCCTACCTTGCTAGTGGGCACCAGGGGCTATTCATTCAGGCCCTCACTCAATCTCTCATCTGGACAAGAAAAGTTTATTTTCAGTCCTCTGTCTTGCCCAAGGGCTGGGCTCATTGGTTTTTTACAATGAAAAAACACTTTGCCTGGCGGTAGAAGTGTTTAATGTCCCTACCTTGCCCAATGAATGATATTTCCAAGTGCCCAAAAGTGGGGGGCAATTCCTTGCCAACCCCCTCTGCCACAAAGAGCCGTTAAACTGTGCCACGGCTCCTTGACCTCAATTTTGAGAACAGCCAAGGTCAGCTACCTTGGTCCTCTATAACTCAGAAAATGATGCAAGCCACAAAGGGCCAGGGTAGTTGAAAGCTACCCTGAAGCACCATTTGCTATTTAGGAAGCTGGGAGCTGCACTAATCTTCCCTTACTTGCTGCATTTGGCAGGCCACAGTAGGGGGGATTAAAGAGCAAATTATAACCACACACACTTACACAAGCAGGGGATAACTAAGTACTGTCTTACTTAATGAAAGAAGATAGGGGTACGTGGCTGTCTTGCCTCTGCATTTAGGCAAGGTTCCGTAACCAAACACACCACCCGCCACCTAATATGAGAAATGTGGGAGAGATTTGAGGACTTGCAAATGAAATCTTTAAATTGGCGCAGAGGCCAGGGTGGCTGACTCCGGAACCCGGAGCTCACGGTTCGATCAACGGTGCCGGCCAGCAGATCAGCCCAGAACCATGTGACTCTGGGCAATAGCTCGCTTAATCCTCCTGACGGCCCCCAGCACCTTGGGACCCTCGGGCAATTGTTAGCGCTTTACAAATACTGGACATTTATATTTAAATGTTTGAGGAATTAACTTGGAATTTTAGGCCAGCACATACCATTACAATTACACCAGGAACGACTGCATGCAAGCTCCAAAGAATTTAGTGGTACAACCTAAAGAACATTATGGTTATATCAAATATTAAATTAGTCAGTCATCTGGTTACCATCACCAGCTGAAGCACAGTGTACACAAGATCACATTACGTGCAAAAAGAGTAAATTGCAGGTTGTAAAAGTAACTATCACCTAACAATTTTAGATTTTTTTTTTAATTCTTAGCTCCAAGCATAACATTGTTTAACGTTAACGTTTAATGTTGATTTTGTCACTGTATAAAGATATATTTAGTACTATACATAGAATAGTAAAAATATAACTACTAATCAGTGGAAAGTTTGACGGGTTGTCAAAGTTGACGTCTCAGTAGGTTAACTGACCAAGTATATCTCGCAGACAAAACTGACACTTGATATAGTGAAGGTACTAGAAAATATACCCCCTTTAAAGTACAAACCAGAAAAAAAATAAAGCTGTAAACACTCCATGGAATAGATAGATGGGTCGTAAAATAAGCATTTGGTGACTTCAAAATACACTATTAGGACAGGGGTGCCCACTATCTCCCCTACTCTTTGCTCTCTACATGGAGCCTTTTGCCCAGAGAGTGAGATGTAATGCGGATGCTACGGGAGTGCGGATGGGGGGTTATACCCACACGGTTAGTTTGTATGCAGATGATGTCATTTTTGCGCTAGAGGATCCGCAGAGGGCTTTGCCCGCGTGTATGGAAGAGCTCGGGGCTTTTGCGAGAACGGCCGGGTTCAAGATGAATATGGGGAAATCCACGGCATTGGATATCTCCCTGACGCCTGGGACGAGACGAGATTTGCAGAGGCGTTACCCACTAAGGTGGTCGCGGGACCATGTGCCTTACCTTGGTATCTTGCTGGCTCCCACACTGCCGGCGATGATAGCGGTCAATTATGAGACGTTAGGCAGGAAGGTGAAGGAGGAACTGGGGAGATGGAACAAGGGGACGATATCGTGGCTGGGCAGGATAGCGGCGCTGAAGATGACTGTGCTACCACAGATCTTATACCTCTTCCGGGCACTTCCGCTGCAACCCCCTAAGGGTTGGATAAGGATGATGCAGACGGCTCTATCCCAATTTGTCTGGCAAGGCCGCAAGCCCCGGATGAAGAGAACATTGACGACCCTAGCGCCGGAGGCAGGGGGGCTGGGAATCCCTGACCTTCACAAATATTTCCAGGCGTCTCAACTGAGGTACCTGGTGGAATGGAGCAGATGGGAGTCGGATAAGCACTGGCTCTTCCAAGATCAGGCGGTGGCGGGTCGACCGTTGCAGGAAATACCATTCCTCCGTAGACAGCACAGACCCCCGAACCTCTACGCCTCACAGGTCACTAGGGTTCCGTTACGGGTTTGGGATGCCACTTGCGAACGGTTCGAGCTTACCTCGTTCCCATCTCCGTTCACTCCTATTGTGGACAACCCAGACTTCACGCCAGGGACAGAACCGGGTGCCTTTGCGCACTGGCGGGAGAAAGGCTGCAGAGCGCTTTTCCATGTGTACGGAGAGGATGGGATCCTCCCCTTTGAGGGCCTTAAAGAGAGTTACCAGCTGGTGGAGGCGGACAGGATGCGATATTGGCAGGTCAGACATTGGGCGCTACATCCACAGGTGCGGGATGTAGCGGACAGGAACCTGCTCCCCTATGAGCGATGGTTGGCGACGCGTGCTTCAGATGCGAAACTCATATCGGATCTATATAAAATGCTACAGCCTCCGACCATACACATTTATAACCCTGGCCGGGAGAGGTGGAACAGGGAGCTGGGGAGGACGCTGAGTCATAAGGAATGGGAGCAGATCTCATACCGAGCGCGACACTCTGCATATCATGTGGGGCTCACGGAAACCTTCACCAAGGTTTCGACGTACTGGTACCGCACTCCCGAACGCTTGCACGAAATGAACAGGCTCTTAGACACTACATGTTGGCGCGCTTGTGGACACACTGGGACACTGACGCATATCTTATGGGAATGCCCCCTGCTACTGGATTATTGGAAGGAGGTGCTCGATGAAATTGATAAATGTTTTGACATAGAGTTACCTCGTTTCCCAGCATACACCCTACTGGGCCTGCCTAATGCCTTGATGTATCCGTTGAAATCCCGGAGAGGGAGACACATAGCCATCGCCTTGGGCTCCGCTGTGCAGAACATTCTAATACACTGGCGCACTCCCACTGTTCCCTCGATCACGGGTTGGTTGCATAGGCTGTGGCATGTACTGGGCATGGAGAAACTTTCGCTTACATTGGCGGGGGAGATGGACCAATTCACGGAGCTGTGGCAGCCATTCCATACTTTATTGGCCACTGAATTCAGGGAGCTTACGTGCCCCAGATACCTGAGACTCCTTAGACTTACACCACCGATCACCTAAAAGGCCTGTGGGGAATGGATGAGTGGGGCACGCACGTTGGGAACATGATGGGAAAGGGCTTATGTGTTTCCGAGAACTTCCTTGCGCAGCACCGGACTGAGAGTTGGGGGGAGGGAAGGGGATGGGAATAGGGGGTTGTTGGGGTAGTTTGTTACATTAACTGTGAAATACAGTGGGATTGTTCTTTGCTTCCTGGTCGACGCACGACTACAATGCTCGAGGGTGCCACCCATAGAGGCTCTTGCTTAGTTCAGACTGTAGAACCTTGAGGGTGGCGGTGAACTCTAGAGACTACATCAGCATTGATTTCTCATACTAGGTGCTATCTGTTATTGCCTGGTCCTTTTCTTGTTTTACATTGCTGTACTGCTGTATTTCCTTAATAAAAAATACTTAAACCCAAAATACACTATTACAATTATTTTGATCCAATAAATAACAGAGATTGTTCTCAATTTCATAACCATAAAATAAACACAATCAGCAGTAACACAGCAGAACATAAAAGATGCATGTAGTATAAAGAATATGTATCCCAAGTAATGATTGTGAAAATCCACACAGAACATAAAATACTCATTCTGCAGAAGTAACCAATCATAAATGTTTCCAGTCAAGAACACTACATATGAATGCAAGTGGCACATTGTAATACATGTGACAAACGAAGAGCAGCAGTATGCAGAGTGGTGAGAATAATCTCAGTAAATAAATTGAATCATCCTGCATACTTTCGGTGTATGTTTAACTCCAGCAATTAAGATAAAAAATTAACAAGGCACCCTGAGTAACTATTTTAGTCCAACTCCAACACTGTGTGCAGGTACTACAATTTAAGTGGAAATTAACCCTAGTGCAAAGAAAAGGGGATTCTTAACAAATTGTTAGTGTATGTAATTAAAGTTTTAGGCAAAAGAATAAAGGACTGGCTGATTGAGTAAGGAAATCATATTGTGACATTAAGGTCACTTACTAATTGACGGGAATTTGCATCTAAAATACACAGGTACCGCCTTCTTATACTATGCAACTAAGGGACCTGAGACCCAAATAGAAGTGTTGGTGAGAAGACTTCGTATTTCTCCAAGTCAAACCACTTCTGTTGCTTTCCCCTACATTGTTTGGCAGCTATTCATTGTACCTTCATCTCAGAACTAATCTTCGTAGATGCAAGAGCAGCTTTAATTGAGGGTTTGAATGTTGCTGCTCATAAAATTACCCCCTATTTGCTAGGGGGGAGCGAGTGATTATGTGTGTAAAAAACACTGGAAAGGTAATGAACATTTTAATATAGTAATATAGGTACAATCCTCTGTTAAAGCGGGCCTCCAGAGCAGCCTAAATCATTATCCACCTACATAAATCATTTAGGTAAAATCAACAAATAAAAGGAAATTAATTGTTCAAAGTTCTGGAGAAAACAGAAGACATGGGTCCACTTCAATCCACCAGTAATAGTTGAATAGTTAATACAGAAACAGTCAACAGGCCTGCGATAATCAAGAGCTCTGACAGTTTTTAAGTTCCGCTACATATCCTCTAATTTCGGAAGGGCAGATAGTCCAAATCCTTTTCATCAAGATCAAGGCTACCACCACAAGCCATGTTTTAAGTGGAGATAAAAAAAATGACATGGTCCCGTAGGTCTGTAGCAAGAAATAGCATGAGTAGATCTGCCAACAATAGAGGCCGCACATTATGACATGGGTGGGCAAAGCCACAGCACGTTTGACGTTCCTGAAATGGGAGCAGAATCCATGGCCCTGGCAACGCAGTAACAGGCACCAACACTGGTAAGCCATTAGTGGCAGATTAAAAAAGACTAGCTGTAAAATGCCAACAATGTATGTTAAACTTCCTTGGAAGAAATGGCCTTTTACATAAACACCAAAAGCGAAACAGGCACCAATGTGACCGTCTATTAGTTCACCAACAAACCATGGTCCCAGAGCGGTGTACAGGCTTAGCAGCAATGTGGGATAAAAGGTGGTATTAGTTTTACTTAGCACATGAAGTGAGAAGGAAGTCAGAGTTGAAAATCCAGGCGAGTTTTTCAGTGCTGGCTTTCGCAGGTACCTGAACGCTGTGATCAAGGCGACCTGACTCAGGACTGTAATCAGAAACAACACTTGTGCCAGGACATGGTGGTCAGTAAGCAAAATTATAGATGGAAGTAAACCAAAACGGAGTGTGATGTCATCGGTCAGAGTGAAAATATGGCCCACATTATTAATTCTTCCAGCTGTATCTTGAACTTTTGCTTCAATATTATGCAATCCTCCAGTGTATTTTTGTGGGGTCCATTTTAAAGCATACAAAGGACCAGACACATGAACAGCTTCGCCCAAAAAAATTCCATCAATTTTAATCTGAACAGATGTGATGGGAGATTTGGAGAAGGCTAGAACACGAATATGTGTGGACTGCGCGATTCTGTGAAGAGGCTCACGGGCAAAATTACTGTACAGGGCGGATTTAGGATTAGTTATGAGAGCCACAGGCCACTCATTAAATTTCAAATCCACAAAGTTAAAGAGATCATGGTCAATGGCAAGGATACGATAGCGCCTGTTAATCATCCAGTCTCCAAGTTCAAGTTCCAGGGTGCCTGTGGAATGACGACTGTACATTACTGGCATCAATCCTCCTAGGGTGTGTAGATGGCCACAAAGATAAGCCATAGCTGAAGCCATCACTGAACGTATTCCAGGAGATGGAGAGATTATGACTGAAGTTGGGTAGTGGCCAAACCATATAGAAAGGTTACTGCGATTACTTTGCAAGGCTAGTGAGGAAAGTGTTTCCATTTGTCTTGTGTTGAGAATGCCAAAGAAATTGTAGGGTCTCTTCGGGCCTGGGGTAAGGGTAGCATCCACACAGATGAAAGAGTAGTTTCCAAACGGGGTGCTGTGAATGTAGTGGAATGAGCCTTCTCTTCGCAGGGCAGAATACTTCCTGTAGTAGTTTTGAATACTGTGCAAGTCTGGAATATTGAAGGCATCGTGGTTCCCGCGGACATCAATCCACTTGGTACTCTCCAAGACCTTGGATCTCTGCAGGATGTCCCAGTAAGTCTGCCACTCGGTCTCGAATTGACTAGAGCCCAGTTTGTCTTTTGTCTTCGCATCTGTCAAGTCTCCCGTGACCAGCACTAAGGAAGGTTGGATGATACCAATGTTTTCTAAACAGAAATGTTCAAAGTCCACCGTTCGCTGGGAGTCGCGAAACTGGCTTATGTGGAGATCTGACACTTGCATGAACCAAAAAACATGGTTGTGGTCAGCCCCGGGGACGAAATCTACTCCCTTGGGAGTCGACTCGTGCAACTGCGTGGATAACCGGGAAGTGGTGTGTAATCCCAAGAGCAGGACAGCCAACAGCAGAGCACCAACCAATACACCCACCATGAGCTTCAGCATAGCGACAGTTTATTTACAGCCAAGAGCTAACATGTACTGCCGGCTTAAACACCAGGAAGAATGGTCACAGGGCCATGAAGTAGGATGAGCAAGTGAACAGAGCGGCCATGTTTTAGTGGTAAACTCTTCCAATTAAACGGATCAAAGATGAGCCGGGAAGTAATAATTAATACATTGTTTTGTGTATTTGAAGTTCCCACATACATTTCGCATTATTATTCTTATAATAAGATACAGCTACGTACATAGTCGTTGATATAAAATGGACAATAAGATTAAACGACTTATGCATCACCAATTTATTGCTATACATTTATTTTAACATTAACTCACCTTTTAACGCGTCTTCACGGCAAAATGACTCCTCGCCTCATTTCTCTACCACAGATGACCGACACAATTCCATTCAAAACTAACAGACTTCTCTTAGAAGCCTGGCATACACCTGCACCAATATTTCTTCTATGTCCATAACTGGCGAGTTAAAGGTAAAAGAGGGAAATGCTATTATGAAATGGAAAGCTTCTACCAGCATTTAGGACACAACTATTGAAGACCCGTCACATTCTAAGGGTTGTACTGCAGTTAAATGTGTCTGTGTTGCCTGCGTTTGGAAATTATTATTTAATAGTTTAAATGCTCTTTAGTTCGGACTATCGGGATTAGGACCTCCTCTCTACCAAGATGGCCACCGCATTTTCAGGGGAAATTCCGCCGGCGACTAAGGGGTGCGCGCGCGCGCGTCCATCACACACTCAAGTCGGAGGTAGCCTAGTAAACAAGCATTGGAAATGCAATAGGTCTCGCATTAGAAAAGTTGGAGTTATTGGTCTTGTAAATGACATATTTTATTTATTTGTTGGTTTTTAAAATTGCTAAATTGATGGCTTTGTCATTTACAATGCCAATAGTTATAACTTTCGCGAATGTGACACCTATAGCATTTGGAATGCAACATGTTTTGTATTTACGTGACTTAGATGGCAGCTCTGGTTGTTAGGCCACATCTCTAGAGAGCAGGAGAGTGCAGCAGGGGAGAGAAGCACAGCAATGCAATAGGTCTCGCATTAGGAAAGTTTGAGCTATTGGTATTGTAAAGGACACATTTTTTATTTATGTGCTTGTTTTGAAAATAGCGAAATTAATAGCTTTGTTATTTACAATGCCAATAGTTTTATCTTTCGCAAATGTGACACCTATTGTAACACAATATGTGTTGTGAGGGTGAGTGAGGGTGAGGGTGAGGGGTTGAGGGTGAGGGGTTGAGGGTGAGTGAGGGTGAGGGGTTGAGGGTGAGTGAGGGTGAGTGGTTGAGGGTGAGGGATTGAGGGTGAGTGAGGGTGAGGGTGAGGGGTTGAGGTTGAGTGAGGGTGAGGGTGAGGGGTTGAGGTTGAGTGAGGGTGAGGGGTTGAGGGTGAGTGAGGGTGAGGGGTTGAGGGTGAGTGAGGGTGAGGGGTTGAGGGTGAGTGAGGGTGAGGGGTTGAGGGTGAGTGAGGGTGAGGGTGAGTGAGGGTGAGGGGTTGAGGGTGAGTGAGGGTGAGGGTGAGTGAGGGTGAGGGGTTGAAGGTGGGTGAGGGTGAGTGAGGGTGAGGGTGAGTGAGGGTGAGGGGTTGAGGGTGAGTGAGGGTGAGTGAGGGTGAGGGGTTGAGGGTGAGTGAGGGTGAGGGGTTGAGGGTGAGTGAGGGTGAGGGGTTGAGGGTGAGGTTGAGTGAGGGTGAGGGGTGGAGGGTAAGGGGTTGAGGGTGAGTGAGGGTGAGGGTGAGGGGTTGAGGGTGAGTGAGGGTGAGGGGTTGAGGGTGAGGGTGAGTGAGTGAGGGTGAGGGGTTGAGGGTGAGTGGGGGTGAGGGTGAGTGAGGGTGAGTGAGGGTGAGGGTGAGTGAGGGTGAGGGTGAGTGAGGGTGAGTGAGGGTGAGGGTGAGTGAGGGTGAGGGTGAGTGAGGGTGAGGGGTTGAGGGTGAGTGAGGGTGAGGGGTTGAGGGTGAGTGAGGGTGAGGGGTTGAGGGTGAGGGTGAGTGAGGGTGAGGGGTTGAGGGTGAGTGAGGGTGAGGGTGAGGGGTTGAGGGTGAGTGAGGGTGAGGGGTTGAGGGTGAGTGAGGGTGAGTGAGTGAGGATGAGGGGTTGAGGGTGAGTGGGGGTGAGGGTGAGTGAGGGTGAGGGTGAGTGAGGGTGAGGGTGAGTGAGGGTGAGTGTGAGTGAGGGTGAGTGAGTGAGGGTGAGGGTGAGTGAGGGTGAGTGAGGGTGAGGGTGAGTGAGGGTGAGGGTGAATGAGGGTGAGGGTGAGTGAGGGTGAGTGAGGGTGAGGGGTTGAGGGTGAGTGGGGTTGAGGGTGAGTGAGGGTGAGTGAGGGTGAGGGGTTGAGGGTGAGTGAGGGTGAGGGGTTGAGGGTGAGTGAGGGTGAGGGGTTGAGGGTGGTTGAGGGTGAGTGAGGGTGAGGGGTTGAGGGTGAGGGGTTGAGGGTGAGTGAGGGTGAGGGGTTGAGGGCGAGGGTGAGGGGTTGAGGGTGGGTGAGGGGTTGAGGGTGGGTGAGGGTGAGGGGTTGAGGGTGGGTGAGGGTGAGGGGTTGAGGGTGGGTGAGGGTGAGGGGTTGAGGGTGAGTGAGGGTGAGGGGTTGAGGGTGAGGGGTTGAGGGTGAGGGGTTGAGGGTGAGTGTGAGTGAGGGTGAGGGGGTGAGGGTGAGGGGTTGAGGGTGAGGGGGTGAGTGAGGGGTTGAGGGTGAGGGGGTGAGGGTGAGGGGTTGAGGGTGAGGGTATGAGGGTGAGGGGTTGAGATGGGTTCATATAAGGTTCCAAAGGCGAGGCCTATTGGCTATGCCAGTGCTTGTTTTATTATTACAGTTTTCTGTTTTATTTTTAGCAGTATTTGAATCACGAGTTAATTTCCCTGTAACTGTCTGACACGAACCTCGAACAATTATATGAGCTATGTGCATGTTGTACTATTTTGGAAATCTTGAAAAACTCAAATAACAGATTCAAACAAAAAAATCACTACATCGTTACGTGCTTCATGTGCAGATTTTTAACCCCACATCCTACTGCCTTGAGTCTATTGCGCGCGCTGTTCCAAGCTGTGCACGTCAGCCTCCTGAGACATTTGTGTACCAATGCGTGCCGTCATGGTTGTGTGACGTTTTCTCCGTGCATGCTGGGAATGTCACACACGCTCAGTATAATGTGCTTGAGTAGAGTGCGCTAAATATAGACAACCTTTCACTGCTCACACAGTTTATTATTGCAACAGAAGCTTATATGCAGGAACGCATTGAGGCAACTTTCAAGACTTAACTAGCTTTGAGGTGTGTTTCCTCTGCTTGTTTCATTGTGAAAATTATTTGACTTGTTAAAGTATGGCTTCAAATAAGTTATTTAATCATTAACCCAGTCCATTTCTCCAGATTCCTGGTAAACCACAGGTCAAATGGCAACTGTGATTTAGAGCATATGAGAACTGTATTATCGCAAATGATGGAAAAGATATCTCACCTGAAAGAAAAACAAGAAAGGAAACAAGACGGAAGGCATTGCTGTGGGGAGTGGGGGGGGAGGAGAAATGCACACGGCGGGCAGGGGAGGGGGCGGAGCGGGGAGAGCGGCATGAGGGTGTGAAGCAGCCGGGGCCTTTGAAGTGAAGCTAAGCTTCACTTCAAAGGTGTGGGAGGAGTGCGGCTGAGGGAACAGACGGCGATTTGGTGATGTGCACGCGCATTTTAGGTCAATGCGCTTGCGCATTGACCTAAAAGCCACGGGCACAGCACCAAATCGCCACAGTTAGGTAAACTTTGTTTAAAGCCCTATAGTCTCGCTTCTCTCAATGAGCATGCGCATTGATAGGTCACGAGACCTAAAAATATGATAGATACTATCCGCTGTCAGGGCTGAGGCTGCTGTATACAAGACTTCGGTTCTGGTTTAAAAATACCAGAAACGGGAACTTCTACAAGAACGTCAGCAATTTATTGATTTTCTTCGGCGTAGCAGTTTTAGTGACAAAGAAATAGAAAATGTTGTTAAAAGGAAAATGCTGGGCAAAGAAATAGAAAATGTTGTTAAAAGGAAAATGCTGGGCGTCTCTCTGACAGACAAACAAAACATGCTTTAAGCTAAAAAAAAGTATTTTGCAGAACGCCTGCCTTTATTCGGTTAGCTCTGATTTTTGAAAGATAGGTTTCAGTACTCTCCTGAATGAGGCAGGTGTCTCCAACCACTGGATTGCGAGCTAAGAGCACTTCCAGAGTAGCACTCAGCCTTGAATTTTTAAATAAGCACAGGGGCACATTTCCCCGTTAAAGTTAGGGGAAGGCTGTGTTTATTTTACATTACCATCATCCGATTGCTGATAGCAGGACCTGATAATAAGCAGCAAGCACTCAGTCAGATTTAGGTTGCGGCACAGAGTTTGAGGACTGAATTACTGAGGTATCAAACTTAAATAAAAGTCCTTGTCAACTCCGTATTTGAGCATGAGAACACAATGTTTCTGAATGCCTTTAAAATGGGAGAAAATTAAAATGAAAAGTTACCTTAATGATCACGTTAACTCTTCATTTTAATTAGTTCCCATATCAAAGTGTTGCATTTACAAACAGCAGGCCTCTTGCTCCCAGGCAGTGACCAATAGATACTGTGCCATATTTATAACCGAAAAAATAGTCACTTTTTTCAACGGCAAAAAAAAAAGAAAAGCGAAGAAAAATGTTTCTATGAAACATTAATGGGTCTATTAGTATGGCAGGCAGATGGCTACCCCCCAAACAGTGGTGGCGATCCGCCCGCCATTACACAACGCCCGAATGCCATACAACGATGGCAGGGGTACCGTGGCGGACGGGAAGACCGCCCGCTGTTTTTCTGCCGGGCGACGAGTTGACCACACCGCCATCCATATTATAATGCAGGCGTTGCCACCATGGAAAAGCATGGAATGTCTTCATGTTGGGACCCGTTGCAGGCCCCCAGGGTGTAGGGGGGTGGGGTGTGCACATGGGGGGTACCATACCCCCAGCATTTGCATGCACAACGTGGCAGGCATCGCGCGGTGCCTTTCACGTGCATGCAAATGCACAACATGCCTGTTTGACATTGTGTTGGGTGCTGAATCCGCCATGGTAATAGACCCCTAAGTCTTAATGTTTGTCTCCACTTTCAATTATGTCTTAATGTTTTATGAAGCATGTTTCTTCACTTCCTCCCATTTAAATAAATGGCTTTATTTTTCTGTTATAAATATGGCACCGTCTACATGCCACTGGAAGGATGATGCCACTGTTTGTAAATGTGACACTTGGAAATGGGAGAACATTTAAATGATGGGTTTTATGTAATCCATATAAACATAGTTCACTCTTTAGTTTAATGTTCTCCTATTTCAAAGTGTTGCCTTTACATTCAGTAGGCAGCTTGCTCCCAGTGGCTGGTAGACACAGTAGCATATTAATAACTGAAAAATACATCCATTATTTTACGTTGGAGAAATTTAAAGTGCAGAAAAATGTCCATTTTCTGAAAAATTTTCTGCACTATAAATTTTTCCCATCTAAAAAAACAGTTGTATGTTTGTGTTATACATGTAACAGTGCCACATATGGTAACAGGTATGTCGTTGTGGTATGTGTATGTTTCATAGCCATGTCTCAATAAAGTTTCCTTGTTCTGTTGCCATGGTTTACTCAGAATGTATGATGTCAGTTTGGAATACTGTTATGTCAGATTTAGATTCTAAGGCAGAAGCGGTTGGAGTTGGTGGATACAGGACGTCTTACTGCTGTGCACCAGTGGGTCTTTACTGGTTTATGTAATAAACCTAATTTTACTTGAACTACCGACTCTATTACCTCTTTACAATGGCGACGGGTTGTTTTTGAATTTAGAGACCCACTGTGCACATATTTCTTTTCTATTAATTTTATTCGACGTTCCTGTGTTTCTGGATTGAGGAATTCTACTTGAAGATTTTGCGGTATCTTCATTCCTGCATCTACTACTTTCCTAAAGGAATTCTTGAATTTAAGGTACTGTTATTGAGCTTACTTGCTGTTGCTGTTGCTGTGTAGAGACGTTGCTCGCGCATCGTTTGAATTGCGCTCGAGCGGATCTCTCGTGCGAGCATGCATCCTCTGGCTGGAGTTTCCTTGTGATGTCTGTAGCGTTCTCTTGTGCGAGGACACATCCTCTGGCTAGAGCTTCCCTGTGACGTTTGCAGCGCCCTCGCTTTGACGTCTTCTCTTCAACTAGTAAGCGGGGTCTTTACGCACGCAAATCACGTCTCGGCAGCCATATTGGATTTCTCGAAAAGACCTTACCGGAGTTTTTAAAGCATTTCCTGGCAGTGTTTCACACGCTATGACCTTCGTAATTTATTTCAGTGCATTTCAGTGATTTCCACACTTGTTAAAGATTTATACAACTGTTTTGTGCATTTCAGTGACGTGCACACTTTAACTTTGTCTTCAATTTTTTATTTTACTTGACATTTTTATTAAGAGCTTTCTTTAAAACGTTTTATGTGCATTGAGCTTTTCAGTGACGTGCACACTTATTACAAAGTTAATTTATTATGGCTGCTTCACAACTCTGTAATCCACCTGCAATTTGTTTACAAACTCCTGGTAAACCTAAATTGATATGGGAAAAATGGTTTGACACATTTGAGAATTATCTTTTAGGTATTGATGGTGTTAAATTCTCGCCTGAAAGAAAAAAAGCGATTCTATTCAGTTTTCTTGGTACAGCAGCCATTGATATTTTTAAAAACTTAACTCCCATAGTTGGTCATGGTGAAAAATGGGACGTTTATAAAGAAGCAACTGCGAGATTATGGAAACAGTTTATGGATGAACCAAATGTAATGATTGAACGTCATGCATTCAACAGAAGGAAACAACACATGGATGAGTCTATTGAGGACTATGTAGCTGCTCTCAGAGTCTTAGCGGCAGACTGTGATTTTGGGGCTAATATTAATTACTGTATTAGGGATCAATTTGTTTTTAATTGTGAGTCCAAGAAGGTACAGGAGAGACTATTAGCTTGTCGTAACCCTACCTTGGAAGAAGTTTTAGATATTGCTAAAGGGATCGAAAGGTCTATTCAATCAGCTAAAGCAATATCAAAAGATGAGCTCAATGTCTCTTTTAATGTGTGTGCCATTCAATCTGGGCAAAGATTGTTTAAACCAGGAGTTATAAAAAGTGGTAAACTGAGTTGTTTTAGATGTGGCTCGAAAACACATCTTGCTAATTTTCCTGATTGTCCTGCTTTAAAAAGAAAATGTTTAAAGTGTAATAAGATTGGTCATCTTCAAAGTTTATTCAAAACTTTGAGACCTTCTACTAAAGTTTCTGTAAGTGCTATTTCAAATGTTGAGGAAGATTTAGATAACTTCCTTTTAACGTTGTATGATCCATGTTCTGAATGGTCTATTTTTAATGTTAACTTACCTTTTAAGGCACCTCTAGGTATAGTCCAAATTGGTAAAGTAAGTTTGGATGTCATGGCAGATTCGGGGTCACCCATCACTATTTTATCCGATGTTTTTTTCATCAAAATTGGATTGGTATTGATCTTAAACATACTGATATCAAATCAAAAGCTTTTGGTAATTTTGATATCAAAATGTTGGGGTATTTTGAAGACAATCTAGAATTTGAGGGTAGGAACATTTTTACCAAAATATATGTTGCTATTGATGGAAAAAATATTGTTGGGTGGTACGATCTAGGCAGATTAGGAGTCATGTTATGTCCTGGTACTGACACTCCGATTAGATTGAGGGACATTTCTGTTAATTTAATCAATTCAGAAAATCCTGTTGTTGACTCTATTCTTGCCAAACATAGTGCTGTTTTTCAAAATAAGGTGGGCCAAGTTAAAGGTTTTGCTCACAAGATCAAGCTCAAAGATGGAGCTATTCCAATTCAGCATAAAGTACGGATTGTTCCATTAAGTGTTAGAGAAAATTTGAAGTTACATTTGGACAACTTAGTGAGTGAAGGTATAATTGAATCTACTGATAGCTCTGAATGGATTTCGGCTATCGTTATTGCACTTAAAAAAATAATGAGTTAAGATTGTGTGTGGATCTTAGATCTTTAAACAAAAATATTGTTGTTGAAACCTATCCACTTCCCAGAATTCAAGAATTATTAGCTGCTGTCAATGATGCTAAATATTTTTCTGTCATTGACTTGAAGTCAGCTTATCATCAGGTGCTACTTGATGATTCTTCCAAAGATTTGACAGCCTTTGTTACACCTTTTGGGGTTTATAGGTTTTTAAGACTTCCATTTGGCCTGGCATCAGCTGCAAGTGTCTTTCAGATACTTGTAGAAACTCTTTTTCAAGGTATTAAAGGTGTACAACCGTTTCAAGACTATATTTTAATTTTTGCAAAGACTTGTGAGGAACATCACAGTATTTTAGAGTCTGTGTTAAATATTCTTGAAACTAAAGGCATGACAGTTTGCAAGGACAAATGCAAATTTCTAGTTAAAGAAATTGATTATTTAGGTCACAAAATTTCAAGTCGAGGTATTTTTCCCAAAGATGATTTAGTGAATGCTTTAGATAAAGCAAGTAAGCCATACAATAAAGATTCTCTACGTTCCTTTTTGGGACTTGGAGAACACTATGCCAGGTTTGTAAAAGGATATGCCTTAGTAGTTGAGCCTTTGAGACAATTGCTTAAAAAAGGTACAAAGTTTGTGTGGACACAAATACATGATGAGGCGTTCAATCAAGTAAACAAACTTATAGCACAGGCACCAGGTCTTAACACATTTGATCCTAATGGTAATTCATTTGTTACAGTTGATGCTAGTGCCATAGGTCTAGGCGCAGTATTTACTCAGTTGGTTAATGGCAAGGAGAGAGTCATTTCTTTCATTTCTAGAGGAATTAGAGGAGCAGAAATGTTTTACAGCACTATTGAAAAAGAGGCCCTTGCGTGTGTATGGGCGGTTGAAAAATGTAAGAATTTTTTGTGGGTTCGTCCTTTTGTTCTTGTCACTGATCAAAAACTGTTAGACCTGACAGCCCTTCATAACCTTTCATTTTGATGTCCACTGGGAATTTTCGGCGTTGACCTGGGGGTTAGGTGCTCCTTGACACCATGCTGCCTCACAGACCCAGAAATCCCTCCTTTTCTGAGGGAAAGCCTAGTTGCCTAAAATGGTGGACAGTAACTGCCATAACGGACACTTAGGGAGAGGGACCCATAGATTAACAAAGAGAATCTAGAACCTTCTGGCCTATTCCAGACATTTAGGGCTAAGGGTATAAAAGGCCAACTGTGGGGCAGCCATTTTGTCATACTGAGAGAGAGTCAGCTGGAGTGTAGGCTGTGGCTTAAGGTGGGGGTAGGATATTCAGAGGGTTGACCTCCCACTCTAGGGTTGCCTTCTTACTGCTTCACCGCCCTTCTCCCTTGTAGCTACAGACCTGTCCCTGCCACGTTGTGTTCCGGATGACCCTGGACACCTGACCCTATCAAAGCCTGGAGAAGGGAATGGGAATGGTCAGGGAAGACTGAACTGAGCGGTAGTCTACCCTGTTGTCCAGTGAGAGAGCCTTATTAGAAAACTCTGAGGGCGTTTTTCCCGAAAGGTGGAAGGACCGTAGCTGAGAATCCGAGCTCTTTTTCCCTTCCCCTTCTTTTATTCTCCTTTCGAACTAAGGCCCTACTTGCTCCACACTGTACCCCATTGACCCCCTCTCACCTGAGGTAGAGACTGCCAAGTCGAGAACAGTTACACTCACGAGGGAGTGGGGTGTTCAATTCAGGAGGCTGGGGCAGTGCCGGAGGGTAGCGTGGCCGTGAGATAGGAGTCGCCGCAATACTGCCCGGGCCTGGTGAGAGGAGCGTTAGACACTGCGAGGAGAAGGCGCCTGTGGGAGGTCACATGCCGTCTCGGAACTGCGCAGGCTCAGCGAAGCGAACGCTAGTCCCGGGGAGGGGCGGAGCGGTGTCAGGCGGCCTGTTGTGACTGAGCAGGATCAGTCTAGGAGCCACTGGTCCTCGGCGCTTGGAGCCACTGATTCTCGGCGCTTGCCCAGAGGTGCCGCTTTACCAGCGGACGGCGGAGGCAACGCGCTGTGAGGAAACGAGTGTGGCGCGGTCGCCGATTCTCCTCAGCCCGTGCAGCCTTCCCACAGCGCCAGCTCTGTGACCGAGCGGCCGGACCTGTGGGCGAGGCCTGGTTGAGGTCGGACCGAGGCCTGCAAGAACTCCTGATTTCCCACCGCTGTCCGAGACATTGGCCACAATGGCCCAACATCTAAAGTAAGGAGCGAGCTGGGGGTAGCGAGAGAACTGGGAACCACCACCCGAAGGTCCTGAAGGGTAGTTCCTTTCTTTCTTCCCAACTAGAGAATTGAGTAGCCAATCCGGGAAACCCTTGAGACACCTACAAGGGGGAAGAGCCCCTAAGCTTATGTGAAGGCTGTGTTTGACCGTGAGTTGCTTAACCCTTTTATTACAGGGGTGGAGGAGGAAGCCTTCTGTAAGGTCAATTTGGCAAGTAACTCTTGATCTGTAGTGAAGCAGGAGAAATAACTATTGCTCTTTCCTCTAGGAAGTTACCAGAGAATGCTTGTATCTTTGTAGTTGACAGACTCTATTCTGTGTTGTGCCAAGATCTGATTTTCTAGGAGGTCAAGTGTGCTAAACCTGGAAAACTATTCTGCTTAAAGAGTCCAAGATTTATTGTGCATAACGTGCATCCTGGTTATTCAACTGGGAGCCCTTTTTCTTGCCCCTACCTAATGTTAAACTGTGAAGTGATTGATCAACTCTTATCATTTGGGGAAATAAGTATATCTCCAATTAGAATGTATGATGGAGCTCTAACCGTTACAAAGAAATTGATACAGAAATATTTGATGTAAACTGTAACCAAACTGTCAGAGGAGATAAAGTAAAAGCAAAGCAAATTATTTTGATAAACCAGTACATATTTTCTTAGAAACTTGGTGTAGTGTCGTTTTTGAATGGAAGGATGCTGAGTTACTGTGAGGGTGTGACGCAAGCTTAACCTTGATGTCTTCGGATTAGTCCTTCCTACTCTGTGCCAGGCTCCCCTAGATGAACTGGAACCTCCCAGGTCCAACATATTTGGTGTCCAGCGGTGGGATGAGAACTGTGCTTGCGTCCACTCTATAGTAACCTAGTGTACTCCACAGGCCTACACCTGGAGTTTTCTCCTTGCGGACTCCCTAATTATATTTTTGTTTTCCAAATTTACTCCTGGTGGTGGGTGGAGGTAGCTTCTAAAGTGTCCTCTAAATTAATTCCTTCTGAGTGGCTGTGATGGAGCAAGATTTTGCACGTTATGCAACTTGCTCGTTTTCATGAACCTCAAGTAACCATAATATAATAATTCAACCTGTTTGTCTTACTAATTTCCCTTTATTCTGACATTTGGGGGTATCCGAGAGATGCTTGCATATGTGTGTATTAACCTTAACGACGCTTGTCATTAAAATGGCCGCGGCTTAGCGGGGTTTTCATCTGCGCATGCGTCGGTCACAATCACGTGACGTGACGTACTCGCAGTTCTGGTGGGAATCTTTTGCACTTGCGCATTAGCATTAAGATGGCTGCTTTGTGTCTCACATGCAAATGCTTGTGCTGCTGCTTTTACGGTGCTGTTTCGTGAGCCTCTAACACTAATGCTATAGTTATTATAAAATAAGGGGTATAGAGTAGCTATTCACGGTATACAGTGTATTCATTTTTTCCTTGTATTTCTAATTTGTTTTCGCTTACTTTTCATGTATCGTATACATGGGCCTGGGAGGGAAGAAAACCCCATCTTAGAAGTCCCTACTGCGCATGTCATCCTGGCAGAGGGAAGAAAACCTTGAACAGTGGAACTCAGCCAGCTGGCAGCCACAGCTAAGATGCTCCTGAGAGAGTGACCTGCGACCCAGCAGAAAGAAGCTGAAATGTCCTGCAAAAGATAAATTTTTACATGTTCCATTGTATTCTGTAGAACTTCTCATGGGAACCCCAAATTCAATAGGCGGTCCCAGAGTATGTAAATGGAGGCTTGAAAAGGTGAAATGTGGTTGGTGTGTTGACCTATCCTACTTGTGGACCAATCGAAATTAGGGATTCTTACACTTGCAACATTTGGGGGGTGTTACACTGACCTAAAAACAGTATAACTAGCCTAGGTTTAGCTAGAGAAGTTGTCCGACTTGTCCGAATAGCTGACCTGTCACTGACCCAACGCACTCAATAGGTGACTTGATACAGAGGGCTGCGGAGCACTCTGTCCGAAATTTCCATAGACTCAAGGGTTTTGTTAAAGAAACCTTAAGTGCTGGCGGAGCACTTTGCTGGGGAGATCGATAACCCAATCGGGGTTCTGACTGATAGCTGCAGAGAGGGTGGAGCGCAGGCATTGCTTCCGAACTGCGGGTGCTGGTCTTGCCTTGGTGGTCCTGTCCTGATCCTAATCTGGGTTTCCTGTTCTGTCCTGGGGTGTCCATTCTGCACCTGCTGACCTACTAATGACTGTCCTTTCTTGGGGTTCCTCCCGTCCATAACTGACCCGTGGCCAGGGTTGGTCTTCACACCACTTTAGGTAAATATAGTGCTGAAAATCTACTCTGCACCTTCTATATTTTTCCTCTCTTTTGCTTTAATAAAGTCATACTCTTGCAGTTGATTTTCCATGCTTTTCGCATCTCTGAATGAACCAGCCATACATAAATTGTCGTTATTCTAGCACGTTCCTCTTTTTACCCATCCTTTAAGTTCATTTCCTTTTCAGGTCATAATATATCGATGTTCCTTGTTTTACCCATCTTTTAGTTTGATTCAAGTAATTGCACCAGTTTATTAGTATGGTCTATTTGCACCTTACCTGTAGTTCCTCTTTATGGGTAAATATTTCACTGTGAAGTTCTAGTATGTTCTTTATTTTTCCCCGTCCTTTAGTCTCCCTTTACTAAGTTAAAATTCTGAATTGCTGCCTAGCATGTTCCTTGTTCTGACCTTACTGTAGACTCATAAATGGTTGGTTTGATCTATTTCCTTTATGGATACGTGCTCTTTGTAATTCTGGTTATCGATTGCTTGCTTGTTGTAAACCTCATGTTTTCTGAGCTTGAAGAATTTTAGATAAAGGTTTTCAAATCTTCTTGAGTTTGTGGTTATTATAAAAGTACAAAATAGAAAATATAAAGTATAAGTATTTGGTGTCTGCCTTTCTTTTACAGCTAGCTCCCTGATCCATTGTGATCTTAGGTACCCGTGACGGTGGAATGGTAAGTCGGGTACATTGGAAATAAATAGGAAGGAACAAGGGATGCTGGTAGTAGAGTGCATGGTCACCCGATTAATAATATGGTAAATTGAAGTTTTATGGGCCCGATACGTATGTGGTAAATTGTTGGCCGGGTGACCTGCGCGCTCTATCAGTATTTTTCTGGTAGCAGAGCTATGGTTAGGGACTAGTTAAAGTCAGGTAGGACTAGTTAAGAATGGTAGGTTGGATGCTGCTAAAAGAATTATTTGCTGCTAAACTGTGAACATTTTATTACTGTTAGATTGATCAATCACGTGAAATGTTTTTTAAATTGTTTTTCTTGCTGTTATATTGATATATGTTTTAACAAAAATCGTTAGTAAAGTATTACATGTGTGCCTGGAATCCCCGGGGAATTGAATAGCGAGTGGTGAGGATAATCCACTTCGCTTTGAGGTCATTGGCTCAAGGAAAATTGGTGCAGGTTAGGCGGAACTGGAAGCACTAATTAGGGTTTTCTGAATGTGTGTTTGAATAAATGATAGCAAAGAGTCCGCTGGCAAAACTTCTATTGTGAGATAACCTAGTAAGGGTCACACGGAAGGAGTAGCAGGGTCGTCTAAGCTTGATTGTTAGCAAAGGAGTTGGCTAGTGAAACTTTAGACTTAGTATATATCCCGGAGAGAAGTGGATGAGTCAAAGGAGTAACAGGTTCTCTAATGCTTAAGTGAAGGGTAGGCAGAAGAGACCTATCCGTAGTGTATGAAAAGTAAACGAAGAGGTTTACTTGCAGTGAAACAAATCTTTCCTGTCTAGACACTCGAGTACAGTGGCAAATGTTTCTACGTTGTAAACTAAATAACGCACTTGCACTTTAAGAAAGAAATAAAAGTTTCCGTTACCTTGTGAAGGAGGGAGTCAGTTGCGGAGCTGCTCTGACGTCACTCTGTGCCGCGCTGGGATTGGTAGAGACAGCGGGTGTGTAGCGGAGCTGGTATTGTAAAGGAGGGGTGAGCGCCGAAGCGTGGGAACTTGTCTCGCGAAAAGGCAGCGCACCTATTGGTCAGAAAATTTTGCAGCCACCGTGTTGATTGGTTGTAGAAAAATAAAAGACGCAATCGGATTGGAAGTGATTTTGTAAACAGAATCGCTTGCGAAAAAGTATATGTGGCATTCATATACCCCAGAAACTAGACCAGATCCTAGGTATTTTGGGTTTGGAAAAGATAAGTGGAAAGGTCGTAAAAGCGTCATGTACGGAGAAAAAAGGAAAATGACCATAGTAAGCAAAGTAAAGAATTATTTCAAAAGAGACAAGCCTATCAAAACTAGAGAAGGTGTTGTCATTCCACCACCTAATACTCCCGCATCTTTCATGATGTTTGATAAAGGGTACCACTCTTGTGTATGGTTGGAAAATTGGGTGGAATATACCAAAAATGACGGAATTTTGGCATTTCCGTTAGAGGGTACATTTAATGGCAGAATTCTGTTCAATTTAAGAACCCGAATGAACGATTTACATCCCAGACCCAGATTAACGCAGTACGAAGCCTTAGAGGAATGGGAGATAGAAGCTTTTGAAAGAGACAAGCCCCGAATGGATAAAGGGTTGACCAAATGGTATCCTAAAGTAAAACCCGAGACCCGAGAGAAAAGAATGAAACAGTGGAGGCAGAATATGATAGTAGAAGGACTGTATCCTATGATGGCAATGGGAGACCCGGTGGGAGGGAAAAAGACAGAAAAAAACAAACATTGGGTGAACAGTGGGGATTCAGATGACGATTTGTTGGATGACTTGTTTATGAAGAATCCACCTCCTTACAATGAAGGACGTAGATCCTCTAGTGTAGGGGATGCTTGCTTGAGACCTCCTTACCAGGAGGGGCCTAGACCTACAAATGTAAGAGACAGCTGTCTAGCACCTCCTTATCAGGAGATGCCGAGAGCTTTAAGCACAGGAAATCCATTTATGAAACCCAATTATGGTGAGGGACCAAGTATGACGCATCCAACTGCCCCGACCCTGACTCCGCAAATAATACCTGAAATAAGTCTGGAAAGAATACTGCAGGAGAGAGAGCAAGAGGCATTAATTAAACAAAGAACAGAATTAATTCAGAAAATCTCCCAGCTAAATACGAGTCCTGAAGCCCTGACCATCCCAGTAACTATTGGACCGGTCGTTCCTTTGTATAGGGATAAACAGGGGTGTCCCAAGACACCAATTATTACCCCGGCTATAGTACAGCCAAGAAAAGAGCCCTTAATTGTAGATGATCAGGCAAGTGAATGCGAATCTGTAATGTCCATAATGGATTTGCCAGTACGAGAGCTAGAAAGGGGTTCACAGAGAAGACACACTCATTTCAGTTCAGGAGAAATGCAGATTGAGTCAGCTTCTGGTACTAAACGTGCCACTGTAGTATCTCCTGAAGAAATCGAGAGATGGAGTCGAGAACTAGAGAAACAAAATTCCCCGTCAAGACCATTAGATATTTACAAATTAAGAATAGAATTGGAAGAACTGATGGCGGGAAATGTGGGGTTGGACAGACTAAATACCTTTTCTGAAGAAGAATTACTGTTTATCTGTAAGAGTCTTACCCGTAATACTAGAGTGTTTCATGAGAAATTAACAGACACTGCAGCTAGTATGGGAATAGATATTTCGAAATCAAAGCCCTTGCAGAAACCCTATAGAGCAGACTTTTCAGACAAAGATCTGGAAAATATGAATGTGTCAGGAAAGAAGGTACAGATCAAAGAATTGTTGAACGTACTGCAAAAGTGGGGAGAATTGGAAAAGTGGAAAGCCAGGTGGGCAAAGAAAAAGGAGGAGGTTAGGTCCAAACAGATGACTTCGGAGTATGTTCTAAAAGAAGCTGACAAACCAGAACAGTTATATCCCATGCGAGAGGTGCCAGGTGGAAAGTATGTACATGTTCCATGGTCCTGACAGGATATTGTGTCCTTTACTAATGACTTCCCGAAATTACGAGAGAAGCCTGTAGATTGGTACCGACAGGTTGAGAGATTCGTGAAGGTTCAAAAATGCCTGTGGAAAGATCTGGATGGGTTTTTTGATATTGTAGTCCCCGTAGATCTGTGGACAGAATGTAAAATTGCGGTTGATTGGCCTAGTAAGGAATACCCGAGGGACCCTATCACAGGGGCTCCTTCTGATGATGTAATGAACAAATACAATCAAGTAATGTTACATCTGAAAGGAAAGGTGCCTGCAAAGGAAACTGATTGGACCAGAATAGACAAAACTACCCAAGATAGGGATGAAACTGTGCATTCCTATTATGAGAGACTGTTGCAGGTGTTCAAAACATACAGCGGTATAGATAACATCGAGATGAAGGACATGACACACTTCATTTACAGGTTTGTAAACGGTTTAAGACCTGAAATTTGTCAATGGATCAAAGACAATAAAATCTGTTGGCAGTCTAAGAAAATAGATGAGGTTTTGCGCTACGCAAAGTACTGTGAAGATGAGATGGCTGACAAACGAAAAGCCTTAAAGGAAAAAGTCATGTGGGCACAAGTAAAATTAGCTGAGCAACAAGAAAAGCAGTTAAATAAAATGAATACAAATACCCAAACCCAAGGTTCTGGGGGTGGAGGGAAGCCCAAAGTAAAAATGAGCCGAGAGGAAGCTAAAAAGAAATTCCCCTGTCACGGGTGCGGACAGATAGGGCACTGGAGAGACGAGTGTCCTTACGCACAAAACAGTAACCCCCAAACTAATGATTTAAATCCACAGACGCAGAATGAAAAGCCACGAAAGACCCAGCAACAGGTAAAGACAAATCAGTTGCCCCGAGCACCTACACCGAACTTTAAGGGAAAAGCACAGCAGGGTGAAGACATAGAAATTTGGGGAGGAAAAGAGGATAGAAATGCAGCAACATCTCAGTTTTTGTTAAATGACACCTTCCTCTGTGATGAACCTTACTGACGGTGCCTGAGGGGGGAGGACAAGGAGTGCGTGCTTGGCGCCTCCTTGCCGGTAGACCAGTCAGGGCCATACATTGAAGGAAAGGTTGAAGGAAATGTCACCTTTCTATTGGACACTGGTGCTACCCGATCTACTGTAAGAACAGCAGACGTTCCAAACCTACCCCTCTTGGGAGAAGCGATCCAAGTAGTGGGCGTATCTAATCAATTGATTAGTACCCCAGTTACTGAGCCAATGGAGATTACAATAGGGAATTTCAAACAAATGCACAGATTCGTTGTCTGTGATACCAGTCCTGTAAACCTATTGGGACGTGATTTGCTGTGTAAAATGAACTGCACCATCTTTTGCACACCAAAGGGCGTCGAAATTCAAACCCTAGACGAAGATGGAATATACAAATTAATGTTAATAAGACCTGACGCAGAAATTAAATGACTGACAATACAAGACTTACCTGAAAAACTCCAACAGACCGTGAAACCAGAAGTATGGGACTTTACTGGAAAGGACGTAGGATTAATGGCAAATGTTGACCCAATTAAAATAGCCATAAAAGAAAATGCAGTTTACCCAATTACTAAGCCATACAAAATGAGTGCAGAAGTGAAAGCAGGAGTTGCCATCGAAATAAAAAGATTGCTAGAGGCAAATATTATACAAGAAGTGTTGAGTAGCCCATGTAACTCACCCATAATTGGAATCAAGAAACCTAGTGGTAAGTACAGGGTAGTGCAGGACCTGCGAAAGGTAAACAAAATTGTTGTTCCTTGCTGTCCTATTGTTCCGAACCCAGCAGTGATCCTGTATCAGATTCCCTGGAATGCTGAGTGGTTTACTGTAATTGACTTGTGTCATGCATTTTTTTCAATCCCATTGCATCCAGACAGCAAATTTATTTTCTCATTTGAATTCGACAGTCACGTGTTCGTTTGGAATCGCGTCCCTCAGGGGTACACAGAAAGCCCCTCAATCTTTAATCAGATTCTGAAAAAGTGCCTTGAGACCCTTATTTTGCCCGGAAAGTCAGTTTTGGTGCAATATATAGACGACCTCTTGGTGGCGTCTAAGAGTCAGAAAGACTGTGTTGTTGACACCATTGCCTTACTGAATCATCTAGGTGAAGGAGGACACAAAGAATCACCTGACAAACTACAGTTCTGTACCAATTCAGTAAAATATCTGGGGCACAAGATAGAGAAAGGTATCCGGAGAGTTACTTCAGAAAGAATTAGGATAATTCGAAATATGCAGTTACCAAATACTCAGAAAGAGATCAGAATGTTCCTTGGAGTTGTAGGATACTGCAGACAATGGATTGTGGGATTTGCAGTCCTAGCAAAACCATTGATAAAAATGACAAAGAAAGGAGCAAAGGATCCAGTGGAATGGGACGAGGAAAGCCTGACGGCATTTACTAAATTACGAGCATGTCTATGTACAGCCCCCGCTTTAGGAATGCCTGATTATTCGAAAGAATTTGCACTGTTTTGTGATACAAGAAACAATTGTGCATTGTCGGTCCTAACTCAAGAGCATGGTTTGACTAGACGTCCAGTAGCATACTTTTCTGCTACTCTGGATCCAGTGGCTGCTGGATTATCAGGATGTCTAAAAGCAGTGGCTGCAACTTGCATGAGTCTTGAACAGAGCGAATCCATTGTTATGGGACATCCTGTAACTGTATATGTTCCACATGCAGTTGTAATTTTACTGACCAGAACTAAGACTCAGTATCTCACCCCTAGTCGGCTGACTAAATATGAGAGGATTCTTGTAGGTGCTGCAAATGTGAACATTACTCGGTGTAACATATTGAACCCAGCAACCCTATTGCCTGAATCACTAATTGCAGAAGCAAAGGGAGAGGTCGAACATGACTGCATTGACCTAACCGAGTTTAGTACCAAACCACGCCCAGATATTAAAGAAATGCCCCTGCCTGTAGAAGATTATGAGCTGTTTGTAGATGGTTCATGTTTGAGACATGAGAATGGAGGCCTAAGTGCTGCCTATGCTGTAGTCACAGTATCTCGCGCTATAGAAGCATCCTATCTATTTGGAATAAAGTCTGCACAAGTAGCCGAATTGATCGCATTGGCAAGAGCCTGTAAAATTGGGAAAAACAAAAGAGTAACCGTATACACTGACAGTCAGTATGGTTACGGAGTTGTGCATGACTTCGGCCAATTGTGGCTGCAAAGAGAGTTCCTGACTTCTTCAGGTACTCCTATAAGAAATGGAAAAGTGGTACAGGAATTACTGGAAGCAATCCAGTTACCAAAAGAATTGGCAGTGGTCAAATGTGCTGCTCACAAATCTGGCAATGACAATGTGACAGTAGGTAATAACTATGCTGACCAACTAGCCCAACATTGTGCAAGACATCAAATGTCTGTCAATATAAAATTGGGGGGGCATGGAAACAGCTGCCAACATATGGTGTTTGAGGATGTGCCAACATGGGAGGAATTGAGAGAGTTACAAGGTACAGCAGCACCGAAGGAAAAGGGAAAATGGAGAAAGCTTGGTTGTCAACCTAGAAGCGAGGATGGTGTAATAGTTTGCCCTGATGGTATGCCTGTGTTGCCTAACAGTTTGCTTGCTCCTATGGCCAGACTAATACATGGAAATACACACATTGGTAGTGATGCCATGGTTCGTGTTTTTACGTAAACATGGTTCAATCCGAAGTTCAGGAAAGTAGCAGAGTCACTCTGCCAGAGGTGCTTGATATGTCATCAATACAATGCTGGGAAGAAAACAGTGGTTGAGATAGGAAAAATTGGGAAATCAGGAGGTCCTTTTTCAAGATTACAGATTGACTTCATTCAGTTGCCCCTTTGTAGAGAAATGAGATATGTCCTTGTCATTGTTTGCCTATTTTCAAAATGGGTAGAGGCTTACCCAGCCAAAAAGAATGATGCCATCACTGTAGCCAAGTTGTTACTGCGAGAACTAATACCTAGGTACGGGGTTCCAGTCACCATTGAATCAGACAGAGGTGGGCATTTTCAGAATGAAATAATTGGTCAGATCTGTGAAGCATTCAAAATCACACAAAAACTGCACTGTGCATATCGTCCAGAGGCTTCCGGAGTGGTGGAACAAATAAATGGCACTATCAAGTCGAGATTAGGGAAAATGTGTGAATCTTCTGGCATGAACTGGATAGAAGCTTTACCTCTTGTCCTGATGGGAATCCAAAGTATTCCAGACCGAAATACAGGCCTGAGTCCCCATGAGATCCTGATGGGAAGAGCAATGCGACAAGCATTGGTACCAGGACACAAACTAATAAGCATTTCTGATGATTTGGTACTTGAGTACTGCGAGCAACTGGGTGACCAAGTGCGTTCTATCTCTCACCAGATTGGGGAAGACACCGTCGCCAGTCCAGCAATTCCAGTCCATAAATTGATTCCAGGTGACTGGGTGGTACTCGAGAAGCACACCCGATCGAATTGCCTTGCACCGAAGTGGGGAAAGCCAAGACAGGTGATCCTGGTGACCACGACAGCGGTGAAGTGTGCAGGAGTACCAAAGTGGATCCATGCCAGTCATACGAAGAAGGTAACCGGAGAAGAGAGAACTGATGCTGAAGGTTGTCCAGCTGAGGGGTCTCCAGATGTTGGTCCTGAAGTAGCTGATGATGAACAACCGAGCACCAGTCAAGATGAATGGATCCCAGTGATCGACCTGACTGTTGATCCAATAAGAACCAGGAGCCAGACCTACCCAGACAGAGAGTGGGATAGTGAGGAGGAGATAGGAATAAAAGGAGAAAATCAGATCATTGAAATCCATGTTAAATCTGATGAGGAGGAAGGTCAGATAGGGACAGAACAGGTTATCGACACACCTCCAAGAACTCCTGAGATTGAAAAGGGACAGACAAGAATTAGGGAGAAAGTTAAAGCGGGAGAAAATCGAAGGTTCGAAGTGCTTGAACAGGAACAGACAGAAATAGACGAAAGTGTTCATGATACAGGATGCGAAACATCAAAAAGTCAAATTCAGTATTCACCTGAACAAGGCCAGCTTAGCACCCAGGCAGAAGAAACTGAAATAAGACCTGGGACTAGTCAGATAGAAAGAGAAAAGGAAACAGAAGCAGAAGTGCCAAAACAGAACGAAAATAAAAGGACATTAGACGAAAGCCCAACAACAGTGCCAGTTAAAAGACTCAAGAAGAAAAAGACAGAACCAAGGTACATTAAAAGACTGAGACTGAGACTGAAAACAGTGGAAGAGAAACTTGAGCAAAGGAAACAAGCTTCCAGTAAACCAGAGCTACCTGGAGAAAGCAGTAAGCGAAGAAGTGCCCGAATAAAAAGACAGAACGAAAAATACCAAGATCCTGAATGGACGTACCTGGTGTTGGAGGAGTTTGAGGATCTTGAAATAAGTGACGAAAGTGACGAAGAACAGACTACTGACCAGTCTGCCGAAGAAGACGAACCGACCTGAAATTGCATAGTGTAAGCTGCCTGTGCAAAGTTACAAAGAGGGGTGAAAAGCTTCTTTTTGAGTGAAAATGTCTGATTCAAATGTGAATGGAAGACCAAGACGAAGTTGTTGTAAAACATGCTGCCAAGTATGTTTATGTAGTGTAGCTATAGTACTGATCCTTTGGATAGGACTAACAATAACACTTCCTTCTATGATGAGCAAGAACCCAAGTCTGTACCCAAATAATAATTTACCTGACGACACGGTAGAATCACATACTAGAAAGACACCACGAAGAGTAGACTCATTGGACAAACCACTTAGTCTAAAACGAAGACAATTAAACTTAGAAGCACCAGATGAGGAAGGATTACACTTTAACAAAATTAAGAACAAGACGCATTTAAATGTTTTTGCAAACCTGTTATTGCATTATGTAGAAACTATGGAAATAGACGACTGTTATGTTTGTATGAAGCTACCTACTTCTGTAGCTGAAGGCGTGACTTATCATCACTTGCCACTAACATATGGAATTTCTTGTAGCATTTTAGCTAGCTTATTCTATAAAAGAGGACCTTTACAGTATTATTATTCAAACTCTGACGTGACATTTTCTGAACTTCCTGTTCGACGAAACCTGAACCCTGTACATACGACAAGGGACGTAGCTAAGTTCATGAGTGATTATTTTCTAACTGTAGGAAAAATTAATATAGATGATGCACACAAAAATAACCTGACCTGTTCTTTACATGAGAAGGAAAAGGAGTTTCTGGACATGGTAGAGAAGAGAAGAGAGAGTTTCCAAACGAAGGCCAAAGACAGGAACCATAAAGTTCCTAAATGAGCAGAAAATATGGGGAGCACCTCAAATGGTGGAGCAAATGCTGCTATGCTCCTTGATTTCGAAAAGAAGGGGAAGCTCTGTCTAAAAAGGGAAATGACTAGTTATTATAACAATGTTTTCATTGGTTCCAGTGAATGCGAACATAATTACAAGGTAATTGGAGGGTGGGGTTTCAAAGATGGGACAGAGCCAGCGTTTCCTGGAATTTATTTTATTTGTGGGAACAAGGCTTACTTCAAATTACCCGACCATTGGTACGGGAGTTGCTATTTTGGTATTGTATTCCCGAAGATATACCATGTGGGGAAAATCACTGGAAGCGCTGAAGAAACTAACAAAGTAGTACGCATTAGAAGAGAAACTGCTGGTGAGATTGTAGGAGATATTTTTAGTGCAATAATACCTGCAGTGGGAGTGGTTCTGAACTCAAACAAAATTTGCAAACTGTCAACAGTAGTAGATCGGTTATCGACCGACACTGCTGGAGGTTTCCTGATGGTCAATACCGAAAGGTTGCGATCAGATCAATGGTTTTACAAAACCGACTTGCCCTTGACACTCTATTGGCGAAAGAGGGTGGAGTCTGTAGAATGTTGAAAGCGCAACATTGTTGCACTTACATACCTGATAAAAGTGTGGCAATCCAAAGGTATGTAAGGAACATTACAAATTTGGAAAAAGAACTCAAACCACTGGAGGTTGACAGTGCATGGAAGAGACTTACTGATGGTCTCTCCGCTGTAGGTCATTGGTTTGCAAATTTAGGTAGGGGTTTATTGTTTAAGGTACTGATGCCAATTGCAGGAATAGGTTTTGTCATATTCCTCATATTTGTCTGTTGCAAATGTCGCAACCACCAAAAGAAATATACTGTGAATAGAAGAGGTGTGAAACGGAATGTGGATGAACTTGAATTAGAGGAAATGAATAATCAGATTTATAAAAGGGTGAAAAATTCTCACCCTAACAAAGAAACGAAAGAAAAATTGAATCGAATGTTGGAAGAGATTGAATTGGGTAAATTGTGAAAGTTGGCATCTGATTCTATTGGGTTTGTGATGATAGTAAATATCATCAAAGAGGGGATTGATGGAGCAAGATTTTGCACGTTATGCAACTTGCTCGTTTTCATGAACCTCAAGTAACCATAATATATTAATTCAACCTGTTTGTCTTACTAATTTCCCTTTATTCTGACATTTGGGGGTATCCGAGAGATGCTTGCATATGTGTGTATTAACCTTAACGACGCTTGTCATTAAAATGGCCGCGGCTTAGCGGGGTTTTCATCTGCGCATGCATCGTCACAATCACGTGACGTGACGTACTCGCAGTTCTGGTGGGAATCTTTTGCACTTGCGCATTAGCATTACGATGGCTGCTTTGTGTTCTCACATGCAAATGCTTGTGCTGCTGCTTTTACGCTGCTGTTTCGTGAGCCTCTAACACTAATGCTATAGTTATTATAAAATAAGGGGTATAGAGTAGCTATTCACGGTATACAGTGTATTCATTTTTTCCTTCTATTTCTAATTTGTTTTCGCTTACTTTTCATGTATCGTATGCATGGGCCTGGGAGGGAAGAAAACCCCATCTTAGAAGTCCCTACTGCGCATGTCATCCTGGCAGAGGGAAGAAAACCTTGAACAGTGGAACTCAGCCAGCTGGCAGCCACAGCTAAGATGCTCCTGAGAGAGTGACCTGCGACCCAGCAGAAAGAAGCTGAAATGTCCTGCAAAAGATACATTTTTACATGTTCCATTGTATTCTGTAGAACTTCTCATGGGAACCCCAAATTCAATAGGCGGTCCCAGAGTATGTAAATGGAGGCTTGAAAAGGTGAAATGTGGTTGGTGTGTTGACCTATCCTACTTGTGGACCAATCAAAATTAGGGATTCTTACACTTGCAACATTTGGGGGGTGGTACACTGACCCGAAAACAGTATAACTAGCCTAGGTTTAGCTAGTGAAATTGTCCGACTTGTCCGAATAGCTGACCTGTCACTGACCCAACGCACTCAATAGGTGACTTGATACAGAGGGCTGCGGAGCACTCTGTCCGAAATTTCCATAGACTCAAGGGTTTTGTTAAAGAAACCTTAAGTGCTGGCGGAGCACTTTGCTGGGGAGATTGATAACCCAATCGGGGTTCTGACTGATAGCTGCAGAGAGGGTGGAGCGCAGGCGTTGCTTCCGAACTGCTGGTGCTGGTCTTGCCTTGGTGGTCCTGTCCTGATCCTAATCTGGGTTTCCTGTCCTGTCCTGGGGTGTCCATTCTGCACCTGCTGACCTACTGATGACTGTCCTTTCTTGGGGTGCCTCCCGTCCTTAACTGACCCGTGGCCAGGGTTGGTCTTCACACCACTTTAGGTAAATATAGTGCTGAAAATCTATTCTGCACCTTCTATATTTTTCCTCTCTTTTGCTTTCATAAAGTCATACTCTTGCAATTGATTTTCCATGCTTTTTCGCATCCCTGAATGAACCAGCCATACATAAATTGTCGTTATTCTAGCATGTTCCTCTTTTTACCCATCCTTTAAGTTAATTTCCTTTTCAGGTAATAATATATCGATGTTCCTTGTTTTACCCATCTTTTAGTTTGATTCAAGTAATTGCACCAGTTTATTAGTATGGTCTATTTGCACCTTACCTGTAGTTCCTCTGTATGGGGAAATATTTCACTGTGAAGTTCTAGTATGTTCTTTATTTTTCCCTGTCCTTTAGTCTCCCTTTACTAAGTTAAAATTCTGAATTGCTGCCTAGCATGTTCCTTGTTCTGACCTTACTGTAGACTCATAAATGGTTGGTTTGATCTATTTCCTTTATGGATACGTGCTCTTTGTAATTCTGGTTATCGATTGCTTGCTTGTTGTAAACCTCATGTTTTCTGAGCTTGAAGAATTTTAGATAAAGGTTTTCAAAACTTCTTGAGTTTGTGGTTATTATAAAAGTACAAAATAGAAAATATAAAGAATAAGTATTTGGTGTCTGCCTTTCTTTTACAGCTAGCTCCCTGATCCATTGTGATCTTAGGTACCCGTGACGGTGGAATGGTAAGTCGGGTACATTGGAAATAAATAGGAAGGAACAAGGGATGCTGGTAGTAGAGTGCATGGTCACCCGATTAATAATATGGTAAATTGAAGTTTTATGGGCCCGATACGTATGTGGTAAATTGTTGGCCGGGTGACCTGCGCGCTCTATCAGCTGTCCCGAAACTCTCTTGGCAAAAATGGAATTCGCACTGGAGGAGTTAGAAACCTATAATGTGGCTCAACTCCGTGAATTTTGTCAACATATGGGAGTGTTCTTCAAGCGTGGTGCTAAGAAGGGGGAACTTCAAACCAGCTTGAGGGCGTGGGTGGCAGCCCACCCAGATGGGAAGGAGGAGGAGGAGACAGACAGGGAAACTGTCATCGGAGTGGATGTGCTGTTCCAATCTGAGAGGGAGAACTTACTGACAGGTCCCAGAACACACTCAAGAGAGGGCAGCAGTGTCTCAGCGAGAAGCTTAACTGAAGCCGAACTAGCGGACAGGAGGGAAAAAAGACAACTAAAATGGGAGTTATCCAGGTTGGAAAAGGAGAAGGAGGAGCAGAGGATGGCACACGAGTTGAAACTCAGGGAGTTAGATCTCAAGGCCCTGCAGATAGGGACCTCCAATTCTCCAAATGGTGGCAGCGAACCAAAGGATTTGACCAGGGAACCCAGACCTTATTTACCGAAGGACGTAGTTGCCATTTACAGCATAGGGGATGACATCGCCAAGTGGCTGGCTGCCTATGAGGTCTCCTTAAGAGCCCATGGGATCCTGGAGAAACACTGGGGGGGTGGCTTGTATAAGTACATGGCTCCTGCAGGGAGGGACACACTTTTGGCCCTAGAGCAGGGGGAGCAAACCCACTACCCCACCATGAAAGTGGCGCTAATCAGAAAGTTTGGATTGACTCCGGAAAAGTACCGTCAAAAGTTTAGGGGTAGTCACAAACTAGGCCCACAGAATTGGGTGGATTTCTTGGACTACGCAAAGAAGGCATTAGAGGGCTGGGTGCAAGGCAGCGAGGTAGGAGACTATGAGGGGTTGTACGACCTTATTCTCAAGGAGCACCTACTCGAGAAATGTTTTCCCGAGCTGCGTCAACACCTGGTGGACAGCAAGCTGACCAACCCCCGGAAGCTTGCAGAGGAGGCGGACATCTGGGCAAGTACCCGGGTGTCCTCAAAGGGGACTGGAGGGGATTCCCAAAGGACCGGACAGGGCGCCCCCCAGAAGAAAGAGGGGGGAGATAAAAAGCGGGAGTTCTCAAAAGGCCCCCAAAACAGTTTCCAGGGAAAGGGAACAGGATTCACCCCTAAGGCTAACCCGCCCCGAAACCCTCATCCTGGCCAAAGCCAGCAGCCAAGGGTTGTCCACTGCTTTGAGTGTGGTGGTGTTGGACATTATAAGGGAGATGTCAAGTGCCCAAAAAGACCACCCCCTCCCACCGGAAGAAAAGCCCCGGGAGTCGCTAGTGTAGTGCTCGGGGAGGAGTTGCCCTTAGATAAGGGGGGTGAGTGGGCGGGTGTCACCTTAGTGGGAGATCGGGAGAGGGTTCCTAAGATCCAGGTGCCCTCAAATACTGTAAAGTATGGGCAATGGGTCACCATCAATGGCCAAAGAGGGGAGGCTCTGAGAGACACAGGAGCCAGTATGACTATGGTAAGGAGTCAACTGGTGTCTCCAGAGCAGGTGATTCCACATGTACTCCACCCCGCCGCGATGGCTGACGGCAGACTGGGCCACTACCCTGTGGCCGAGGTTCCCTTTGAGTGGGAAGGGGTTGCAGGTCCACATCGAGTTGCCGTAAGCCCTGCCGTGCCAGTCGATTGTCTGTTGGGAAATGACATGGAGCACAATGCTTGGAAGGAGGTGGAATACCGGACTCATTCGGAGATGCTGGGCACACCTGACTGGGCCTGTGCTAGCACAAGGTCCGCGACTACCCGGAGGGGGAGTTCGCATGGGCTGGAGCCTGGAACAATGGCCCAGCCCGCTGCCAAAAAGGGAAAGAACCGAGGACAGGAGAAGCCTGCTTCGGCTTCCACGCCCCATGAGACAGATCGGCCACCTGCGGTGGTGGACCAGGAGTCTGTGGGGGGGGAAGTCGTCTCCCTGGAGGACCTACCTATCCCTGCTGAGTGGCATGTGGAGGGAGGGCCTACCAGGGAGGAGTTTTGTAAGGGCCAGAATGAGTGCCCTACCCTTGAGGGACTGAGGCGGCAGGCCGAAGCCCAGGCAGCAGGGAACGTTGCTGGGAACTACCATATTTACTGGGAGGATGGACTCCTCTACAGTGAACCAAAGGTACCTTTGCCCGGTTCATCACGGGCCTTGGTAGTCCCTCAACGCTACCGAGGCTTTCTTTTGGAACTGGCTCATGAAATTCCCTTGGCAGGACACTTAGGACAGGACAAGACCTTTGCCCGGCTTGTCCCCCACTTTTACTGGCCTCAGATTAAAGTGGCATCCGACACATACTGTCGGACATGTGTATCCTGCCAAGCTAGTGGGAAAACAGGGGTGAAGCTGAAAGCTCCCCTGGAACCACTTCCTGTTGTTAGCACCCCCTTTGAAAGGGTGGGCATCGACATTGAGGGGCCATTGGATCCGCCAACTACAGTTGGTCACAGGTTAATCCTGGTTCTGGTGGACCATGCCACACGGTACCCAGAGGCAATTCCTCTCAGGACTGTTACTGCACCTGTTGTGGCTAGGGCCCTGATGGGGATCTTTACCCGAGTGGGTTTCCCCAAGGAGGTTGTGTCCGACAGGGATACCAACTTCATGTCAGCATATATGCGGGCAATGTAGAAGGAGTGTGGAGTGACCTACCGGTTCACCACTCCTTATCACCCACAGACCAATGGTCTAGTGGAAAGGTTCAACAAGACCTTAAAAGGCATGCTAAGAAGTCTGCCTGAGAGCCTGCGGAGGAAATGGGACGTCCTCCTACACTGTTTGCTGTTTTCCTACAGGGAAGTGCCGCAGAAAGGAGTGGGCTTCAGCCCCTTCGAGCTTCTGTATGGGCATCCTGTGCGTGGACCTGTCAGCCTGGTGAAGGACGGATGGGAAAAGTCTCCCAGAAAGCCTCCCCGGGATGTGGTGAGTTATATGCTGGCCTTCCGGAGCCAAATGGCAAAGTTGTGGAAGCAAGCTTCTGACAACTTGGAAGCCAGCCAAGCAGTGATGAAGGAGTGGTATGACCACAACGCTCACCCTGTGGAGTTGGAGCCTGGCCAGAAAGTGTGGGTGATGGAACCTGGAGAGCTAGGTGCCCTTCAGGATCGCTGGACAGGTCCCTTTGAGGTGTTGGAGAAGAAGGGTAAGGCCACCTACCTGGTGGATCTTAAGACCCCTCGACAGCCCATACGGGTGCTGCATGCCAATCGCCTCAAACCCCACCATGAGAGGCCCGAGGTCATCTTGATGATGGTGACTGATGGTGCAGAGGAAGCGGAAAGCGAGCCTCTCCCTGATCTCTTCTCGTCTCAAGAAAAGGATGGGTCGGTGGAGGGAGCGATTCTCTCCCCATCCCTAACTCCTGAGCAGTGAGAGGACTGCCGCCAGGTATTGGAGCAGTACTCCTCGTTGTTCTCCCTTGTCCCGGGAAGGACCCACCTGTGTACCCATGATGTGGACACAGGAGACAGCCCCCCAGTAAAGTCTAAAACCTACAGGCTGTCAGACAAGGTGAAGGCCAGCATCCATGGTGAGGTTACCAAGATGCTGGAGCTGGGAGTTATTGAACCTTCTAGTAGCCCCTGGTCCAGTCCGGTGGTTCTAGTACCAAAAGCTGCCCCACCGGGCACCACTCCAGAACTGAGGTTCTGTGTGGATTACCGGGGACTGAATTCAGTGACCAAGACTGATGCAAATCCGATCCCTAGGGCGGATGAACTGATTGACCGGCTGGGAGCTGCCCAATATCTGAGTACCTTTGACCTTACATCGGGGTACTGGCAGATCTCCCTTACAGAAGGAGCAAAGGAAAGGTCAGCCTTCTCCACGCCTGAGGGCCACTACCAGTTCTGTGTGATGCCCTTTGGGCTCAAGAACGCCCCTGCCACTTTTCAGCGGCTGGTGAACCAGGTCCTCTCTGGAATGGAGGCTTTCTCCGCTGCTTATCTGGATGACATTGCTGTCTTCAGCAGCAGTTGGGAGGACCATTTGTGTCACTTGCAAGCTGTTCTCCAGGCCCTGAAACAGGCTGGCTTGACAATCAAGGCCAGTAAATGTCAGATCGGGCAGGGGTCGGTTGTGTACCTAGGCCACTTGGTGGGCAGGGGAGCGGTGCAGCCCCTCCAGGCAAAGATCGAGGCAATCATGGCCTGGGAGCCCCCCAAGACCCAAACTGAGGTCCGAGCTTTTCTAGGCCTCACAGGTTACTACCGTCGCTTTGTGAAGGGGTATGGCACTATTGTAGAAACAACCTTGACGGGTAGTATGGACTGAGGCTTGTCAGCAAGCCTTTGAGAAGCTGAAACAAGCAATGTGTGCAGCACCGGTCCTGAGGGCCCCAGATTTCTTCAGGGAGTTCATTGTCCAGACAGATGCATCAGAGCATGGCATTGGGGCAGTGTTATCGCAACTCAATGAAGAGGGCCTGGATCAGCCTGTTGTCTTCTTGTCGAGGAGACTGCTTCCCCGGGAACAGCAGTGGAGTGCAATTGAGCGGGAAGCCTTTGCAGTGGTATGGGCTCTGAAGAAGTTGCGGCCATACCTGTTTGGCTCGCACTTCCTGGTTCAGACCGACCACCGACCCCTTCGTTGGCTGATGCAAATGAAGGGTGAAAATCCCAAGCTGTTGAGATGGTCCATCTCCCTACAGGGAATGGACTTCCGGGTGGAACATCGGCCTGGAGTGGACCACGACAATGCAGACGGTCTCTCTAGGTATTTCCGCCTTAGTGATGAGGACTCCCAAGGGGTTGGGTAGCTCTCACCACTTTCAGCTGGGGGGACGCGTGTTAGACATGACAGCCCTTTGGGTGGTCCTTCCTGTCATTTATTTATTTTTGTCCCTTTTTTGCCCCTCATAACTTTTCATTTTTATGTCCACTGGGAATTTTTGGCGTTGACCTGGGGGTTAGGTGCTCCTTGACCCCATGCTTCCTCACAGACCCAGAAATCCCTCCTTTTCTGAGGGAAAGCCTAGTTGCCTAAAATGGAGGACAATAACTGCCATAACGGACACTTAGGGAGAGGGACCCATAGATTAACAAAGAGAATCTAGAACCTTCTGGCCTATTCCAGACATTTAGGGCTAAGGGTATAAAAGGCCAACTGTGGGGCAGCCATTTTGTCATACTGAGAGAGAGTCAGCTGGAGTGTAGGCTGTGGCTTAAGGTGGGGGTAGGATATTCAGAGGGTTGACCTCCCACTCTAGGGTTGCCTCCTTACTGCTTAACCGCCCTTCTCCCTTGTAGCTACAGACCTGACCCTGCCACGTTGTGTTCCGGATGACCCTGGACACCTGACCCTGTCAAAGCCTGGAGAAGGGAATGGGAATGGTCAGGGAAGACTGAACTGAGCGGTAGTCTACCCTGTTGTCCAGTGAGAGAGCCTTATTAGAAAACTCTGAGGGCGTTTTTCCCGAAAGGTGGAAGGACCGTAGCTGAGAATCCGAGCTCTTTTTCCCTTCCCCTTCTTTTATTCTCCTTTCGAACTAAGGCCCTACTTGCTCCACACTGTACCCCATTGACCCCCTCTCACCTGAGGTAGAGACTGCCAAGTCGAGAACAGTTACACTCACGAGGGAGTGGGGTGTTCAGTTCAGGAGGCTGGGGCAGTGCCGGCGGGTAGCGTGACCGTGAGATAGGAGTCGCCGCGATACTGCCCGGGCCTGGTGAGAGGAGCATTAGACACTGCGAGGAGAAGGCGCCTGTGGGAGGTCACATGCCGTCTCGGAACCTGTTGTGACTGAGCAGGATCAGTCTAGGAGCCACTGGTCCTCGGCGCTTGGAGCCACTGATCTTCGGCGCTTGCCCAGAGGTGCCGCTTTACCAGCGGACGGCGGAGGCAACGCGCTGTGAGGAAACGAGTGTGGCGCGGTCGCCGATTCTCCTCAGCCCGTGCAGCCTTCCCACAGCGCCAGCTCTGTGACCGAGCGGCCGGACCTGTGGGCGAGGCCTGGTTGAGGTCGGACCGAGGCCTGCAAGAACTCCTGATTTCCCACCGCTGTCCGAGACATTGGCCACAATGGCCCAACATCTAAAGTAAGGAGCGAGCTGGGGGTAGCGAGAGAACTGGGAACCACCACCCGAAGGTCCTGAAGGGTAGTTCCTTTCTTTCTTCCCAACTAGAGAATTGAGTAGCCAATCCGGGAAACCCTTGAGACACCTACAAGGGGGAAGAGCCCCTAAGCTTATGTGAAGGCTGTTTTTGACCGTGTGTTGCTTAACCCTTTTATTACAGGGGTGGAGGAGGAAGCCTTCTGTAAGGTCAATTTGGCAAGTAACTGTTGATCTGTAGTGAAGCAGGAGAAATAACTATTGCTCTTTCCTCTAGGAAGTTACCAGAGAATGCTTGTATCTTTGTAGTTGACAGACTCTATTCTGTGTTGTACCAAGATCTGATTTTCTAGGAGGTCAACTGTGCTAAACCTGGAAAACTATTCTGCTTAAAGAGTCCAAGATTCATTGTGCATAACGTGCATCCTGGTTATTCAACTGGGAGCCCTTTTTCTTGCCCCTACCTAATGTAAACTGTGAAGTGATTGATCAACTCTTATCATTTAGGGAAATAAGTATATCTCCAATTAGAATGTATGATGGAGCTCTACCCATTACAAAGAAATTGATACAGAAATATTTGATGTAAACTGTAACCAAACTGTCAGAGGAGATAAAGTAAAAGCAAAGCAAATTATTTTTATAAACCAGTACATATTTTCTTAGAAACTTGGTGTAGTGTCGTTTTTGAATGGAAGGATGCTGAGTTACTGTGAGGGTGTGACGCAAGCTTAACCTTGATGTCTTCGGATTAGTCCTTCCTACTCTGTGCCAGGCTACCCTAGATGAACAGGAACCTCCCAGGTCCAACACAAACCATTAGTGTTTATGATGGATGGAGTGAGGTCTGTGTAATGGGGCGGTTGGAGTGGGAGTAACAGAGTCTGAGGCTTTGATCAAGGATTTCAAAGAAGGCTTTATTTTTATGTAGGCTTTTCTTCTCCTGCTTGTCAGTGTTTCTCTAGCAAAAACTGCAGGATCCGTTATTATGTTCTTGAGGGGCTCCAGGGTGACTCTGCCGGTCAGGACATTGCCTCAGGGGGGTCCGACGATCCAGGAACCCAAAATAAACAGGGAGAGAAAAGAACAGAAAGACTGGGGTTACTGGGACGTTCGATCACGTCTCTCAGTAGGATCAGGTGTGAGGGGAAACCAAGTGCTTAGGTGTTTTGTACAGCTATTCCGGGTGCTCTAGTGCTCGTGAGGGGAGGGGTAGGGAGTTCAGACGGCTGTACAATATATTTACACTGGCGGGCGGGTTCCACTCGGCAGGCTGCAATCGCCGTCCCACCCAACCCGCTACCTTGCCCCGTACCTCTGAGAGCCACGCTCCTCCCGCGGGAGCGTGGCTGGGCGGTTCGTGGGGACGTTGGCCTCCTGGCTTGCTGTAGTCGCCTGGGCTCGTCTCGTCCTCTTCCTCTACGCTGTCCTCAAGGACCCTCGACCATCCACTCCTTCTCCGCTCGTCCAGACCTTGTTCCTCTGGGGATACGCCGTCCGTCCTCTTCCGGGTTCGTCCTTCTTTTGGCTCAGCTGCTCTAATGACGTCGGTGAGGGGAGGAGTCTCGTCACTCTGGAAGACGCTGTTAAAGGCGCCCAGTCCCTTGTCTTCTTCGTACTCCCAACGGTGTCCGCTTTCCTTAGTTTGCCAATCGTCCTCCAGGTATGTGGGGTCGCGCTGTGGAGAGGGGAGAGAAATGGGTGACAAGGGGACCTCTGACCACCAGTCCTGTTGTAGGTTGTCGTGTTCCGCAGAGGGACGTCCCGCCCCGTCACAGTCTGGTAATGCTTCATCAAGATTAGTGAGACTTATTGCACGCCTTCAAGAATTTAATTTTGAAATTAGGCACATTGCAGGAGGAAAAAATTTAACAGCAGACTGCTTATCTAGACTTCCTCCTGTGGATGTGGATGATGAAAAAATGATTGATTTGCATGAATGTGTTGTTGCGGTGGTGGATGCCATAGGTGATTGTGGGAAGAATATTTCTGAGAAGGAATGGTGTGAGTTTCTCAAACAAGATCAAGTGTTGACTAAGGTTAAAGAGTCTGTGGTTAATGGATGGCCACTGTCTAAAAGTTTGGATTCTAGCTTGCAAAGTTTTGCTCAGATTTCAAGTGAACTTACTATTGTGAATGATATGTTAATGAGGCATGATTTGTTTGTTCCACCTATGGGTATTAGGAATAAGCTTATTGTCTTGGCTCATTGTGGACATCTTGGTGTATCTGGTACTAAGATATTACTTAAAATGCATTATTGGTGGCCAGGGATGGATGCTGCTGTTGAACGTTTTGTGGATAATTGCAAGGTGTGTATTTGCTCGCATAAACATTGGAAAGTGTCTACAGAGCCTATGGGTTTTCAAGAGATTCCTCAACAACCTTGGGAGAAGATTTCCATAGATTTTGCTGGCCCTTATAATTGTTTGGGTAGAGAAAAAAGATTTCTGATTGTTGTTATTGACAACTTCTCCAAGTGGTTATATTACAAATTTGTTGAACATCCTAATACAGACATGGTTATAAGTTTTTTGGATAAGATTTTCCAAAAGGAGGGTGCACCAAAAATTATTATGTCTGATAATGGGGTTCAGTTTATTTCTGCTAAAATGCAGACTTTTCCTAAAAAGTTTGGAAAATCCCAAGCTGTTGAGATGGTCCATCTCCCTACAGGGAATGGACTTCCGGGTGGAACATCGGCCTGGAGTGGACCACGACAATGCAGACGGTCTCTCTAGGTATTTCCGCCTTAGTGATGAGGACTCCCAAGGGGTTGGGTAGCTCTCACCACTTTCAGCTGGGGGGACGCGTGTTAGACATGACAGCCCTTTGGGTGGTCCTTCCTGTCATTTATTTATTTTTGTCCCTTTTTTGCCCCTCATAACTTTTCATTTTTATGTCCACTGGGAATTTTTGGCGTTGACCTGGGGGTTAGGTGCTCCTTGACCCCATGCTTCCTCACAGACCCAGAAATCCCTCCTTTTCTGAGGGAAAGCCTAGTTGCCTAAAATGGAGGACAATAACTGCCATAACGGACACTTAGGGAGAGGGACCCATAGATTAACAAAGAGAATCTAGAACCTTCTGGCCTATTCCAGACATTTAGGGCTAAGGGTATAAAAGGCCAACTGTGGGGCAGCCATTTTGTCATACTGAGAGAGAGTCAGCTGGAGTGTAGGCTGTGGCTTAAGGTGGGGGTAGGATATTCAGAGGGTTGACCTCCCACTCTAGGGTTGCCTCCTTACTGCTTAACCGCCCTTCTCCCTTGTAGCTACAGACCTGACCCTGCCACGTTGTGTTCCGGATGACCCTGGACACCTGACCCTGTCAAAGCCTGGAGAAGGGAATGGGAATGGTCAGGGAAGACTGAACTGAGCGGTAGTCTACCCTGTTGTCCAGTGAGAGAGCCTTATTAGAAAACTCTGAGGGCGTTTTTCCCGAAAGGTGGAAGGACCGTAGCTGAGAATCCGAGCTCTTTTTCCCTTCCCCTTCTTTTATTCTCCTTTCGAACTAAGGCCCTACTTGCTCCACACTGTACCCCATTGACCCCCTCTCACCTGAGGTAGAGACTGCCAAGTCGAGAACAGTTACACTCACGAGGGAGTGGGGTGTTCAGTTCAGGAGGCTGGGGCAGTGCCGGCGGGTAGCGTGACCGTGAGATAGGAGTCGCCGCGATACTGCCCGGGCCTGGTGAGAGGAGCATTAGACACTGCGAGGAGAAGGCGCCTGTGGGAGGTCACATGCCGTCTCGGAACCTGTTGTGACTGAGCAGGATCAGTCTAGGAGCCACTGGTCCTCGGCGCTTGGAGCCACTGATCTTCGGCGCTTGCCCAGAGGTGCCGCTTTACCAGCGGACGGCGGAGGCAACGCGCTGTGAGGAAACGAGTGTGGCGCGGTCGCCGATTCTCCTCAGCCCGTGCAGCCTTCCCACAGCGCCAGCTCTGTGACCGAGCGGCCGGACCTGTGGGCGAGGCCTGGTTGAGGTCGGACCGAGGCCTGCAAGAACTCCTGATTTCCCACCGCTGTCCGAGACATTGGCCACAATGGCCCAACATCTAAAGTAAGGAGCGAGCTGGGGGTAGCGAGAGAACTGGGAACCACCACCCGAAGGTCCTGAAGGGTAGTTCCTTTCTTTCTTCCCAACTAGAGAATTGAGTAGCCAATCCGGGAAACCCTTGAGACACCTACAAGGGGGAAGAGCCCCTAAGCTTATGTGAAGGCTGTTTTTGACCGTGTGTTGCTTAACCCTTTTATTACAGGGGTGGAGGAGGAAGCCTTCTGTAAGGTCAATTTGGCAAGTAACTGTTGATCTGTAGTGAAGCAGGAGAAATAACTATTGCTCTTTCCTCTAGGAAGTTACCAGAGAATGCTTGTATCTTTGTAGTTGACAGACTCTATTCTGTGTTGTACCAAGATCTGATTTTCTAGGAGGTCAACTGTGCTAAACCTGGAAAACTATTCTGCTTAAAGAGTCCAAGATTCATTGTGCATAACGTGCATCCTGGTTATTCAACTGGGAGCCCTTTTTCTTGCCCCTACCTAATGTAAACTGTGAAGTGATTGATCAACTCTTATCATTTAGGGAAATAAGTATATCTCCAATTAGAATGTATGATGGAGCTCTACCCATTACAAAGAAATTGATACAGAAATATTTGATGTAAACTGTAACCAAACTGTCAGAGGAGATAAAGTAAAAGCAAAGCAAATTATTTTTATAAACCAGTACATATTTTCTTAGAAACTTGGTGTAGTGTCGTTTTTGAATGGAAGGATGCTGAGTTACTGTGAGGGTGTGACGCAAGCTTAACCTTGATGTCTTCGGATTAGTCCTTCCTACTCTGTGCCAGGCTACCCTAGATGAACAGGAACCTCCCAGGTCCAACACAAACCATTAGTGTTTATGATGGATGGAGTGAGGTCTGTGTAATGGGGCGGTTGGAGTGGGAGTAACAGAGTCTGAGGCTTTGATCAAGGATTTCAAAGAAGGCTTTATTTTTATGTAGGCTTTTCTTCTCCTGCTTGTCAGTGTTTCTCTAGCAAAAACTGCAGGATCCGTTATTATGTTCTTGAGGGGCTCCAGGGTGACTCTGCCGGTCAGGACATTGCCTCAGGGGGGTCCGACGATCCAGGAACCCAAAATAAACAGGGAGAGAAAAGAACAGAAAGACTGGGGTTACTGGGACGTTCGATCACGTCTCTCAGTAGGATCAGGTGTGAGGGGAAACCAAGTGCTTAGGTGTTTTGTACAGCTATTCCGGGTGCTCTAGTGCTCGTGAGGGGAGGGGTAGGGAGTTCAGACGGCTGTACAATATATTTACACTGGCGGGCGGGTTCCACTCGGCAGGCTGCAATCGCCGTCCCACCCAACCCGCTACCTTGCCCCGTACCTCTGAGAGCCACGCTCCTCCCGCGGGAGCGTGGCTGGGCGGTTCGTGGGGACGTTGGCCTCCTGGCTTGCTGTAGTCGCCTGGGCTCGTCTCGTCCTCTTCCTCTACGCTGTCCTCAAGGACCCTCGACCATCCACTCCTTCTCCGCTCGTCCAGACCTTGTTCCTCTGGGGATACGCCGTCCGTCCTCTTCCGGGTTCGTCCTTCTTTTGGCTCAGCTGCTCTAATGACGTCGGTGAGGGGAGGAGTCTCGTCACTCTGGAAGACGCTGTTAAAGGCGCCCAGTCCCTTGTCTTCTTCGTACTCCCAACGGTGTCCGCTTTCCTTAGTTTGCCAATCGTCCTCCAGGTATGTGGGGTCGCGCTGTGGAGAGGGGAGAGAAATGGGTGACAAGGGGACCTCTGACCACCAGTCCTGTTGTAGGTTGTCGTGTTCCGCAGAGGGACGTCCCGCCCCGTCACAGTCTGGTAATGCTTCATCAAGATTAGTGAGACTTATTGCACGCCTTCAAGAATTTAATTTTGAAATTAGGCACATTGCAGGAGGAAAAAATTTAACAGCAGACTGCTTATCTAGACTTCCTCCTGTGGATGTGGATGATGAAAAAATGATTGATTTGCATGAATGTGTTGTTGCGGTGGTGGATGCCATAGGTGATTGTGGGAAGAATATTTCTGAGAAGGAATGGTGTGAGTTTCTCAAACAAGATCAAGTGTTGACTAAGGTTAAAGAGTCTGTGGTTAATGGATGGCCACTGTCTAAAAGTTTGGATTCTAGCTTGCAAAGTTTTGCTCAGATTTCAAGTGAACTTACTATTGTGAATGATATGTTAATGAGGCATGATTTGTTTGTTCCACCTATGGGTATTAGGAATAAGCTTATTGTCTTGGCTCATTGTGGACATCTTGGTGTATCTGGTACTAAGATATTACTTAAAATGCATTATTGGTGGCCAGGGATGGATGCTGCTGTTGAACGTTTTGTGGATAATTGCAAGGTGTGTATTTGCTCGCATAAACATTGGAAAGTGTCTACAGAGCCTATGGGTTTTCAAGAGATTCCTCAACAACCTTGGGAGAAGATTTCCATAGATTTTGCTGGCCCTTATAATTGTTTGGGTAGAGAAAAAAGATTTCTGATTGTTGTTATTGACAACTTCTCCAAGTGGTTATATTACAAATTTGTTGAACATCCTAATACAGACATGGTTATAAGTTTTTTGGATAAGATTTTCCAAAAGGAGGGTGCACCAAAAATTATTATGTCTGATAATGGGGTTCAGTTTATTTCTGCTAAAATGCAGACTTTTCCTAAAAAGTTTGGATTTTGTTCTGAAAGAGCACCGTTATATTGGCCCAAGGCCAATGGTCAGGTAGAACGTGCTAACAGATTTTTAAAAGAAGGAATTCAGTCCGCTTTAGACAATGATTTGGATGTGTTTGATTTTTTAAAGGTGAAAATTTGGAGTTATCATAACACTCATCATTCAAGTACGGGTGTATCTCCTTATGTGTTGATGAGGGATAGGCAGAGCAGAACTTCTCTCACACCTGATTTTATTAAGACTAGTACCATTCAGTCCTTTGAGAGTTGTCTCGCTAAGGCCAGACATAATTTGGGTGTGTCCCGTGGTTTGAACAAATCTTATCATGATGCTTATGAGAAGGTTAAGTGCAAGTCTGTTGAAGTGGGAAGTTGGGTGAGAGTCATTAAACCTGTTTCTCAACAAATCAAAGGTTCTTCTGAATTCTCTCTACCTTATTTGGTGGAGAGGGTTACTGATTCTGCTGTGTTGTTAAAAAACAAAGGGTGGTGGAATAAGAGCGCCATTATTGTTCTTAAACCTGGACAGGAAGATTTCTTTAAAAAGGAGGAATTGGAAAGTCATGGTTCTTTGTTTTGTGAGAATGGTGGGAAGTCTGTTGCTACTTCTTCAAGGAATATGGTTTCTGAATGTTTTGCTGGTATGAGTTTGGATTGTGAATTTGCTGGTGGGAAGTCTAAGGCTACTTCTTCAAAGTATATGGATTCTGAATGTTTTGCTGGTATGAGTTTGGATTCTGAATTTGATGAGCAAATGGGTGATCATCTGGTCAGGAATGATGTAGAAAGTAATCATCCAGATAGGGATTTATCTTTACAAAAAAGAATTGTTAAAGCTCCTAAGAAATTTGATGATTATATTATGGAATAGTTTATTATTTTTTGTTGTTGTTGTTTTTTTTAAAAAGGGACATGTGGTATGTGTATGTTTCATAGCCATGTCTCAATAAAGTTTCCTTGTCGTGTTGCCATGGTTTACTCAGAATGTATGATGTCATTTTGGAATACTGTTATGTCAGATTTAGATTCTAAGGCAGAAGCGTTTGGAGTTGGTGGATACAGGACGTCTTACTGCTGTGCACCAGTGGGTCTTTACTGGTTTATGTAATAAACCTAATTTTACTTGAACTACCGACTCTATCACCTCTTTACAGTCGTGCAACAAGTGCAATCAACTGAGGCTGTCAGTCACCCTTACTCATATATTCCATCCATATGGACAGATGTTCATACATTCCCAAAGACTACAATCCAACTGACACACATGGCAGTCTTGTTATAGTACTCCTTGTCAAAGTATTTTGTTCAAACCATAGTATCTGGCTCTGTGGAGGTTAGGCTTAAAGTCAATGAAACTGGGTGTGGGGGTGTCTGATAGCAATGCACAAGTTGTTTAACCTTCAGTAGCTCACAATGATTTTCACTGATCAGAAGTAGCTGTCACTACAAAAAAAGTTGGAAACCCCTGGCTTAAGGTTTGGATTCCCAATTGAGAAAGGATATGAGTTTGAAATTAGTGGCCGATTGGTGCTAAGTCGTTCCATATCGTGTGTAGTGTGCATCGTCTAACATTCATAGAACATTTAATCAGTCAGTAAAATATTGTTAACATATCAGCTAGTACAAAGAAGGAGTTCTGGCCCCAGGATGTGAGTCTGGAAATAATGGTTTTAGGCTTTTGTTCATAATTATAGTGCCCACTGAGAAGTGGTTTCAAAATAAGTAAAATGCTAATAAATAACATATTACACTCTGTCCATCTGCACATATATAATATATATGCCGCTGCACAAATAGTAATATAGGTACAATCCATTCTGCATCATCCAGTTCACCAACCCATGTCTCCCATTGCTGTTATGGAGTGGCAACTCGGTTTGGGGCATTCATGAAGAAAGTATGGTATATCTGGGAGAGGGCACCTAGGCAAGCTTACCCATTAGTAGTTTGGCTTCAAGGGGACTGAATTCAAGAATGTAAGTTTGGAAGGGGTGTTTGCTGTAAGTGCGTGTCGTAATTGCAAGTACTTGTGAAACTGAGTAGTGGAGAGGTGGACCTGTTCTTATATCTTGTGGATGGACCATCTGTTCATGACTACCGGACCAGACATATCCCCAAGATGGGTGATCCCTATATAAAGGTTGTTCTTGTTGAGCGCACCAGTCCACCCCAGCCCGACATTCGGCAATTGAAGGAGGATGCAGGGATTTCCTTTCACGAGCAATGCAGCGCTTGGAAACCAACGAGGTTACCCTAATGAATGTGTGATCCGCCGTTGGGCCATCGAGGTCTTCTAGCAAGCCTAGCAGTGTTCCTATAGGAGAGACGACTAGAAGCCGTTCAAGCACTTATGACTGCTCTTGTTCAATTCTGCACCAATATTGGGTCATCACAAGACAAGAACAGACCAGATGGAAAAAATCAGCATTAGATGTGGGACAATCAGAAGCAAGTGGCTTGGGAAACCTTTCCGGCCCTTTGGAGCCGCAGGGGGAAAATGTGGGTGAGGTGGAGATAATTAAATTGGGTCGACCTGAGGTGTGTTGAAATACCAAGTTCTTAGAGCCATCCTAGCCTCTCCCCATTCTGCATAACCTTGGAATACAAACAAAGGATTCTCGCCAAGAGTTATTTTGTGCAAGCCTTGCTACCTGGAGCATTATGTATGTCTTGTGTGTATGAGTATGATTGTGATGTGGTGACTGTGGCATTTAGTAACGTCACTACAAATGGACAGCCAGTGTGAGCTAATCTTAGCCATTGTTAAAACATTTGTTGGTCGAGTGGGAGGTTCTTTCTGTATGATTGCCCTTCAAGAAAGCCGTACACCGCAAGGTATCTGCAGTCTTGAACACTGTAGCATTGGGTACCGCCAGAGGAAAGCTTTTGTGCAGTAAAATAGCCAATTCTCTGGATCCCCGGGTAAACACAGAGTGAAATACAGCGTTGTAACCCTATCGCATGAGGAAGGGACAGTGGTCACCTAGCAGGAGGTTTTCTTGCAGCATGAGGACAGCGGGTAGGAAGCATCTGGCATAGCGCAAGACGGCAGGTTGCTTAATGCGGTCTAGTAGGCTATTTACATTCCAGGACATAAGCTTAAAGTTTGTCATGTGGGTTGCGAGACAGACAATGGGCAAATATTGTTGCATACATATGGTGAGGACTTGGCATAGCAATAGCGCTGGGTGATATCGTGGATTTTTTAAAGCTAAATTTCAAAGAAAAGGCAGCCTCTGTTGGGTAGTCGTAGATTTAGAAATCTTCCCTACAGGTTGGTTAGCACACTATTAATTAAATTCACCTTGTAACCTGTCAATCAATAACTGGTTTATTGACGTGTTATACACCAACTGTTTGGCGCCAACTGGAAATTGTGTAGGAGAAATACACTGTAGAGAAAGTACATACATCAACCAACTTCTCTCAAATTGACTACGATTAGAAATCTTTTTCTGAAAATGACATTGATGTACAGCTTTACATATTTTTTCGTACACAACAGGAGGCGATTCGTAACGGAGAGGAAGTTTTGGATATTAGGTAAGGGTCATTGTTGGTAACATCGCTAGAGGATTAGCAATGACCACGCTGGTCATAGTAATTGACGGAGGAATTTGTTTTTACTTCTTGCAGAGAACGTTGAACAGTCCAATTAATCAGGTACGCGGGAATGGATATTCGTAAGTTGCTGAGACATTATGAGCCAGTTAACGATTTATTAGGACTAACATTGGACATGTGGTCTGTGATTATATTTTACAGAATATTACAGCACTGGATATACAGGTATGACGGCTATTACATATGAACAGTCTCACACACGAGGAGTTGCTTAGTAGCTACAAGGAGCACACTAAATATGTTGTCTTTTTTGTTGTTTAGGGAGCGTTAGACCGTACAACTTTGGTGGTAAGCTAACAGTGGAAATTTTGATTTGATTTGAGTACTGAAGGTGTGGCTTGATTGTTTGGAAATGGCTTGGCAGTAGGATTAAAAAGAGAAATATATTTTTACACACAGGTTTGAACACTGAACACGACGTATACAGGTATGAGAACACACAAGACATACAACAAAACCCATGAGCATTCTAAAAGTAGCAATTACATGGTTATTTTGTTCGTTTTTTTACAGATCCGCCCCTGATCGAGGCACATTGGCAGTGCCGAAATGCATTGGGCACTTTTGCAAAGAATGTATAATGTATAGCAATGTAAAGCATAACAAGAATTGAAATGTTATTGTTGTTTGTAACAGTGAACATAATATCAGTTATGGAAATGGAATACTAAGTTAATATTTTCAAGAGCAAAAGAGATAAGCTAACACGAAATAAACATAAATAATTGAGAATATATAAGGTTTATCATTTGTTGAAAAATTAAATAGGTTCAGGTGCTTGGCACCAAGTGGATAGTGCACGGTTCGTTGGGCCAGCATACCCAACATAAATAAGCTTTTCACAACAAGGGACTGACAAACCCGAGTAACCGCAGCACCATTTTGAGAAGATTTATAACATCGTATAACGGAGTGCTCCCTAACCCCTGATTAAATATCACAGCTTTACATATAGACACTTATAGAATCAGCATAGCAACAGTTGTGGTGCTAGAAGACAACGGAGCAGTGATTCATGATATTATGTGGGAAGACTCTGATTAGACTGGGTATCCAGTCCAATTTATATAGAAACACTTAGAGTTCCATATCCGATAGGAAAATGTGTGATGAACTGTTCATGGATACCCTAAAGCATGATGGGTCTGCAAATGAAAACCCAAGATGTCTAGCTCTCAACCGAGGTCTCAGGACCGAATCCATTATGCAAATCCAGAGTGATTTTAGAATAATTCAGTGACAGAATTTTTTTTAACCCTCCCATAGGATTTAGTTATTTTTCCTTATGTACTGAAGTATGACCTCCGCATGTTGAAATTTACCTCCCCGACGGCTCTGAAGACCGTCAGAGGTACCGACGGAGAGAGCGGTGCCTCCCTTATCCTGAGCTGTTGCCAGGTGGGGTGAGGCTTTGTCCTCCATACTCAAAAGATCATTGTTGAGTCTACGAGGAATTCTGGATTGTGAGACGTCATACTCACACCATATCGCACCATATCCTTACCTTGTTTTAAAACTTTGGGTTTATTGAAACAGCAGTAGCTTTATCATCTATAGAGGTCCTGATGAAAGCACATGGTTCATTCTTTACCATTGAGTGCTGAAACATGTTGACCTCTTCTGTTTAGGACAGCTATTTGTTAAAACTGGTCCTTGAGTTCTGTTTTTAACCTTTGATCGTGACAGACACTAATAAAATTCACAGTCTGTTCACGCATCAATTTTAAATTTTTTCACTTCACGCTTGCACTGCACTTCCATATTGATCCCATACACTCCATTATTCACATTCTGCTCATCTTGGTAACCATACCTTTTCGACATCCTAGAGCTCTGATATCTATAGAGCAAGAATGTCAGTTTTTACAAAAGGATACCCAAATGATGAAGCTAATCACCAGGCTTGGTGAGTGATGGGAATCCATACACATACATTTTATGTTATATTTATTTTGAATCTTGTTGAGTATTTCCCTTCTTTCTCTACTCTTTAGACTCTGGTATATATTTTGTATTTACATGTCAGTTTGGGGCTACATATTCCAGTCAGTCTTTAAATCTTGGCCTCCGACCCTATCTAAACTTTTTTCTGTGTGTCTTTTTTTTAACCCTCCCATAGGATTTAGTTATTTTTCCTTATGTACTGAAGTATGACCTCCGCATGTTGAAATTTAAGTTGTTTACTCACTATAGGCCTCTGAGATTTTCCATGGGACAATAAATGAGGTGGGACTCTGTGGCCGTCTCCAGTTCAAAATCTTTTTTCAAAGGTGTTCCAGTCATTTTTGGAATCTAGACCTCCAAAAATCGAATGCAGCACTTTGATATTTACCTTCTGTACCTTAGGGAATCCCAAAAATTCTTAGATTGCCCGATCTATGCAGTTTTCCAAATCAGAAACTGATTTTTGGAGAGAGAGTGTTTTAGAAATAACTTCAGCTAGCTCCTGATATGAGATGATTCTCGGTCTTCCAAATTGCTAATCCTGTTTTCAGTTTCTGCTATTCTGGTGATTTGTCGAACATCAGCTTTTAATGTACTTATATCTGGTTGCATATCATCACTGTTTGATCTGGTTGACTAAGCCAAGACGTGAACTTCCTTTAATTTCTTAATTATCATATCCATCCATGTCGAAGTATCAGATTTAGTTTTTACTAGGTGATTCCGGCAGTGGTGGTTCTTCCTTCAAGCATTTGGTTCCACATTTTTATTCTTCATGCCCCCGCATGGCACTCAATTCACTGCTGATTTCACAGCAGGCCTCTCCTGACATACAGGGTCGCCGACCTGTTTCTGTACAAAGGCAATGGCCCGTTAGGTGCATAGCTGTCTCATCAAACCTTTCACTCGGTGTCCTCTAGGCAGGGCTCCTCACTGGACCTTGTTCCCTCCAACACTCTCCTCTTCCTCACAGGGCACACTGGGCTTGGCAAACAGGCAGGCGCTCATGCTCTAGGCTCCAGAGCACGTGGTCCTGGTCACCCTGGGTAATATCCCCATCACCTAGCAGGGAGGCTAGCAGGCCTTGGCTCCAAGTCTGGTCACAGCCAGAAGTCTTGCAGAGCTTCCCCTCCTCACACAGCCTGTCTGGCTGATTGGCAGATGACAATTTTTGGGGCCTCAACCTCTTAATCTTATAGTTCATTTCCAGGCATCAAATGAGATTCAGGTTCTGGGTCTTAGAAGTTTTATGTTGGGCTTCTGCTTCTTTTAAAGTGCACCCCTCTCTTCTCTCTTCTTCTTGAAAGGCTCTCTGTCACAGCAAGAGAGACTCCAAAGCTGGTAGTCCCACTGGAGTGCCTAGAGTTCCCACCTGGATGTTAGCCACAGTGATATATGCTTCAAAAGGTTAATCTTGGCCCCCAGCCTTACTCTTTATGATTCCCTTATCAGCCCCATCTCCTTCCTGAGATGTGTCAAGGCCCCTTCCTTGTGATCACTCACTAAATCAAAAGTCGACCTTTGAAGTGTACTTGGTGGGTCTCTCTTCCCTCTCCAGTGTGTCCCATCCAGCTCACAGGGATGCAGCAACACACATCTGTCAGGGGGATTCCTCTACTCCTCTCGTCTTCTCTAGGCAGGCCTGGGCTTTCTAAAATGGAACCCAGGGTACTCCATGTATTTTACCATTGCAGGCACACTTGCACTCAGTGTATGGACACAGCACACACACCATTCAGTAGTGTTACATCCATGCATGGTCTGCTCACACAGACACATACATTCATCGAACACATTCATTCTGAGTGCACGATTCAGCACTGTAGACTTTCTCTATTGTGCCAAGGTGTGCTACTTTCAAATATCCACACTGCCAACACACACATTCACCATGCACGCACTGCACAACAGTTCACCCCTCATGTATTGTACTTTTTGCAAGCACACATACACAAAGCACATGCTTTTAGTGTGCATGCACTGCAGAGCACTACATCTCTCATAGGTACCCAAACACCCAGTACATGCACTCATTATGCATGTACTGCACAGTACTGATTTGCCTGTATTGTACCCTTCCCAGGCACACATACATGCAGTGCTACTTCTGCACTGCACAGCACTTTACATCTAACTGATTTAGGCCAAAAGAGAATTAAGCACACAGGAGGGGAACTTTAGAAAAACGGTGAGTTAGCCTGTAGGCCTCAATCCAGTGACACAAGTTCAAAAGGACCTGTCCACTCCTACTGCTCACTAACCAGTATGCTGCACCCACCACACTTGTGCTGCTTAACTCCTGGTGAAGGCAGTAACCTTCCACCACTATGAGGGTTGCTTTTCTGGTGCCCCTCCCTGTCCAACAAGACTTCAATCGATGAGACAGGCCTATGTCATAGTGCACACGCATAATCAGTATTTGCCTATGACAACAAAAGTCAGCATTAGGGAGCCAGACAGTACAGTTGAGTACTCAGGACAGGGATACACCTTTATTACCATGTAGAGGACTTTTCTAAACAGACGCCCTTCCCTTCTAATCTATGATTATGACATATCAGGTTCCACCATGCCATATAGGAAACCTTGTCAAAATGTTTCCAATTGGAAGTAATAACCTGAAAGGCAACCACCACAAGAAGTTCCACCAACCCACCCCTGATTCTATCTCCCAACCATATATCCAAGCAACTACCAAGAAAAAGATTAGAAATGTAAAAGGGAGATGAGACTGAAAATAATTGAGAAATTATACACCATATCTTCTGCCAAAAGTTGGAGAGCTTAGGACAGAGAAAGAACATATGAAGAAAATCACTTGTAGAAGAACCAAAAGATCAACAACTGTTTTTTTTTTAAACAGACTTTATTGAGTTTTCAAGGTACATATCCAAATGGATCTCAGGAAGTATCAGCACTATACAAGAAACGCCCGCAGACGTAAGCAATAAGTAATCACAAAAAAAGCAATCCCTTCAATGACAGTTCTCCAGTACTCTCGCGTGTGGGATAGGAGAATAGTGTTCGTCATAATACGATATTTATCAATCCACTAGGATCTTTTCTTACAGTTGGTTTGCTCCCTTTACATCTCCAGTCCACCCCTACCCAAACTCCCGCCCACCCCACCCCCAGGCATGTCACTAACTATCAACCTAGAAAAGAAACAAAATATGTACAGTCTAAGGTTGCACCCGAATGTGAACTGTCTCCTGGACCAAATAGCATTCGCCGTTAGAAGCTTGGTGGGGTGTGCTCAATATAGTAAGCCAGGTCGGTTAACTGGCCTACAGTCAGGAACGGTGATAGTGCCGGGTGAGACACCCCCGTCAGGGTCCTCTCCTTCTTGGCCATATACACTATCCTCAGCTGGGTGTCTCAGGAGCTTCACTAGTGCCTCCCATGCCCTAGCTGCCTCCAGCATTTTCTCACTCACTGTCCTTTTAGCCATTTGCATTTTGACTGTCCCCTCGCATTCTGCCCATCTTACAAACTCCCTCATCCATCTGGATATGTTTGGGCCACTCCTCGCCTTCCAATGGCTAGTGATTTCCCTTTTAGCCAAAACCAGTCCTAAGTCCAAAAACCTCCTAGTGACCTTGTTTCTAGCTGTGTGAAGGAACCAGTGGAGCAAACAATACCCTGGAGCCGGCACAACCTCTCTATCCGTGGTGACCCCCTCCCACTATCCCCTCAAGGCAGGACAATCCCAGAACATATGCAAAAACTCTTCACCCTCCATGGAACATCGTGGACAAACAGCTGATTGGACACCAAAGTATTCATTAATTTTACCCGGGGTGAGTTATGCTCTGTGCAGGACATAGAAGTGGACCAGCTGGAATTGGGCATTTCTGGAGCTCTTCCAGGCTCTCTCCACTAGCTCTCCCAACTGTTTCTCATCTTTAGCCTCACCCAAATCTTCCTCCCACTTGAGGTGTAATGCCGTCAAAGGTTGCAGTATTTCTTGCGTTAGGCGCCTATAAAGACAAGTAACTGCATTAAAAGTTCCCGCTGCTATCACTATGTGTTGGTAAATTGTCGATGTCTGAGGTTCAGCGATCCCTGCCTGTCAGTGTTTTCACATGGCTGCTGTAAGGGCTACATGCAGAAGAAAATCTCCTCTTGATAGATCATATCGCTCTTGGAGGTCATTGAAGGGGAGCAGAGTGTCCTCGTCATGCAAGTCTCCTATTGTGGAGATTCCTGCTTTTCTCCAGGCCTGTATTCTTCGTAATTCCCTCCATGGGATAAATCCTTGCAAGTGGTCAGTGGGATGTCAGGTGCATATGGGCACCGTATCCGCGTTCGACAAAGAGATCTATTCCTTCATTTGCGCACTGTACACAAGTCAGAGGGGACCGAATGACCGCGTATGGGAAGCTTCAACAGCACTTATGATAATAGTCGCAAACTCAGAACCTCGTCCCCATGATCATCTGCGCTATCCATTTCGTGAACCACTGCAGCTGTGCAGCAAGATAATAGGCCTCAAAGTCTCGTACCACAAAGCCCTCCTCTGCTCAAGGCCGCATCATGGTAGTAAGTGCCACCCTTCGTCTCCCAGATCTCCACATGAAACCTGTAACCATTGTTTTGAGCTGAGGGAATAGTCTAGGTGGTATCCAAATTGGCGGTGAGCCAAAATAATACAAGAGTCGAGGTAGTGTCACTATTTTTAAAAGGGCAACTCGGCCCGCCACTGACAGCAGGAGGGTCCCCTAGAAGTCGAAGTTGCTTTTGGTGGCTCGCAACGCTCGCCCTATATTGCCCTCCAGTAAGCCGTCTTGTGTGTGGTATATACATGTGGTCCTAGGTAAGTCAGGCCTCTATCCTCCCATTTCACACCCTCCGTCTCCGGTGGCCCTGCTCTACCCGGCCGTGTCGGGTAGAGACATGACTTTGCCCATTTCACTTTAAGCCCCACTACCCACCCCAGCGCATTCAGGAGGTCTTTAGCTCCCCGAAGTACCCCTCTCGAAACAGCCAGAAACATCAATAAATCTATGCTATGTATTGAATTTGATCCAACACCTCCAACCCCTGGTAGTAACGCCCCGATCGAGCATGCGCAGCCAGAGGTTCCATCGCAAGGGCAAACAGCAAGGGGGCTAGTGGGCAGCCTTGCCTTATTCTGCGGCCCACCCTACAGCCATCCGAGATCACCCCGTCTGACCCGAGCAGTGGAATCCCTGTACAAAAGAGCTGTCCATTCTACAAACTGCTCCCCCAGTCTACATTTCCTCATAACTCTGAAGAGATACGGCCATTCAAGACTATCTAAGGCTTTTTTGATACTGACTGTGAAAATAGACACCTCCTCTTTCTGGTAGGTGTCTGCCTCTAAAACTCTTAGGATCCAACTGATACTTATCGCCGTATTCCTGGTGGGGATAAAGCCCGCCTGGTCAGAGTGGATTAGCGTCGTAACATGGGGGAGGAGGCAGGATGCCAGTATACAACTTAATATTTTGTGATCTAAATTGAACATGGAGAGTGGGCGGTATGCAGTCCTATCGCAAGCCTCCTTTCCAGGCTTTAAGAGAGGAATAATCACCGCCTATCTCTTCGAAGCAGGGAAGCAGCCTTTTTGTTTTGCTCAATTATAGAGCGATAATAGTTTGGGAGCCAAAACGTCAACATACGCCGAATACAATTCTATTGGTAACCCATCTGTCCCCGGTGTCTTATTTCTGGCCATATGTGTAATGGCCCCTGGCACTGCCACAATCTCTACGTCTCTACCCAGATCGTCCGCCGCCTCTGCATCTAAGCTTGGAAGCGCCCGTTCTCAAATTAACCAAGCTATCTCTTTGTCGCCTGGACCCAGTCTACTCAGATATAAGCCAGAATAGTATTCCAGAAATTGGACATTAATGTCCTGTTGTCTATAAAAGATCTCGTCATCCTGCCTCTGAGCTCCAGTATCACTATCCCCCTTCTCACTGGCTTAGCCAACCAACTAAGAGTGCCCCGGATTTATCTCTCTCAGCGTGTGCCATGGTTGTATAATTTTTATAGGCGAAACACCATAGACGTTCTACTTGTGTTGCCATAGCTTCTCTAGCCTCAAGGAGGTCTGTTCGCTTATCCACCCTCTCGGGTCTTTCTCTCTCCGTTCATGGAGATGCTTTTCTACCCTTTGTACATCCTGCAAGAGTTCCTTCCACTTCCCCACCACTTCCCCAAAGCAGCAGCCTTTAATAACAGTCTTAAAAGCGTCCCATTCTATGAGCAGGTTTGTTGCCGTATTAGCATTGTCTAAAAAATAATCATCTTTAGCAGAACCCACGGTGGCCCGAAAGACTTCCAGTGCCTCCAGCCTTAGGCGCCAAACAGGAATTTTAGGTCGAACACGGAGCCAGTCCAGAGTCATCAACAGCGGGTTATGATCAGAGACCGTTCTGGTCAGGTACTCACTCGTCTTGACCCCCCATGCACATTCAGAGAACTCAAAATGGCATCCAGTCAAACATGAAGTTCGTGCAGGGCTGAAAAGAAGGAATAATCTCTTTCCCCGGGGTGTTGGGATCCTCCAGGTATCAATCAACCCTCATCTCTGCTACCAATTACGTCTGGCCTCTGCAACTCTATGTATGGGAGAGTCTGGGAGTGGCGGTGGGAACGATCCAGTCTGACGTCAGTTACACTGTTAAAGTCGCCCCCCCAGCAGTACCGAACCAGTCAGCACTGTGGCTAATGTCCGCGAAAGCTGCGCCAAAAATGCAGATTGTTCGATGTTAGGGGCATATAAACTCCCAATCATTGTCTCTGCCGTCTAAACGCCACAAAACCTCCACAAACCTTCACTGTGGATCAATTATTTGCCTAGTGCCTTGAATAGGGAGCCTTGCCCGCACCCAGACCAGGCCCTTCCTGGCAAAGGCCCAATAATTAGTATAAAACACCTGTCCCCTCCACCTGCGTTGTAGTGCCGCACCTTCCTTCTCCATTAGGTGGGTCTCCTGCCATAGAGCAATTTGCACCCCCCTCCTGACCAAGTACGTATACATTTTTTGCCCACGCAGCCTAGTGTGCATCCCCTGACATTCCAAGATAAGCATTTAATGCCTACAGAGGATCCCATTATGTTGAGCATGTCACATCCCTAGCAGCTTCCCCGAAAGCGACATTTGCCCAGAACAAGAACCCCTGAACAACAAGAAATCCCCAACTCCCCCTCCCCAGGACAGGTACAGACAAACAAGTTCCTATCTAAACTTGAACTAATGAGAAAAAAGTCTCTGTTAGTGATGGGGTGCGAAGCGTGCCCTACCAGACACGAAACTCCTCCATGCCACCTCCCCCAACATCAAGATAAAGATGTCAAACCCAGTGGGCATATCATCATCGATCAACAGCTGCTATGCCTGAACCCCTGCATGAGGGGCACGTAGCTGCATTAGCACCGCCTGAAATACTTCATGGACCTTCACATTCAGGCTATTTTATCCGCTGTTTGAGGAGTGACCTCTGGGAGATCAGTCTCAGAGTCCTTATTTGCACTGCCTGGGGACAGATCTGTCTATGTCAGGACAGCTTTTGCTCGGTCCCGGGCTGGTACCTCCACGGCTAAGTTCCGCATTGCCTGCAGTGCTTTATGGGGCTCCGTTCGAGCTTCTTTAGGAGATGGAGCTCTAGTGGAATGTTGGCTCTTAGTCAGATTCTGCTGAGATAAGTGCGGGGAGGAAGTGCGACCCTCTCGATTCCGCCAGGCACCTAGCCACTCCCTTGCCTCCTGTCGGTAAGTGAAGAAGTGTGTCCCTGATTTGTCGACCACCCGGAGGCATGCTGGAAACAGCATTGTATTTGGGATCTTCAATTGATGGCTAGAAATGAATCCCGCTGGCACTGTTGGCCAATGTAGCCATAGAGAAGGTACCCGATTAGGAGAAGGACAGAAAATGTTACTGAAGATGGCTGATAGCCAGAAACCGGTCCGAGGATGCTTGATTCCGGTCCAGGGAAGACATGGTTTGGCAGTTCGGTCTGGACTGTTCCCATGAGGCACAGGGTCAAGACTGATTTGCATATGGCCATGTCTGAACTGGGGTGGCTTGGTGAGCAAAATAACGATGGATTAAACCCAGATCTGTGACTGTGACAACCATATATCCAAGCAACTACCAAGAAAAAGATTAGAAATGTAAAAGGGAGATGAGACTGAAAATAATTGAGAAATTATACACCATATCTTCTGCCAAAAGTTGGAGAGCTTAGGACAGAGAAAGAACATATGAAGAAAATCACGTGTAGAAGAACCAAAAGATCAACAACTGTTTTTTTTTAAACAGACTTTATTGAGTTTTCAAGGTACATATCCAAATGGATCTCAGGAAGTATCAGCACTATACAAGAAACGCCCGCAGACGTAAGCAATAAGTAATCACAAAAAAAAGCAATCCCTTCAATGACAGTTCTCCAGTACTCTCGCGTGTGGGATAGGAGAATAGTGTTCGTCATAATACGATATTTATCAATCCACTAGGATCTTTTCTTACAGTTGGTTTGCTCCCTTTACATCTCCAGTCCACCCCTACCCAAACTCCCGCCCACCCCACCCCCAGGCATGTCACTAACTATCAACCTAGAAAAGAAACAAAATATGTACAGTCTAAGGTTGCACCCGAATGTGAACTGTCTCCTGGACCAAATAGCATTCGCCGTTAGAAGCTTGGTGGGGTGTGCTCAATATAGTAAGCCAGGTCGGTTAACTGGCCTACAGTCAGGAACGGTGATAGTGCCGGGTGAGACACCCCGTCAGGGTCCTCTCCTTCTTGGCCATATACACTATCCTCAGCTGGGTGTCTCAGGAGCTTCACTAGTGCCTCCCATGCCCTAGCTGCCTCTAGCATTTTCTCACTCACTGTCCTTTTAGCCATTTGCATTTTGACTGTCCCCTCGCATTCTGCCCATCTTACAAACTCCCTCATCCATCTGGATATGTTTGGGCCACTCCTCGCCTTCCAATGGCTAGTGATTTCCCTTTTAGCCAAAACCAGTCCTAAGTCCAAAAACCTCCTAGTGACCTTGTTTCTAGCCGTGTGAGGGAACCAGTGGAGCAGACAATACCCTGGAGCCGGCACAACCTCTCTATCCGTGGTGACCCCCTCCCACTATCCCCTCAAGGCAGGACAATCCCAGAACATATGCAAAAACTCTGCACCCTCCATGGAACATCGTGGACAAACAGCTGATTGGACACCAAAGTATTCATTAATTTTACCCGGGGTGAGGTATGCTCTGTGCAGGACATAGAAGTGGACCAGCTGGAATCGGGCATTTCTGGAGCTCTTCCAGACTCTCTCCACTAGCTCTCCCAACTGTTTCTCATCTTTAGCCTCACCCAAATCTTCCTCCCACTTGAGGTGTAATGCCGTCAAAGGTTGCAGTATTTCTTGCGTTAGGCGCCTATAAAGACAAGTAACTGCATTAAAAGTTCCCGCTGCTATCACTATGTGTTGGTAAATTGTCGATGTCTGAGGTTCAGCGATCCCTGCCTGTCAGTGTTTTCACATGGCTGCTGTAAGGGCTACATGCAAAAGAAAATCTCCTCTTGGTAGACCATATCGCTCTTGGAGGTCATTGAAGGGGAGCAGAGTGTCCTCGTCATGCAAGTCTCCTATTGTGGAGATTCCTGCTTCCCTCCAGGCCTGTATTCTTCGTAATTCCCTCCCTGGGATAAATCCTTGCATGTGGTCAGTGGGATGTCAGGTGCATATGGGCACCGTATCCGCGTTCGACAAAGAGATCTATTCCTTCATTTGCGCACTGTACACAAGTCAGAGGGGACCGAATGACTGTGTACGGGAAGCTTCAACAGCACTTATGATAATAGTCGCAAACTCAGAACCTCGTCCCCATGATCATCTGCGCTATCCATTTCGTGAACCACTGCAGCTGTGCAGCAAGATAATAGGCCTCAAAGTCTCGTACCACAAAGCCCTCCTCTGCTCAAGGCCGCATCATGGTAGTAAGTGCCACCCTTCGTCTCCCAGATCTCCACATGAAACCTGTAACCATTGTTTTGAGCTGAGGGAATAGTCTAGGTGGTATCCAAATTGGCGGTGAGCCAAAATAATACAAGAGTCGAGGTAGTGTCACTATTTTTAAAAGGGCAACTCGGCCCGCCACTGACAGCAGGAGGGTCCCCTAGAAGTCGAAGTTGCTTTTGGTGTTTCGCAACGCTCGCCCTATATTGCCCTCCAGTAAGCCGTCTTGTGTGTGGTATATACATGTGGTCCTAGGTAAGTCAGGCCTCTATCCTCCCATTTCACACCCTTCGTCTCCGGTGGCCCTGCTCTACCCGGCCGTGTCGGGTAGAGACATGACTTTGCCCATTTCACTTTAAGCCCCACTACCCACCCCAGCGCATTCAGGAGGTCTTTAGCTCCCCGAAGTGCCCCTCTCGAAACAGCCAGAAACATCAATAAATCTATGCTATGTATTGAATTTGATCCAACACCTCCAACCCCTGGTAGTAACGCCCCGATCGAGCATGCGCAGCCAGAGGTTCCATCGCAAGGGCAAACAGCAAGGGGGCTAGTGGGCAGCCTTGCCTTATTCTGCGGCCCACCCTACAGCCATCCGAGATCACCCCCGTCTGACCCGAGCAGTGGAATCCCTGTACAAAAGAGCTGTCCATTCTACAAACTGCTCCCCCAGTCTACATTTCCTCATAACTCTGAAGAGATACGGCCATTCAAGACTATCTAAGGCTTTTTTGATACTGACTGTGAAAATAGACACCTCCTCTTTCTGGTAGGTGTCTGCCTCTAAAACTCTTAGGATCCAACTGATACTTATCGCCGTATTCCTGGTGGGGATAAAGCCCGCCTGGTCAGAGTGGATTAGCGTCGTAACATGGGGGAGGAGGCAGGATGCCAGTATACAACTTAATATTTTGTGATCTAAATTGAACATGGAGAGTGGGCGGTATGCAGTCCTATCGCAAGCCTCCTTTCCAGGCTTTAAGAGAGGAATAATCACCGCCTATCTCTTCGAAGCAGGGAAGCAGCCTTTTTGTTTTGCTCAATTATAGAGCGATAATAGTTTGGGAGCCAAAACGTCAACATACGCCGAATACAATTCTATCGGTAACCCATCTGTCCCCGGTGTCTTATTTCTGGCCATATGTGTAATGGCCCCAAACACTGCCACAATCTCTACGTCTCTACCCAGATCGTCCGCCGCCTCTGCATCTAAGCTTGGAAGCGCCCGTTCTCAAATGAACCCAGCTATCTCTTTGTCGCCTGGACCCAGTCTACTCAGATATAAGCCAGAATAGTATTCCAGAAATTGGACATTAATGTCCTGTTGTCTATAAAAGATCTCGTCATCCTGCCTCTGAGCTCCAGTATCACTATCCCCCTTCTCACTGGCTTAGCCAACCAACTAAGAGTGCCCCGGATTTATCTCTCTCAGCGTGTGCCATGGTTGTATAATTTTTATAGGCGAAACACCATAGACGTTCTACTTGTGTTCCCATAGCTTCTCTAGCCTCAAGGAGGTCTGTTCGCTTATCCACCCTCTCGGGTCTTTCTCTCTCCGTTCATGGAGATGCTTTTCTACCCTTTGTACATCCTGCAAGAGTTCCTTCCACTTCCCCACCACTTCCCCAAAGCAGCAGCCTTTAATAACAGTCTTAAAAGCGTCCCATTCTATGAGCAGGTTTGTTGCCGTATTAGCATTGTCTAAAAAATAATCATCTTTAGCAGAACCCACGGTGGCCCGAAAGACTTCCAGTGCCTCCAGCCTTAGGCGCCAAACAGGAATTTTAGGTCGAACACGGAGCCAGTCCAGAGTCATCAACAGCGGGTTATGATCAGAGACCGTTCTGGTCAGGTACTCACTCGTCTTGACCCCCCATGCACATTCAGAGAACTCAAAATGGCATCCAGTCAAACATGAAGTTCGTACAGGGCTGAAAAGAAGGAATAATCTCTTTCCCCGGGGTGTTGGGATCCCCCAGGTATCAATCAACCCTCATCTCTGCTACCAATTACGTCTGGCCTCTGCAACTCTATGTATGGGAGAGTCTGGGAGTGGCGGTGGGAACGATCCAGTCTGACGTCAGTTACACTGTTAAAGTCGCCCCCCCAGCAGTACCGAACCAGTCAGCACTGTGGCTAATGTCCGCGAAAGCTGCGCCAAAAATGCAGATTGTTCGATGTTAGGGGCATATAAACTCCCAATCATTGTCTCTGCCGTCTAAACGCCACAAAACCTCCACAAACCTTCACTGTGGATCAATTATTTGCCTAGTGCGTTGAATAGGGAGCCTTGCCCGCACCCAGACCAGGCCCCTCCTGGCAAAGGCCCAATAATTAGTATAAAACACCTGTACCCTCCACCTGCGTTGTAGTGCCGCACCTTCCTTCTCCATTAGGTGGGTCTCCTGCCATAGAGCAATTTGCACCCCCCTCCTGACCAAGTACGCATACATTTTTTGCCCACGCAGCCTAGTGTGCATCCCCTGACATTCCAAGATAAGCATTTAATGCCTACAGAGGATCCCATTATGTTGAGCATGTCACATCCCTAGCAGCTTCCCCGAAAGCGACATTTGCCCAGAACAAGAACCCCTGAACAACAAGAAATCCCCAACTCCCCCTCCCCAGGACAGGTACAGACAAACAAGTTCCCATCTAAACTTGAACTAATGAGAAAAAAGTCTCTGTTAGTGATGGGGTGCGAAGCGTGCCCTACCAGACACGAAACTCCTCCATGCCACCTCCCCCAACATCAAGATAAAGATGTCAAACCCAGTGGGCATATCATCATCGATCAACAGCTGCTATGCCTGAACCCCTGCATGAGGGGCACGTAGCTGCATTAGCACCGCCTGAAATACTTCATGGACCTTCACATTCAGGCTATTATTCGCTGTTTGAGGAGTGACCTCTGGGAGATCAGTCTCAGAGTCCTTATTTGCACTGCCTGGGGACAGATCTGTCTATGTCAGGACAGCTTTTGCTCGGTCCCGGGCTGGTACCTCCACGGCTAAGTTCCGCATTGCCTGCAGTGCTTTATGGGGCTCCGTTCGAGCTTCTTTAGGAGATGGAGCTCTAGTGGAATGTTGGCTCTTAGTCAGATTCTGCTGAGATAAGTGCGGGGAGGAAGTGCGACCCTCTCGATTCCGCCAGGCACCTAGCCACTCCCTTGCCTCCTGTCGGTAAGTGAAGAAGTGTGTCCCTGATTTGTCGACCACCCGGAGGCATGCTGGAAACAGCATTGTATTTGGGATCTTCAATTGATGGCTAGAAATGAATCCCGCTGGCACTGTTGGCCAATGTAGCCATAGAGAAGGTACCCGATTAGGAGAAGGACAGAAAATGTTACTGAAGATGGCTGATAGCCAGAAACCGGTCCGAGGATGCTTGATTCCGGTCCAGGGAAGACATGGTTTGGCAGTTCGGTCTGGACTGTTCCCATGAGGCACAGGGTCAAGACTGATTTGCATATGGCCATGTCTGAACTGGGGTGGCTTGGTGAGCAAAATAACGATGGATTAAACCCAGATCTGTGACTGGGGGTGAATGTTTTGCAATTGTGCAACATTCCGTCCATCATCTTGTGTGTTTTGCTGTTCACCCTATGTGGGAAGGGTATGCCCATACCTGGGTCCCGTGCTCACTATGCCACTGAAGTCAAGCTATCCTGGCTGGAGACGGCTGATAGCCAGAAACCGGTCCTAGGATGCTTGATTCCGGTCCAGGGAAGACATGGCTTGGTAGTTCGGTCTGGACTGTTCCCATGAGGCACAGGGTCAAGACTGATTTGCATATGGCCTTGTCTGAACTGGGGTGGCTTGGTGAGCAAAATAACGATGGGTTAAACCCAGATCTGTGACTGGGGGTGAATGTTTTGCCATTGTGCAACATTCCGTCCATCATCTTGTGTGTTTTGCTGTTCACCCTATGTGGGAAGGGTACGCCCAGACGTGTGTCCCGTGCTCACTAAGCCACTGGAGTCAAGCTATCCTAGCTGAAGACGGCTGATAGCCAGAAACCGGCCCTAGGATGCTTGATTCCGGTCCAGGGAAGACATGGATTGGCAGTTCGGTCTGCACTGTTCCCATGAGGCACAGGGTCAAGACTGATTTGCATATGGCTATGTCTGAACTGGGGTGGCTTGGTGAGCAAAATAACGATGGATTAAACCCAGATCTGTGACTGGGGGTGAATGTTTTGCCATTGTGCAACATTCCGTCCATCATCTTGTGTGTTTTGCTGTTCACCCTATGTGGGAAGGGTATGCCCAGACGTGGGTCCCGTGCTCACTAATCCAGTGGAGGCAAGCTATCCTTGCTGAAGACGGCTGATAGCCAGAAACCGGTCCTAGGATACTTGATTCCGGTCCAGGGAAGACATGGCTTGGCAGTTCGGTCTGGACTGTTCCCATGAGGCACAGGTCAAGACTGATTTGCATATGGCCATGTCTGAACTGGGGTGGCTTGGTGAGCAAAATAACAATGGATTAAACCCAGATCTGTGACTGGGGGTGAATGTTTTGCCACGTGCAACATTCCGTAAATCATCTTGTGTGTTTTGCAAGAGGGATTCCGGGCTCAGACCAATTCTTGATCTTCGGTTCTTGAATGGTTACCTTTGGAAGAACAAGGTCAAAATATTGACTCTGGCTCACGTACCTTTTGCCCTGGATCAAGGGGACTGGATGATGTACTTGAAGTTGGAGGACGTGTGCCTTTATGTATCATCCTGCAGTACCACATGTGCTATCATAGGTCTGTGGTAGGACAGGAGCGCTTTCAGTTTGCCATCCTGCCCATTGACTCACCTCAGCAACCTAGGTGTTTACAAAGGTTATGGCATTGGCTATGACCCATCTTTGCAGTTTAGTACATGTTCCTCTACCTCAATGCCACACCCCGCTTGGGAAGGGCCACAGGGCAGACATGGGCTATTGAAGTCCAACTGTGAGAGGTCGTTTGCCATTGGTGTCTCGGGGTCCATCCTGAAATGGCTCAGCAAACTGGCTAAGTACAACCCTTTCTGCACTTTGCTCTCAGGGTAGTGAGGACAAGCAGTCACATGCTTCTCAGGGTGGCTGTGTGGAGTGCGTGAACTCCACATTCAACAATCAACCAGTAGACTCAATAGCTCAATTGTCAACCCATTGGGGGGGAGGGTATCAGAACACCCATCGCGGGGTTGAGTAGTTTAACCTGGCCACTTATCAAAACATAAGACTTGCTAGCATTTGAATTCCGAGTGAGTCCCAAATTGTGACCAATTTTTATTCTGCTGGATCTTATGTTTACTCCAGTGGGAATCATTTAGGGTCACTCAAAGCGTGAGTGCCATCTGTTTACCTCTGATAGAATGTAATGGGAATGCCTGTTTGCTGAAGAGACCCAATATTTTGTAGGCAGAGAAGCCCATATTTTATCTATGCTATCTAGCCCACTGCCTAAGTAGTGAGTCAATGTGTGGCAGTGTCAGAAGAGATGTATCAACATACCTGATCCTCATAATCCTCTCCCGCATCTGTCAGAGCTACTTGGGTACCATTCATGTAAGTGAGCGGGGGTATAATACCAGTATGTCTCTACTTTGGTAAAAGCTTCCCTGCCTGCTGACTGCGCTGTAGAGCATACCTGATAAAACCCATCATTCCACTGTTTGTCAGTAAGAGTTTCTGACCAGGGGACTTAGTTCAAGGAGTGGCTGTAGACAGGAGGGCATAGATTTCAGAGAGTAGATGCTTGTTGTTAATTTTGGTGTAGATCCATCTCTTCAATATCGTGAGCGATTTACTGGCTGCAGTCTTTATCAGTTTTTTGGGCACCCAATGCCTGATCTGCAGGTAACATAGATGTTGCACCTCAGATAGATTAATCTTTCTTTAGTTGATTGAAGGGGTTCTGAAACTTCTTGTTTAACATATCCCCTATGTGATTGCAACCAGCTGTTTGATATGCTTTAAATTGGTCTCCAGGTTCCAACTCTGGGTTGAAAATGATTGGTTTGAGTGGAGATGTGAATGTTGTAGGGCGAAGTTTCTCTGCAACAGTATCCCATACTGCTAGTGTAGATCTAGTGACTGGGTAGGAGTATAGGCCCTATACTCTGTGGCCCCTGGGCAGCCAGGAAACTCCTGAGTATGGATTCCACCAGTTATTTGATCTATGAAACACCAGTGCTTTTCAGACATATCTCAGCCCCATTCCACCAAATACTTGAGCTGGGCATCTTGGTATTAATTCAAGGGGTTGGGGTTGCCCAGCCCCTCTTCCCCTGGGCGTCTATAGGATGTTTTGAAAGACATGATGGGTTTACAAGTAATTACCAGAGACTGTGATTAATTCATGCATTCCATTCATCACTTTTTTGTATACTTCAGTGTAGCTATGTGAGAGGCCACAGTGATTAACACAGACATCGAACCGTGCTCCGTGGGAGGGTACTGCCTGTTTTGCAGGGTGTGTCAATGCTGTGTGGTCTCTATTCACACCAACCTGCCAAGGGATTTAGATAAAAGGGTTCCCTTTGTAGGGTGCACTAGCAAAAATTGTGGTCCACAAATATATGTGAAACTTATGGCCACCTTTGGGGGCTCTTCTTGCTCCTTATGCAGGGTCATAGGTCCTTTGATCCAGAGGCAGAGGCCACCCCAAGGAGCCAACTCCTGTCTAGTGCCTGTCTGTCAACTGCCAAAGTCACTGTCCCAGCCGGAGCTCTGTATTATTGGTGCAACCAGTGTCGCCGCCTCAGGTCTCTCAGCGCGCTTCCAAGGGCTGTATTAGGGGAGTCCCAACTGTTTGTGCGCTGCCAACTCAGCACTCTCATTGCTTGTGTCCAGGGAGCAGCAGTGGCTGTACTAATGTCTGACTGCTTATTTTTCTGTTCCCTCCCTACTCTGGCTTGGGGGGAGGGGGCACTCAGCCACTCGGATACCATGCTTACTGGTGTATCAGTTCTTTGATTTCTCTGCACCGTACATCTGCAGAGCTGTCTGTGGTGGTCTCCTGTGGGTGCAGTGTCCTTTCTGGACCATTGTAGACCTCGTCGCCCCCCAGACTCTCACATCCACTAACTACATCCTACTCAGAGACCTCAACTTCCACATGGATAACCCCAGCAACCAGAACACTGCCTCCCTTCTGGATAACCTCAACAACCTTAGACTCAAGCAGCTAGTCACCGCAGCAATCCACACAGCCGGACACATGCTCAACCCCCTTTTCTCCGCCAGCAGGAACATCAGCTACAGCCACACCAATGAACTCTCCTGGGCCGACCATCACTGCGTGCATCTCGCCTTCCCCATGCCCACCGTACACCACCATCATCATCACTCCCCCTCGTCGCAGCTGGATCAAGGCCACTAAAGAACTTTTCGTCAACTCCCTCAGTACAACCACTCCCCCAACACCAATTGACACCAACACCGCAGCACACAACCTCCACCGATGGATCTCCAACTGCACCGACACCCTGGCCCCCCTCAAGAAAAGACCAGGCAAACAACATTCAAAGAAGGCCAGCTGGTTCACTCCCACCCTCCACGAGTTCAGACACACTTTGGAGATGATTTGAGAAGAGATGGAGGAACAACAAAACCCTCGGAACTCATGCAACCTTCAAATCCGCCATCAACGCACAACACCTCCTCCTGAAAACCATAAAATAAGGCCTTCCAAGACAGAATCAACACCAACCCATGCAAGCAAACAACTCTTCGCCAACGTCAAGGAGTTTGCCAGGCCCAACAGCGAGACCACAGATGTACTCCCCTCTCAAGACCTCTGCAACAAACTTGGCTCCTTCTTCCACCACAAGATCATGAAGATTTATGACATCTTCAACACCCTAGACCCGGCCACTATTTCTGCCACCATTGTACAGAACCAAGCCACACCACAACTGACTGTGCTCTGTTGGACCCTGCTCACAACAGACGGCACGCTCAAGACCATGAAGAACATCCAGTCAGGAGCCCTGACGGATCCTTGCCCATACCACATCTTCCACAGAGCAGCCGCCGCCATCACCCGCCAGCTTCACTGCCCTATCAACTGCTCAATCAAAACCCCCACATTCCCCGATGACTGGAAACATACCAAGATTGACCCCCTGCTGAAGAAGCCGTCCTCGGACCCGACAGACCTCAAGAACTTCAGACCCATCTCTCGCCTCCCTTCCCAGCCAAGGTGATTGAGAAGGCCATCAACGCCCAACTGTCCGAGTTCATCGAAGTGAACCACATCCTGGACACCTCCCAATCCAGCTTCCGAAGCAACCAAAGCACTGAGACCACACTCTTTGCCCCCATCGACAATATCTGCTCGTTCCTCGACCATGGCAAAATCGCAACCCTCATCCTAATAGACCTCTCGGCCTCCTTCGACTCTGTTTCCCACTGCACCCTAATCATAGGACTCAATGACGCCGGCAACTGCAAGAAGGCTCTGGACTGAATCCCCTCCTTTCTCACAGGCTGGGCCCAGCGAGTCAGACTACCACTGTTCCTCTCAAAACCCACAGAGACCAGCTGTGGAGTGCCCAGGGGTTCGTCCCTGAGCCCCATCCTTTTTAACATCTACATGGCCACCCTCACAGCCATCGTCAGAAGCCATGGTCATAACATCGTCTCATACGCCGATGACACCCAGCTAATCCTTCCCCTCACCAACGAACCTACAACCATTAGAACCATCTTCTACAGTGGAATGAAGGCCGTTGCTACCTCGATGAAAGACAGCTGCCTCAAGCTCAAGAGCAGAACCAGAGGAAGGTCGTTCTCCTACATTTCTGCCAAGACTGGGAACAACTGCCCTTCCACCTCAGGCAATTCGTGTCACTGACCCAATTCAGGAAGGACCTCAAGACCTGGCTCTTCGAATGATCTCCCACCCACTCCGACCAACAGCCCCCTCTCCCCCAGCGCTTTGAGACCCTCACGGCTGAGTAGCTGTGCTATAAAAACCCTGATTGATTGACTCTGGATTGAGGGGTGGGGCACTCAGTCCACTCGGATACCATGCTTACCGGTGCATCAGTTCTTTGAGTTCTCTACACCTTCCATCTGCAGAGCTGCCTGTGGTGGTCTCCCGTGGGTGCGGTGCCCTTTCTGGCTCGAGGACAGTCCCAGCCTAGATAGGGCCAATGTTAGTCGTTGTAGTTGCATCCAGATGGGACTGGGGGCAGGTGAGGACCCTACAAGGTCTGTTTGTTATAATCACTGTAGTTCAGCCCTCATCCAGACCTATGTAGATCACAGCAATTGTAGCCCACATTCGAGCCATTGATGATCATACTGTTTTTGCTCCGACTGGTCCTCTGATGATGACACAGTTGCAGCATCTCCTGGCCCTACGATGATCATGCAGTTTCAGCACCAGATTGGCTTACGATGATCACGGCAGTTGCGGTGCCCACCAGGCTGTGGTAAGTCCCTTCCAGCTTTCTATCAGACACCCTGTCCCAGAGCTCAAGCCGAGTGCAGACCTCCTCCGGCTGATCAAAGAAGTGAGTTTTCCCATTGGCTATCACCCTCAATCTGGCTGGGTATAGCACCATGTATCTCAAATTCATAGCCTTGAGTTTTCGCTTGACCTCTAGATATGATGTCCTTTGAGCCTGTACTTTGTGGGTATAGTACAGGTAGATGGCAATGTGGTTTTTACATTGCAGCGTTCCCTCTTACCTGGTCGTCTTTAAAGATGCAATCTTGATACATGCAGTGAAAGACATGCGCAATTATGGCCCCAGAGGGGCACCCGGGCTAGGGCGGGCCGCCAGCACCCTGGGTGCACTTTTCACTGCACACAGTTGTTGTTGCACCTAGAGCCCCCCTCCGCATCTTCAGTCCTGGCCTGTAGCATCTTTGTTACTGTCTCCATCCCCGCCATTTGCTCACTGAGGGCCGTAACTTCTGCTTGGAGCTCAATAATGGATGCATTTTATCATCCGCTTTCCTGAGATCTGCCTGGAGTAGATTGGCATCCATGGCCACCGCTTCAATCTTTTCCTCCAGGGCCCTCCTCAAGCCCTGTATGGTGGCCGACAGATCTGCTCTTGTCGACTCCCACTATGGCAGCCCGGCTTCCTGAGCCAATGGAGAGTCATTGTGTCCCATAGTCCCCAGAGTAGGCATGGGGGATACAGTATACTGTGTGATTATGTTGTTCTGCTGGGGCCCAGTTCCTCTGACTTTGCTCATAGCCACTAGGGAATTGCCAGCAGCACAGACACCCACGCAATAGTCAGGTCATAAACCTCAGCTTCAAATCACTTAGACCCAACATGATTTCTCTCCTCAGCAAGGGTCTCAGTTTGAATCCTCATGCATCAGGAGATATTTGTAGACTAAAGGTGGATCTTTTTAGATTTGAGAGAAATCTAAAAAAACAACACTTGGCTTGTAATAAATCGATGAATAAATATGTCAGAAACATTCCAACCGAGTTTGGGTCTGATGTTTTAACAATCAATGATGTACATGCCACACAACTGCTGCTTTCTCTCACAGATCATACAGATCATGAACAGTCACCTTATGACATGGACTTATTACTGGAGGAACTTTTAAAAAAAAAATCTGTTTATTGATTTTACATTATACACAATAATCAGCATATATCGCATTGCAATTATACATCATATGATACGCCAAGCTTAGTTACTAAACAAACAACAATCCAAACAGCTGGTACCACTTCCAACATCTCTTCAACATAGCAATTCTTCAGAGGGTGGGGAGATCAGTAGCAATAAAAGCAATGCAGACACCGATGAAACAGTACGGGTCGAGTAAAAGGTACAACAGTGCACTCCATGTGTAGTGTGTCACTTGAAAGGCCAGGTTATAACTACATTACAGAGACATAAGCATTAACATGACCTCGAATTATACGGTGTAAAACTGCAAGGTCCCGAATCTCGGCTCTTATAGTAAGGGGACGCCTTATCAGCCTCCCTGTCTTGGGACTAGTCTGATCCATTAGTAGAACCTTGATCTGCAGTGATACTCGGGGAGTGTGACCTTCTGGTGGACCATTGTACAAACGGCTCCCATATGTCTTTAGGCCTAGATGTTGGTGGAATAAGTTCCCAGTATATACATAGTTGGGTGTCGCCATATGTGACATCTGATAACCATTCAGTAAAGGTGGGTATTCTTTTCCTGCCTCATTTAAGTGCAATCTGCCTGCGCGCGTATAACAATAAGATAGCATGTAATTTGCGCCGTCGGGGTAGGGTATGTTGCTCTAGTCCCAGAAGGCCCAGGTGCGGTGATGGCACATCATTGAGCTCGACCATCTGGTTGACTACAGAGAAAATGTCTGCCCAGTATTGTACAAGCGACTGGCAGTCCCACGCCATATGCAAGAATGAAGCAGGTTCATGCCCACACCTCCAACAGCGTTCATCTTCATGTAGCTTCATTCTGTAAAGACTAATTGGGGTTCTATAATAACGGTGCAGGAATATGAAATGCACAAGTTTAAGTTTATAATTGGGGGATAATTCTGTCAATTGTTTACAACAGTAGTTCCATTGCTCTTCCGACAGGGGAGGATCTAATTCCATGTTCCAAAGCTGTAAGGATTTGGATTGTATGATGGGAGTCTGTTCTTGTATGGCGGTATATAACCGAGTAACTAACTTCTTAGGGGAAGCCTTGGCCAAAACGGATTCCAGTGCGTACAACGTCGGAGGAGCCTCTGGGAATCCCTCCCACATCGCGCGGCAGGCGACCTTTAATTCATGATAGGCGAACTGCTCAGCGAAGGGCGTTTCCCGATCCTCCGTGCCTGCAGGTAGGGACCTAAATCTGCCCTCTGGATATAAATCTGCAAAGGTTAGCAGCTGCGTTCCCCCTATTTATACCACCTTCCCTCCCCGCTCCAGACATGGTAGTATGGGGTTATCTCGCAATGGCATAGAGGGCGCGTATAATATTGGGACATTAGCTCGCCTCTGGAGTTCCCTCCAGACCCACGCAACAGGTCAGCAGTATCAATATATTGCCGGGGCCGAGGTGCTTTTTTGTAGAGGGCCACTTTCAAAGGTGTGGGTGCAACCGCATCCATCTCCACCGCAACATGCGGCTGATACAGTGTGGGATAAATCCAGCAGTGGAGAAATTGTGCCTGTGCACACAACGCATATAATGGCATGTCTGGAGCCCCGAGACCACCCTGCCTAAGTGGAAGCATCAGAAGATCCCAGGAGGCCCTAGCCTGCCCGCCAGCCCATACCAATGACAACATCTGTGTTTGCAGGGTTTTATAAAAATGCTGTGTAAGGGGGACTGGTACATTAGTAAACAAATACAGGAATTTAGGCAATACCACCATTTTTAGCAATGCCACCCTCCCTGTAATGGACAATGGCAGTTTAGACCAAATGGCTACTTTGGATTCCAGCCAGTCCATAGCCCGTCCAAAATTTAGGTTCCATATGTCCTGCAGACAGCGACTCAGCCACACTCCTAAGTATTTTACTTCCTCAGCCTCCCATCGCAATTTGTATTCCGAGAGCACCACAGAAGTACCATCAGTAAGCGGGATTATCACAGATTTCTTCCAATTTATGGTGATACTAGATAGGCCCCCAAAACAAATAAAGTCGTGAAGCACTGGGTCCAGGTTGACGGATGGATTGAGGATGTACAGAGTGACATCATCTGCATACATGGAAATCAAGAGGCTTCTAGAACTGAAGCCGATTCCCCGGGCCGTGTGGTGCTGCTGAATTCTGGCTGCAAGGGGCTCCATCGCAATAGCGAATAAGAGGGGTGAAAGGGGACAGCCCTGTCTCATCCCTCTAGTTATGGGAAAGCAGTTAGATATCAATCCATTGACCCGCACTCGAGCTTGGGGTTTTTCGTAGAGCAGCTTTATGCGGGCGATAAATAAGGGGCTGAATCCCATGCGGCCCAGGATTCTGAAAAGGTACGGCCATTCAAGCGAGTCAAACGCTTTTGTTGCGTCTAAGAAAATGGTGGCTGCCTTCGTGCTGGGATGCAAGTAGTGGAGAACAGAGAAGAGCGTCCGTAAGTTATGCGATGTCGCTCGCCCAGGGATGAACCTGGACTGGTCCGGGAGGGCCACCATCGTCAGTAGGGGCTGTAGACGATTGGCCAGGAGCTTGGCATATATCTTCACGTCCACATTGATCAATGAAAGTGGGCAATACGAATCCAGCTCTTTTTCGTCTTTATCGGGTTTTAGCAAAGCCATTATAAGCGCCTCGCGCATGGAGTGGGGAAGAGTGCCAGATTCCAATGCCTCATTGTATACTGCAAGCAGACAGGGGGCTAATTCCTCACTATAGGCTTTATAAAAAGGCCATTGGCAGGCCATCGGGCCCAGGATCTTTACTCAGGGGTAGGCTCTTAATCACCTGTTTGACATCTGCAGTTGTTATGGGTAAGTCCATGTATCGTCTGTGCATGTCGTTAAACCAAACGAGTGCTATAGAATCTAGGAATTCCTGCAAATTTTCCGATTGGACCGATTGGGTAGCAGTGTATAGGGTAGTATAGAATGCAGCAAATTCCCTTAGAACACCCTCCTGTCCCGTTACAACCTCCCCATCAGGTGTATGAATAGTGTGGATGAAGGCAGTGGAGTTGGATCGTCGGATCATATTAGCAAGAGTGCGACCTGGCCTATCACCCTCCCCATAACGCCTAGCTTCAGCGTGCTTCCCAAGAACTTTCCAATCCCTCTGAGCCTCCTCAGCAAAACTCTAAAAGCTTGCTCTTCAGCTCGGCCGCCAGTGCTGGGCTAGCCTCCGAGCAGAAGCGTTCCTCTAGTTCCTTGATCTCTCGTTCCATCTGTGTCAGAGTACCCCTCAGTGCCTTTAGGACCCCTGCCTGCCTTGCAATGCACTTCCCTCGAATCACCACCTTAAAGGCATCCCACAAAATGGCCTCCGATGGGATCATACCAGAATTGAGGTCAAAGTACTCAACCACATCTTTCCTGATTTCCTCTTTAAACGCCTCGTCCATCAATGCATGAGGCGGCAATCGCCAGCTAAAAGCGCGTGTAGGTGCATCAGGTAGCGTTAGTGTGAGCAAGCAAGGAGCGTGGTCAGATAGAGAACGCGCCAAATGAGAAGTGTGTACCACCCAGGATACTACGTCAGAGGACACCAACCAGAAGTCTCGTCGGGACCATGCAGCGTGTTGGGCCGTAATACATGTCCCCTCACGCTGCAGGGGGTGCCTATCCCTCCAGATGTCCACCAATGCCCCCTCAGAAATCAGGTCCCTTAAGGCTGCTCCAGCTTGGGGATGTAGTGGATGTGGCGAGCCCTGCCTGTCTAGGTGGTCATTCAGCACTGCGTTAAAATCCCCCCCCAAATTATCGAGTCGCATTGTGTCTTTACAATTCGTGACCAGATATCTCTAAAGAAACCCGGGGAGTCGACATTTGGACCGTATACGGCCACCAGGACAACCTGTTTACCCCCTAGGAGACCATGAAGGACTATATACCTCCCTTCCTGATCTATGTGGACCTCAATGTCCTTCCAATCCAGATTTTTGCGGACCAATATAGCCACCCCGCGAGCGTAATTAGAATAGATAGCAGAATGCATCGTCGCCCAACGTGCATGTCTAAGTCTCGGGACGGTGTACCATTCAAATGGGTTTCTTGTAAAAAAACATATGTCGACCTTGTGCCGTGTCAGATAAGAATGCATAAGTCTGGCATTCCTGTTATCGTTCAGACCCTGATGTTCCATGTTAATACATTAATCCTCACTGGCTGCATGGTAGAAAAGTTCCCATAAAGTCAGTGCCGATGCTCCCCCCGTGGCAATACGGAGCTCCAATGTAGAGACCAAAGAAAGCAGAGATTGTGCGGACCAGAACAAGGAAACCAAACTAACCCCATACCACCCACCTCCCACTCCAACCCCCCAAATAGGTTGTGTAAAATCCCCCCCAGACCCACTATAAAAGCAGGCAAATTTGAACAATGGGATATTTCCCGTGGGGGCGAGGATACAGCGGCATACTCCCCCGTTTGCACAGGGGGGCTGAGGATAAAAGCAAATGCCCCCCTTCGGCGGCGCGGCCAGGCCATGCACGGAGCCCAACAGTTACAAAAACATTGATCAAAGGCCTATGCTGGCACAACTCAAAATGTACTTACTTAAAACTCATAATATACATGGCATCTAACATGATAATGGCATCACAGTTTTGGCATCATGAGCGGGGGCAGCAAAATGTAGGCAATGGCGTGGCAAGCATAGGCAACAATACACAGAGCACAATCAATATTGTTCAATCATTATCACTCAGGCGATCAGCCGCTAGCTCCGTCCCACCACCATTTCTCTTCGACTTGGGCCCACATATGTGTTCAGCAAATTTAAGTGCAGATTTAGCATCAGCAAAGAAGTGGGCTGTACCATCATGTGAAACCTTAAGTTTCGCTGGATAAAGTAGAAAGTACGGGATCTGCGCCTGCATCAGCAGACGCTTAGCTGGAAGAAATTCCCGGCGAGCAGCCTGCACCGCGGGGGTGAAGTCAGTATAGAACGATATAGTATTCCCTTTGTGGGTGATTTGACATCGTTCTCTCGACAGTCTCAAGATGGTGTCCTTGTCTTGGTAATTCAATATTTTGGCCAGGATGGGCCTAGGCGTGCCCCCAACCAGGGGTTTTTGGCCCAGCGCCCTATGCGCCCTTTCATCCGCAAAGAACTGGAGAGAGGTGAGGATCAAAAAGTTCATGGAGTAGGTCTTCTACGAAGATCTCCATCTTAGGCATGGCTGTAGTCTCCGGTATCCCCGTGAGTCTAAGATTGTTTCTCCTCGAGCGGGCTTCAAGGTCATCGTTCTTCGCTCTTATGACCGTCAGGAGCTTGTCCATGTTCAGAAGTTGTTCTTTGGTTTCCTGTCGGAATTCGTGAAACTCAACCTGCCTATTCTCCAAACTTTCCAGCCGTGTTTCGTGCGCTGTGACCTGCGTTTTTACCGTGTCTAATTGCGAGGTTAAGGTGTCTAGTTTAGCATCTATGTTCCGTAGGCTGGAACGCATGTCAAGCATGAGCGATCGCAGGTCCTCCTCCTGTTCCTTCGTCGTGACATCACCACCTGTCGCACCCTGAGTGCCTTGGTCCTGGTCAGATTGCTTGTGGCCTCGCTTGTTTTCAAATGTTATCTTGGGTTGCCTAGCGTAAGCCTTGCCCATGATGGCCGCACAATTGAACTCCCCACCCCACTGTGCGAATGTGTCTGTTCGTCGTGGGGTAGTGTTCCTGAGCGCAGGGGCGCTAAGCTCCCTCAACCTGCTGCCCTAGGGGGGTGTCGAAGACCACAGGACCGAGCATTATAGAGGGCAAGGATCCTTATGATACCAATTGTTGCTCGCCTGCAGCGCGCCGGGGCGCCGCGCACTGGGCAGGGCCCTGGAGCCAGTCGCGTGGGTCCTTCCACCCACGTCCAGAGTGGCCCCAACTGCTCCGGTAATTAACAACGAAACTCGAGGGTGCGACAAGGTCTCACCGCCCGTGCAGCCACTAGCGCATTATCATCTACCACATAAGTCGGGGCGTCTTCCAGCAGGGGTGCCACTTCGAATAGTCGCAGCAGGTGCCCCTCGCACACAAAATGGCAGCCAATCGCAGTTCCGGCGTGGACACTTAAATGTACCAGCAGCTGCACATTATCCCAAAGACGGCCTCCACTCCCATCGGTGTTCTGACACTCTCGCACTATGGCACCGCTCCGAGCCTCCACAGCTAGCCCTTCCCAACTGCTAGGGCGACTCGGTCACACCACTCGCAAGTCAGCGCGTAGCCCAGTCCACAGTTAACTCACCCCGACCTAGGGGGAAACCCGAGGGGCCGCCGCTTCCACGACCAGTCAGTCGGCAGTAGAACTCCGCCCCAGTGTCATAGGCAGTATGGGCGCAATGTGAAGGACGAGGCCACGGAATTGCAGCTCCGGTTGCCTACTGCAAGCGACGCGGCCAATCTTCACCTAAAATGTCCACCTGCGCGGTTCCGTCTCTCAACGATTACCCGGGCGTAGGCAGACTCAGGATCGCAAGCAGAGTAGCCGCGATAGCGACTCACCAACCGCTGAACATCAATGTAGATCACCAATGTGTGTCCGGCCAGGTCTCCTGCCGCGGTTCTCGAGGGCATGCCGACTCCGCCGCCCAAAGCCTGCTCCGCACCGAGCTCGATTTTGGCGCACCTCCAGGGCCCTGGTTCTTGCCACCGGTTCACTACTCGGCCCACGCACCGCTCACTCCACCACAGCGATTGCCAGCCTCTCCCGCCGATTATCGGAATGGAAGTCACATGACTGTGTGCGCCAGGGTCTCCTCTCTCAGCTCAGCCAGCCGCACCACCGCAGGCGCGCTACACAGCAGGATTCATGTAGGATAAATAACTCAGCCGGCGGAGCTCGCTCAAGCAGCGGCCATTTCACAGCCCTGCTAGCCACGCCCCCCATTACTGGAGGAACTTAATATAGAATCGGACTTCAGCATAGTCAGTGGGTTAAAATCTAAATCCAAGTGGATACCCACTCTCCACGGTAGCAATGCCATTGACAATTTTTACAAACATGTTCTAGCTGACATAGACAAATGGATAACAATTTTAAGAGGAAATCATTCAGATTCAAAGACAATCTCACACAAGGTGAACGAATAGCATTGAAAACTTTGAACAATGATCCCAATATCTTGATTAGAGAAGCCGACAAAGGCGGAAATGTTGTGGTCATGAACCTGGGGGACTACAACAATGAGATTCTCACCCAACTGAGTGACCAGACCTGCTATGAGCGCCTAACATATAATCCAATAGGGCCACTCACAATGGAAATCAACAAAAGACTAGACACCTGGCACACAGCGGGGCTGCTTGATGATGATGAGTTTCTGTATTTGAAGGTTTTCAGACCTACGTACCCCTGGCTTTATACACTACCTAAAGTCCATAAACACTTGCCGTTTCCCCCTGGGAGACCCATAGTATCAGGGATGGCGGGACCAACGGAAAAGATTGCGGAATACATTGATTTGTTCTTGGGCCCTTTGGTACAGAATCAACCGTCATATATACAAGACACCAAGCACATTCTCAGTTTACTTGCTGATTTGGAATGGCAACCAGGCACTATTCTAGCTATGTTAGACATAGTGTCACTGTACACAAGCATTGATCTAGACTTAGGTATGCGTGCTATCACGTGACTCCTTCAAAACAGACCAGCAACACAATACCAGCATACAAACATGCTAATCTCTATGATGGAGTTGATACTACACAACAACTTTTTTATGTTTGACAAGCACTGGTATAGACAAATAAGGGGAGTGGCTATGGGGTCCAGATTTTCCCCATCGTTTGTGAACCTTTTTATGGGTACATTGGAGGCTGACCTAATCTGGGGTGAAAAAGGAGCTAGATGGATCGACTCAATAATTTTATGGAGTCGCTACATCGACGATTGCCTCCTACTATAGTCTGGTACAGAATGTCAACTAGAGGAATTTTATGGTTTTCTCAATGCCAACACATGGGGTATGCAGTTTACCATGGAGTCGAATCTAACAAAAATTGAATTTTTGGATCTGGAGCTTTACATTAAAAACAACCAACTACATAGCAGGCTTTTCAGGAAGGTAACTGCAAGTAATGCGGTGCATCACGCAGAGAGCTCACACCCTGCACATCAGATTAACTCAATACCCTACAGTGAATTTTTACGAGCCAAAAGAAACTGTAGTGAGAACTCAGAGTTTAAAGCAAACATTTTAAACATGAAACAGCGATTCAGAAAGAGAGGCTAACCTCTAAGATCTCTCAATAAAGCTGAACGCAGAATTGCTGAGGTACACCGGGAAAACACCCTCATTACACGAGCAAGTATGCTACGACTCAAACAACCAACTAGAATGATCACAGAATTTAATCATTTACACAATGCCTTAAGAAAGAGCTTCACAAGACATTGGGGCATCTTACTATCTGACAAAACACTCAGGGAGTTCATCTGTGACTACCCACAGATAACTTTCAGGAAAGGGCGGACCTTGAAAAACAGATTGAGTCCAACAGTACCACGCCTGATAACGACTACTAACTGGCTCAGACCTCACACTCTGGGTTTTTACAAATGTGGATTTTTCAGTATGTGTAGGTATGCGAAACATGGCCACACACAATTCACAGACTTTGCAGGAAGGAACTATGTCATTAGGAGCAATATTAATTGCACTACCAAATTTATCACCTACATTATTGAATGTCCATGCAACAAGATCTATGTCTGCAGTACCATCAGGCCGCTAAAGGAAAGGATAATGGAGCATATCAGAGCTATACACAAATGTGACCCGAAATACCCAGTAGCATTACATGCAGCGACTTGTCCATCACAAGGAATGGAGAAGAAAGTTTAGTTCTTTGGCATTGAGGTCACACATGCCAACATTCGGGGTGGCAATAGGGAGCTCAGACTGAGAAGAACAGAGGCGATGTGGATAATGCGTCTACGGACAGTTGAACGAGGCCTCAACTTTGATCATGAGATGCAATACTTTTTGGGGAATTGACTTCTGACCTTGTTACAATCCTAATCTAATCACCTCTGATGGGAGTCCCTATTTTTCGCATAACATTTCCAATGCCTACTATTACGGTTCAATCTCGGTAGCATGAGGAAAATACTCTAGAGGCACATGGTTTTTGTATATGTATCTTTTTTCAAATGTTGTAGGAACAGACATTGCATCTATATGCCATTATCCTCTTTTCTTGTGCCTGATCTGTCAACCAACACGTTTTTACTCACTTTACATTTAAACCTAGTATAGAGCTTTTATGACCAAGTTATATATATAGCCTGCTGAGTCAATCGAAGCATGATACAAACATTTTTTGAAGATGTAAACGAATTAGACTGTATTCGACACTCTTACATATTAGAGGTGGGATCTGCCACACTCATCACTTGTATTTTTTTGCAGGGTCCTTCCTCTGACATTCATTAGAAGGAGTGTAACTTTTAATATCTGTTAAAGAGGGGATCAAGTCTGTGTATCACTTACTGTCTTTTTAAATATATGAACAAACAGTTACATACGATCATTGCACTATGAAAATGTATATGGATTATGCTTTCGTATATTATTATGGTAATATCACCAATGTATATTGATCTTTAAACACTCTCCGCTTGTACATAATAGTATTTCCACATTTACTGTTTACAAATTGAAAAGCTTCATGAGTACCTCTACCATGAATATGTTGTATGCAAGCTTGAACAGATAACCGATGTTTACTTCAGTCCATTATGATAAACTTCACCTACTTAACACTTTTGTGTATTTCACGCATGTACTAACATCCTTCTATCAGCCGCAATGGTTGGAATCTGTTTCTTTAACCAGTAAACTGTTCTCTTATTCCAACATCTTTCATCTCTCTTTTTCTGAGCTAGCTAAAATTCTTAAACATGAGAGAGAACGTTTGGGTGCCCAATCGCCTACCCAAACACACTAGGTTATATTGCCCAAATGTATCTCTTATCACTCACGTTGGTTCGGTGCGGCACCGACATGAACACAGAGGGCGATAAAAATTCTTTTTCCACATTTCAGTCTATTGGGAGTTTTTTCGAATGACGAGACTATCGCCACTCACTGAGCCTTTCTTCATTATTTCCGCGCTTTATGCACTAACAATATTAAGGTTGGCGTTCTAGCATTCGTGGTATGTATTAGCCAATTAGCGTTCACAGACCGAGTCAAGTTTACTTTCAGGTCTACACTCTCACTCGTCCGCTACCTGGTACCGAGTGGTGTGTCGTGGGGCTGCGATTACAGACTTCCATGAGGTGAGATGATTAGGAGTGTCTTCAACCCGGTATACCCTGTTCGTTTACGGTTATGTAACAGGAATTGAACCGACTGTCTAGTCTTACAGTAACCCGTATTGCCTATTCTGCAATAACGCAATTCCATTGTACTTGTAGATGGAATAATTAGAAAAAGGACAAGGTCAATTGACGCAGTATTTTTGAAGACTCCCCCACGACCCAGAATATTTTCAATACAACCGGCACATGGTAGAATGATTTTTTGATTTTTTTGGGGTGGTACTATAGATTAGAATTTTTTGGCTCTTGGAGGAGTGGCTAAAATTAGTATTTTCCTTTCTTCTATTTTTCCACAGACCGATCAGATACAATTAACAGTATAGTGTCTGCATTTTTCCACAACCCTGGTAAGCCACACTTGTCACCAATCCCCGCCCCCTCTTTTTCTCGAATGTTTTTGTGACTAGGATTAATGTTTTTAACGTAACAACTTATACCTCCACATTCCATCACTTTTCTGTTTTCATCAGATCATATGGAACACTTCGCCTGACCTACATTAGCCCGGCCGGGTTGGAAGAACTATCCCTGGCTGACCGGTAAGGCTCCTGGTTATTTTAGGTTTTGTCTCTCATGTGGTTTTCTACCTTTTGGACACGTTGGATTGACTTGCTTTTGTCTCTTCTGATTTCTCTTGTCTTTACCCAAACATATCTTGTTTGTCTTATTGCCTTTCTTTTCTATTTTCAACGTTGTATAGTTCTCTCCTTTCTTTTCATTAACTTTCATTAGGTTTTACTACATAATTATTTTCCTTATCTTTACGCACCTTGTGCTCTCTTTAATCTTTTTTGTCATAGATTACACAGATCGATAGACTTTGCTACAGGTATTATTTTTTCTCCTTTGTTTAATTCTCGGATATCCACCACTCTCTGTTGCATAGACTATCCACTTATTAATCACACCACACGCTATTCGTTATAACAATATCTGTTTCATCGTTCTTTATTCGAACGGACTTCATAACTCACGTTTCTAGGAAGGACATTATCTTTTAAACTAAAATGACATAATTCACCTGAGGTTGGTTGGGTTTCCACGTGTGCATTAATTTCTCTAACCTTTCATGCACAGGGCTCACGTTCTAAAGCCCTTTACATCCTATGTTTAATATATTAAACATGTACATCATGCATATTTATTGTATCCATTCCCAGCCCTGAAGAAGTCGCGGAGCAAAACTCCATTGTGCGACGAAACACGTGTCGGCTGGCTTGTTCTACGCGCCTTTATGTTTGAAAAGAAATAAAAGATTCAACTTGATCTAACCGCACATTGACATCACCTCAAGACTTTTTCCTTCCATCTGGATGATACTCTTTGTCTTTTCACGTTGCTTTTCACATGAATTTATTCTCTTTTATGTCTGCCTAGGCGTTTGTTTGTTTGTTCCCCTGTGAAGTCAGGCACTTCAGGCGCAGGGGAGCAGTGTAGCAGTGACATCTTCCGTTCAGCTGTGATTCCCACAGACCCAAAGGCCACAAGCTCTCCTCTAGCAGACCCACCAGCATGCTCACCAGGTGGGTGAAACCCAGCAGGCTCCTTTATTTAGCCCAGTTCAGGCTCTAAGATTCTCAAACCCTGCGAAGGACAGAGCACATCCAGGTAGGCGGCCTGCAGGTGCTAGTCCAAGTGAAGAGAGGTCCCCAGCGGCACCCTCCACAGTTCACAGGGGGAACACTCACCATAGCAGTCAACAGCCAAGGAGTGGCACCCCACTGAGGGTCCCACTCCTTCGGTGCGGTCCTCTGTTTTGTGGTCTAGCACTGGTCCAGTGTGCACCCGCATGGCCCGCAACACAGCTCTCAGTCTCTCCTCACAGGTAGCAATGGTCCTCCCAGGCTCAGCTGTCTGATAGACTTCACCAGGTGGCTGGCGGCCGCTTGCTCCCAGACCTCATCGCAATCCACCACAGATGTGGCAGCCACTTTCCCCCGCACTGCAGCTTCACCTGCGGACAGGAGCCGGCATCGTCTTCAGGAGGGCAACTGAGACCAACACAGGCCTCTCTGTCCAGGTGCAGGCCCCACAGCCCGGCCATCTTTTCCAAGGATCCGGTCCGCAGTGCAGACTGTGTGTTGATTTAGATACCGTATATAGATTTCCCAATTCATGCCCTTATATTGGTACAATTGATATTGCCCTTATTTAGGCATAGAAATCCTTCTACCTTCACTTGCCATGGCAAACCACGGTTCGGCTGCCTACTTGCACTTGTGGGGTGTTAGAGATCGAGATTCGAAAAGAGATTCCAACCTCACTCATTCTAAGGTGTTTCGTGGAGCTGACTATAACCTAGAGAAACTTTTGCCAAATCTTGGCTAAACTAGACTATAGCTAAACAGCACCTACTTCTTCCCTCATACTACACTTATGTTAGGTACACTGGGGTAGGATTATTTTAGAAGCACCAGATGAGTATTTTAGCCTGTGTTATTTATGTATGTATTTTTATGAATATATGTCGTAGCTACTCACAATGCTCTGGCAGTATTATTTTATCTTACTGCTAACGCTGTACGTATTATGCTTCGCATTCTGTCTTACGATTGTAGCAGTTCATATCTCTTGCATGCGAAATAAGACTGTTCAATAAACCCTTTTTATTGAAACACCCGTCTCTCTATTTCTATGCCACTCTGTAGAAATGAAGCATGCATGATTGACTGAGTGAAACTGTTATCTATTGTTTCCACGATTCTGAGACTGTTCCGATTCTAAAGGGAAACAAAGTTGTCATGTTTATGCGGTTGTCAGAAACGAATCCGTTCTTGTTCATTCATATTTGCTTCATATGTTTTCTGCACAGGTTGTAGAACGGATTGCTCTTACTACAGCCTGTTGTATTGCTAGCATAGTGTTACAACTTACACTGCTAGTTAATACTCCCTTTGAGTTGAAACCTATTTTGGCCAATAGTGGTCACAACATGGTTTCATGACCTCTGAAGGAACACCAATTAAAAATGTACCAATAATTCTTTATCTATTGTTTTCTTTGAGACTGCCATTTAAAATTGCAATTGTGAAATATCCAGCACATGGAAGTGGAAGTCATGATGTTACTAAAGGAAATGACACATATGCAGTTGCACATTATTACATGGCACTGGGCACTGTATTGTCAATGTGGGTTGATAATCACCTGGCAGCACCTTTTCTTGCTACTGTGTGAATAAAAATATTGGATGAGTTGAGGAAAATACAAGATACAGTGTTAGATGAAGAAAAGAAAGAATGGGAAAAAGTGGGATCTTTTTTTTTTACTTTATTTTTCAGTTTATACATTATAAACAATAACACACAAATGGCATCCAATCAGTGTATGTACGCAGATCGCCGACCTCATTAGTGGCACTTCGGACTACAGGCGGCATTAGGGAGGAACGGACTCATGGGAAGGGATACAAAAGCATACTGTAATAGTACTGTGAGAAGGGAGCCAGGCATGGTGCTGATACAGGTGAAGAATATTACTGGGGTCCTCCCCCCTGCTCCCCATCAGACTCAAACCCAACTGGTGTGTCCAACCCACTGCTCCCACTTTCAGTTGTGCCATGTGAGGAGAGCTCCTCTGCTGCCAGTCCTGCCGCACACATTACACACCAGGCCATTAAATCATCCTGCAGCTTCTCATCCCTCCGAGTGAGTTGCATGTGAGTTTCCTTGGCCAGGGACCACTCCCGAACGTCTCTGAGCCAAGTGAACACCTTCGGGGCTCTCTGCCCCATCCAAGTTATTGCTACCCTGCGCCTGGCTAGCACCAACATTAATTGCAGTAACTTATACGAAAGATTCTTTTTCTTGGGCCCTGGACCACTGCAAGCAGGCAATGTAGGGGTTCGAGTGTCATCCGAAGGCCTGTGGCTGCGACTATTCGGTCCACCACCCCCACCCAGAATTGCCGAACCAGAGGGCAGTCCCAAGCTAAATGCAGGAAGCCTGCTCTCTCGGCTGTGCACGGAGTGGTTCCGATATGCGGCTCTTTTGCTGTTTGAGGTAAGCTATCTTTTCGATTTTACTAATCTAATGTTTTTTATCTCTTTTCTAGGTCCTACATGGCTCGTGGCGTCTCCCTGCAGCCGTGTGCACTACTGTGCACAAAGTTGTTCAGACGGGTATGTATGTTGTTGTTGTTTTCGTTTAGAGGTAAGCCATTTTGTTTTTTGTTGCTAATCTTATGTTTATTCTCTCTTTTCTAGGTCCAACGTGGCCCGTGGCGTCTCCCTGCAGCGATGTGCACCGCTGTGCACGGAGTGGTTCCGATACGCGGCTCTTTTGCAGTTTGAGGTAAGCTATCTTTTCGATTTTACTAATCTAATGTTTTTTCTCTCTTTTCTAGGTCCAACATGGCTCGTGGCGTCTCCCTGCATCCGTGTGCACTACTGTGCACGAAGTTGTTCAGACGGGTATGTATGTTGTTGTTGTTTTCGCTTAGAGGTAAGCCATTTTGTTTTTTTTTGCTAATCTTATGTTTATTCTCTCTTTTCTAGGTCCAACGTGGCCCGTGGCGTCTCCCTGCAGCGATGTGCACCGCTGTGCACGGAGTGGTTCCGATACGCGGCTCTTTTGCAGTTTGAGGTAAGCTATCTTTTCGATTTTACTAATCTAATGTTTTTTCTCTCTTTTCTAGGTCCAACATGGCTCGTAGCGTCTCCCTGCAGCCGTGTGCACTACTGTGCACGAAGTTGTTCAGACAGGTATGTATGTTGTTGTTGTTTTCGTTTAGAGGTAAGCCATTTTGTTTTTTTTTGCTAATCTTATGTTTATTCTCTCTTTTCTAGGTCCAACATGGCCCGTGGCGTCTCCCTGCAGCGATGTGCACCGCTGTGCATGGAGTCGTTCCGATATGCGGCTCTTTTGCAGTTTGAGGTAAGCTATCTTTTCGATTTTACTAATCTAATGTTTTTTCTCTCTTTTCTAGGTCCAACATGGCTCGTGGCGTCTCCCTGCAGCTGTGTGCACTACTGTGCACGAAGTTGTTCAGACGGGTATGTATGTTGTTGTTGTTTTCGTTTAGAGGTAAGCCATTTTTTTTTTTTTTTGCTAATCTTATGTTTATTCTCTCTTTTCTAGGTCCAACATGGCCCGTGGCGTCTCCCTGCAGCAATGTGCACCGCTGTGCACGGAGTGGTTCCGATAAGCAGCTTTTTTGCAGTTTGAGGTAAGCTATCTTTTCAATTTTACTTATCTTATGTTTATTCTCTATTTTCTAGGTCCAACATGTCCCGTGGCGTCTCCTTGCAGCGATGTGCACCGCTGTGCATGAAGTGTTTCTGATATGCGGCTCTTTTGCAGTTTGAGGTAAGCTATCTTTTAAATTTTACTAATCTTATGTTTGTTTTCTCTTTTCTAGGTCCAACATGGCCCGTGGCGTCTCCCTGCAGCGATGTGCACCGCTGTGCACGAAGTGGTTCCGATATGCAGCTCTTTTGCAGTTTGAGGTAAACTATCTTTTCGATTTTACTAATCTTATGTTTTTTCTGTCTTTTCTAGGTCCAACATGGCCCGTGGCGTCTCCATGCAGCCGTGTGCACTACTGTGCACGAAGTTGTTCAGACAGGTATGCATGTTGGGTTTTGTTTATGTTAGAGGTAAGGCATATTTTTATTTTTGCTAATCTTATGTTTTTTCTCTTTTTTCTTGGTCCAACATGGTCCGTGGTGTCTCTGTGCTCCCTGCAGCGATGTGCACCGCTGTGCACGAAGTGGTTCCGATATGGCTAAGTGTCTCTATTTAAAAGTAGCTCTGTCTGTGTGTACCTAAGTTTAGGCTGGATATATGTGTGTAACTCTGTGTGTGTGGCGCTCTGTGTGTGTGGCTCTGTATGTGTGTGTGGCTCTGTGTGTGTGTTGCTCAGTATGTGTGGGTCTGTGTATGTCTGTGTGGTTCTATGTGTGTAGCTGTGTGTGTGTGTAGCTCAATGTATGTGTAGGTCAATAAGTGCATAGTTGCCTCTATGTGTGTGTATAGATGGCTCAGTATCTTTATGTGGCTGGCTCACTATGTGTGTTAGGTGACTCTATGTCTGTGGCTAGCTCTGTATGTGTAAGTCAGTGGCTATAAATTGTGGATGTCTGTAGTTCTGTATATTTCTGTGCATAGCTCTCTATGTGTGTCTAGCTGACTCTGTATGTGTGGCTCTGTATGTATGTCTGCGTGATACACTTTGCGCAGTTGGAAGCAGGTTAAAGCTGATGATTTAATAGCCATTTTATCACAAGCCGTATACCCCTCGTCGTCGGTGGACGATGTGGACATTGAAAGTGCTGCCTTGGAGTCTTTACTTAAGGAAGCCATCGAGGTAGTTGCCCCTGCTCATAAAATTAGATTGAGAGACAAGGGCAAAGCTGCAGGATGGTTTAAAAAAGATCTCAGGGAACTAAAACAAGTCCTCCGCCAACGCAAAAGAGCTTGGCGTAAGTCCCGTTCGCCCAGTGCACGGGAGGCCTATACTCTGCAGCTTGCGTCTTATAAGAAAGCTATTCGTTTGAGGAAAGCCGAATTCTACGAAACAGCCATCCAAGGGGCAGCCAACCCCCAGAAAGAAGTTTTTAAGGTCCTAAATGATTTACGGACAGTCAAAGAGCCAAAGCCCACCTTTAATTTAAAGGACTGTCAAGACTTTCAAGACTTCTTTACAAATAAAATCATGGATTTGGTAACAGAAATCAGCCAGACCCCAAACCTTCCCTGCTTTATTGAATCCCTCCCAAACCCCGCCAGGCCAATCACGAATAACCTATCGGAGTTGCCAGCCCTCACCAAGGAATCTTTAGCGATTATATTGAACCGGGTGAAATCTGGTTCACCAGCAGACCCCTGTCCGCCTCAGATTTTTAAGCTGGGATGGCCCGGGTTTGATGACAATGTACTTGCCGTGTTGAATCATTCCTTGGAGACGGGACACGTGCCCTCCAATTTTAAAGAGGCAAGGGTGATTCCTCTACTTAAGAAACCTGGTGCCGACCCAAAAAACTTAAAGAATTTTAGGCAAATTTCCCAGCTTCCTTTTCTCGCCAAAATTCTCGAGCAGCATGTGCTGCACTCTATCACTCACTTCCTGGAAAGCAATCATCTCCTTGAGCCCAATCAGGCGGGTTTCAGAGCTTACCACAGCACGGAATTGGTAATGCTGTCCGTGCTGGAGGACCTGAGACTCAAGGCTGATAAAAAAAAACCCTGTGCCCTGGTCCTCCTGGACTTATCCGCGGCATTTGATACCGTTAATCACTGCCAACTTCTATCGCGGATAAAGGACCAAGGGATCCAGGGCACAGTCCTAGCCTGGTTGACGTCTTTCCTTGAAGATCGCTCGCAGCGAGTCCAACTTACAGACCTTGTGTTAAAACCAGCTAAGTTGACATGTGGTGTGCCCCAAGGTTCGGCTCTGTCACCCCTGCTCTTTAATATATGTCTTCAGCCTCTGATTGCAGCATTGAACAGGATGGATTGTAGAGTTTATAACTATGCCGACGACACAAAAATCCTGATCCAGATTGACGACTCAGCTAAGGCGCACTTGAGAATGCAAAACATACTCAAGTTTACAATCAGCTGGATGTTGGATAACTCTTTAAAAATAAATCCGGACAAAACTGAAGTCCTGGCAATTACTACAGCTGCTAATCCATGGAGTGATCAGTTCTGGCCGGTCGAATTAGGGCCACTCCCAGAACCAGCACTGGCAGTAAAAAGCCTAGGCATTAAAATTGATGCCCTGCTATCCTTGTCACAGCAGGTATCTTCAGTAGTGGGCACCTGTGTTAGCTTGTTACGCCAGTTGCGGAAACTCTCCCCACTGCTGTCCTTTCCACGCTTAGGCTGGCGGTCTCCGCTCTGATTCTGGCACGGTTGGACTATGGTAACTCCTTATACCATGGCCTCCCAAAAAACCTTCTGGCCAGACTTCAGGTTGTAATGAACGATGCGGCCAGGCTTATTTTTAACAAACCTAGGCAAACCCGAGCGACGCCTCTACTCTGCAGCCTACACTGGCTGCCAATCGCTCAAAGAATAAAATGTAAAACCCTCTGCATCGCACATAAGGCAATCTATGGCTTAGCCCCCAAATACATCAAGGAACGGCTCATTAAGTACATGCCAAGTAGGACCCTTCGGTCTGCTGAGGCATGTAACCAGATATGCCCTCGGTTTAATCTTGCATCCAAGGGCGGCAGAGCATTTTCTAGTACTGTCCCCTTGGCATGGAATCACCTCCCAGCAGAACTCAGGAAGGAAACTAACCTGCTAGTGCTTAGGAAGAAGCTGAAGACTGTGCTTTTTTGGGAGGCTTGGGGGCCCCTGTGATTTGGCAGTCTGTGCCTACTGATGTTGTGTGTCCGCTGATAGCGCTTAGATACCTCGGGTGATATAGCACTTTACAAGCTTATAATAACATAACATAACATAACATAACACTTTGTATGTGTGTGGCTCTGTGTGGGTGGGTCTGTGTGTGTGTGTGGTTGGCTCGCTCTCTCACTACGTCACTCTCTCTCTCCCTAACTATCTCTCTCACTACCTCACTCTCTCTCTCACTAACTCACTATCTCGCTCACTACCTCACTATCTCTCACACTACTACACTATCTCTCACTAACTCACTCTCTCTCTACCTCACTCTCTACCTCACTACTCAACTCTCTCTTTCTCACAGCATCACAATATCACTACCACAGTAAATATCTCTCTCTCTAACACACTACTTCACAACTTCACTCTCTCTCTATCTCACTACCTCACTCTCTCTACACCACTACCTCACTCTATCTATTTCTATCTCACTATCTCACTCTCACTACCTCACTATATCATGATACACTCTCTCTAAAGTTCACTACATCACTCTCTCACTACCTTACAACTTCACTCTCTCTCTATCTCACTACCTCACTCTCTCTCTCTCAAATACACTAACTCACTTTCCCTCTCTCATTCACTACCTCACTCTCTCTCTAGCTCACTACTTCACAACATCATTCTCTGTTTCTATCTCAATACATCACAACAACTCTCACCCTCACTACCTCATTCTTTCACTACCTCACTCTCTCTATCTCTCACTACCTCACCCTCTATCTACTTCACTCTCTCACAAAAAACTCTCACTACATCACTACTCAAAATATATCTATAACACTATCTCACTCTCTCTCTCCCTAACTCTCTCCCTAACATCCCTCTATCTATTTCGATATCACTCTCACTACCTCACTATAACACTACTCACTCCCTCAAACATTCACTACATCACTCTCTCGCTAACTCACTCTCTATCTCACTACCTCACAACTTCACTCTCTCTCTCCAACTCACTACGTCACTCTCTATCTCACTAACTCACTCTCTCTCTTTCTATCTCACTAAGTCACTTTCACTCTCTCTTTCATTACCTCGATCTTTCTCTATCTCACTACGTCACAACATCACTCACTGTTTCTATCTCACTACCTCACAAAATCATTCTCCCTCACTAACTATCTCCTTCACTACCTCACTCTCTCTGTCTCTCACTACCTCACTCTCTCTCACTACATAACTCTCTATACATCACTACTCCCCTCTATCTATATCACTACCTCACTATCTCACAACTTCTCTCTCTAAAAACATCACTACCTCACTCTCTCACTACCTCACTCTCTATCTCACAACATCACAACTTCACTCTCTCTCTCTCTAACTCACTACATCACTCACTCTCTATCTCTCTAACTCACTCTTTCTATCTCACTGTTATGTTGTTCTATGTAAAATGTACCTTTAAGACTCGTGCTAAGTATTATAGAATGCACGAGTCATTGCTAGAATGTTGTATGTGCATCATTCCTTTGTGTGGGGCAGTTATGTTGGAGCAGTCTTGGTATTCAGCTGCTTCCTGGCACTCACCTGTATGACTTACGCTTTATCTCTAATAAAGCTATTCCCTTACATTCAGCCTACGGATTATCATTACAATTGGCGACGATGGACGACGGATTTGAACTCATGTAATTTTTGGAAAATCGGATGATTTTTATTTTTGTGGTTTTTGGAGGAAATCAACCGCAAGTCGCAGGGAAGCTGTATCTCTGGTGGAAAAAGACGTTATCAAGACACCGGTGCATCGTTGTGGAAGGTAAAGGATCGACATACCTTTCAATGAGAAATTGCCTTGTAGCTCTGTGTCCGTTGAATTCCTGTCGGCGGCATCTTTTAACTGCGAACAAGATTCGGCACGGGCTGCGCTCGAGCAGTAGCGCGTGAGGCGGAAGTCTTCTTGGAACACCGGAAGATCTTACAATTAGAGGAAAGGACGCAATTACGCGAGGTCGCGCAACGTGACCTTACGTGGAGGACATTTTGAATTGTACTTTCCTTCGGCATTTCCACCGGAGCAACGTGTTATTGAAGAGAAGTTTTGCGGTGAACTCAGCTCTGTTTTTTTTTTAACAATATCGTGTATGTGGATCTATTAGCAATATTGAAATGCAATTGGAAATATTTTAAGAGACATATAAACAATTTTACATTTTGGGGATTTGAAGTATACAGGTGAGGTAGTCAGGAAGGAGTCTTTGTTTTATTTATTTTTCTTTATTTTACACAACATACATAGAGAGAGAGATGTAATGTACAGTTTTTGAACAAGGAATATTGTGTTATGGACCAAGGTGACACAAGTGAGAGTACAAGAGTAGAAATGGCTCAACAGAATTTTACAATAAATGCTCCAGAACCATTTTGGGCAACTGGTACCAAGCCAGTTATTAAATGGATTGAATGGAAAGAATATTTTATAAACTATATTGAAGCAGTTGATGAGGGAAAAAAATGAAGCCAGAACAAAAGAAAAGACTTTGGTTACATTCATTGGGCCCAATTGGTTTAAAAACACATTCGCGTATGAACAAAGTTGAAGACTCGAATTTGGATGTTTTTGAGAATTGTATTAAGGATTTGGACAGGTATTTTGCACCCAAAGTTTGTATTGGCGTGACGAGACATACATTTTTCCAAAGGAAACAAACGAAGCAAGAGACTGTTGATGACTGGGTGGACGACTTGAAGAAACTAGCTATTGACTGCAATTTCAGAGATTTGCATGATGAATTAATAAGAGACCAATTGGTTATGCATAACAATAATTCTACGTTACAGGATAGGTTATGGGTGAATGGCGATGCGCCATTAGATGATGTTCTAGCAATTATGAGGAAGGCAGAGATGTCCGGTAGATGTTCTTCTGGGGTAAAGGAAACAGAGGAGAATAAGAGTGCAGGTGTGGTTTGTAAGATACAAACCGGAAGTAAGTCTCAGAATAAATTTCAACAAAGCTCACAGGGGAAGTGGTTGAGTCAACCTAATAGATACCAAAAATTTGATACAAAAAGGGAAGAACGAAGATGCTATCGCTGTGATAGTAAGGAACACCTAGCTTTCAGTAAGAATTGTCCTGCCTTGAGGAAGAAATGTTCAATATGTGGGTTGTTGGGACATTTTAGCAAAATGTGTCGCAAAAGAAGTAATGTAAAATATATTTGGGGTGAAGATGAAAATTAACAGGATGAAGAAGATACTGAGTGCGTTAAGAATGTGAGGGGAAATTACGTAATTAATATATCAGAAGAGTCATTACAGGGCAAACCTTTATGCAATATTTCCTTAGGCGGTGTGGTTGTGGAGGTTTATGCAGATTCTGGATCTCCCTACACTATTGTCAATGAAGATGTTTGGAAGAAGACCTTCGTGGAAAAAATTGGAGATCAATTGTTTATGTCTGATATTAATCCTGTTGGGTATACAGGCAAGAAAATTGAGATGCTAGGTTACAGATGGCTTACTTTCTTATTCAAAGGAAGGAGCACAAGAGGAAAATTATATGTGTCTAAGGTTGGACCATCAGTATTGGGGTGGTTTGATTAGAAAAATTTGAACATCATCCTTGACCCTAATAGTGAGGAAAAAGTGTTGGTGGTGGATGATCAGAGTAAGTTGTGTGATGTTTTGTGCAAAGAATTTCCGGGAGTGTTTTGTGAAGTGTTGGGGAAATTGCAGGGTTTTGAACACAAAATTCAACTTAAGTCTGGTGCAGTATCTAAGGTTCATAAAGTAAGACCCATTCCAATGTTAATCAGTGATGAAGTAAAGAAAGAGTTACAGGGTCTGTTAGCTAAGGGGATCATAGAAGAGATAGAGGCGTCAGAGTGGATTAGTCCTATTGTCGTTGCACGTAAACCTAATGGCAAGATCCGGCTATGCATAGACTTACGCCACCTTAATAATAACATTGTTGTGGAGAAATGTCCGTTGCCTAAGATTAATGAGATGGTTTCCTTGCTGAAGGGCTCTTCTTGGTTCTCAACTATAGACCTTTCTGCTGCATACCATCAGGTGGAGTTAGAACCGGAGTCGAGATGTCTTACGGCTTTCATCACGCCTTTCGGTTGCTATCAATTCAGACGAATGCCGTTCGGGTAAGCGTCAGCTGCGGCTGTCTTTCAGCGACTGATGTATAGATTATTGGGAGACATGGAAATGATCTCATTTTTCCAGGATGATATTTTAATCGCTGCTAAGAATCAGGTGGAGCATGATGGTAAGTTGAGACAGGTTCTAAAAGTGTTGGAGGAGGCTGGGCTAACGGTTGAGATATCTAAATGCAAATTTAGTCAAAGGAATGTGTCTTATTTGGGTCACGTGTGCAGAAACAATTCCCAACAGGTATTACGTAGAGACAGTTTCAATTTTGTATGCCATAGGCATTACAGAGGAACAGAGACAAGGAGTCAATTGATTCTGGAAAAAGTGGTATTATTCACCAAGTAACAGAGGGGAAAAGAGTTTTTCTTATGTAGGTACAGTTTAAACAACACTGTAAAGATCAGATCTTGTGACAACCCAGTGGCACTTGGTGCAAGGTGCTATATACAATTAGTGAGGTGAATGTGCAAGTGCTTTTAAAAACAGCATTGGCGACGCATTAATGAAAGTATATACATCAGTTTTGTTGGACAGGCCACATGAAGGGCTCGCTCCCTCCCCGCAGGACAGGGCCCGGGCCACCGTCAGCACCATTGCCCGGCCCAGCCGCCATCTTGGACCTGGCACCACGCGGCCGTGCGGCCTCAGCCCGACCCCAACACTGGGCCTGGCCAGGCCCCGACATCCCGGCACCACCCTCCACCCAGGAGGTGAACGGCCCACTTGGCAGGTCAATGGGAGTACGAAGTGTCGATGGCTCTCCCCCGCCAGGTGCCGAGCACCCCCAGCCTCCTCAGGCGCTGGCTCCACCCCCCTGCTGGGTGTCTGGACTCCCTCATCCCAGACCTCCCGACCTCCAAGGGCGAGGGTCCGGACATCAAAGGGCGCCAGACCTATAACTGAGGCAGCCCCAGGACAGGAAGGCAGTTGTATCCTGGAGTCGAGAGACACCGCGACGAACTCATCCTTGACGGACTGTTGGCGCTGCCACAGCCCTGCCTTGTGAACTATTGTCCTGCCTGCTGGCGCTGCCGCGGCCCTCTGCAACCTTCATCCTCGTGGGACCTGCTGGCGCTGCCGCGGCCCTCTGCAACCTGCATTCTCGTGGGACCTGCTGGCGCTGCCGCGGCCCGTTGTAACCTTCATCCTCGTGGGACCTGCTGGCGCTGCCGCGGCCCGTTGCAACCTGCATTCTCGTGGGACCTGCTGGCGCTGCCGCGGCCCGTTGTAACCTTCATCCTCGTGGGACCTGCTGGCGCTGCCGCGGCCCGTTGCAACCTGCATTCTCGTGGGACCTGCTGGCGCTGCCGCGGCCCGTTGTAACCTTCATCCTCGTTGGGACCTGCTGGCGCTGCCGCGGCCCGTTGCCACCTACGACCTCTTCGGGACCTGCCGGCGCTGCCGCGGTCTGACCCCTCCGAACACCGAGCTCGAGGATTGTGAGCCATCACCGTTACACCCCCGTACCCGTGGGTACCCAGACTGTCCCGCTACCCCCTTCCCCTACTAGAGACTAGAATTGAGAGGATCATCGTGTCCTGATTGCCTTGTATCGTACCACTCTACTCCCAGAAGTGCCTATAAAAGGTGTGACCCTGAACTTTGTGTGGTGTCCATCTGTGGGGGGGAAGTTACCTGTCTGTGCGATCACTGTGCTCGGCCGACCCTCCAGGTCCCCGTCTAACATTGGTGGCTAGCGGCGCGATCCGAACCAACGCGTACCGTACAGACAGTAACTCACCCTACGACTAAAACCACAAATACAACCACCGAGAGCTCAAACAATTTTGCATGGACTTAGGCATTGCTACCACCGGGCTAAGCACAAAAGAAGACTTCAAAAACGCCCTAGAGGCCTGGACAGAGACAAATACCGCAACCCCCCGGGACCCCGCAGCCCCGGAAGTCAACACCACCCGGACGGAGGAACGGAGAACAGGCCCCTCCCATGAAGAGATCCAAGAGCGGGAAAAAAATAGATTACACGAGTTAGACTTGGCACGACTCAGATTAGACGGAGAATTGAAACTGGCGGAACAAAAAATAAACTTAGAACACTTACGGCTCAGAGAAGAGCGAGAGGAAAAACAGAGACAGAGAGACCTCGAAGAAAAAAAGACTGGCATACGAGCACGAGTGCAAACTAGCGGAGATAGAAATGCGCAAACTGAACAAAAACCTAGGGGTGCCCGAGCAACCGCACTCCCCGGGTCCTACCGAGCAGAAGGTCCACATCCCCAAGGATGTGGTCCGAGAATATCACCGGAACGACGACATACAGCAGTGGTTCAAAGCCTATGAGATTGCCATGACCGCCCACCGGGTCGCTCGAAGTGACTGGGGAGCCGGTCTATGGGGGAGATTCGTCAACGAGGGTCGTGATGCCCTGCTGCAGCTTCCGGACCATCAAATGACGTCCTATGACCACATGAAGGCCGCCCTCCTCAGTCGATATGGACTTACACCCGAAATGTACCGCCAGAGGTTCCGCAACTGCACCAGGATCCCAGGTACGACGTGGTTGGAATACGTGAACTATTTCAGCCGAGCCTTCGAGGGGTGGATCAAGGGTAACAACGTAACCACTTACGAACAACTCTTCAATCTCATTGTGTGGGAACACCTCTCCAACAACTGCTTTGTCGAGCTCAGGCAGCACCTCCTCGACAGTAAATTGACTGAACCCCGGCAGCTCGCCACCGAGGCTGACCGGTGGGAGAGCACCCGAGTGGCCCGGAGTGGGCCGAACGAGCAGAACAGAACCAACCAAGGTCACCATCGTCCCCGAGGAGGAGGAGGAGGCCCGGGCCGGGGCAGAGACGCCGCCCCGGCCGCACCCACTAACGCCACCCCGGCCCCAGCAGGCCGGGGAAACCCCCCGATGCGCCTGGGGTTCCGAGCTAACGTGACGTGTCATCGATGCCAGCGAGTCGGCCACTATGCCAGTGACCCGACCTGCCCGAAGAACCAGGCCCCCGGGCCCCGCCAGATGGCGGCCGCCGCCCTGGGAGAAGAACAAGTCTCCGAAGACACGGAGACCTATGAGTCGGAGCAGTTCGAGTGGGAACCCGCCGCCATGACCCTGGCATGCCTAGGAGGAAGAGACATGGTCCCGCGGACTCCCCTGCCCGCCAACACTCGGAAGTACAGCCAATGGGTGAGCATCAATGGGCGCAAGGCCGAGGCCCTGCGTGACACCGGGGCCAGTGTGACGGCCGTCCGCTGTCACCTGGTGACCCCAGAACAAATCCTACCAAACGTACTTTGCCCCGTCCGATCGGCAGATAACTCGGAGAGCCTGTGTCGGATGGCCTGCGTCCCCTTCGAATGGGGAGGAGTGTCCGGCATGCTGAAAGTAACTGTCCGTGACGATGCCCCCGTAGACTGCCTCCTGGGGAACGATCTCGAGAGCTCCCCGTGGGCCGCTGTGGAAAGAAGAGAGCATCTGGGGATGTTGGGTCTCCCGGACTGGGCGTGCGTAACCACCCGGTCCATGGCCACCCGCACCATCCCTAGACCAGAAGAACCAGAATGGGCAGCACCTCCGCCCTCGATCACTCCAGAAGAAGACTTCCTCCAGACCGACCACCCGGACCCCACCCCAGAGGGGTCCACACAGCCCCCCGAGCTTCCCGACCTGGCTCAGTGGCGTCAAGAAGGGGGGCCCACCCAGGAACAATTCCGGCAGGAGCAAAAGACCTGCCCCTCTCTCGAGGGATTGCGACAGCAAGCGCTCGCCCAGAGCCAAGGAGACACCACCGGGGCCCACTGGGTTTATTGGGACAATGATCTCTTGTACAGCGAACAGAAAATCGCAGAACTGGGGGCCGGGCGAGTGCTGGTGGTGCCCCTCCACTTCAGAGACTTCCTGTTGAACCTAGCCCATGATGTCCCCCTGGCCGGGCACCTGGGCCAAGACAAGACCTACCACCGCCTGGTGACTCACTTTTTTTGGCCCAAAATGAGAAATGACGTATCCAACCATTGCCGGTCCTGCCCGACCTGCCAGGCCAGTGGGAAGAGCGGCCGCAAACTCAAGGCACCCCTACAACCATTCCCCGTGGTGACCACCCCGTTCGAAAGGGTGGGAATAGACATTGTGGGGCCCCTGGACCCCCGAACAGCACAGGGACATCGCTTCATCCTGGTCCTGGTGGATCACGCTACCCGCTATCCTGAGGCGGTCCCCCTTCGTACGATAACAGCCCCAGTAGTGGGTCGAGCCTTGATGGGGATCTTCTCTCGAGTGGGCTTCCCCCGGGAAGTCGTCAGCGACCGGGGTACGAACTTTATCTCAAAATACATGAAGTCCCTCTGGCAACAGTGTGGGGTCACCTACCGATTCACAACCCCCTATCACCCTCAAGGGAACGGACTGGTTGAGCGGTTCAACCGCACGCTCAAAGGGATGATTGGGGGGTTGGAAGAGCCCCTCCGTCGCCAGTGGGATGTGCTACTACCGTGCCTTCTCTTTGCCTACCGAGAAGTCCCCCAGAAGTCCCTCGGCTTCAGCCCTTTCGAACTCTTGTATGGACACCCGGTGCGAGGCCCGCTCAGCCTAGTCAAAGAAGGCTGGGAAATGCCCCCTCTAAAGAACACTCCAGATGTTTTCAAGTACCTCCTAACCCTCCGCAACCAGACCAGAAGGTTCAGAGAGATGGCAAAAGCAAACCTGGAGGCTAGTCAGGAGGACATGAAAAGGTGGTACGATCAAAATGCATCCTCCATCGAATTTGAACCCGGCCAACAAGTGTGGGTAATGTCTCCCACCGAACCATGCGCCCTGCAAGACAAATGGACGGGGCCCTTCAAAGTAATCGAGCGCAAGAGCCCTGTCACCTATCTCATCGATATGGAATCTTCCCGAAACCCTCTCCGGGTCCTCCACGCTAATAGACTGAAACCCCACTTTGTACGCTCCGAACTCAGTCTCCTGATGGCAACCGACAATGGAACCGAGGAGGACTCCGAACCCCTTCCTGACCTCCTACGGTCACGGGAGAAAGACGGCTCCGTGGACGGGGTCCGACTCTCGGAGGCCCTCACCCTGGAACAGCGCCAAGACTGCCGAGTCCTCCTGCTCCAGTTCTCCACCCTGTTCTCCCTCACCCCAGGGGTCACCCCCTGGTGCTTACACGACGTGGACACTGGAGACAGTCCCCCTATCCGCCATCGGGCCTACCGCGTACCAGATCGGGTACGGGCCTGCATCCAAGAGGAGGTGGCCAAGATGCTCACCCTCGGGATCATCGAGCCCTCAGACAGCCCCTGGGCCAGCCCAGTGGTACTGGTCCCCAAAGCGGCCGCCCCCGGCGCCACGCCGGAGCTCCGGTTCTGCGTCGACTACCGGGGCTTGAATGCGGTCACCAGAACAGACGCACACCCCATCCCCCGAGCAGATGAACTAATCGACCGCATGGGAGCTGCCCGCTACCTCAGCATCTTCGACCTGACAGCGGGCTACTGGCAGATCGGTCTCACACCCCGGGCCCAAGAACGATCGGCATTCTCTACCCCTGATGGCCACTATCACTTCAAGGTCATGCCATTCGGCATGAAGAATGCGCCAGCAACATTTCAGCGGCTAGTAAACCAGGTCCTGGCAGGACTCGAAGGATTCAGCGCCGCCTACCTGGACGATATCGCTGTGTACAGCCACCACTGGTCCGACCACCTCCACCACCTCCGAGAGGTGCTACAGGCCCTCCAACGAGCTGGCCTCACGATCAAGGCCAGCAAATGCCAAATTGGCCAGGGGTCCGTGACCTATCTCGGGCACCAGGTGGGAAGCGGTCTGGTGGCCCCTCTGCAACTCAAGATCGCTGCCATCCAGTCGTGGCAGTCCCCCATCACCCAGACCGAGGTCCGCGCCTTCTTGGGACTCACAGGCTACTACCGACGGTTCGTGAGGGACTATGGCAGCATCGTAGGGCCCCTCACGGAACTCACCTCCAAAAACCAACCAAAGGAGGTCAACTGGACCCCAGACTGTCAAGCGGCCTTCGAGAAGCTGAAGGCCGCCATGTGCTCCGCCCCGGTGCTCCAGGCCCCCGACTACAGCCGGGAATTTATCGTCCAAACAGATGCCTCCGACCATGGCGTTGGGGCAGTCCTTTCCCAGCTGAACCCCGAAGGACTTGACCAGCCAGTGGCTTTCATCAGCAGACGGCTCCTGGCCCGAGAACGACGCTGGAGCACCATCGAGAGGGAGGCCTTCGCCGTGGTGTGGGCCCTCAAGAAGCTCCGGCCTTATCTCTTCGGCACCCACTTCCGGGTCCAGACCGATCATCGACCCCTGCAATGGCTCATGCAGATGCGGGGGGAAAACCCGAAACTACTACGTTGGTCCATCTCCCTGCAGGGGATGGACTTCACTGTGGAACATCGACCCGGCCAAGACCACGCCAACGCGGATGGCCTGTCCCGCTTTTTCCGCCTCGACGAGGAAAGTCCCCAAGAAGATGGGTGACTCTCCCCGCCTTCAGCTGGGGGGGACGCATGTTGGACAGGCCACATGAAGGGCTCGCTCCCTCCCCGCAGGACAGGGCCCGGGCCACCGTCAGCACCATTGCCCGGCCCAGCCGCCATCTTGGACACGGCACCACGGGGCCGTGCGGCCTCAGCCCGACCCCAACACTGGGCCTGGCCAGGCCCCGACATCCCGGCACCACCCTCCACCCAGGAGGTGAACGGCCCACTTGGCAGGTCAATGGGAGTACGAAGTGTCGATGGCTCTCCCCCGCCAGGTGCCGAGCACCCCCAGCCTCCTCGGGCGCTGGCTCCACCCCCCTGCTGGGTGTCTGGACTCCCTCATCCCAGACCTCCCGACCTCCAAGGGCGAGGGTCCGGACATCAAAGGGCGCCAGACCTATAACTGAGGCAGCCCCAGGACAGGAAGGCAGTTGTATCCTGGAGTCGAGAGACACCGCGACGAACTCATCCTTGACGGACTGTTGGCGCTGCCACAGCCCTGCCTTGTGAACTATTGTCCTGCCTGCTGGCGCTGCCGCGGCCCTCTGCAACCTTCATCCTCGTGGGACCTGCTGGCGCTGCCGCGGCCCTCTGCAACCTGCATTCTCGTGGGACCTGCTGGCGCTGCCGCGGCCCGTTGTAACCTTCATCCTCGTGGGACCTGCTGGCGCTGCCGCGGCCCGTTGCAACCTGCATTCTCGTGGGACCTGCTGGCGCTGCCGCGGCCCGTTGTAACCTTCATCCTCGTGGGACCTGCTGGCGCTGCCGCGGCCCGTTGCAACCTGCATTCTCGTGGGACCTGCTGGCGCTGCCGCGGCCCGTTGTAACCTTCATCCTCGTTGGGACCTGCTGGCGCTGCCGCGGCCCGTTGCCACCTACGACCTCTTCGGGACCTGCCGGCGCTGCCGCGGTCTGACCCCTCCGAACACCGAGCTCGAGGATTGTGAGCCATCACCGTTACACCCCCGTACCCGTGGGTACCCAGACTGTCCCGCTACCCCCTTCCCCTACTAGAGACTAGAATTGAGAGGATCATCGTGTCCTGATTGCCTTGTATCGTACCACTCTACTCCCAGAAGTGCCTATAAAAGGTGTGACCCTGAACTTTGTGTGGTGTCCATCTGTGGGGGGGAAGTTACCTGTCTGTGCGATCACTGTGCTCGGCCGACCCTCCAGGTCCCCGTCTAACAAGTTTCAAGCTCCAAACAACAAGTTACAATCACTTGGAAAAAACAATTATTTCTATGGGAGCTTAAAAAGTGATATGCGTCATATAGTTCAGGCTGTATGGTCGACGGCGTTTCGATCCCCTTTGGTCGGGATCGTCATCAGGACAGAGTTGTCGATGGGTACAGTGAGTGTAGCCAAGCAGGGATGCGTGACTCGCTATGTTCCGTGGCAGAGTAGGATAGCCGAGTGCTGGTCGCGGTTTTCAGTCGGGCGGCTCGCGGGGATTTTGACAGCGTCTGAGTAAATCAGTAGGGCAGAAGGCGAAGGCTCATCTGGCGTGGCGGCTCAGGGCACCGAATGCGGGAGCTGAAGGGGTTAGACCTAAGCCAGAGTTGATTGTGAATATTGTGAATTCAGGAGCACCTTGTACTAAAGAAGAGGTGAGAGCGTTCCTTGGGATGGCTGAATATTGTGCGAAATTTGTAAGTAATTTTGCATCTAAGACATTCAACATTAGAAATTTACTCAAAAAAATTGTGAAGTTTGATTGGACAAAGAACTGTCAGGAAGAATTTGATAAGATCAAAAATGATTTACAGAATGTCAATGCCCTGGCGAGTTTTGATCCTAATGCAGAGTGTTTGTTAACAACGGATGCTAGTGATAAGGGTCTGGGGCGGTGTTGTCGCAAAAAGATAGGAATGGAAGAGAAAAGATAATTTTATTTGCTTCCAGAGCACTGTCACCTGCAGAAGTGAGGTATCCAATCATTGAGAGGGAGGCATTAGTGTGTGCATGGGCATTGGAACACTTCAGAGCTTTTGTTTGGGGCAAGCCTGTTATCATTCGCACAGATCACCGTCCATTAGTGAAGATTTTGACGTCTGATGGAATTTCTGAGGTTTCAGCGAGAATGGCTAGGTTATCCATGCGCATGAAAGAATATATATATAGGATGGTTTACTTACCAGGAAGGGACAATCTTGTTGCAGACTGTTTGTCTAGGTTGCCTTCCCCACTTGAAGAGTGTGTAGATGACCCATGGGGCGCTTTTAGTGTGGCTCTAGTACATGATTCGGGAGCACCTGCTATTAGTAATCAAGAGTGGTTGGTGGAACAGGAGAAGGATGCGGAACTTAAGAAGGTTCTGGAGTATATCTGTAAAGGGTGGCCTAAGAAGTGTTTCATTGAGGATGGTTTGAGAGCCTTTTGGGGAAGTCAGGATGGAATTGTCCCTTGAGAAAAACATACTTTTCAGGGGTGATAGAATTATTCCCTCTACCTCTCTAAGACAAAAGGTTTTGGAGTTATGTCATGAAGGACATTTTGGTATTGGGAGGAACAAAGTAGTGGTTAAAAACATGTTTTGGTGGCCTGGTGTTGATAGAGATAAGGAAAAATTTGTTAGGAATTGTAAGGTACGCAGTTCTGCAGATAAGACTCTCAGAACTTTAAAACCAAGCCTGAGTGAAGGATTGATTCCAGATCTTCCATGGGATACCATTGCTGTTGATATTATCGGACCTATGGGTGTCATGAAAGAATTTGGGTTAGTAGCTATAGATTTATTTACTAAGTGGCCTATCATGAGATTTGTAGATAAAGCAGAACCTCCTTCAGTTTGTAAATTTTTAGATAAGATTTTTATTATGGAAGGTTTGCCAAATTGTGGATGTACCATGTTACTCCGCATACTTTTACTCCGCATACCGTTACAACGCGACTTTTACAACGCATACCATTACAACGCATAGCGCTTTGGGGTGCTGGATAGTGGTAAGTATAATTTACTATTCTAACTCCAGTCCCCGTGGACCCTAGGGAAGGTGTTGGATAGTAAATTATACTTATTCCCTATCCTAGAGCGCCCCCCAGCGCAATGCGTTGTAATGGTATGCGGAGTAAAAGTCGCGTTGTAATGGTAGTGCGGAGTAAAAGATGCGTTGTAACGGGTGTATACCCCAAATTGTATTCTCACAGACAATGGTGTACAGTTTTTGTCACACATGGCTAAGGATTATTTTCAAAAGTGTGGGGTAAAGCATAACACTACTGCTTTATACAACCCTAGCGGTAATGGCACCGTTGAAAGGTTTAACAGAGTGATCAAGGGGGTGATTCAGGCAGCGGTCAACAAAGGAATGGATTGGAAAGTTCAGGTGCAGAAAGCAGTGTGGTCTTACAGAACAACTTCACAGACTGGAGTTGGACTTTCTCCATTTGTTATGATGAGAGGAAGATTACCAAGAAGCAAAATTAACCTGGGTTGGTTAGTGGAAGGAAAGGTAACTCAATGGTCTCCTGCTGAAGTTAAAAAAAGACCTGGATATGCTCCATGCCAAGAGTAAGAGTTTTTATGATAATCGTCATTGCACTAAAAATATACACATTGATATTGGGGATTGGGTGCGTGTGAGGAAGCCTTGGAAAGTACCTAAGGGTGAGAGTTGTTTTGGTCCGCCAAAACAAGTTATGGAAGTCTTAAGGATTGCGTTAAGGTTGAATGATGGGAAAGTATGGAACATTAAAAGTACTGCTATTAATCCTGTACAGGACAATGTGGAGTGTGCTGAGGAGGGTGGTAGACAGGGTGATTATGAATGGATTGAAGATCATTTTGAAAATAGTTGTTTACAATCACAGCTGATTTTGGAAGTAGTAGTAATACAGTCGAGCAGGACTCTTCGGTTGTCAATTCGTCTGTTTGTGAGAAGGGAGGAAGGGTTACTGGTGGTGATGTTAATTCAGATTCTAATAGTGAATTGGAGTCTAACAGTGGCAATCGTGGACATGGGAAAAGAACTAGTGTTTTACCTTCATGGCTTAAGGACTATGTTACTTAATGAATCTTATCGGGGTTGGATTTTTTATTTTTTTAATTTTTTTTAGTGTTGTTTCTTTTTGATTAAGGGGGGGGTGTTATGTTGTTCTATGTAAAATGTACCTTTAAGACTCGTGCTATGTATGATAGAATGCATGAGTCATTGCTAGAATGCTGTATGTGCATCATTCTTTTGTGTGGGGCAGTTATGTTGGAGCAGTCTTGAATTTGAATTTGAATTTGAATTTAAAAGTACTTTTAGAGCGCACGTATACCAGCGGTTTCTTGGCGCTATAGCTAACGGACTCTGAGGTTGCAAACAAGGAGGGCAAAGGGAGTATTTATTCAAAGGACTTCGTGAATAGGTGGGTTTTAAGACATTTACGGAATTGTGGGTAGAGGGCAATGGAACGAAGTTCAAGGGGGAGGGAATTCCAGAGGGTGGGGGCAAGGACAGCGAATTTAGAGCCTCCCCATTTCTTTCTCCGGAAGCGTGGGATGGTGAGGAGGGACTGGGAAGAAGAGCGAAGATCCCTGGTGGGAACATATAAGACAATCTCGGAGGAGATGAACGCTGGCGCCATGCCAAGTCGGGCCAGGAAAGTAATGGATGCGAGCTTGAATTGGATTCTAGCTCGTACAGGGAGCCAGTGTAGGGATTTCAGAAGAGGGGTAGAGTGGTGAAATTTAGGGAGATTGAAGGCCAGGCGGGCCGCCTGGTTTTGTATCTGTTGTAGGCGACGCAGACTGTATGCAGGAATACCGGCATACAGGGCGTTACCATAGTCCAGGCGGGACACCACCATGGCCAGGATGATAAGTTTGAGGGCAGAAAAGGTAAAGAAGCGAGACACCCTGCGAATAGTGCGTAGTGAAAGAAAAGAAGAAGATACCACGGAGCTAACCTGGGAGTGAAGGGTGAGTTGAGAATTAAGTTTTATACCTAGTGTTTTGACTGAGGGAGAGGGAACAGGAGAAGGACCAAGAGAGGGGGGCCAAAAGAGGGAGGACCAGGGGCTGGATGAACCACCCGTCAACACCAGCTCGGTTTTGTCAGGGTTGAGTTTGAGGTGGTTGTGGTTCATCCAGTCCCTGATATGGAGCATCACAGTTTGAAAGTTTCGGACAGCAGAGGGAGAAGAGAGATTGAAGACCAGCTGGAGGTCGTCTGCATAATTGAATACGGCGACCTCCATCTGTTGAAGAGAGAAAATCAGGGGAGCAATATACAGATTGAACAAGAGGGGAGAAAGAGAAGATCCTTGGGGGACCCCGCACTGAACTTCCCGGACGTCCGCCGTGAAGTCACCCAGGCGAACGGCCTGGGTGCGGCCGCTCAGGAAGGAGGATAACCAGACCAGGGCAGTCCCTCCGATCCCCGCCGCCTTGACACGGGAAAGTAGAATGGTATAATCCACCGTATCAAAAGCGGCTGAGAGATCAAGGAGCACAAGGGCCTGGTGCTGATTAGTATCCATACCCTCCCTGAGGGTGTCCAGGACCGACATGACGACGGACTCCGTAGAGTGTGCGGGGCGAAATCCAGCTTGGCGGGGGGCAAGAGCTCCATACTTCTCCACAAAGGAGCTCAGGGCGCTGGTGACGTGGCGCTCGAGCACCTTGGCCAAAAATGGCAGGAGGGAGATGGGGCGGAAATTGGCGGGGACAGAGGGATCTGCCCCAGATTTTTTCAGGATGGGCACAATTACCGCAGATTTCAAGGAGTTAGGAACTATGCCTTGGGCTAGAGAGCTGTTAAGGAGGTGAAGGGGGGGGGTCTGGACAAGAGACAAAGATATGACGGAGGATGTGAGCGGGGCAGGGGTCGAGCGGAGAGCCAGATTTGATCAAGGGCACCAAGGAGGTCAAGCTTTCCAGAGTGATAGGGGGAAGGGTGGTGAATACACCCTTGGGGGGGGGACAATGAGGATCAACAAAAGATAAGGAAGGAGAAGGGATATTGGCCTTGATGGTGGTAATTTTGTCAATAAAATAATTATTGAGAGAAAAACAGAGTTCTTCGGATGGGGCTGGTTTGAGAGTGGTTCTGTCCGAGAACGCCAGGTTGTGAATGATGGTAAAAATTTCCTTGGACTGGTTCTCCGCGGCTAGGATTTTGGAGGAGAAGTATGATGTTTTGGCCCCCAAGATGTCTTTTTTATACTGGATGAGTATGTTGGTATATTCCAGTTTCAAAGCGGGGCAATAGTTTCTCCTCCAAGCCCGCTCCGCGCGGCGCACTGTTAGTTTGGTGGCCTTAAGCTCTTCATTGAACCACCGGTTGGCGTCCTTATCGCGTTCAGAAGTAATGCGTTTGAGCGGGGCAACAGAGTCGCGGCCGTGGGAGAGCCACTGATCTATGGCTTCAACCTGGGAGACGGTGGTAAGGCCCTGAAGAGAAGGGAGAGAGGAGGTGAGGAGAGCAGAAAGATTCTCAAGGTTGACACGGCCCCATGATCGGACCCAGGTGTTTTTGGGTCGGGGAAGTCTTGGTATTCAGCTGCTTCCTGGCACTCACCTGTATGACTTACGCTTTATCTCTAATAAAGCTATTCCCTTACATTCAGCCTACGGATTATCATTACACTCACTAACTCACTTTCACTGTCTCTTTAACTACCTCTCTCTCTATCTCACTACATCACAACATCACTCTCTGCTTACATCTGACTACCTTACAACATCCCTCTCCCTCACTACATCACTGTTTCAATACCTCACTCACTCTATCTCACTACAGGCCTGCCAAGTGTCACGCATCAGGCGTGACACTAGCGCATTTCAGTGTGGTAATCCGCATTACCGCACTGAAATGCATTGTCACGCATATCGGTGTCTGTCAGCTGTAGCTAAAATCGCTCTGATAAAACAGTGTCTGTGGCAGCGCGCCGCCGTGGCTTCCCCTTGCTGCTGCAGCAGGCGCTTGGGCTCGCAGTTGAGCTACGTTTTCTTGCATCACTCACTTAACTGCTATAATGTATCTGTTTCCAATTTACGCGGCGCGGCTTTCATTACCAGCATGACGTCATTGGGAGGAGACATCACATCCTGTCGCAGCAACGCGCGGCGGGGAGTTTATAATTTTGCGAGCTAGAACTGGCGGCTCGACTGGGTAGTTTGCGGTGCATTTAATAGTCATGACCCGGGTCGCTGCAAATAATCATGGCGCCGGTTGAAGCGCTCACAGCCCTGTTTTCTGCAGCTCATACCAGCTCGGGCCATCGCCTCTTATCACTTTAGTTAATAATACTTCTCACCGGCTTCATTACAGCAGCCGAGCCGGGAGACGGAGAGAAGTCAGTGTTGCAGTGGCCGCCAGGACAGTCTGTTACTAGACTGCTTAGCCGGAAATCACAGGAGTCAGGACAGCTGAGTGGGCAACACCACTATCCCTGAAGGCGGGCTAGACCCCCGGGCGGAAAACTCGAATTGCCCGGCCCGATGTGACTCAAGGCCTGAGTCTGCTTGCAGCCAGCATTGCACCTCTGCAGACCGGAGTCGATGCCTTCAATTATAGAGCGCTGAAACCCCAAGCCGCCAGCAATGTGGGTGAGCGTCTTAACAGTTATGGGAGCCCGGTGCGTCTCCGCTCGTCGCCTGCCTCTAATGAAAGTAAGTGGAAGATTAAACATCACTTAACCTCTGAACACGGAAAACTATTGGTGCTCTTAATGCTAGGGATGTCCCTGTGCTCATTTGTTTGACCCGATTTATAGCGGTCGAGCAGTCAGGAAAGTGATTAGTAAAGCTTTTTATTTTCGGTTTGTCAGAGGCTGCAGAAGAAATTAAATCAGAACACCTGGTAAAAATTGTTGGTAGTGGAGAGTCTGCACCTCGTATACATTCAGTACCCCGACGAACAATGATGTGCGCTTTGAAGTGAGGACACCCAATCTTGAAAACATCCTCATCTGCCTCCTTATCTCCCCCCACTGCAACCCCACTATAGCAGTCATTATGTTATTCTCTGTAATCAAGGTGAGCAAGTAGCAGGCACACTGCGCCGGTTTCAAATTTACAGAAACTTCTTTTTGTTTGTAGTGGCATGGCGCGCACTATCAATGTTTTGATTAATAGTTCTATTAGCTTAGAAGAGCACTAGATGCTTCAGTTTCTGCTGCTTTCCATCAGTTTTAACATCATTTTAGAGCGTCTTGTTGCTCAAATGGGTGTAATTTCTGTTATTAATATGTTTTCCAAGTCTTCATTGCTCGATTTTGCTTGCGCTCAAAAAGTGTCACTCATAGTCATTGGAATGTCACTCATAATTACACAGAAATTATGAAAATGTCACACTTGGCAATCTCAAACCTTGGCAGCTATGTCACTACCTCACTCTCTTTCACTACCTCACTCTCTCTCTGTGTCTCACTACCTCACTCTCTCTCTCTGCTAATGCAATAGGTTTCACATATGCAAAATATTATGCTATTGCAAACAGAAATGACAATGCCATTTATGTAGGGATAAAAAACCCAATACCAATAGCTCTACCTATAATATTGCCGAGACCATTGCATTGTAAATGCTTGTTGTTGTTGTGGTCCTTCTTATGTGTCATGAATAGTAGTTACATGTTAGTCCGTTTTTTATTTCATTCGTCAATACCCGGCTGTCGTGAAGGAAACTGGTCTGCCCCTAGTAAAGAATATTGGGCACCTTACATTGACAATAATTATTTTCTTTCTCCCTTAAAAAACGTTTTATAGTAGAATAGCCCACTATTATCTGGAAATCTCAAAGAATATTTGACCATTCCAAGATGGCGCCGTTATTTGAGCAGTGTTACGCTTAGTAGTTTCGGTTCTTCTTTTATTGCCTACAGACCTGTTTTCACAGGTTCACTGTGTGGGGCTCGGCGCGGGCGTGTCTGTGCTAGAGACGCTCCTCCTCCGTGCGCGCGGCCGGTGCTGCGTGGGCGTGTCCGCGCCGCGTGCCCGTGGCTTCCGCCGCCATGTTGTTTTGGTTCTCAGTGGAAGGCAATCCCGGAGTCGCAGACAACTAGACAGCTGGAACGCATCGGGTGAGACTGCAGGCGCTAGTGGACCAGTGCGTGAGGTACGTTGAAAGCTTTCGGGCTGAGGGAGTAGCTACAAAGACTTGTCCAAAACCTTTCTGTGTGTCCCGAGGCCTGTCATTGCTTTAGCCATTTAGCAGTAGACCGGTTCGTTAACTGCCCTGCCATATCCGTCCCACATTCTTTATTTACTACAGTGTAGTCCAACCAAGGCTTGTCACTACTTCCCTGGTCTTGTCCTTTCCGCCTCACACCGCCAGCCCAGTAATTGGCCTGGCACCGATTCTTTCCCGATTATTGCTTTTCAAGAAATCATGCACAACCGTCTGTTGCCTCAATTCTGTCGCTTGATGTGACAGCCCAGGCTGTCAGATCCATATTCTCGTTCTTCAGTGGACTGTCGCCACTCTTACTTCATATATGAGCTATCGCCCTTTGAACTGACCGCCTGCCTTTCCCACCTTACCCCCAAAGTCACTGCTCTGTTTTGTAACTTATCTGTCCCTTAGGTAGTGGCTTTTGTTCATCACCATCCACACGACCTCGTAGCTCTATGGTCTGCAATTGCCCTTGACCTCTTTGATCTTCGCATGTACTGGAGCTTCCACCTTTTTTATGGCCTCCACCAACTGCACATTTTGCCTGTACCTCAGCCAAGCTATGTTAGACAGCGCCATTTAATTTTTCATTGGTACCGGGTTACCGACCCACTTCCCATTATCTGTACATGTGATGCCCGTGTGTTTGAAAAGATGTAGGATAAATACATTAATCTATTCTTAAGTCACTGAGTCGCTGGCTGTTAATATTAATATGCCAGTTTAGGAGAGAGCGTAGGTGTGATCACCTTTGGCATTACGACCTAGGGCTTGGCACTGCTTGCAACTTGTGGTGATTGCATGTTACTTTAAGAGCTGTTAGAATTATTATGTGTAATGGAATCTACTGCATTGCTCTGTACTGAATAGGAATGCTATGATCTCATTTATGCTGTTCCTGTTTGTGTTACTGCATGCACTTTGCTTCTCCTGAAGTTCATCTCGAATAAATACCTGAATACCATTTCAAGGAGTTCGTCCCCTTTATGAAGATGTCACAACAGAATTGGCAACGAGATGGGCACAACTTGTGATTTCAACCTCCACAGCGATTTCTTCTCTTTTAACGTTCACCTTCGTTTCGCTACTCAACTACAATCGTGAGTAACTCAAGGGAACATTTATATTTTTTATGTTCCTTTTCTCTTTTTTTTTCGTGTGGGGATTATCACAACGTTGTGGCTCCAGCGTTTCCCGTCAGTGAACCTCTCGCGTGTACTTCTACTTCTAACTATTCTGAAGGGGAAAGCACCTAAAAGACGCGAGGGAGAAGAACCACGGTGTGTTTTGGTGAAAACCTCATCGTTTTTTGGAAATGTGTGCTACTTTTACTGGATCTAGCGTGTGATTCGGTTCATTAGCGTTTTGCATTTTTCAAAAGGATTAACGCTTACCGGCTTCACAGCTCCTCGCTCTCACGCACGCAGCAGCGTCTCCGTGAACAATTGAGCTCTACACGCGCACACACTCAGTGCTTCAGCGCGCATCTACGTGCTTTCCTCCACGTCACAAGCGTCATCACGCTCTCCACCGCCATCTTGTGGTTGCTAGGACAACGCGACCACTGAAACGAGGAACATTTTCTCCGATCTTCGTGTGGGTATTTATGACTTTATTTCAATTGATCTTTCAAGCGCTTTCCTCAACAATTTAATTGCGCATTTGTGTTTCAAGAAGCTTATTTTTCCTGTTTTTAGCTGTAAAGTGCATGCAGCGTGAAGCTTATACTTGAAGTCCATTCTTTTCGTTCTCTTTCAAAATCAATAAAAGACCACTTTATTTTTCCTGCAACCTACAAATATTTGCAGTATTCTGTGACATTACTTTTTTCCAACATGTCTGTTGAAGCTACACCTTCGAGGTCAAATCCAACAGGAGATACCAACTTAAACAGAGACACCCATATACCTTACCTACAAATTAATTCTCCTAAAGAATTTTTATCAATTCCAGGAGAACCAGTCGTGTCATGGTTAGACTGGAAGGAGTACTTTTTGAACTATATAGCGAACTTAGAAGACGTCAATGGGGTCTTTACTCCTGAAAGAAAAAAAAGAATGTTATTGTACTCTTTAGGTCCTGAAGGACTTCGTATTTTTAATGAAATGCACAAACATCAAAATGCAGATGGAGATTTGGATGTGTTTAAAGCAGCCATTGTAGATCTTGATGACCATTTTTCTCCTGTAGTATGTATTGCTGTCACCAGACATTCTTTTTTCCATAGGAAGCAGCAAAAACATGAGTCCATTGAAGAGTATGTTTCTAGTTTGAAAAAGTTAGCTGCAAAATACAAATTTGCGCAGTTGCATGACGATCTGATTAGAGATCAGATTGTTATGTACTCTAAAAATAGAACATTGCAAGAGAAATTGTGGGTGGAGGGTGATAATTGCTTGAAAGATATTATTGCTTTAGTGAAAAAAGCTGAACTATCAGAAAGGTGTGCTAAAGTTACTTTGTCACAAGATAAAAAGGAAGAAGTGGTTGGTAAGATTGTGGAGAAAAATAATTTTTATACCAGTCAGAAAAAATTCGAAAGGAAAAAGCCGAATCGTTTTGACAAAAAAAAGTATGAAAACAAGGAACAGAAAACCTTTAGCAATGTAATATGTTACAGGTGTGGTAGTTATGCGCATTCCGCCACGTATGAGAGATGTCCAGCCAAAGCGGCTAAGTGTTTAGAGTGTGGTTTAATTGGACACTTTTCAAGGGTTTGTAATCGCAAATCTAAACAAAAACCCAAAAGCAAAATAGCTTGTGTTCAAGAAGATAGTGATAACAATTCATCTTCCTCAGAGAATGATTCACATGTTAATCTGAAAAAAAGAAAAGATGTGGTAGTAAACATTACAGGTTCTTCCTCATCTAAACCGTTGTGTCTAATATCAGTAGGAGGTATTGTCATCCAGGTGGCTGCAGATTCCGGATCCCCTTACACAATTGTTTCACAAGATGTTTGGAGGGATCAGTTTGTGGACAAAATAGGCCCTTGGTTAGAAACCAATGATGTTTCCGCTGAAAGCTATACTGGGAATGATATTGATTTTTTAGGTTTTAGAACACTAATTTTCCGTTTTAAAGAAAGGAAAGCAATCGGAAAGTTGTATGTGGCTAGAGTTGGTCCATCCGTTTTAGGTTGGAAGGACCAGAAATCCCTAGATATCATTCTTAACCCCAATAGCAAAGAACAAGTCTTGATTTCATGTGAGTCTGAAGATACAAAGAAGTGGGTACTTAAGGAGTTTCCTGAGGTATTTTCGGGTCATATGGGAAAACTCAAAGGTTTTACTCATTGTATCCATTTAAAAGAAGGTGCAATCCCGAAAGTGCATAAAGCTAGAAATATACCTTTTATAATACGTGATGAAGTTAAAGGGGAATTGGACAAAATGTTAGACAATGAAGTGATTGAGCCCGTTGAAGCAGCTGAGTGGGTTTCGCCCTTGGTCGTAGCTCGCAAGTCCAATGGCAAGGCCCGTCTCTGTGTAGATTTAAGATACCTCAACAATAACATTTTGGTGGACCAATTTCCCTTACCAAGGATTGATGAAATGCTCTCCTTGACACGAAACGCAAAATGGTTTTCTACACTGGACTTATCAGCTGCATATCATCAGGTTGTCCTAGACAAGAACAGTAGGCATTTCACATCCTTCTGCACACCTTTTGGCTGTTATAGGTTTAAGCGAATGCCTTTTGGCCTAGCGTCAGCCGCTGCAGTATTTCAGCGTTTGATGTCTAATCTCTTCAGCCATATCCCTGAAGTCGTATTTTTCCAGGACGATATTTTAATTATGGGGAGAGATAAAACGCATCATGACTCTATCCTTAGAGAAGTCCTAGAAATACTTAGAAGCAATGGTCTGGTGGCTGAAGGAACCAAATGTAAGTTCTCAGAAGAGTCCCTTACATACTTGGGACATGAGATTGGCACTTTCGGTATCAGACCCAAGACAGAATTAGTTGAGGCCATTCTTGAAGCTTCTGCACCCAAATCCAAGGACGATCTGCGATCCTTTTTGGGTTTAGCAGAATTCTATGCTAAGTTTGTAAATAATTTTTCCCAGAAGACGTACGATATGCGTCTTTTGATGAAAAACAAGGTTGTGTTTGAATGGACTGATGCTTGCCAACAAGCGTTTGAAAACATAAAGAGAGACATTGCACAGGCACCATCACTACAAGGTTTTGATCCTCATGCCGAATCCATTATAACCACGGATGCAAGTGCTACTGGCATTGGTGGTGTTCTCACACAAGTAACTAGTTCAGGGAATGAAGTAATTATAGCTTTTGCTTCTCGTTCATTGTCACCTTCCGAAGTAAAGTATTCGGTAATAGAGCGAGAGGCATTGGCATGTGTGTGGGCCATGGAGCATTACAGAAAATATGTATGGGGGAAGAAATTTTTACTAAGGTCTGATCACAAACCTTTAACGAAACTACTAACCACTGATGGTCTTTCCAGAGCTTCTGCCAGGATTGCTAGATTGTCAATGAGATTACAGGATTATGTATACGATGTGAAGTATGTGCCTGGTACCAAAAATGTCATAGCTGATTTTTTGAGCCGGTTTTCTTTACCGCTCAGAGAATTAGACAATGATCCATGGAAGGATTACTGTGTGGCTGGTGTTTTTGATGATGTTCCTGGTCTTTCTAAACAAGTCTGGCAGAAGGAGTACCAAGATGACGCAGTTTTGCATGAGGTCAAGGAGAGAATTGTTAGTGGATGGTCTAATGAATCTAAGGCCGATCCTAATTTAAGGCCATTTTGGGAGGTCAGGGACGAGTTAAGTGTTGAAAGCGATTTTGTCTGCAGAGCTGGAAGAATTGTTCCCCCATCTGGCATCAGGAACAAGATTATCGATATTGGCCATGAAGGACACCCTGGTATAGCTCGTACCAAAAGAAACATTAAAATTTTGTATTGGTGGCCTAGAATTGACATCGATATAGAGAGAAAAGTTCGTGAATGTTTCAGTTGTGAGCAAGCAGACAAAACTCAGAAGACCTTGAATCCCCCTTTGTCGTCTTTAGGGTGTCCTAATTTACCTTGGGAATGTGTTGCATTAGACATTCTTGGACCTGTTTGTTGGCAGGATGGTTCTTTGAAGTATATTTTAGTTTTAGTTGATCTTTTTTCTAGATGGTTGGAAGTTGACATTGTTCATGTTGTGGATACTAAAGCAGTAATTAGATTTCTGGAAGGATGTTTTTTGAAAGAGGGTTTTCCAGCCTCAATTTTAACGGACAATGGCGTCCAATTTAAGTCTGAGGCTATGAAGGTATTTTTGGACAATATTGGAATTGAACAGAAGTTTACAGCTTTGTATCACCCTAGGGGTAATTCTGTCGTTGAAAGAGTCAACAGAGTTATAAAAGGGGTTTTGCAATTGGCAAAAAGAGCTAATAAGAATTTTGAGGATGAATTGAACAAACTTATTTGGTCATATAGGATTACCATTCATGACACTGTTGGTGAGAGCCCTTTCGGTTTGATGCGTGGGAGATTTCCCCATTGTAAAATCAACCCAGGTTGGATGGGCAGGAGCCAAAGGTATCTTTGGGATACTGATCGTGTTAAACACTCCATTACTACCTCACAGGATAAGAATAAGGAGCTTTTTGATAGCAAACATGGTACTAGAGAAGTGTCTGTAAAAGTTGGACAGTGGGCCAGAGTAAAGTCTGGAAGAAGATCTGGTAAATTGGAATCCAGGTTCTCAGATCCTATGCGTATCGCTAGGGTTATGAGGAACACCGTTCAGTTGGAGGATGGAAGCATTCATCACATGAGTCGCATAGCTTTAGCCAAGCAGGGTGTTACTGCAAAAAGCTGTGAGCATGTATGTAGGGATTATTGGTGGTTGAATGTCTTTTCAAATCTAAAGGAGGGGGATGTGCGGGATGTTGTTGATACTTTTGATGATGCGGTTGTGCCTGGAACTAGTTCTTCTGTTCCTGAGTGTCTCAATCGTTCTCTCGCACCTCTCTGTCCTGATGCAAATACTAGGGGTGGTCCTTGTCCTCATCTTGAGAATCCTGCAGATGTTGTTTCCGACCTTCCGTCTGCACAGGACTCACTCAATGCTGGTGTTGTTAAGTCTAGCAGTTTTGGTAGACCTATTCGAACTCCTGGCAAATTTGATGATTTTGTTCTTCAGTGATTATTATTTATTCTTCCTTCTTTTGTGTTTTAAGGAAGGGGGATGTGTGGTGATTGCATGTTACTTTAAGAGCTGTTAGAATTATTATGTGTAATGGAATCTACTGCATTGCTCTGTACTGAATAGGAATGCTATGATCTCATTTATGCTGTTCCTGTTTGTGTTACTGCATGCACTTTGCTTCTCCTGAAGTTCATCTCGAATAAATACCTGAATACCATTTCAAGGAGTTCGTCCCCTTTATGAAGATGTCACTACACAACTCTTGACTTGTTCGGCTCCTTTAAACTGTGAAATGACTAACGTGCAGTTACTGCCACTCCTGTGCCATGGTCTTATGTCCCCCCCCAATGCGTCATGTGTGCCTTTAAATGCCACTGTTTTTAAGGCAAACATTGGTCACTACGAATACCCTATGTTAGCATAACATCATTATATGCATTAATGCAAAAGTGTCAGCTTTTAGATGTCAATTGATTGCTAAGACTGTATTATTGCCACTGTTAATTGGTTTACTACTGATTTTATTATTGAGGTTAAATGTAAAATTATGTGATCCACTGACAGCAGGAAGTAAGAGGAACTATTAAGTTGCTCTGTAGTCAAGTGATTCATAGATATTGCAATAGTAATAGCACAGGGGGATAATAACAGTGCCTTAAAATCCACAGGGGTGTCAGGAGTTTGAGCAAGGAGAAAAAAGGAGAATGAATGTCTTGTCTACAGTACACACAGAATTTGAAAAAGGGTTTAAAAAACTGATAAGGCACTGGGCTGGGTATGTGCCAACATTGAAAAGTTGATGGGGTTGATATGATTAAATAATTGAGCTTTAAAAAGTAGATACATCTATATAGAGTTCCCTGGAGAAAGCTTGCAGGAAGTAACGCAGCAATTGTCAGAGGAGGATTACCAAGACCATGATTTGTATCCAGTTTATACAGCAAAATTGAATCCTTAAATTCTAGCCTGCTCGTATTAGCATGATAGTGTATGGCTGGCGTTAACATAAAAGATTTACCAGAATGATGGACTTCCAACATCCTGATGAGAACCAGAATATATGTATTACGTTTTGGTTTGAAGAATACATATGTATACGTATACATGTTGCACTATCTAGCTGAGGATAACATTTTGAATAATATTTTTGGATCGGGATTTCGATTGTACCAATGATATGTAAAAAGTGGATGCACATCCATCTTGTTTAAGAATTGTTCATATAAAAATCAATCAAGCAAATATAATAAAAAAAAAAAATCCTGTATCCACATTTTGGCTAAATATAAGGGTTTAGAAAATGTCATACATTTGTTGTAGAGCAACGAAATTGATCTGAAGTTTTTTGTTTATATTGGGTTTTTGTTTTGCTTTGGCATTTGGATAATCATAACATTTATTTAAAAAAAAGTTATTTTCATCGCTTGTGGTTACAAAGAGTAGAAACAGATTATGGAATTATTGAGCACGTTCTTTGGCAAATAAGTTTCAGAATTCTACTGTTAGACTGTTTGGATTTTGGGTCATCTTAGTATTCTGGTGTATTAATGACCATTCAATGGGTTTTCAAAGCTAACTTGTGAAACGAAACCTAAGTGATTTTAGGTTTTGATGTTGAGGGATATTAAAAAAAACGGATTTATTTCCTTGGTGATTTTTATATTCATTATCTTCAAATGAAAACTAAAACAACCCTACTAAACAAACATCAGGGAAACTAACACATGATCACCACTTTATATGCACAACCCTTTTGGCAATGATGAATCTACTGTTTAATCATAGGCCTGTCCAAATCTTCAGGCCACCCTGAACCCACAACTTGACACACCTGTAAAATTTCCCTGGAGAGCCAGCCCCCCGCCCCTTTCCACCACATTTGATGTACACTGCATATTAGTAGCTTTTATAACCGGCCCTTTCACTCCCAATGGAGTATCCCAGTATAAATACCAACAGTGTCTTCCTTGGAATACTGGAGGGACAAGACACTGCAATTAATTTGGAAACAGCCAACCGTTCAGGATTTTTGTTAATTTCCTCATATTAGACACTAGATAGGCAAATTATCTTGATCGAAAAGTGTGTTGTGGCTGAGCATGGGCCAGGGAGAGTGACCTAAGAATCCTGGTCGGTTTGTAGAATTTGATCCTGCGGCTAAGCTATCATTGACTTTTGATGTAAAGTGTTCTGTGGACGTGACACAACAATTTAAAAACAGTAAGCTTACATATTGGTTATATGTGGCCCCCCCCCCATCCCCCCCAGGTGTATATAAAGGGGTTTTCAAAATGGGAATAGAAACGGATATGGGGAGAGGTGACAAACCAGCTTGGTGATAGTGTTTTGAATTGTTTGGAGGCACGTCGGTGCTTAGGCATCCATGCCAGCATAGAGGACATTACCATTATCTATTCGATTTGTTATATATGCTTAGATGACCATTTCCTGCAATGCAGGGGTATTCAATAACATTTCTTTTAACTTTTATTATCTACAATCGAAATAAAGTATATAAATGAAACAAAAAATATTGTGAAGCATACATATGTTGCCATATCAAGCACCACAGTCAGCTGAAACTTGTTCTTTCGCACAGAGAAAATTATCGCTTGGGATGCCTTGTTTTTTCACCACCTTTTTAAAGTCTTATCAGGGTCAAACTCCCTTGGCCACAATTCATCTGACCAGATGGTATTAATTCTGGAAACAGAATGATCTCAGGTTTTCCTCCAATCAATTTAAGACAGTTTTGTTTCATCCATCTGGCTACAGAGCTTAGACTCATAATCAGAAATGGATATTACTAACTGCGTGTCATCGGCGTAAGAGAATTTCGAAGCTGAAAGCTCTAACAATGCCAGCTAACGGGGCCATATAGATATTAAAGAGAGTGGAACTTAGTGATGATCCCTGTGGCACCCCACAAGGTACTGCAGTAGATTTAAATGAAAAAGTGGCAAGTGTATGGTCTACTATCTGTCTGATAAAAAAGATTGGAACTAGACCATGGGTTTGGAAAGGAAACCTATCTCATGCAGTCTTTTGATAATAATATTAATAATGTGAGATACACTATCAAGTGTTGCAGAGCGGTCGGGTAAGGTGAGTGCTTTAGGCCTGTCCACATCCAAGCTCAGCCTGACCTAGTCTGTGACTCCAAGCAAAGTGGTTTCAGTACCGTATTCAGTCCTAAATCCTGACTGGGATGGATCTAAAAGATTCTTCTTCTCTAGGTAATATGATAACTGTTGTTTTTAACCAATTTCTCAATTATTTTTGCTGGGAGTGAAAGAAGGCCGTGACCCAATAATTAGAATGGTCCAGCGGATTGTCAAGGGGCTTCTTAAGTAATGGTAGCATGTTAGCATGCTTGTAAACCGCTAGGACATTAACAGTGAAACGTGCTAGATTAAAAATCTGTGTCAGATGCATGCTTAAGGTAACAGGCATGTACTAATGATATATGATGGACAGGGATAACCAGGAGAGTCCGAGTACATGGACTGCTTAATTTGTTCCACATCCTTAGAGGGAATTTCCTTCAAATTCTACATTTTGTAAATAAATGTAGGGTTTGGTTTATCTTGTAAGTAATTCAACAAACTTATTTCGCGTTCATGCTCAAAGTTGTCATACACCTTTTTAATTTGCATGTTAATACCAGTAAAGCTAAGAGCTGTCATGTCTTATGGGATAGTCTTTCTTTGCTAAACTGTTGAAGTAAAACACATCTATCTCTATAGAGCAGTTTTTAATTCTTTCCAGTGATTGATGTATGCTGCTCCTTTTCAGGCTTGTTTTCATGAAGGCAATGTACACAACTTGTTTGTCTACTTATTTTTATGATATGAGAGAATCTGGATGTAGTCTGTGGATTACTTCCTTTGTGATTGATTGATTGATTGACCAAGAGATTGATTCTCCTGCTTCAGGAATGGACCTTCCCCTGTGCATCATATTATTCATATTGTATCTCCTGTTTTAGTTTTTAGTAATTCTGATTAAAAAAGAAATCTGCTCTCATTTTAAAACCATTGAAGCAGACATTAGTTGTAATATAGCCCATGTGCATTTGAGTTCCAGTGTATGCTGATTGACCTAACAAGTCCTCCCTTTCAACGATGAGCTCTTAATGGACCATCAGAAGTAAATTTTTTTTTTTTTGGTCCTCATTAGCCACTTAGTCAATCCAGGGGCTCTCCAACCGCGAGACAGTCGCCTCTGTGCCACCAAGAAACCAGAAAGTGGTCTCATAATCTCCAGGAAGGCAGGCCTATTGTCTCAGCAAAAAAAAGAGCCCCGCACGAACTATCTCCATACAAGCCCATTATTGGCTGATGGTCCAATGTCAATATGGCATGGGGTGCCTCCCGTTGGACATGGAAACTTAGGCTTAATCATCGGACCCGGGGGGAAAAAAAAAAACCAAAAAAAAAAAACCCCTGGGTACTTTAACTGTTCCGTCTCCACTCAATTAAGAAGTTCCAAAATCTCACAGTGCGGGGGCTACATGTTCTGGCTAAGTCTACTTTTGATGTTGCATAAAGTGAAGACAACCACTCTGCATGAGTCGGTGGGTTAATATTGACCCAGTTTTTGCAGATTTGTCTTCTTGCTAGTAGGATAGCATAGTATAGCAATTCTCTTTCTAAGCCCTTGATGTTATTATTTAGGACAAAGATATTTAAAGACCATGAGAAAGGGATAGAGATTCTAAGGATTGATTCAAGTGATGTCTTGATTTCTTGCCAATAAATGGTGATGCTCGGACATTTCCAAAACATATGTAGGTCTGAGGCTGCTGGGAGAAGGCATTTGCTACAGCACTTCCCGGGTTGGAACTTCGAGAGTTTTTTGGGGGAATAATACGCTTGATGTAGTGTGAATAGTTGATTGCGCCTCAACCACGCAGGTTTTATGATTTTATAGAGAAGGGTAAAGGATTCTGTCCATTTCTCTTCTGCCTTGGGTTCTCCCTCTCCTCCCCATAATTTTATCGGAAGGTTAAGCTCGCCCTCCCCTTCTTCCATGATGTTCCAGTAATAAGACGCAACCTCCTTACCTCTATAGGGTTTCTCAACTAGGTTTTTTTCTAGAGAACTGTGTCCTCCAATTTTAACCTTTTTTCTTAATTTGAGTTCGCAACCAGCTGGACAGTTGTATATAGACAAACCAGTATAGGGGTGAGGTTACCCTGTCTGAGAATGTTTCCCATTCCATAAAGGATCCTCCTGCCACTAACTCTCCCCATCATGTTATTCCTGCTTCCAGTAGGACCGTTTTAACCGTCTCAGTATATTGCAGAGAGAACCCTGGTAGATCCCAAATCGGTGCGTAGTTAGTAAGGTATGCTATCCCAACCTTAGATTTAATTTGAGACCATTCTTTTATGGGACAATATAATGACTTTAGCCTGACTTTTTTGAAGAATCTCTGGTGTCCAAACTTAAATAGGAATCTGTATAGTGGAAGATCAAAACCCAGTAGCATTGCTTTAAACATATGGCCGTTTGAATTGTCTAGCGGGATCTTTAATAGCATCCTAGAGTGGGTCAGATAAAAGGCCCAAGCATAGTATTCCAGGTCTGGCAAGGCGAGTCCTCCCTTTTCCCTTCTCCTCCTTAGCTTCTTCCATGCCAGCCTGGTTGACTTCTAGCACCAAATAAATGAGTTGATGTTTTGTTGACATTTTGAGAGTTGATTAGTATCAAATATTAATGGAATGGTATTGAAGATGCATGTATATTTGGGGAGAATGGTAATTTTCACTAGGCTGGTTCTCCCATAGATCGTAAGAGGGAGCAAAGACCAGGATTTCATCAATGTCTTGGATTCGCGAGAAATCCGATCTAGATTAGTCTGGGCCAAAAGGTTTAAGTCTTTTGTGATTTTTATCCCCAGGTAACGCATTGAGGGTTTCACCGGCAGCTGAAGATTTGTAATGTTCCAAGCCATTATATCTGTTTTTCCGGCGTTTATTTCATAGCCTGAGTGTTTCCCAAATTCCTCCGCCCTTTTGATGACCATAGGAAATGCCTCAGCCGGATCCGTTGTGTAAATGAGAATATCGTCGGCGTATAATCCTACTTTCTTCTCCCATCCAGAGAAAGAGAAAGGCGGAATATTGGTATCCTCTCTTATAGTCTGAGCAAATGGTTCCACATAAATATTAAATAGGAGGGGGAGAGAGGACACCCCTGTCTTGTCCCTCTACTAATTTCAAAGGGATTTGTGCGTGTACCATTAATTAACAGACTTGCTCTCATGTTTTTATATAATAGGCCTACCGCTCTACGGAATTTAGGGCCAAATTGAAACTTTTCCATGACTGCATTTAGATAGGACCAATTGACCCTATTGAATGTTTTTGTTGCATCGAGTGTCATAATTGCGAGGGGTAGAGCAAAAGTTGAGGCAATATCTATGGCTCCGACTAAATCGTACGTTAAGTCGGCCAGTTGTAGGCCTCTAATAAATCCCTTTTGATCTTGATGGATAATTGTTCCAATCTCGCTTCCCAAACGTGCAGCCAAAATTGACGCGAAGATCTTGTAGTCATTGGTGAGAAGCGAGATTGGACGATATGATCCGCAATCTGCTGGGTCCTTGCCTGCTTTTAAGATTAAAGCGATATTTGCTTCTCCCCAGGAGCTAGGTGGTGTCTCGCCTCTTATTAGTATATTATTAAATAGATTTGTTAGAATCGGGGTGAGAGTAGAATTAAGCACTCTGTATAGTTCACCCGGAATACCATCCGGTCCTGCAGCCTTTCCCTGTTTTAGTTGTTTAATGACCCTTTCAACTTCTGCCTCAGTTATCTCTTTATCCAGATTTTCAATCTGAAGCCCATTTAACTTTGGAAGGGTCACCTTTTCCAGCCATTCAGTTATTTCCTCGATGTTAACGTTAATCTCATCTGTGTATATGTTTTGAAAAAAAGCACTAAAGGCTTCACCTATTACGAGATCAGTCTTCCTATTGTCCGTTTCTCCATCTACCCTCACTTCTCTTATATAATTTCTAATCTGGTCTGCTTTTATTTTCCAAGCTAGCAACTTCCCTGCCGAGTCACCATATTCAAAATGGGAAAGTTTACTGGCCTGCCATCGTTTGTTCAGTCTCTCCTGCAGTAATGTTTCTAATTTGTCTTTTAGCTCCATTTTTAGGTCGAGCAGACCTAAAAAGCATGCGAAGCATGCTTTGTCTGCGAAGACAACTTTTGCTGGCGTGTCTGGGGGAATGTGAGACAGCGATCGGCCACGCGCCTCGCTGTCTCAGATTCCTCCTCGAGGGCGCGCACGTCGCCGTGCACATCCCCTGCCTGGCATTCACTCTCAATCACACACAGCCAGCCATACACACGTATGCGCGCACGCACACATACACCCACGCAGGCACAATGCATACACACACGCACGAGCGCCCATGCACGCACATACATACATGCAGAGACACCCCCCCCACACATACACACACGAGAGCACTGAGGCCCCCCCAGCCCTTTGGAACTTACCGGGCCAATCTCGGGGGACTCCACTCGCAGCACGCTCCTTTCCCGGGGCTCCCACTTGGTCAAGGGAGCCGCTCAACACTACCGCAACCTCCAGCTGGCGGCCCCGGGGCTCTCCACCGCTCACAGGAGCCCCGGGCCGCAAGACGGATTTACGCCTCCTCTTCCGGTCCGAACGCGGCCACGCCCCCGTCACAAGGCAACCTTGCCTGACTTCCGGTGCGGCCTCGGCAGGATTGCAACGCTGAACTGCTTTTTATTAAACAGAATAGCACATCCATGCTTTGTAATACGGTGAATGAAGGCAAGTTCGAAAGGTGGGAATTTACACATGTTGGCAGGTAATCAAATAAAGTTTGACCATGTACAATGCTTTTTATTAATGTGTTGGCTTTTTAAACAAATAAAAGGCATTGTGATTTACAATGCTAATAGCATAAACTCTCGCAAACGTGAGACCTATTGCATTGTAAATGCTTGTTTTATCTAGGTTCGCCGAGGAAGCTTGATCTACCGACTACATTCGGGCCAGATCTTGCTCTATTATTAATAGCTCCTCTCTGTATTTCTTTTTTCTGTAGGAAGCCCGGTTGGTAATACAGCCCCTTATATATGCTTTCCATGTCTCCCACACACTAGTCAGGGAGGCGGAATCTATGTTCCACTCTAAGAAAGAGGCGGTTTCAGATATGAGGTGTTCTCTTTCCTCTTCCTCTAATAAAATGGTGCGGTCAAAAGACCATGAAGCATAAATGGGTTCCTGATCTAGCATTAACGAGAAGAGGATGGCTGAGGGGTCTGACATATGCTGAGGTAGATATATTAAGTTCTTTATAGAATCTTTTAAGGAGAAACTGAATAGGGCATAATCAATACGCGATTTATGCTTATATTTGTGATTGTGAAAGGAGACACCCAAGGTTTTCCCAGCTCTTTGTCTCCATAAATCTTCCAGTCCCAGATTGGACATGCAACTCAGAAGTATATCTCTCGTTTTAATATGAACTACAGCCCTAGAACTAGGGGATTTATCTAATTTTGGATCCAGCACTAAATTAAAATCTCCCATCCATATTATTGGATCTGTGATGGTAATCAGGTAATTCTGTAATATATTTAAATAGGAGGGATCATCCTGGTTAGGACCATAGTAGCCCACTAAGGTGAATTGCCTTACGTCGAGCTGAACATTAGCTATGAGCCATCTACCACTCGGATCTGTCTTCCAGTCCACAATCTGAGCCCTAGCTCCCTTTTTAAAGATGATGGCTATTCCACGAATGTTGGCGTTGTGGTCTGTGCTAATGAATTTGTCAACCCATTTAAATTTTTTTAGTATGTCTGTAATCTCTTGTTTATTTAAATGTCTCCTGGATCGTTATGATCTGCGCGGGCGAGTCTCTAAGATACTGCATAATTTTATGTCTTCTCCCTCGTACGCGTAGGCCGTTTACGTTCCAGGACAGAAATTTAATGTCTCTCATTTATCTTTACCATCCAGATGACCTGCTTTCCCCATTGTATTTTTTTTCCTACTAGTTGTCTGTCTATTGTTTTTTATTTCAACCACTCACTTTATGTAGCACACCCTGGAATCAGTGAATTTTAGGATTTTAAAATTTTGCTTATGAGGACTTTTTTGTGCTTCCCCCCCCGCCTACCCCCCTCCCTTTCCTGGAAACCCCCCCCCCCCTACTTACTCTGGCCAGATGACTTGCCAGGTTGTCGTCCCCGACATACTCCCACCTGAGGCCCCATCTATCTCATTGGTCGGTCAATAAAATCAGTAGATGGCGTATTTATTATAAATTGTTTTTTGGGGGATAGGCAAGATAGCGTCTGATAAAGAGTAGATCAAAATCAACTCTTAGATCAAAAAAGAAACTGAAGGGAGAAAGGAGAAGAAGGTCAATAGCCGGGCACCATTGGTGTTGTGTGTTATAAGTTATGTTGTATTATTAAGCTGTTATAAGCTATTTTAAGCTCTTATGATATTTCTTATACTTAACATTTTGTTCCTATTACCTTATTTTCTCCCTGTTACTATCCCTTTGGATTTATTTTATGTTTTATGTTATATATATATATATATATTTCATTTTTTTTACTTTACTTTCCCACTTTTTCCCCTTTCCCCTTTTTAAGTGCGCTTAATATAGCCTTTTTATTTTTTTGGGGAGTGTAATTAATTGTAGCTATTTCTTTTTATTTTTTATTTATTTATTTATTTATTTTTTTATTTATCTTTATGAATGATATGTCTATGTTTATTTTTATTTTGAGATTTTTTGACCAGCAGACGCAGTTGTTATTCATTTTATTTTTATTTAATAATTTTTTCCCTCCTGTTCTCTACCTCTCCTTAACCCCTCCTTTTTTTTTTTTTTTTTTTTTTTTTTTAGTCCTGGCTGACACCATGTGTCAAAGGGTTTGAGAAAATTCGCTCATAGAGACTAGTAGCTCATCCGCCTCGAGAGGAGTCTTGATGTTGTACATTTTATTGTTACACATAATCTTCAAGAAGGCGGGAAATCGCATCTGTACAGTAGCTCCCAAAGCTCTAAACTTTTCCATCCGTTGTCCTAGCTCCCATTGCCTATCCAGTGTGGTTTTGGATAGATCTGACCTTACTTCGAAGGAGAAGTCTGAAGTCTTCAATGACTTAACTTTAAGTGCTAAATTAAGAATCTTTTCTTTCATCGCATAAGTTTGAAAATTTACGAGGATCTTTCTGGGTTTGGTCCTGCCTGATTTGAGACGGAAGGGGTCACAGTGTATCCTCTGCATGTCTGACTCCAGTTCTGATACTGACTCCTCTAAGTTAAGAGCATATTTCTTAATTTCGCTTCCCTCTTTTCCTTCCGGAATTTTTAAAATTCTAAGATTGTTCCTCCTTGAGTAGTTTTCTAGCGACTCAACTCTTTCTTTTACTGCTTCTCCCTCTCTTCGCAGAGTCAGGATCTTTGTTTCTGCATGGTCTAATTTTGCTTTAAGTTCACCTGCAGTATTCTCCAGGCTCCCGGTTCTTTCAGAAAGCCCATCCACTTTGGTCTCCAGATTTTCGCACATGGCCCGAATCTCAGACTGGTTTTGCCTTGATTCAGCAAAGCACTTTTTTGACTCATCGAACCCGCACTTAATCTCATTTCTCATATTGAGAAGTATATGTTGGAGAGTATCTTCGCTGTCTTCTTTGTTACTCCCTGAGCATAGATCCGAATCCTTTGCTACCCTTATAGTTTCTGTTCCTACTGAATTGACGGCTAAGTGATCTGATGGGGGCGTCGTGGCTGTGCTCAGCTTTACGGTGTCATCATCCATCATTGAGTTATTTTCCTGTTCCGTTACCTCCGCTGCTAGGAGCTTAGTGCTGCCAGATAACACTAATGAGGCAGGATCTTTAATTGGAATGGATGTATTTTGTGTAATAGTCAGGCCCTGAGACTCTTGATTAATGTTCAGTACCTGAAGCAGACTCTTAAAGTAGGACTTCAGACAGGGCGTAATCAGTGTAGCATTGGTCTTTTTAGATTTACCTTTATTCTGTGTTAACTTCTGAGGCAACTCTTTCAAACTGTTGCTTGATCGCTCCACTACTAGTTTAGTGGTGTGTGGTATCAAGCGCCTCTTCTCCCCACTCAGTGCTTTGAAATGCAGTGATTGTAGTGATTTTGACTCAGATACCGTCTCTGACTCTGCTTCTATTTCTCTTTCAGGACTCCCTTCAAGCACTTGCTCTAGGTCTAGATCGACAATTTGACCTGAGCCTCCTAGATCTATATCCTTCTTCCTGGCTTTCCCCTTTCGCTTTCGCTTCCCCAGGTTGTCGCTGGTGAGCCCCTTCTTCGTTTCTAGTCTCTTCTTCTTGGACTTTGCCTTACTACTTTTCTGAGTTAGTACTGCGCTGGAGAGGGCTTGCAGTTTACTCTTAATATTAGTCAGGTTTGGGACGGGAACCGGGTAAAAGTCTTTTCCTGAGAACTGCACAGCACTTATTTCTTGATTTGCTAATATCGGGAAACTTCTGTCTGCTATGTCTGTTTCTGCTTGTTTGTGGCTAGGACGGTCACATTCGGTATTAGCACTTGCAGTATTATCAGTTTTAGTTTTTAAATTTACGATCTTCTTTTCCTCCAACTGCGCTTCTAGTAAGACACTTAACCCCCCTTACCGCACCGTATTGCTGAGGCTGTTCCTCTCGTGAAGAAGCTGTGTGTGGCCGCCCTCCGGCTTCTCTGCAGCTCCACGGCTGCCTCGTACCAGCGGAAGGGCGCGGGGAGAGAGACCCGCCCCCAGCACATCGACTGCTCCGATCGCGGTGTCCAGGAGGGCCGCCGAGCCGCCGAACCGCTTGAAAAGAAACGTGGCTAAGAGAGAAGACGCCAAGCCGAGCCTAGCTCCAAACACTTGGAGAACACGCGAAAACAAGCCCTGTTGCCGCTCCGACCTCTCAGGTAGTCAAATCCACCGTGGGGACACTGTGCATGACCGAAAAGAGGTTTCTGTCAATGTAGGGGCATCAGGACTGGAGCCTCCATCGGGACGTGCGCGCCGCTCTAGCTAGCGACCGCCATGTTTTCCACCGATGAACACCATCCATCAGAAGTAATTATTATTTTTTTTACAACAAATTTATAGCAGAGATTTATTTTTTCTTTTTGGCAATGCAATAGGTAATAATCCTATTTACATTTTAAAGAAGACTTAAAGGGTCCCGTGCAATAATTACATCAGAAGTAATTATTGTACGGGACCCTTTGAGTCTTCTTTAAAATGTAAATAGGATTATTACCTATTGCATTGCCAAAAAATAAAAAATAAATCTCTGCTATAAATTTGTTGTAAAATGTTAAGCCAAAAGAATTACAATTTACAGAAGGAAAATATTGGTTTAAATTATTAACATCGTAAACACCAATTGGGTATATCAAAGGTAAAAAAAAACAAGTTTGAAATAAGTAATGCATGCAAATTGTAGTTTGTAATAAAACTGCAAACGATATCTCTTTATTAATGATAGCAATCATGTACATGTATCTCATAGAGGGAAGTCAGTGGAAGGCGATTTAGTGACAAAAAGTGGTTTGAGACACACTGAGAGATGAAGGCGCTATATGAAACAGAATCAAAAATTGTGAATTGGAAGGGAAAGAGACTGGAGTAATCCTAGCCCATTCCCTTTCTGACCAATTTCAAGCACTCTGACCGGGCCCAGGGGCCCGCTGGTCCCTGGGGAGGTAGCTCCTGCCCCGGGCTCTGTCCCCTGGTCTGCTGCTCTGCCACTGGCCACCTGTTTTTTTTTTTTTCTCTTGGGGTGATATTGGGAGTAACTAAGTTCTCCTGCTGGACTGTCACCCACCTCATTCTCTCACTCCCTCCCTCAAACAGAACAATGTGATCGAGCTATTGGGCATAGCCAGGGCTAGTAATAAATGTCCTTGGCCCCACTGTAGGTTTCCCCACAAGTTCGATCCGTGGATGTACCTGAGCGAGACTATAGGATCCCTCTCATGTCTATCCAACGTATGTGTGGCGTCATTATTCATATCACACACGTATCGATGATGTGGCCCAGACATGAGCACTGGACAGGCTTATTTGTCAGTTTTCCAGTGTCCAGAAGGTATCGGTATTGGCATATTGTCCACCCCCCCTCACAATGGAGAGGATCTTGTCCCCCCCCATGGGCGGCCAATAAATAAATAACAAGCATTGGAAATGCAATAGGTCTCGGATTTATTTGAGTTAGAGCTAATGGCATTGTAAATGGCAATGTCTTTTAGCCATGTGTTATGGAGTGTATGCATGTGGTGTGTAATGGAATTATGTGGTTTGGATTGGAATTGTTCACCCTGCACACTCTCAAACTGTTCACCTTGCACCCTCACAAACTTTTCACCCTGCACGCTCACACACTGTTCACCCTGCACGCTCACACACTGTTCACCCTGCACGCTCACACAATGTTCACCCTACCCGCTAACACAATGTTCACCCTGCACGCTCACACACTGCTCACCCTACACACTGCTCACCCTACACACTGCTCACCCTACACACTGCTCACCCTACACACTGCTCACCCTACACACTGCTCACCCTACACACTGCTCACCCTACACACTGCTCACCCTACACACTGCTGCACGCTCACACACTGTTCACCCTGCACGCTCACACACTGTTCACCCTGCACGCTCACACAATGTTCACCCTACACGCTAACACAATGTTCACCCTGCACGCTCACAGACTGCTCACCCTACACACTGCTCACCCTACACACTGCTCACCCTACACACTGCTCACCCTACACACTGCTCACCCTACACACTGCTCACCCTACACACTGCTCACCCTACACACTGCTCACCCTACACACTGCTCACCCTACACACTGCTCACCCTACACACTGCTCACCCTACACACTGCTCACCCTACACACTGCTCACCCTACACACTGCTCACCCTACACACTGCTCACCCTACACACTGCTCACCCTACACACTGCTCACCCTACACACTGCTCACCCTACACACTCACACACTTCACACTCACCCTACACACTGCTCACCCTACACACTGCTCACCCTACACACTGCTCACCCTACACACTGCTCACCCTACACACTGCTCACCCTACACACTGCTCACCCTACACACTGCTCACCCTACACACTGCTCACCCTACACACTGCTCACCCTACACACTGCTCACCCTACACACTGCTCACCCTACACACTCTGCACTCACTCTGCACACTCACAACTCTGCACACTCACAACTCTGCACACTCACAACTCTGCACACTCACAACTCTGCACACTCACAACTCTGCACACTCACAACTCTGCACACTCACAACTCTGCACACTCACAACTCTGCACACTCACAACTCTGCACACTCACAACTCTGCACACTCACAACTCTGCACACTCACTCTGCACACTCACTCTGCACACTCACTCTGCACACACCGCTCTGCACCCACCGCTCTGCACCCACCGCTCTGCACCCACCGCTCTGCACCCACCGCTCTGCACCCACCGCTCTGCACCCACCGCTCTGCACCCACCGCTCTGCACCCACCGCTCTGCACCCACCGCTCTGCACCCACCGCTCTGCACCCACCGCTCTGCACCCACCGCTCTGCACCCACCGCTCTGCACCCACCGCTCTGCACCCACCGCTCTGCACTCACTGCCCTGCACTCACCGCCCTGCCCTCACCGCCCTGCCCTCACCGCCCTGCCCTCACCGCCCTGCCCTCACCGCCCTGCCCTCACCGCCCTGCCCTCACCGCCCTGCCCTCACCGCCCTGCCCTCACCGCCCTGCCCTCACCGCTCTGCCCTCACCGCTCTGCCCTCACCGCTCTGCCCTCACCGCTCTGCCCTCACCGCTCTGCCCTCACCACTCTGCCCTCACCACTCTGCCCTCACCACTCTGCCCTCACCACTCTGCCCTCACCACTCTGCCCTCACCACTCTGCCCTCACCACTCTGCCCTCACCACTCTGCCCTCACCACTCTGCCCTCACCACTCTGCCCTCACCACTCTGCCCTCACCACTCTGCCCTCACCACTCTGCCCTCACCACTCTGCCCTCACCACTCTGCACTCACCACTCTGCACTCACCACTCTGCACTCACCACTCTGCACTCACCACTCTGCACTCACCACTCTGCACTCACCACTCTGCACTCACCACTCTGCACTCACCACTCTGCACTCACCACTCTGCACTCACCACTCTGCACTCACCACTCTGCACTCACCACTCTGCACTCACCACTCTGCACTCACTACTCACCACTCTGCACTCACTACTCACTACTCTGCACTCACTACTCACTACTCTGCACTCACCACCCTGCACTCACCACCCTGCACTCACCACCCTGCACTCACCACCCTGCACTCACCACCCTGCACTCACCACCCTGCACTCACCACCCTGCACTCACCACCCTGCACTCACCACCCTGCACTCACCACCCTGCACTCACCACCCTGCACTCACCACCCTGCACTCACCACCCTGCACTCACCACCCTGCACTCACTACCCTGCACTCACTACTCACTACTCTGCACTCACTACTCACTACTCTGCACTCACTACTCACTACTCTGCACTCACCACTCTGCACTCACTACTCTGCACTCACTACCCTGCACTCACTACCCTGCACTCACTACTCACCACTCTGCACTCACCACTCTGCACTCACTACCCTGCACTCACTACTCACCACTCTGCACTCACCACTCTGCACTCACCACTCTGCACTCACTACTCTGCACTCACCACTCTGCACTCACCACTCTGCACTCACCACTCTGCACTCACCACTCTGCACTCACCACTCTGCACTCACCACTCTGCACTCACCACTCTGCACTCACCACTCTGCACTCACCACTCTGCACTCACCACTCTGCACTCACCACTCTGCACTCACCACCCTGCACTCACTACTCACTACTCTGCACTCACTACTCACTACTCTGCACTCACTACTCACTACTCTGCACTCACTACTCACTACTCTGCACTCACTACTCACTACTCTGCACTCACTACTCTGCACTCACTACCCTGCACTCACCACTCTGCACTCACCACTCTGCACTCACCACTCTGCACTCACCACTCTGCACTCACTACCCTGCACTCACCACTCTGCACTCACTACCCTGCACTCCCCACCCTGCACTCACTACTCTGCACTCACTACTCTGCACTCACTACTCTGCACTCACTACTCTGCACTCACTACTCTGCACTCACTACTCTGCACTCACTACTCTGCACTCACTACTCTGCACTCACTACTCTGCACTCACTACTCTGCACTCACTACTCTGCACTCACTACTCTGCACTCACTACTCTGCACTCACTACTCTGCACTCTGCACTCACCACTCTGCACTCACCACTCTGCACTCACCACTCTGCACTCACCACTCTGCACTCACCACTCTGCACTCACCACTCTGCACTCACCACTCTGCACTCACCACTCTGCACTCACCACTCTGCACTCACCACTCTGCACTCACCACTCTGCACTCACCACTCTGCACTCACCACTCTGCACTCACCACTCTGCACTCACCACTCTGCACTCACCACCCTGCACTCACTACCCTGCACTCACTACTCACTACTCTGCACTCACTACTCACCACTCTGCACTCACCACTCTGCACTCACCACTCTGCACTCACCACTCTGCACTCACCACTCTGCACTCACCACTCTGCACTCACCACTCTGCACTCACCACTCTGCACTCACCACTCTGCACTCACTACCCTGCACTCACTACTCACCACCCTGCACTCACCACCCTGCACTCACCACCCTGCACTCACCACCCTGCACTCACCACCCTGCACTCACTACCCTGCACTCACTACCCTGCACTCACTACTCACTACTCTGCACTCACTACTCACTACTCTGCACTCACTACTCACTACTCTGCACTCACTACTCTGCACTCACCACTCTGCACTCACCACTCTGCACTCACCACTCTGCACTCACCACTCTGCACTCACCACTCTGCACTCACCACTCTGCACTCACTACTCTGCACTCACTACTCTGCACTCACTACTCTGCACTCACCACTCTGCACTCACCACTCTGCACTCACCACTCTGCACTCACCACTCTGCACTCACTACCCTGCACTCACTACCCTGCACTCACTACTCACTACTCTGCACTCACTACTCACTACTCTGCACTCACTACTCACTACTCTGCACTCACTACTCTGCACTCACCACTCTGCACTCACCACTCTGCACTCACCACTCTGCACTCACCACTCTGCACTCACCACTCTGCACTCACCACTCTGCACTCACTACTCTGCACTCACTACTCTGCACTCACTACTCTGCACTCACTACTCTGCACTCACTACTCTGCACTCACCACTCTGCACTCACCACTCTGCACTCACCACTCTGCACTCACCACTCTGCACTCACTACCCTGCACTCACTACCCTGCACTCACTACTCACTACTCTGCACTCACCACTCACTACTCTGCACTCACCACTCACTACTCTGCACTCACCACTCTGCACTCACCACTCTGCACTCACCACTCTGCACTCACCACTCTGCACTCACCACTCTGCACTCACCACTCTGCACTCACCACTCTGCACTCACCACCCTGCACTCACTACCCTGCACTCACTACTCTGCACTCACTACTCTGCACTCACTACTCACCACTCTGCACTCACCACTCTGCACTCACCACTCTGCACTCACCACTCTGCACTCACCACTCTGCACTCACCACTCTGCACTCACTACTCACTACTCTGCACTCACTACTCACTACTCTGCACTCACCACTCACTACTCTGCACTCACCACTCACTACTCTGCACTCACCACTCACTACTCTGCACTCACCACTCTGCACTCACCACTCTGCACTCACCACTCTGCACTCACCACTCTGCACTCACCACCCTGCACTCACTACCCTGCACTCACTACTCTGCACTCACTACTCTGCACTCACTACTCACCACTCTGCACTCACCACTCTGCACTCACCACTCTGCACTCACCACTCTGCACTCACCACTCTGCACTCACTACCCTGCACTCACTACTCACCACCCTGCACTCACCACCCTGCACTCACTACCCTGCACTCACTACCCTGCACTCACTACCCTGCACTCACTACTCACTACTCTGCACTCACTACTCTGCACTCACTACTCACTACTCTGCGCTCACTACTCACTACTCTGCACTCACTACTCTGCACTCACCACTCTGCACTCACCACTCACCACTCACCACTCTGCACTCACCACTCTGCACTCACTACCCTGCACTCACTACCCTGCACTCACTACTCACTACTCTGCACTCACTACTCACTACTCTGCACTCACCACTCACTACTCTGCACTCACCACTCACTACTCTGCACTCACCACTCCGCACTCTGCACTCACCACTCTGCACTCACCACTCTGCACTCACCACTCTGCACTCACCACTCTGCACTCACCACTCTGCACTCACCACTCTGCACTCACCACTCTGCACTCACCACTCTGCACTCACCACTCTGCACTCACCACTCTGCACTCACCACTCTGCACTCACCACTCTGCACTCACCACTCTGCACTCACTACCCTGCACTCACTACTCACTACTCTGCACTCACTACTCACTACTCTGCACTCACCACTCACTACTCTGCACTCACCACTCTGCACTCACCACTCTGCACTCACCACTCTGCACTCACCACTCACTACTCTGCACTCACCACTCTGCACTCACCACTCTGCACTCACCACTCTGCACTCACCACTCTGCACTCACCACTCTGCACTCACCACTCTGCACTCACCACTCTGCACTCACCACTCTGCACTCACCACTCTGCACTCCCCACCCTGCACTCACCACTCTGCACTCACCACTCTGCACTCACCACTCTGCACTCACCACTCTGCACTCACCACTCTGCACTCACCACTCTGCACTCACCACTCTGCACTCACCACTCTGCACTCACCACTCTGCACTCACCACTCTGCACTCACCACTCTGCACTCACCACTCTGCACTCACCACTCTGCACTCACCACTCTGCACTCACCACTCTGCACTCACCACTCTGCACTCACCACTCTGCACTCACCACTCTGCACTCACCACTCTGCACTCACCACTCTGCACTCACCACTCTGCACTCACCACTCTGCACTCACCACTCTGCACTCACTACCCTGCACTCACTACTCACTACTCTGCACTCACTACTCTGCACTCACTACTCTGCACTCACTACTCTGCACTCACTACTCACTACTCTGCACTCACTACTCACTACTCTGCACTCACTACTCACTACTCTGCACTCACCACTCTGCACTCACCACTCTGCACTCACCACTCTGCACTCACCACTCTGCACTCACCACTCTGCACTCACCACTCTGCACTCACCACTCTGCACTCACCACTCTGCACTCACCACTCTGCACTCACCACTCTGCACTCACCACTCTGCACTCACCACTCTGCACTCACCACTCTGCACTCACCACTCTGCACTCACCACTCACTACCCTGCACTCACCACTCACTACCCTGCACTCACTACTCACTACTCTGCACTCACTACTCACTACTCTGCACTCACTACTCACCACTCCGCACTCACCACTCCGCACTCACCACTCCGCACTCACCACTCCGCACTCACCACTCCGCACTCACCACTCCGCACTCACCACTCCGCACTCACCACTCCGCACTCACCACTCCGCACTCACCACTCCGCACTCACCACTCCGCACTCACCACTCCGCACTCACCACTCCGCACTCACCACTCCGCACTCACCACTCCGCACTCACCACTCCGCACTCACCACTCCGCACTCACCACTCCGCACTCACCACTCCGCACTCACCACTCCGCACTCACCACTCCGCACTCACCACTCCGCACTCACCACTCCGCACTCACCACTCCGCACTCACCACTCCGCACTCACCACTCCGCACTCACCACTCCGCACTCACCACTCCGCACTCACCACTCCGCACTCACCACTCCGCACTCACCACTCCGCACTCACCACTCCGCACTCACCACTCCGCACTCACCACTCCGCACTCACCACTCCGCACTCACCACTCCGCACTCACCACTCCGCACTCACCACTCCGCACTCACCACTCCGCACTCACCACTCCGCACTCACCACTCCGCACTCACCACTCCGCACTCACCACTCCGCACTCACCACTCCGCACTCACCACTCCGCACTCACCACTCCGCACTCACCACTCCGCACTCACCACTCCGCACTCACCACTCCGCACTCACCACTCCGCACTCACCACTCCGCACTCACCACTCCGCACTCACCACTCCGCACTCACCACTCCGCACTCACCACTCCGCACTCCGCACTCACCACTCCGCACTCACCACTCCGCACTCACCACTCCGCACTCACCACTCCGCACTCACCACTCCGCACTCACCACTCCGCACTCACCACTCCGCACTCACCACTCCGCACTCACCACTCCGCACTCACCACTCCGCACTCACCACTCCGCACTCACCACTCCGCACTCACCACTCCGCACTCACCACTCCGCACTCACCACTCCGCACTCACCACTCCGCACTCACCACTCCGCACTCACCACTCCGCACTCACCACTCCGCACTCCGCACTCACCACTCCGCACTCACCACTCCGCACTCACCACTCCGCACTCACCACTCCGCACTCACCACTCCGCACTCACCACTCCGCACTCACCACTCCGCACTCACCACTCCGCACTCACCACTCCGCACTCACCACTCCGCACTCACCACTCTGCACTCACTACTCACTACTCTGCACTCACTACTCACTACTCTGCACTCACTACTCACCACTCCGCACTCACCACTCCGCACTCACCACTCCGCACTCACCACTCCGCACTCACCACTCCGCACTCACCACTCCGCACTCACCACTCCGCACTCACCACTCCGCACTCACCACTCCGCACTCCGCACTCACCACTCCGCACTCACCACTCCGCACTCACCACTCCGCACTCACCACTCCGCACTCACCACTCCGCACTCACCACTCCGCACTCACCACTCCGCACTCACCACTCCGCACTCACCACTCCGCACTCACCACTCCGCACTCACCACTCCGCACTCACCACTCCGCACTCACCACTCCGCACTCACCACTCCGCACTCACCACTCCGCACTCACCACTCCGCACTCACCACTCCGCACTCACCACTCCGCACTCACCACTCCGCACTCCGCACTCACCACTCCGCACTCACCACTCCGCACTCACCACTCCGCACTCACCACTCCGCACTCACCACTCCGCACTCACCACTCCGCACTCACCACTCCGCACTCACCACTCCGCACTCACCACTCCGCACTCACCACTCCGCACTCACCACTCCGCACTCACCACTCCGCACTCACCACTCCGCACTCACCACTCCGCACTCACCACTCCGCACTCACCACTCCGCACTCAGCACTCCGCACTCCGCACTCACCACTCCGCACTCACCACTCCGCACTCAATTTCAATTTAAATTCTTTATTCGGTACTTAAAAGACACCATAAAAGCACATATACAATATACACACAATATTATCAAAAATGTATTTCTGCTAAAAAGAATAAAAATTCGAGTTTTAGCTAAAACCATATTTCATTAGTCTAGTGTGGAAAGGAGATTATTTTCACGGGGTCAGGTGATGCTAAAATCCAATTTCTCTAGTGTTCCTTAACCGCAGTGCTAACCGGATAAAGTTTATGGTACAAAATAGTGTATGAGCGTCTTCAGCTTCCTGTAGGAACTTCAAGGCCAAGTTTGCTTGTCTCAACTTTGATTCTTTCAGAATCCCCACTAAAAACTTGCGTCTTGGGACCAAATAAAAGGGACACAATAAAACAAAGTGAAGGGTATCCTGCGGAGACCTATTGTCGCAGCCGCAGGTACCCTTCTCCTCCACTGTGTGGGTAGACCCAGCAGGAACCGCAATTAGATGATGGAGCATGTTAAGTCTGAAGCGAGTCATATAATAACGATCCTGAGCATTATACATGACCCTCAAATATGGTTCCATTCCTTGCTTCGCTGTAAGTTTGCAATAGGATGAAACAGTGGGTTTGTGACTTTCGCTCTCTGCCCTTATTTTCCCTACCTGTTCTGGAAAAAGTTTTTTTACCATTGTTTTGCTCTCGATAGTTATGGATTCTGGGGATGTGAAAAGGTTGATACAGGCAATCTCTTCTAGCGAGTCCTTAACGTACTTCAACCAGGGGATATTGTGTCCTTTTTCACGTTTGAGGCAATCCATTATAATTTGTCTTGTTAAAACAGCCTCAGGGTTAGTCCATATTTTAACCCAAGCTAGGAGAGGTTTGATTTGAATCCAGTCTTCTATAAATGGCTCTCCGACTTCCTCATGGATGATGTACGCCGGGACGCTCTGGGGCAATTTCAGGATCCTTCTCAAGAATTTATTTTCTTCTACCTGTATTTGCTGTACTTTGTTATCCATGAAACCCCATACTTCCGCACCATAGGTTACCTTCGCACAGCAGATAGATCTATATAAATGTAATATTTGCTCTGGGGACCACCTTCCCAGTCTTTGGCCGTACCCCATAATGGCTCCTGTTGACGCTGCCAGTTTTGTTGCGTGTTTCTCCACCAGAGGTTTGAAATTTAGGTGGTTGTCGAACAGTACCCCCAAATATGAAAAGGTCTTGACCTGGTCCATCTTGTGTGGTCCAATGTGATAAGTAAAGTTCCCTTTTTCGTTGGCCCTGTTGACATAATATAGGATTATTCCAGGTTTGTCGATAAATCCAGTTTGTCCATGAATTCGACAAAACCATCAATCAGCTTTTGTAATCCTAGGGGGGTTCTGGCCAGCAATACGGCGTCTTCGGCATAGAGTAATACCGACACTGCACGTTGGCCAATTTGGGGCGAGTCCACCTGTAATTTGAGGAGTTCTTTTTCCAGGGAGTTAATGTATATGGAAAAGAGGAAGGGCGCTAAGATGCAGCCCTGCCTTACTCCACTGGTGCAGGCAAAGGGGTCGGTCTTATTTCCCTCTTGGTTGTACCTCACGCTTGCAGATGTATTCCAGTGTAGAGATTGAAGGATATCCACAAGGGGTTGATCCACACCTAGTTCAATCAGTAATGACCAGAGCTTTCTTCTGTTTACACGGTCGAAGGCCGCGGAAAGGTCCATAAACCCCATAAAAATGGACCCCTTCCCGGCGATGGTATATTTTGCTGCCAGAAGATACAAATTCAAACACTGGTCGGTGGTCGATCTGCCCTCCCTGAAGCCATATTGGATGTCTGAGAGGATCTGATGCTCCTCTGCCCATTCTTGCAAACGGTGTAAGATGACACGCCCCAGTACTTTCGCAGTCACGTCAATGAGGGAAATAGGGCGGTAGCATTGAGGGTCATCACGGTTCCCCTTTTTATAGATCGGAACTATGGTTGCTGTTGACCATGAGCGAGGCAATCCTGCCACCACTGCCTCATTCAAAACCCTCGTTAGCAACGGGGCCCACAGATCAATTTTGCTTAGGAAGAGATCAGGAGGTATTCCATCCGGGCCGGGTGCTTTATTTTTGCTAAGCCCTACTATTCCCATTTCAACTTCTTTCATGGAAAAGTCCAGTTTTGCAGGCTGTGTTAATCTTAGTTCGTCCCCCTGAGTTGAATATCCTGTGTGGTTATAGAGGCTCTGAAAGTGATTCTGCCATTGTTCTGGTAAAATGGTATTCGTTATTTTTGGTACTCCTTGGTCCTGGAAGCATGGGGTATTAATAACCTTCCAGAAGCCTGAAGTGTCACGCCTTTCAGCAGCGTCCCTTAAGTCCTCCCAAGCTTGAATTTGTAAGTTCTTTTTACAAGTATTCAAAGCTTTTTTGTATTCAGACCTGTTCTGTGCTATTATAAGCTTGTCCCTTGGTTTAGCATGGAGGCTAAGTTTCAATTTTTTGTGCGCCTTAGTACAGAGGGAATCGAACCAGCAGGGGGTGGAAGGCACTTTGAAAGTTTTGGAGGTCTTTAGGAGGTTGTTTACGTGGCTTGCAATTTCTTCAAATGCCCTGACCACTAGGGCTCCTTCCACCCTTGGATCAAGGCATATATTTATTGCATTTAGACCCTCTGTTATGAGTTTTTTATAAAATCTATCCCCATCAATCCTGGCCCACTTGATTCTCCTTCCTTGATCCACTGCCTTTTCTATCACGTCCGTGCTATTTGGGCCTGTTTTAAGATCAAACCCTTTTATGGAGAGTATTACCGGGTTATGGTCGCTAAAGATGCTAGCGTCTATTGCAGTTTTACTGATGTTTCTTTTTAATACGGGCGAGACTAAAATATAATCGATACAAGACTGACAACCTCTACCTCTGAATGTTGGGTTGAGGTCTCCATTTTCGCCCAACTCTACTAGATCCAGAGTTTGGATCAAGTCGTACCTTTTCGTTAGTCTCTCGAGGTCCCATCCCTCTTTTACATGAGCAAAATGCGGCCCTTTCGCAATGGTGCATCTTGACCAGTCTTTGTTAAAAGGTTTTAGATTGTCACAAAGGTGACAGTTAAAATCCCCCAAAAGTATTAAACTTGGGGGGGTTTGGTGTCTTATTTAGATCAAACAGTCTTTCTAAACATGAGTCCAGTTCATTGACAGCTGCACCCTTTGCCATTGTTCCAACAGCATTATACCAGTTAAGTAAAAAAAGGTTTAATCTATTGGAACGAAACCTTACTACTTGTAAGTTATAAGAGTTCCAGTTCAGATTCAACCATGTTCCCTGGATATGTAAATTAACATAAATTACTAATCCTCCACTAGCTCTCCCTGATGATACCTTTTTGGCCGGAACAAAGAAACTTTTATATCCCTCTAAGGTATAATCATTTGGTCTACAACCCATGTTTCCTGCAGGCATATAATTTGGAATTTATTTATGTAATTAAGCCATTCTTGCGATTCAAATTTTGCCGCTAGTCCTGCTATGTTCCAGGATACAATATGTAGGTTTTCATGAGTATCCGCTCTAGGTTGTTCTGTTAGTCCTCTTAATGAGTGCACTACCTGATTTACTTCTGTAATTCGTGTATCAGTACGAGATAGTGGACTGCTATTGGTAACTAATCTACTTTGTTCAGTGGTTATCCTACTTTGTTCGGTGGTTATCCTATAGTCTGGAGGTACTATCGAGTTGCATCTTCCCCTTCTGGACTTTAGAGTCTTTTTACCACCTCTCTTGCTGTCTACCAGTCCTGTCCTATTCACAACCCCCGTTCCCATTCCTATTGTCACCCGTCCTTCTTTCCTTGGCCTTATGGGTGTGGACGGTGAATATACCCATATGTGTCAGTCGACCTCTTCAAGTGCGTTAAACCTATTGTAGTGTGCGTGCTGCATTAGAAAGGGATCATAATTTGGGGTCACATAATTTGGCACTTGGTTTGGCATTTGCCACTGAGCCGATCTATATTGCGGTTCCATTTGGCAAGTCCTATTTGTCGGGAATCTATTTCTCTGCACAGGTCTTTGAGGTGCGTAGGGGTAGAAGTAAGATAAGTGTACAGGGTGAATTTGTGAGTGAGCACTGCTGGGTGCATTGCAGATAAAATTAACAGCTGCAATGTCTCTAAAATTCACTGTTGTTATATCCCCTGCTATAGTTTTTGTTCCTCTACCAATCCACTCCCTCCTTCTTACTGAGAGGATTTCTCCATAAATGTTGGGGGGTAGTGGTCTGTGTATTTGTAACCACTGTGCACATTTATTTTTTAACTCCTCTTGTGTTTCCCTTTTGCCCTCTCTTAAGGGTGGAACTCCTGTCAACACGACTACGAAGGGCGAAGCTTCAGGGGGAGATTAATTGTCCTAAAACGGGTTACTGTTTTGTTTTCTATGGCCTTTGCTGATGAGGTCAGATTTGTCTTGGCGTTAACTTTCGGCGTTTGATCTTTATTTCCATGTGTTGTTTGAACAGTTCCTTGACTCGGTTTATTTGATTGGGGAATTTTTTGTCTGTTGGTTTTGCCATTATTTGGTGATGTGATATCATTTTGTACATCTGTTATATTCGTTTGTGGTGCTCTGGAGGGGTTATTTGAAGGCGGATCAGTTGTTGGAACAGCCTTGTCTTTTATTAGTTTTGTTGTTGGGCCCCCCTCCTGTCTTGCTGTTGTTGTTGGGACGCCGTCTTGTGCTGATTGACCTTTGAGGCCAACAACCTTGTTGTTTAGCAGGGATGTTAGCCTGTCGATTTTGACCATGAGAGGTTTAATTTGCGCGGTAATGGTGTGTTCTAAGTCCATTTTAAGGTCAGCCACCATGTTGGTAATCCAGCAAGGTATTCCTGGTGTAGTCGGGTTTGTGGGTGTCACCAAATTATGATTAGAGGTTTTGCCTTGGCCTTTTTTTCCTTCGCATTTTGAAACTTCCCTGGGCCCTTTATTTACCATGGTGTTTAATTTCCTCTCTCTTTTTTTTGTTTTTGTGAATCCGTTCGCTCTCTCCTGGTTTCAGTGGGAGCCTGGGCGCATGGAAGGTCAACAAAAGAGGAGGAAGTAATAGCTAAACTAGTGCTCGGGTCTTCTGCGGGGTCTAGGGTTACTTCAGATAGATTGATGATTGCTTCCTGTGAGTCTTGGACAATAGTCATGGGTGGTAAAGACATCCTTCTTTCCGTATTTGCAATAGCGTTAGATACCGCCCCTATTGTTTGTTTCAACATCTTGTCGATGGCGGTTAGTGTTGGTAATGTTTGCGGTGATTCAGTTATGGACTTTTTACTTGATCTTAATGTAGGCATCTTTGACTTTTTAACTGGCTTCCTCATAGTATATCAGAGGAGAATGCAGTGTCCAATAGCTTAAGTTATCTGAGAACTGTAATGCACAGGCAAATACCTTATTAACTCGATGCCTTAGGTGACGGTAGGGGGGTGACCCAACCCAGCCTCTTCTGGCCGATGAGGGCCGTAGAGGGCCCGCCCTTTGCCCGGGCTTAGCCCCGGGCGTCCCGCTCGCGTCCCGCGACGCTGGGGGCTCGCTGTTCTTATCGCCCCTCCTGTCACGTCTAGCGTGTCAGGGAACGCGCCGCCGCAAAGCCTGCCGGGATCTGTAGTCCCAGAGCGGCGGCGCGGCTGGTGTCGTCGGTGTCAGCTGTCCTTTGGCGTGATGCTTCTGCCGCCCGTGCCCTCTTGTGCCTCGCTCCTCGTTAGATTCAGGTAAGGCTCTGTCTCTGGTTTACACTGCTTCCCCCCGCTCCACCGAGGGCTCGCTGTTCTTATCGCCCCTCCTGTCACGTCTAGCGTGTCGGGGAACGCGCCGCCGCAAAGCCTGCCGGGATCTGTGTCCCAGAGCGGCGGCGCGGCTGGTGTCGTCGGTGTCAGCTGTCCTTTGGCATGTGGCGTGATGCTTCTGCCGCCCGTGCCCTCTTGTGCCTCGCTCCTCGTTAGATTCAGGTAAGGCTCTGTCTCTGGTTTACACTGCTTCCCCCCGCTCCACCGAGGGCTCGCTGTTCTTATCGCCCCTCCTGTCACGTCTAGCGTGTCAGGGAACGTGCCGCCGCAAAGCCTGCCGGGATCTGTAGTCCCAGAGCGGCGGCGCGGCTGGTGTCGTCGGTGTCAGCTGTCCTTTGGCGTGTGGCGTGATGCTTCTGCCGCCCGTGCCCTCTTGTGCCTCGCTCCTCGTTAGATTCAGGTAAGGCTCTGTCTCTGGTTTACACTGCTTTCCCACTCTGCACTCACCACTCTGCACTCACCACTCTGCACTCACCACTCTGCACTCACCACTCTGCACTCACCACTCTGCACTCACCACTCTGCACTCACCACTCTGCACTCACCACTCTGCACTCACTACTCTGCACTCACTACTCTGCACTCACTACTCTGCACTCACTACTCTGCACTCACTACTCTGCACTCACTACTCTGCACTCACTACTCTGCACTCACTACTCTGCACTCACTACTCTGCACTCACTACTCTGCACTCACTACTCTGCACTCACTACTCTGCACTCACTACTCTGCACTCACTACTCTGCACTTACTACTCTGCACTTACTACTCTGCACTCACAACTCACTACTCTGCACTCACTACTCTGCACTCACAACTCACTACTCTGCACTCACAACTCACTACTCTGCACTCACAACTCACTACTCTGCACTCACTACTCTGCACTCACTACTCTGCACTCACAACTCTGCACTCACAACTCTGCACTCACAACTCTGCACTCACAACTCTGCACTCACAACTCACTATTCTGCACTCACTACTCTGCACTGCCTACTCTGCACTGCCTACTCTGCACTGCCTACTCTGCACTGCCTACTCTGCACTGCCTACTCTGCACTGCCTACTCTGCACTGCCTACTCTGCACTGCCTACTCTGCACTGCCTACTCTGCACTGCCTACTCTGCACTGCCTACTCTGCACTCACAACTCTGCACTGCCTACTCTGCACTCACAACTCTGCACTGCCTACTCTGCACTCACAACTCTGCACTCACAACTCTGCACTCACAACTCTGCACTCACAACTCTGCACTCACAACTCTGCACTCACAACTCTGCACTCACAACTCTGCACTCACAACTCTGCACTCACAACTCTGCACTCACAACTCACTATTCTGCACTCACTACTCTGCACTGCCTACTCTGCACTGCCTACTCTGCACTGCCTACTCTGCACTGCCTACTCTGCACCGCCTACTTTGCACCGCCTACTTTGCACTGCCTACTTTGCACTGCCTACTTTGCTCTCACTACTTTGCTCTCACTACTTTGCACTCACTACTTTGCACTCACTACTTTGCACTCACTACTTTGCACTCACTACTTTGCACTCACTACTTTGCACTCACTACTTTGCACTCACTACTTTGCACTCACTACTTTGCACTCTGCACACTCACTCTGCACTCACTACTCTGCACTCTGCACTCACTACTCTGCACTCACTACTCTGCACTCACTACTCTGCACTCACTACTCTGCACTCACTACTCTGCACTCACTACTCTGCACTCACTACTCTGCACTCACTACTCTGCACTCTGAACACTCACTCTGCACTCTGCAGTGTGAGGGCAGCAAGTGAGAGTTTCACTGACTCTTTCTTCTACACCCTAGACTGACCTTTTATTCCTCTAGTAACAGGGACCCCCTGTTTTTTGGTTTATACTTCACGTGGTAGCACGGGCACTGGACCTTTTTCTTCATTTCCCAGTCCCTCCTTTATTTCTTGCAGTTACAGATGTGTTGAGATAGGCATTCCTCAGTCTGTCCTATTTAGGCTTCCACATGAGATCCCATGTGGTCCTGCCCACCACCACCCTGTTCATATGGAGCCAATGTATATCTGAGGCTCTAAGGGCTGCCTTATAGTAAAGCGAGAAGTATGGAAGTGCTAATCCGAACAGTCAGTGGGACAGCCTGTCCCTATGTTCTTGCCAAATAAATTTCGTAACGATAGTATGAATCTCTGAGAAAAACTCTGTGTATCTCAATGGGGAGGCCCTGGAACAGGTACAGTACCTGGGGGAGTACCGTCATCTTAATCGCATTTATACAGCCGGTCCAAGTGATGTAGGAAGTCGCATACCTCTCTGTTTTGAGCAGCGGTAAGAAAGGGGGGAAGTGAGCTTTGTAAAGATCTGCTACATTAGGGATGATTTTGGTACCCAGATAAGTGAACTCTTTTTTTTTACTTATTGAAATTGCGAAGAAGTTGCAATTTCTTCCATCTCCGTTGAGGGAATTGAAAAGATTTCAAGAGATTGACTTTAAAGCCTGCCAGTAGTTCAGAGTTACGGAGCTCTAGTTGTAGGGCTGACAGGGAGGTATGTGCAGCTGAAATAGGCAGCAGGACATCATCTACAAACATTGATGTATTATGTTCATCTGATCAGAATTGGATGCCCTGAATATCTGGGTTGGCCCTTATCCGCTCTATCAGCAGTTCTATGCAATCATCGTCATAAAACATTTTTTCGATCATATAGATCTTAAAAAGTACTTAGCACCTCACAAGAATAATACAATAAGGGACATATCAGTCATAAAATACAATATATACAATAAAAATGTGAAAGCAATTCATACACTACATTTGGCGCGCTTAATCCAAAGTGCATGCCAATATTTGGCCAGGCAAAATGTGGTTGTCCTGCTTATATCAGTAGACAGAATTCTCAGTACCTCAAGATAGTGCCCAGGACCAATCAATCTTCACAATGGAATAATCCACTTTCCCCTCAAGTTATTGTAGTAGGGGCAAAAGAATAGCAAGTGGACTATAGATTCTGTACTGGCTTTACAAGATGTGCACAGGTTGTCAGAGGAAACCTTATGGCTCCATTTACTGCTAAACAATTTGGTTGGCTGAGTCTTGTAGCGAAATTGTATAAATATTCTGCAAGCGTGAGGCAGACCGATTTCTTCAATTGTTTCTTCATAGCTGCGGCGGGCTTAAGATCTATAAAATCCCTAGTCAAGGTGCCCGCCAAATTCAGTGTTTCCTTCTCCACAATTGTTTCCCAATAAATCAATTTGGCCCTGTCCTTTGATATTAAGGATAGGCTTTCAGGATTTGACCAATAAGCCCCCAGCCCTAATCGTAGACCTCTGAAGGAACTAAACCAGGGGATCGAGGTTACCTGGGGATGTTGCAAAAGGCCAATCATTGCTGCTCGATATTAAGCTAACTCATTAACGGACCGCAATCGATGCCAGAACATTAATAATTTGTAATCCAGCTTGTGTGCCAGTTTTCTCTGGGCAAAATCCAAGTATAAAGGGGTGTAAAGAGGTACGTTTAATAGGGATCTTAAAAAACTATTTTCTACAGCGGTAAGACAGTTTGTGTTCCCACTAACCCACAGTTCCGCCCCATATAGAGCCCCCCTAAAGATTTGAAGTTATGGATTTCTAGTGCAGGATCCACTTTCCTAGACACTGTTCTTTTAGAAATGTGGACAGTCTGCTGGATTAGCATCATCTTTACTTTGTCAATATGGGGTGCCCAGTTTCGGTTAGATGTAAGGCGGATACCCAAATAATCGAAAGCCTATACTTGCTCCAAAATGGTGCTTCCTACAAACAAACCTCTTTTGATGGATTTTGCATTTCGTTTGGCAAAGACCATGTAGTTGGTTTTGGCCTAGTTTAACACCAAATTCGGCTCGCTACAAAACCTTATAAAGTAATTCAACAATAATTGGACACCATGACTAGATTTAGAAATTAGTAGGGTATCGTCGGCAAAGAGGAGTGCTGGTACTCTTACTTCACCTATTTATGGGGCATCAGACCCGTCTCTGTCCAGAAAATCAACCACCCCATTAATTAAGAGCGAGAAAAGCACACACCCCTGCCTCACACCGCATTAGATTGTAAATTGCTCTGTTAGTTGGTTGTTCGCACCCCATCTCGCTTGGCCTGCATTTGATGTGTGCAATCTAATTAGAATTTCTAACAACTTGTGTGGTAGGCCCATCTCTTTCAACACTCTCCAGAGAGTGGCTCGGCGTACTAGATTGAATGCAGACCGGAGAACATCGGTTCTAAGCATTGCGCAAACAACATGAGTGAGAGGGGACATCCTTGTCTTGTCCCCCTCGTTGGTCGGAAAAGTCTGAGGCTGTACCATTAACCAGGACCCGGGATCTAGGTCTATGATAATTAGCCTTTATCATTCTCAGGAATTGGTCCCAAAATGACGCAATATATTAATTAAAAATTACCAATCTACACAGTCAAAGGCTTTCTCAGCATCCAAGGATAACAAGATTGTTGGGATTAGTTTCTTATATACTTTGTCTTTAATGAATAACACAATGTAGATTATCATGGGTCTGACGGCCCTTAATGAATCCAGTCTAGTCAGGGTGGATCAAATTGGGAAATATCTACTCCAATCTGTTAGCCAATATTTTGGAATATATCATCCAAATTTAGTTGTTTTATTGGTCTGTACAAAGTGCATAATTGAGGGTTTTCCCCTGCTTTGGGGTGATTGTAATCCATGCTTTACTCATCGATGGGCATACTCCCCTTGGAGACACCTATAGACTTGAAAAGGGCTGTCAGGTGGCGCGTAAGATCTGCACTGAATGCCCTGTAGAATTGAGCATTAAAGCTGTCCGGACCAGGGGCTTTATGAGGTTTAAAGAAGTCTATGGCTTTTTGGACTTCCTACCTTGTAATGGGCCGAGCATTAAAGCTGTCCGGGCCAGGGGCTTTATGAGGTTTAAAGAAGTCTATGGCTTTTTGGATTCCTCCCTCGTAATGTGCCGATTTAAGTGTCTCATTATTTTCAGGGGGACCTGCCGCAAAGCAAGCGAGTCTAGGTACTTGGATTGGGCGCCCTCTTCTAGTGAATCGGTAGTATACAATCTGTTGTAAAATTCTCGGAATGCATGGGCTTTTCCCTCTTCACTATGGTTGAACCCGTAGTTGTTTCACCAGTAAGGAGCCATTTTTATTACTGCAATCACATCCACATGATTTTAGACGTAGAAGGGTATTCTCCGCCCTATTAATGTAAACTGCATGTAGTTTCCCTTTCAGGGCCGTTACTTTCCTCTGAAAGTTAAGGGAAGGTGAGGCCTTATGAGCCTTCTCAGCTTGCAGGAATTCCTCCTCCAATGTTTGCCTCTCCTTTATCATTTGTTGTTGCATTGTGGTGACCAGGGAGATACATATGCCTTGCATCACTACTTTGAATGCATCCTATGCATTTAAGTAAGACGTCTCTTTGAGGTCCTTCATTTAAAAAAAAAAAAGTCCTTTATCGTCTTCCAGAGTTCATCCCGAAAGATGATCACTACTGAGTATATTAGGAAAGTATCATACCCAGATACCCAGAGCGGGAAGTGGGCTAATTAAATATAGTCCTGAGTGGGGCATGATCTGAGATAATAATCTGGTGTATTTTTGCTGAAGGGACAGCTTGGCGTAATTGCTGACTAAGAAAACGTGATCTATTCTACAATAGGTCCTGTGGGAGTTTGAGAAAAAGGTGTAGTCATGCGCCTTGGGGTTCAGGGTCTATCAAACCCAGCCGGTATAGTGTGGATTTTACTACTGTAGTAAAGATCATGGTAGGGGACCTGTGTTAATGAGTGGTGTCTAATGAGGAGTCCCAAATCAAGTTGAAATCACCCATGAGTATTATGTCCCCAGTAGCAAACACCTCTAACACTGAAAGCACCGTAAGAAGAAACTCCGACTGACGAGAGTTGGGAGCATATATTGTGGCTATGGTGCAGGCACGGCCCGAAGGAGGCCCCTGACCATTAATAACCCTCCTCTTTGTCAACCTTGGTGTCCTGCACTTGGTAGTGGACTGCAGAGTGAAACAGTAGGGCTAACCCCATTATGTTTGGTAGTGACAGATGATCTGTAAATTAAGGGGTATGATTTGTGTCCTAATCAGTGGTCTTCCCCCTTCCTTAAGTGCGTCTCATGCAGTGCAACTATGCCAACATGATGGTCCCCCAGGTATTTCCATAGTTGTTACCATTTGTTGTGGGAATTCAAATCCCCTAACATTCCAGGTCAAACATTTGAGTGCCATGTACCCAGCCTAGAGAGGCTCAGTAAGCCCCAAGTTTCCAACTCCACTCGGATGGCCCTTCCACATGAGACCACCAAGTCCTTTTCGCTCCCCATCCGATTCTCTCCCATGAGGGTATGCCATTCCGTCATGCAGAGGACACAAAACAAAACTGCATTAATCTAGAAAAACATTAAACTGTAAAGTCCCAGATACTGTGGTGGATCATCTATCATGGGGTCTTCAGGGGTGGATCCAGGCTCGCCCTGACGCCCGCAAGCGTTGATAAGTAATTACCTTCCTCTATTCTAACTGAACTATATAATTATATATTCGAGAAGGAGCAGTTTGGAGAGGACCATTCTCTAAGTCCAACAGACCCTTTAACCATGAAGCACAACCATATTTTTCATATTGCAACAACAACTGACTGATTACCCTTGTAGATTGAGTCTAGTGGGGTGCCTACTAACAAAAGTATAGTGTTTAAACCATAGTAGCCTAATGTCCCACTGGGGGATGGAACCCCTTTTCTCGGATCGTCTCTGGGTTTTGCCTCTCATCTTTTGTGTGTGCCGAGTCCTCGGCATTGCGCTGCTCCCAGGTTCTCTGTCGCCTCCTCCGACTGATTCGATCTATGCGGCGGCATCTGATCGCCAGGTCTGAGGAGGGCAGCCGCCTCAGCCATCTCGGTGAAGTGGCATTGTTTGTTGTCCTAGGCAAAGGCTATGCCGAAGGGATAGGTCCACCTATATTTTATCTGGCGCCCATTTAAAGCTGCAGTGATAGGTTGAACTGCTGATAGGTTGGAACTGCATGCGGCGGGCTAAAGTTGCCTGTGCGACATCTTGAAAAAGTGAGCAGGTGACTCCCTGAAAGTTGATAATGTCACTTTTCCTAGCTCTCTGCAGTACCAGTTCCTTAGTCTTGAAGGAGCAACATTTATGAGGATGTCTCTGGGTCGTCTGCTCTCTCCCGGGAGCCGTAGTCCCACTCTGTGAACCCACTCCATTTTCACCTCTGTGTGGTCGTCTCCCAGAATATTGGAAGAGAGCCCAACCATGAAGGTCTCCAGGTCCGGACCTTCACTGCCCTCCTCTAGGGCCCGCGCTCTGTTGTTGTCCCAACTGGAATGATTCTCCAAATCTTAGCATTTAAGGAGTGTGAAATGTAGCTGAGATTTCAAAGTGGACGTTCCCTCCTCCACTGGTGTCAACCTCTGCTCAATTTTGTGGTATTTCATTTCCAAAGCCAGGATGCGGGCACCTACCAAGTCCACAGGCTCAAAAGAAGCATTGATATCTGCTTTAATGTCCTCTCTGAGCTTTTTTAAAGTCCTGCAGTGTTGCCAGGAGGTCGTCTCTAGTGAGTGCCATGCTTTCTCCTGAGGGCAACGCTGTTTATCCCTCTGTCCTAGTTTCTGCTGGCGTAAAGTAGCTTGAAACTCCATTCGTCTGCACCTTTTTCGGTGGCATAGAAGCCTGGAGGTTGGTCAGCATGTCGCTGCCGCACCTGTACCATAGGATCCAGGGCGTTAATATTTCACGCCAGGCCCATTGCATCCCTCCAAGTAGACGATAGTAGCTTTAAGTAATACTGTCTGTGCAGAATCAATTTGGCTTTCCCCAGGGAGGTCCTTTAGTTGCTACCACCAGGTATCTTCCTCGGCTGGCCCAGAAAACGGTCACCTCTCCGCAGGGCGGGGCACTCCCCACCCATCTGTAAGGCAAAACACAAAAAAGCTGTAGTAAAAACCTACTAGGCAGCTAATTCCAGGGGGTCTGACCAATAGTGTATTGTCCCGGGGCAACAGGCGCAGGTGCCGGGTGGTTGATCCAGGTTCTATTCCAGGCCCCACTTGCCATCTCCAGCCAGTTAAGCCTCCCTCCGGCACGGGGGGGGGGGAAGAGGGGGGAGAGCTAGTTCACTGGTGCATCCCCTAGGGCCGGCACCTACACAGATATCGCTCAGCTCTGCACACTTTGTATTGGGGGAACAGCGGGGCAGGGCCTCTTGCCGCAGCGGCGCTCCCTGGGTATCCCAAGCGGGAGCCGCCCCAATTGCGGAGGTCCCTGTCTTATTCAGACCTCTCCTTGCGAGACAGGCTTGGCTGCCCCGCCCATCACACCGACACACTGCTCCTTCGTCAGGCCAGACCACACTCCTCTGCTCAGGTCTGTTCTAGTGTTCAGCCGCCATTTTCTTTGGCAGGCTGTGCCATCCTCTGTGATGGTCCCCGCTTTCCCCTCGCCGCCTAGTTGCCGAGGATAAGCAGGAAGGTGTCCGCTGTGGTCTACACGTTTCAGGTCTCACGGTCGACTGGTGCACTTGAGGCATGTAATTACAAGGACCAGTGTCCTCCATGACTCGTTTGTACTACATGTCAAGAATTTCTGAATTTCTTTCGAAATATTGGCACCTGGTACCCAGTACGAGCGAACTCTCTTGCTTCCAGCACAGGCTTTGCATTTACCACAGGGGTAAAAGCCCCCTACGCTTGCAATTTCAACTCTTCTCGGTGATGAATATGACACGTTACAATATCACATCATAATTGAATGGGTTTTGCACGTACGAACATATGGCATACACCGGGCACTCACTGCCTTATTCAGGGCCTGACATGCTTTACTAAGCCAATACATGGCTGGATGGACTAAAGGAAATTCAATTTGGGGATGTGAGGCTTTACTCCCCCAACATCTCCCTTCGAAGTTCGAGGGGAGCTATGCCGATACACGGCAAGATCAGTAAATATCTCCTAACACATGTACTGGCAAGTAACGCGCCTCTATGTGTAGGATGCCTTGCAAAGGAACATATAGAATGTAAATAATATGTATAAATATGTATAATATGTACATAGGCATCTTCCAAGATGGCGCTCATGCTCGCCTTACATTTGTAGTCCGCCGTCAATGTCTAATGACAGGATGTAATGCATGTAAAATAGAGTCAGCACAAGCAGTGCTATCAACACTGACGAAGGCTTTAGGCTGAAACGCGTCTGTTGTCTCTGACAAAATAAACCTGGTGGTGTGAGTACCTTACTGGATTTACGAGTGCAGTTCTTTGAAAACGGTTCATTTTCGAAGCCGAGCGTGGTATTATTGCGGGGGCCCCCAACCGCAAGCTGCACCCGCCCACGAGTGCCCGGGATTTGCAGAGGGACTTGGAGCGTATATATATATATATATACATATATATATATATGTGTATATATATATATATGTATATATATAGAACAATGACACTGTAGTAATAAATAAGGCTGACAAAGGGGGGAATATTGTCTTCGGGGACAAAAAGGCATACAGAGATGAGGCGTTGAGGCATTTGAATGAGGCTGATTGCTATGAGGTTTCGAATGGGGCTACTGTTCACAGAGTAAATGAAGAATATAAAAAGGAATTGAACAAATGGGCAAGAGAGGGGTTAATTACTAAAGAAGAAAATAAATTCCTCCTTAAAGCTTACCCTACATTGCCGACATTCTACCTCATCCCTAAAGTACATAAAGGGATCAACCCACTGCAGGGACGCCCTATTATCTCTGCGATCAACAGTACCTTTGAGAACACTAATACGTGGACTATTACCTGCAAGACTTTGTGATAAAATTACCCTCATACATTCAGGAGTCCCGTGATTTTTAGCAAAGCTGAATGAAATTCATTGGGAAGATGACGATTTACTTGTAACCTTGGATATTACATCCTTGTACACCTGCATAAAACATACCGATGGTCTGAATGCAGTTGAGCATTTCTTAAAACAGCAAAATATTGAATGCTATAGTCACAACAAAATGCTGCTAAAGATGAATCATTGGTGCTTGTATAATAATCTGTTTTTATTTGATGGCAGGGTGTACAGGCAGACACAAGGGGTGGCTATGGGGGCATGCTTCTCCCCAGCTACGCATGTTTACATGTGGGTTGGTGGGAGGAGCATGTCCTCAGGGGGGAGCACGGGGCATTGTGCGAAAAACACATAGTACAACTGTGGAGGTTTATCAATGATATTTTTATCATTTGGAAGGGAATAGAGGGAGAGGCCATGAAATTTGTGGACACCATTAACATAAATTCCCTCAATTTAAGATTCACACATATTGATGCCACCTCCATTAGTTTCTTGGATATTCTGGTTACTATACAGGCGGGCATAATAGAAACCAGCCTTTTCCAGAAACCAACGGCAGGAAACACTTTGCTCCATGCCAGTAGCTTTCACCCCCACCATAACATAGCAAGCCTACCCTTTGGTGAATTCCTAAGGATCAGGAGAACATGTAGTACCGTAAATGCCTGCATAGAAGCACAAACTAAAGCCAAGGGGAGGTTGCTAGAGCGAGGCTACAATGAGAAAAATTTGGCGGTAGCCGTACGCAAAGCCAATCAGATTGACAGAGGAACCCTCTTACAGAAAAAAAAGTGACAACGAACTCTAGCACTCAAAGGGAGGTCAGACCTTGTAAAAACCAGTCCAGAGACGTACACCAAGGAGATTTGGCTTTCCTCTAAGAACGGCTTCTTTAAATGCAGCTCATGCCGAGCCTGAATTTGCCGTGTATGTGTTAAAATGCATATGTGGATTGAAGTACGTCGGCAGTACTAAACTACCGGTACAGGCTAGAATATTGCAACACTTGAGAGCCACGGTCAATTCTGACCCCACCTATCCAGTGGCCAGGCATGTGAAAACAGAGCATGGAAACAACTTGAATGTACTGCAGTACTTTGTGATTGATAGCGTTCCTAAGAGTAAAAGGGGTGGTGATAGAGAGAAACGGCTACGCCGACTCGAGACTAGGTACATAGTGGAGCTGGAAACAAAAAGCCCACGTGGCCTTAATATTTGTGAAGATCTGCACCACTTCTTGTAAAGGAAAGATCACAATGAGGCTATTGGAGATGGGTCTTGAGTACTTGTGACCTTAAGATGAGATTTTGAGAACTTGCAGATGTATATCCTTTTTAGTATTTAAGTCAGTAGGAAATGTTTTAGCTTATTTAACCTATTTAATATATTTAATATTCTTTATGTATTGGAGGATTTTAAATTTATTTATTTCTTATATAGCTCTGCCAGACTGGCCAGGAGCTGTGTTGGACATGGATGGGTTTATATGAGTACGGTGTTCAATTTGATATGGACCCCAATATAGAGGGTTCAATGGGTTTAAAACCATGGCAACTATGGTGATTTTGTGTCTAGTTATTGAGAACAAACATTTTTTTCTAAAGTCCATGACAGTATTGAGTGTAATCTCTCTTATTTAGTGTCGACTACTGGGATTGCAGATAAAATCAAATGATTATAATATGTATTTGTACAGGTATTAAATTTGGTGATTAACTGTAAATAACTCTGCCCAATAACCCTGACCCTTTTTAGATTTATGAATTTTATCCTGTAGTCCGGATTCACAAAACTCCCGGCTGGGAGGCTATTTTTGCACTTTTGCACTTTATGTAGGCACATAAGATTTTCTTGTTTTGCACAACTTATGGTGGTCATTTACACTGTTCAATCAACAGAAGAGCACAGCTTTGAAGTAATGGTAAAGAATCACCGCTAGTATTTTCCATTTTTTCAAATTTGAAAAAAATTCTTTGTTTGTATTTGTACAGCAAGACGATCAGTTTCTTTTATAAAAAGCACAGATTTTTATGTATTTATATTTCATCGGATATGTACATATTTTAATGATGTGTTTTATATTAAGAACTAAGATGTATTAGCATGTGGTGATTTTAGACAATACACGGTCAATGGAGTCTGTCTTCACATTTGAATGTATCTTTTGTATTTTTGCGTGCTCTAGTCTGTTGTTCATTTCTAAGTATTAGTGGCGACCAGGGATTGGTAGATTTGAGCTTTAAATCTAAGGAGGGTGTGAGCACTTGTTTACCAGCGAGCAAGGCGACCGGGATCGCCGAAACGCGTTTGGTAGAGGGCACAGCAATGCACTTTAAAAACTAAAACAAATAAAGTTACCAGCGGCTGCTGTTGATTTGAAGAGTCCGTCTCTCTCGTCTTTTTTGGCGTAATGGATATTGGGTAGAGAGTGGAGACTGGATATATATATATATATATATATATATATATATATATATATATATATATATATATATATATATATACACACACACCAGTGAATGAGTAAGCAGCAAAAATTTTTTAATTTAGTCATTTCAGAAACAAAATAGGTAACATTGGTTACAATGCAAGCACAGATTTTGCATAGTGAAGCAAAAGGGCATATTAATGATCAGATGGAGCTGATCTTCATTTTAGTTGGCGATTCATGCGTGAGTTGGAGACTTTTGACCTGATTGGGAAGGGGGGGCTTCCAAGCTCGCTGACTTGGTAACCGCACGCTGAGAAGGTGTTTCTCCAACACCACAATGCTTGAATGTTCTACAGTCTACAACGTCATGCAAGTATCAGTAGAGCAATGTTCAGTCTTCCTTGAGGCCAGGGATCACACACCCCTTTTAACACTAATGAGGGATTGAATATTGACTTTGAGTAATATTATTTTATTCTTAACACTGTCACTAGCCTACCAGCTATCATCATCACCCATTTTTACCAGTGCTGGTCGAATTTCAGAATAGCAGATAGTCTCGCAGCAGCCTATGCTGTTGGCCTGTGCCTCTAGCAGTGCCTCCATTCAACCTGAGATTTTAGCACTCCCTTCTGTTAGCCTGGTGTCTCTGATAGTTTTTTGATCCTCATTGTAGCCCTTGCTTGTTTTCAGAATCCATATACCATTAAGTATTGGCTCCCTCAGTTTCCTTCAATGAACCCCTTCCCAGGCGTCTGGGTGAATCCAGACGTTTTTTGAAGTATGAAGTCACTAGTGCCAGTTGGTGCCATAAGATGTCTTCTCTGGAGTCCTGCAGTTTGAGAGGTGTTGTCAAGAGTTCACTTAAGGAGCAGCTGGACAGGTGACTTTTTTTTTTCAATAGCTTCCAGATGCAAGATCCATAGCCTCTGATATTTTTCTACAATATTTCTTCTTTGAGATGTTTGTAATGTTCTTGATCTTCCTTTCCACGATATTTAGTTTTAAGTGTTGTAAATTCTGTTATAATTAGATGTTGACTCGTGTGACTTATGCCTATGGCATTTGGATGCCATCCATAAACTTACTGACTGCAGAATGTGCGGCCAAATGAACTCAAAGACAGTCAAGGAGCAGTGTTGTTCTCTTTCTAAATCAGATTTCAAGATCCTTTCTTCTGAGAGGTGCAACAAGATTTATAAGAAAAATAATTCATCCTCCTTATCCCATAAGATAAAAACAAGGCCCAAGAGGTCAAGTGATCAAGAAATATTAGACTTTTTTTCTTTGTCAGAAGCACCTGATTTTGCTTCTGCTTGGGTACATTTTCCACCTGACAGAGTCTGGGAAGCTTATATTAAAGCTTTTTAAAAGGTTACGTTTGCTATCTTTCAATGCTCCGCTGGTGCTCCACCTTCAATAACTCAAAGGGTCCGACTTTGCCAACTATTATGGAGCTGGCTCTGTCATTGGTGCTTTAGTTTCGCCATTGAGACTGAGGGGGATTCTTTGTCCTCTGAGGCCATTAATCGCTTAGCTGCTACCACCTGTATGCTGCTAGTGATGGGATTTGACGTCCGTGTCAGTGCTGTCTCCGACAGAGATAACAAGCCTCCTAATAAGCACAACTGCTAAAAATTTGAAAGGGGCAAAATACCCTCAAATGTCAAGTCATGACCTTTTGTAAAGAACCGACCCTTTTTTGTTTTTGATTCAGATGCCTGCTATTTGATCTGCTACTCAGGACCTCTCCCCTCAAGGTAGGGATACGGTTGACTTTGATCATGTATATATGTTGCCTCTAATCGAAACTAACCCCAACCTACATCCTGTCAATGAAAACTGATTAAAGATGATGGTCCTATTACACCTGAGCATACACCCTCTTCTAAAGTGATGCATATGACTTCTGAGAGAATTAATATAGCAATGAATTCAGAGCAGCCACATTCTTCCCTCTTCGTTGAAATCATACCACAACAGTTTGCCTCACAGCAACTCTACCCCTTTCAAAAATCTTCACTCCCGCATTAAGAAATGATAATGGAGACAGTAGTCTGACACATCATATAGAGTATAGCTGACCCTGCTGGGATTTGAGGTCATGTTGGGAATGCATTATGGTGCCCGCATCCTTAAGGCCCTGCCTGAAGTGACTCGTATTGTGTTTCTCAGTTGGCGTCCTGTGCTCTGGTATGCAGATTGGATTCCTAACTTACTCTTCTGATAAAGTTATGGAAGGAATAATGACAGCACAAAACGACTAGCCTGGGGGGGGGGGAATACTCAGTGGGACACAATAGGCATCTCCATGCTGGGAAATGTTTGGTCTGGCACCCACCCACACTCTTTTCATGCCCTATACAATTTCGTAAATATCTTCAACTGAGACCTGCACTGAGGGGGTGCTTTCACTTCCCAAATTCAGCCCTCTCCTAGTCAAACTCCTGATGGGGGCAATCTCAAAAGGGGGAATATCCTAGGTTAATACTCATGCTCCTGTAGATTTCTACCATATGGTCTGGACATGTCTTATTATTGTGAATTACTTCTGTGCAGTACTGACGTCCTTAACAGGTTTTGGGATGGAAGGTGGAATTCTCGCCAGAATCTCTTCTCCTGGGAATCTTTGAGGGAATGGTGGGTGTGAGGGTGGATCAGACAATGTTGGGGGTGGCCACCATGGTGGCCCGACGAGAGCTAGCTTGCAAGTGGAAGTCTCCCTCCACGCCCCTGTTGGAGTAAATGGTGGGACTATTTGGACTTGGCTTGTTAATGGAGAAGGAGGAGAGATGCACCCTCGTGATCTTACGCTTGTGAAAATGCTATAGAATATATAGACAAGTCATTGCAATTTTTTCCTTCTTATGGTGATGGCTAGGAATGGCTGCTAATAGTGTGGTTACCTTTTTACAGAAGCACAATAAAGTTATTTATAAAAAGAAAAAGTATAGTAGAAACAGCAATTAGTACTACATTTGAGAGACCTGCCTTGTGGAACTACAAGCCATCTCCTTCTAATATGCCCATTCTCTCAGACAACCCTACAACTGTGTCTTGTTATCCAAGTGTCGTCTGAAAAATGCAAGGAAAATGTTTACTATGGCCTTCAAATCTAAACAAGCATTGGAAATTCAATAGGGCTCGCATTAGGAAAGTTTGAGCTATTGGTCTTAAAAATGAATTTTTTTGTGTTATTTTTTAAAATAGCTAAATTAATAGCTTTGTCATTTACAATGTCAATAGTTATAACTTTCGCAAATGTGACACCTATAGCATTTGTAATGCAACATGCTTTGTATTTACATGACTTAGATGTATTGATATTACAAATAAGGAAAAAAAGAAAGAAAAATGGACCAACAAAAGAAGAAACGGGTATGAAGAGAAAATGCAAAACAGGAAAAGGACAGCAGAATGAAAACAAAACTTTAAAAAAAGCTTGAAACAAAGGGCAAGAAAATAAGAGACAAGAGTATGATGGAATGGAGAGCTAGAGGGTTCGGGGTGAGCACAGAACGAAGGTAGGAATGATTAACCGCCAGCACCAACAGTGGACATGTGATTCTGAAAATTGTGCTCTGAAAACAGGATGGACACAGCCGTGGGCAACAGTGCAGAAACGCAGTTAAAGCTTAACGTGAGGGAAGTACAGACACACTTTGCACTGGTGAAACTAGACACGAGATTGGGAGTGGGGCTGGGCCGGGCGGTGCTGCTCTGTACATCATGGAAAACAACAGTTTATCATGGCGGGGGAGGAAGAGGCAGACTGCGGGAAGAGGGCAGGGAGGGAGACGGCTGTTCGTAAAAGATGGAGACAGAAAGAGGAGACCGTGAGAAGAAAAGGCAGGCAGAGACAGGAGAATGATGTGAGCGCGGGGACTGGTGATAGATATCAGGGCGACAGGAGGGAGAGGGCGCGAAGGAAGGGACTGCGGGTCCGAGAGCTTTCTGTGCCGGGGAGGAAGAGGAGATAAAGGTAGAGGGAGGAGATAAGACAGAGAGCAGCAGGGGGAGGGAATGGGATGGAGAGATGTGGGAGGAAAGACAAAGAAGGAAAGCCGGTGGAGGGAGGGGTAGAGAGGGAAGCAAAGAAATGTGGCTGGCGAGAAGGGGAGGGGAAAAGAGATAAGAAGAAGGAGCTAAAGTGTGTATTAAAGTAAAAGCTATTGGGGGAAAAGCGGCCGGGAAAACAGCTGCTATGCTTGCTGTTTGATTGAAAGCTCCTCGCATGGTGGGGGCGGGTTCTTTGGGGGTTACATTTATCCAGAAAAGAATGCTCCTGTTGTCTGTAATAAACAAGTTTATACAGTCATACATTGCTGGTCAAACAGCGAAAATGAGCAAAAGTATGCAAACAAATTTGTGCAGCCATGTTAAGTTAAATAAATGCCCAATAAAATAATAAAAGTGTTGTATAAACAAATGTAGCCGTGCCTGGGCAGTGAAAGGGGAGGAGGGAGGAGAAATGCGAGTCACGGCAGCAGCAGCCTTTGATGTGCCGGCCAGCCGTGCAGTGAATAATTAGGCGAGGAGAAATGCCGGCTGGGGGAAGCTTGAGATGCCTGTGGGAGGGAGGCTGGTGGCTTTGATGTGCACGCGCTTTTTGCAAATGCGCTTGCACATTGAGCTTGTTTTTCTCGGGCACAGCAACAAATCGCCGAGATGGTTAAGCTCTGGTTAAGCCACAATATAGCTCGCCAGCTATGCACAAGTGCATCAGCAGGCGAGCCCTAAAAACACTTTAAGGTGTAAGGTCTTTGACTTTCTCATCGTTGCTCTATGAGCTACAAATGACAATTGCCTTCTTTCCAGATACTGTTGCTCTCTGGAAAGTGGTCAGTGCTTAATTTGAGCCGGTGGTTTCCGGTGAGCCCACCAACACTTATTTTTGGGTATTTGATCTTAATCTCATTCCTATTTGCAGAGGTGAATTTGACACTACAATCCTTCTCTTCAGTGGATAGGTTGCTTAACCTCTCTCAGGTGGTGAATCAATTCAAGCCCAACCCTCTGCACCCAGTAGGGGCAGTGTTAAGATTATTCGGTCTCATATTGTTTTGCATTTATTTAGTGCCTCAAGCACCTTTGCTCATGAGTCACCCAGTGGATACGGAGAGGTCAATGGAGAACAATTCTTTGCCTATATGATAGACAAGATAGTAATATCTCCATCTTCGTTTCTATTTTTGGATTGCTGCTCATCTTCAATCTACCGTTTCTCTTGGAACAACATTTCTTATTATGACCTTAGGCAACGGTTGTGACCGAAGTCACCCAGTTGAGATGAGGTGAGAATATGGAACATGCCCATGCCCAGCAACATTCTGTGGTCTCTGAAAGAGCCACCTTTTTGAGGTCTGAGCGATGATGTTTGCCTGCGATAATTTTTTCTTCAGATTCTAGGTGTTTAGATAAGATATCCACAGCCTTAACTTGTATGAACATGCATGAATGAGTCTCCTTAAAATCTATATGTGAAGATGCTGCTCTTCTGAGGCCCTGGGCATTAGACAGAAACATTAGACTAGCAACATCTCAATAAGGTTGCAGAATTTGGAAGCCGTTTAAATTAGCAGTCTTCAGTCAGTGCGAGCTGTATCCTTAAATCAAAGCACTCTGTTTTGCAGGTGGCCATCCTGGACATATATCTTTGTTGCAAGCAAGTCAAACAAAGCCAAAGGTACTGCTCCTTAGCCTGACTCTTGGACCAGTGACATATGTGTTGTCAGTGGATTAGATGTTTCCACTCTACCACATCTTCATGCACATTCCTCTGATCCAAAACGTTCACAAAATCAAGTATGACAGAGTGCATGTAATTGTAATTTGCTTTGAGTTTGCAGGGGAGGTGATGTACTGGGTTTGCTGAGCCTGAAACCACAGTTAAGGCCTTCTGCAATGGTACATTGGTCTCCTACACCCTTCTGACGTCAAATTGAGCCCTTACGTCCATGGAATATGAAAGGTTGACAATTAAGTTCCTGTGACAATCCTTAGAATGTTTTAGAAAAAATCCTGTAATGAGGTAGATACTTTTCCACAAGGGCATTTTATTCCAGTTGTTGAAATTTTTTCGACCTGTTGTAAAAATGTCACTGGTGTTCCTTTCTGTGCAGGGTTATGCAGATCTTCCAGTTCGCAGTCTATTTAGCTGAAAAAGGTAATCATGTACGCACAGTTAAGGGAGTAATCTAGGTGCAATTATCACACATGCATTCTCTTTCCTCATGTTATTGATTGCAGTTAGGTTTATTAAGGGTTTCGCAAACACATTTTCACCCTGCAGCCCTGCATGGAACTGCAGTGGGATCAAAATCTAGTCTGACTTATCTAATGAGTTATCCATTTGAACCAATAGTTTTGGTGGGGTGAAGAAATCTATAAAATAACTACATGTCCATGGGACAGTTTGCTTCGCAAATCTACTTGTCCTGTACACCAATCCACTTGTTCCTTTGGTGCCACTTGGTGCAATGACAAATTATGTCAGCAAGCTCATTATATGAGAGCTCAGATGATAGCCTCTCTGTTTTTGCCCGGGCTCATATTATAGTAGGGCTTGAATACTAGCAATTCACTTATTTTGCCACCTTTCCACAGACCTACGTACGGAGGCTGGTAGTAGCGGTTAGCAATAGTTTCAGGGTTTGAATGCCGCTTTGAGCCTGTGCAAACCTACTAATTTGCATGTTTTAGGGGTTTTCACCAGCTCTTCTTTAATCAATCTTTTTCCATACTGATAAAGGTTTGAAATTTACTCCTGACATGCCCAGAAGTAAAACTTCTTCCAGGGTTGAGGAAAAAGGGTCTGGAGGAAAAGTGAACTTGTTAACACAGATTTTCGAATCAGCAAATCTACACATTCATATATTTTCTTTTTTTGCAGAGTTTTATATAGCGTGAACTTGACCCGAATCGGGTATCGGAGCTCTTTACGTAGCACCAGTTACATAACATGAGGGCACACTTTCATTGAGATTATGCGATTTGCCCAGAATCACAGGAAGTTCAGTGTCGTTGCCGAGACTCGAATTTAGTTCCCCAGATTCAAGGTCGACCGCCCTAGTCGTTAGGCCAACTCCTCTCCCCAATGCTCATGTTATCATGTTGTTCATGTTAAATGCATTCACCAATTTCTTTTAGGAGTACCATTTCCTAGCTTACTTATGTAAATTCATTTAAATTCATGAAAGCCATAAGTCTGCACTAATGCTAGGACATTTTTAGGAATTGGGCCTCTAATTGGTTCTGACGTTAACCAAACCCTTTGTTTTTATTAAAATTCTCTTGTTCTCTATATAAACCGACCACAACTCTGAGTGACAGCATTCTGTTTTTTCACAAGGAGCATATCGGCACACAAAGTAGTTTTGTTCAATGCAAGGTGACTACTGTGGCTGTGTGTGCTTTTTGAGAACCCCAAAACATGTTTGCTTTTTACCTTTTTCTTCCTTGAAAAGACAAATAAGATTGAAACTGATTTGCAATCGGCAATGAACCAACTTGCTGTCTTATCTCCTATCAATCCCTCATACCCCCTCCCCCTCCTCTTGCACTAGGACTCACCCTCAAAAATAGGGCTTACAAGAGCCAATTCACAACCTTCTGTGACATCTCCATACTCTACATTCTTAAAACACTGAAACCCTCAAACCACTTCAGTGGTCCTTTACCTGCAAATGTATTCAACGAGATGAAGAGGTCCATGGCCCCACTCTGGACCAAGATAGTAAATGCCTCTCTACTGCAAGATGTGATTCCGGATTGACTAGAGTCAGCGCAGGTTGCGCCCATTCTTAAAAAACCCACTGCGGATTATGAGTACCTGAAGCTCCTCTAGAAATGTGTCCATGTCCAACTATATAACCGCATGGATCAATTCCAATCTGGTTTCTGTCAGGGTCACAGCACTGAAACGGCCCTTATTCACATAGTTGATGATGCTCTAAAGATGCTTGATCCGAATGAAAACTGTCTTCTAATCCTCCTTAAACTCTCCTTCGCTTTTAATACGGTCAAACATGACAACCTCCTTGACCTACTGGAACGCAGGATGGGGCAGTCCGGCTCCGTGTTGAACTGGTTTGCCTCATTTCTCCACAACAGAATGCAAAGAATTAAAGTCACTCAGTCCCTTTCCAATACTACTCAGATCATACTAGGAGTGCCACGGGGGTCTGTGCTCTCACCCACGCTCTTCGACCTGTTCATGGAGCCACTAACTGAAATTCTCAAATCACCTTACATCTTCTATCACATATATGCAGATGGAACCCAATTGTACCTGAACATCTATTCCCCTGACGATATTGGGTCACTCAACACAATCCTACACAAAGCCCAAAACTGGCTGACTTCCTACCATCTCAAGCTAAACTCCCTGAAAACGGAATTCCTCCTCATCTTTCCACCCAAGTAATCTAGCATTATTGAGGTAAAATGAAACATCTAATGGATTTCAACTGCATACTACACATCATAGAATCTACGAGATCTCTGGGAATAATAGTAGATAAGATCTGGAACATGCAGGAGCACATCAGTTCAGCTACCAAAGCAGCGAACTTCCAGATGAGCATCCTAAGAAAATTAAAACCCTTCCGCCCCCTGATGACTTCAAATCCGCTCTTCAAGCCTTAGTCTTTTGGGGTATGGTAGCGCAACCCTTTGCGGTCTACCCAGCTACAAGCTGGCTCTGCATAGGGCCACTCTAAATCTGCAGCAAGGATCATCACAGAATCCCAAAGAAATAACCATGTCTTGCCAGATTTGAAATCCCTAAACTGGCTTCCATATGAGGCCAGGATACATCTAAAAATTGCCTGCATGATTCGCAAATCCCTTCACTTCAACACCCTCTCTCAAACTGGAACTATCTGGTGGTTGCAGATCCTGTAGGAGCTCCAGCAGCTTTCTGCTGAAACGAAAAAAAATTCAAAGAAAGAAAGCTCTTAATCGAACCTTCTCTGGTATTGCTCTGAGAATCTGGAACTCCCTGCCTCCTGAAACCAGACTGAATCCCTCAACAGCGTCTTTCAAAATAAAAGTGAACGCGCTACTGATGAATACTTTCTGAATTAAAACTTTGCTAGTTCTGCCATTTGGGCTATATTATGATGCTTCCTCTTCACGCGTTTTTTTTTTTACCGCCTTTCTCTCCCAGCTTGGCGTTGCTACATCCTGTTTCGCTCCTGAACATATTGTTGTATTTAACACCCTCGGTTTTTTTCATTGCTTAGAAATGCTCTTGTATGTAGAGTTTTCAGCTTTGCGATATATCGGTCCTCCTGTGAACGCCTGTGTCTCTCATGATCATGTTGTTGTTTTGCCCTACTTGTCTCCCTCTCACTTGTTCCTGACTATTTGTAAAGCGCCCCGATACCCTCTTTGGTCATGTTCGTGCTATATAAAACTCTGTAAATAAATGTAACGCATAATCTGACCGATCATTGTGTCTTAAAATTTTTGTTGTATAATTCCACCTCAGTCATAGGAGACTTTTAGTATTGTTCAGATAGTTCAGGGATTAGTCACCTTTTATGTTACTCTTTCACATCTGTTCTGGAGACATAATTAAACAATATTCCTCGTTTATTTGATGGGCTCAAGCAATTATAACAGTCTAGCTAAAATTGCAAAAGCGCCTGCTTCGCTGGCAAAAGAAGTTTGCATTAGAACATACAGCAGATTTACAATATGGATTTAAGAATATATACAACAGGAATTCTACAGGCAAAAAGACTCAGAAAAGATAAACATAGGTGAAGCACAGCATTCTTCTGAGAAATTGTTTGACATTCAGTGCACTAGATAACAATCGGTAATATACAGAAGCAGTTGATGTACTGAGTCATTTAATAAGAAGCAAGATTCCTTTACCTACACTGTAATAAAAATGTAGGTTTGACTTTAAAGGGCGCAGCATCAAAATCAGTGCCTGTAACGCCTACCGCAACACCCACTGCCCACCCTTACACGCTATGCATAGCATGAAAGGGGGCCTTATTTACAAGGCAGCGTTAAGCCAAGTTAAGTGGCTTAACTCCGCCTTGTAAATGCGGCAATGCCCCTATCGCCACCACAACATTGTAAAAAGTGACAGTGTGGTTTCTATAGGGGCTTGTACATATGCCCCTGAGTATGATGAAACTATGAGTAGCGCTATAAAAAAAATTATATGCTTGCCAGAAAAGTGCTATAGAGAGGTGAGGTGCATTGTTGGTGAGTGGTAGTGAGGGAATTCATGGAGAAGGAGGAACACTCATTGTTTTGAACATTATTTGACGGATATGGCCCGGGATATGCGGGTGGCGATCGATTATGTAGTGTACCAGATTCCAGAAATTTCTGTCAGGAGGTGGGGGGGGGCCCGACATCTAAAAAAAATTCAGCTGGGGGGGCTCAACCAGCAAAAGTTTGAAGACCTCTGCCTTACACTCTAACAGAACTTGCTCCTGTTTTCCTTTTACTGTTTTGGTTCCCATTGCAAGATTAATGTAGGTGAACAGGCTACAAAAAAGTGTTTAGATTTAAGTAAATGAACCTTTCCATCAGCTCATTTTATAAAGAAAGCAATTACCTTGACACATTGTGCATGTTTTCCTGTCTTTGCCGTTCTTATTGATGCATGTACTTTAAAGCGCTATTAGCATTCACTACTGATATACTGTCAGAAATGTGAGTTGGACTATGTGGCTTCCTTGAATAATTCACTCCTTCAATGGAAAGTTGTTTGGGTGTTGGTATTCTAAAACCAAAATTATGGCCGCTAAAACACCTCTGGCCAAATGTTATTCTGGGAGGGAAAACCTGATTTAGTCACCGTGGAGTAAGATTCTCTAAGAATGATGAACTCTGGTTGAAAATAAAGTAGGATTCTAAGAATTTAATGTAGCTATGTTTTTAGAACTGTTTCACCATCCATTAAGTTACTGCTTGTGTTTTGTGACATTGTATGGTTATTTTCTTGTCTTTATACCTGATTAGAGAAATGTATGTAAAATAAATGTTGTAATTGCAAGTGTTTTTCAGTGTGATTATTTCTGGTTGTTTAAGACTGGATCTTTTACTGATCATGGAGCCAGTGTCAGTTTATTTGCATTATTTTATTATTGTGACTTTTGGGGGCACCATTTTTTTTGTCCAATGAATTGCTCTAGTCCCCAGGTGGTTACAACTTTACCATCGTTGTTTCATGCACAATCACACTGAAGACACTAAAGCTGTGTCAGTGTTTCAGGTTAGTCTGTCCAAGTTTTTGCTCATATCCTTTCTGTATTTTACATCTTAAAAGAATGGATTTGTTCAAAGCTCAAGATCAAAATATACTGAGTTGTTCTTGCTGCTAGGCTCCTTTCAGCAACTCAAAATTATATACTTTGACTACCAATGTATAGAATTTGGAGAAGCTGAAAAACGTAAGTGTGCAAACCCTATTTGAAAATGTTAAATCCCTCTCCTGTTTTTATTGTGCATGCCCATGTTTTCTCCAAGAGGCAGCTCGAAATGTGGTGGTCAAAGATTAGGGGTAAATTTCCAGTTTCTAAATTGAATTTCCCATCGTAAACCCAATGAATTCTTAACAATCCCATAAGCTAGTAAGACATTCAACCATGGTTGCTGTAGTTGTATGCTAAAGAAGAGTGTTGCTCCCTGGCACATGTGAAATGAAGGCCACAATATGTTTAGATTGACTGCTAACTTGCAGATCCATTGGTAACCTGCTTAGTGAGACTGCAGAAACTGGTGTAGTAACAATTTAATTGCTCAGAGGCCGATACTATACTGGCTGGTGTGGTCAATGATACTATTGTTAAAACGATCATACATAAGTCATGCTGCTTTAATTATTACGTGGTGACTGGTAATTTTGAATATACTCATTAGGATTCCATTGAGCTGGATGTGTTGCATACTAGTTGTGATTAAGTGGCAATTCTATGGCAATTTATATGTGTTAATTGTTTTGGGTTTAATTACTTGGTTGGTATGTGCACAGACAACTGTGAATGTACATGACTTGTGACTGTAAACTGTGTCTTACTTATAAAGATGATTTAAATTCAGTCTTGAGTCACTGCCTCACAGCTTCTGCCCTATCAACAAATGTTTATTGCATTAAAAAAAATGTTTGGCTCACTCTGAAAGTTTAGTGGAAATCTGGTGTTGCATGAGTGGTTTATGTTAATCTCTCTATCAGCCCTATCACAACATCACTAACTTTCACATTCACGTGTACCTTGTTGTAAAATGATTGATTTTGATGGAATGTGTAAATTTAGTTCAGCACTTTAGGAGATTGCTCCCGAAGTATTTTTTACTATGTGTTTTCTCGCTACTGTGGTACTGTTCATAGAAGGTAGTGAAACGCTATACTTAAAACTCTAACCACAATCTCTTATAGGTTTATGGCCAAATTTCAGCTCCAGAAGTGGTCGACCCGATTTCTTTTTATTGAGAATATTTGATAAAGTAGGTTTTTAATGTGTTGCTGTAGATACACATGCTGTGTATACTTCTACCATGTAGTGGTGTGTGTGTGTGTGTAGACTTGCAAGTTGTGTTTATTCAAAGAGTTCTTCGATCTTGAGATATCTTGTGACTCATCCATTAGCCCACAGTGCACCAAGACAAGGACTCCACTTCAAATTGTTGTTTTCCACCATCAAGTTTGGATGATTAGCTCATTGTTCAGGACCGCTGAAGTTCTCTCCAGTTGTTGGTGATAAGGATCCATTGTTTGAAGAATATGCTACTGCATACCAGCGACCATGTCTCTTCTTCTGAACTTCACTGGATCACTTGCTTGCCAGGACTCTGGTTGTAGCGAGAGCAAGTGTTAGAGGATAGTATGCAGTAATGCCCTTTCAAGTTTGCCCAAGGTGTATGGAATGCCAATTACCTGTGGATAGATCACCAACATGTCTGCAATCTTTGCCTATTCCCAGAGTATGAGGTGCTGACTTCCACTGCTTACAAGGTGTCTTTAAATAAGACCCTAAGATCCCCGTAACAGCACCACTGAGCTCATCACAGCATGCAGTGTCGACACCCACCCCAACACATCCTATGTGCAGCTCAAGTATATTGAGAGAGCCTCTGAGGAAGGAGGGGGCCCCACTGGAGGTACCTGCAGCCCAGTAGGCACCAAGCCTTGAGGATTCAATATGGGAGGTCTCCGATATCAAAGAAGAGGACTTAACCCTGCAGCTAGAACAAGGGCCAAAGTCAAAGATTACACCTCGCTCCCATGTTATTTGACCCATACCTTAGGATCACCCCTCCATAAGTTCCATCTCAAAAGCATTCTCCGCAGGAGGCAGTGCACTGCTCCAGAGGGAGTCTGGCATCAAGCCTCGAGACCAGCTGCAGAAAAGCACCAAACTTTGTGTTTGGCTCACAATTCTGAGATCTCTCAATCCCAGAGAGACCCCCTTGGTTGCTGGGAAGCCTTTGGCTAAGAGATGCAAATCCTCGGTACCAGTCAGTGCCAGCTTGGCTCAGGGTCTCACATAAGTTAGTTGAGGAGTCAGAATGTGCTCTGAGCAGAACCCAAAACTGACTCCAAAGCCTGCCCGGAAGATTTTAATGCAGAGGTCGGAATCGAGGAAACCTTGTCGCGCTTTTGTGTTCCTGGCCCTGCCTGATGTCAGGCAACACACAATCTAAATACACCATTCCAGAGAGCGGATTCTTGCTTGGCCATCTCCTCAAAAGGAACCTCAGACATGCAAGTCACCCAAGAGGGAAGAGGAGAAAGCTCACTTTTAAAAAGAGCAGATCTTTGACGATTTGCAATTCTATCAGATTCCCAAAACACTAGTCCTTCACCACAATTTCCTCCTCGCACTCCTCAACCTCCAACTTAGCTGCACTCATCACCATCTCCTATGTCACTTCAACCATCTAGTCACACCTTACATAAAGAGACGAAGATCAGGGAAGTCCTTGCAGGATACAAATTAGAGCCTCTGACACCTTAGGCTGGGCCGAGCCCTTGGGAGGATAATACAGTTGCCCCCCCCAAGATGACACAAGTTTGAGGTCCTACTCTTTTAAACCCTCTTTCCCTAATTACCCCACTGTGTATCCAGCCTTTATTCAGAGGGCAGCGAACTATTATTAAGTGAAGTTCTACATAGTTGAATCGGAAGAAAACTTTATTGTGTGGAAATGCTCTAAGAAAGTGAGAGGTCTGTTCAGTACTTGCCAATGCTTAAAATAAGCATGACTAAGATCAGTGCAGTGAAAACTTTAAAGGCTGTGTTGTTACCTCTAAATCTGAAAAAAAGATCACATTCCTGCCCCAGATTACCATATTTATATTGAGGGCATGTCCCTCCAGATTCTGTGGCCAGGAAAGGGCTTGTTCTCAGCCTACTGGGGATTCTTTTTTCCAGAAAAGGAGAGCAAAATGATTGAGCATAGCTGGGGTGGCAATCACTAAGTGGATAGACGATAACTCAGTTGAACTGCTCTTTCATCATGACAGATTCCACTGAGAAGTAATAGAACAGTTGTTAAAACCTCTGCCGAAAGTATTCTGTAAAAGGGGTCAAGAACTAGTGGAGCTAGGAAGATCTTTTCCCCTCTCAATTTAGGATGTGCCTTGGATGCCGCCAAATGCTGCCTCCAGAGAGGTAAGCAACAGCATCATACTCTGCTGCCATGCATGGGGTATGGTGTCTGTGTTCGGTCTGACATTCATTAACATTTCTTGAATGCTCGGTGAAGGAGAGCATCTCTTCGTTGTTATGCGGCTAAGATGCTTGGAAAAAATTCAAATAATACATGGACCCTGCTGAAGCCATGGTGCACTTCACTCTCCAATACCCAGCCTTTTTTCTTGTAAGCAGCAAACAAGAGTGGGTACCAAAGCTGCAACCTAACTTTAAAGACAGGGATACCCACAAAGGCAGGCATTCCAAGAGTTCACACTTCCAGAACCTATAGAACAAAATGCTACCACCGAAATTGTACTATTAAAAGTAGCATTGGCTTTGTTAGGCATGCCTTTACCATGAAGCAATAGCACACCCTTAACACCTCTACTCACCATATATGTAGTGTGATGTGAATGAGGGTATTCCTTCCACAATGGGAGAAAATTACTTGACAGGTGAGGGCTCTTGGTAGTATGACAAGGATGCCATCTAGAATTCCATATAATACCTCCAGACATATTGCCTCGTCGACAGGCAATAAGCCAAGAACATCTACAGCTATTGAAAGATGAGGTACAGGCACTTCTCAGCAAGCGTGTTTCCAAACCTGTGCAGGTGTGTATTCCCTATACTTTCTTCTCTTGAAGAAAATACTGTACCTTGCGGCCCATGCTAGAACACTGGTCACGGAACTTGTACATCCTGTCGGAGCATTTCAGAATGACCACCCTACAGGATGTCATTCTACTGCTATCCGCAACTTGGTGGTCCTTAACTTCAAGGACTTCCACATGTCCAAACATCTGGCGCATCACCACTAACTGCACTTTGCGACAAGTCGGCAACACTACCTGTTCAAGTTTCTGCCCTTTGGAGTCCCATTGGCCCCAAAGTTATTCATAAAGTGCATAGCAGTGGTGCCAGTTCATTTGCGCTGCAGTGCCATTCATGTGTTCCCATGCTTGGATAATTGGCTGATGAAGAGTAGCAACCCACAATAATGCATAGCACACACTCGGACAGCAGTGTCTCTGTTAACACAGGCTAGAGTTCCCCGTTAATGCTAAACAAAATCGCTGCATCCCCAACCTCTACAAAAACATTTCATAGGAACTGTATAAATGACTGTGTCGTGGAAAGCCTATTGAAACTGACATTTCAACAGCTGCATCCTCTTTTTCAGACATTGCTTCCCTTTTCTATAAGGACGGTAATTAAACTGTAGCTAATGTTGTCTCATGAATAGCAGTTGTAGCGAGTTGTATATAGTCTTGCATAAAATACAAGAGTGCCTTGCAAGGTACTGGTTTCAAGTGGAGGGTCAGTGGGAAGTCCTTGTGTTGGTGAAGGCCTGCGTTAAGCAGAACCAAAAATAGTGGAATACACAACTGTGTTTCTAGGCTGGCCATTTGTGGACCCTCCGCTTTAAGTGACAGCTACCTCGGATGCTTCACTCATGGGTTGGTTAGCACACTTCAACAACATGACTGTTTGCAATGCCAGAACAACATAGTTACCACATCACGTTCATCGATCTCACAGCAGTCCAGTTGGTGCTCCTGAGTGTCTCACATACTCATTCGGGAGTGAACAGTCCTAGTAAGGATGATCAACATTATGGCTATGTATTGCATTTGGGTGCAGGATGGTGGCGGTGGGTGTGAGGGTGGGGTGGGGTGGGGTATGTGGTCACCCCACCTTGTCAGCACTAGCTCAAAAGATTTGGCATTGGGCTACTTACAACCACGGAACAAGTCCACAAAAGGGGAAATAAATCTGACGTACTTTAACTGTACTATTAGGCCCTGACATCAAAATATCAGAGAAATGAACCTAGCAATTTGGCACCTCCGGTCTTACTTGAAAACTCTTGAGGACTGTATGCAAATCCTTTATGAAGTGTGGAAGCCTATCACAGGAGCTTGCTATTCTGGGAAGAGAAAGGGGTTTATTTAATACTTTTAGGAGAACACATCGCAACGCTTTAACCATTGGGGCAAGTCCTCATCTGCTACTAAATTGAGTCTAAAAAAAATAGGGTTAGCATACACTGTTTTACGTCTACACTCGGCAGTTGCAGCTTAAATATAAACTAAAGAACACATATATCTCTTTTAAGAATTCATGTTAAAGCCTTCATGGAGGGCCTTGAGAGTAATTCCTCCACAAGAGCCACCAGCTCTGCCTGGGACTCAATGTATTGTTAACAAGACTTGATATGCCACGATTGAGTCCCTACACTCTTGCTTAATGTAATTTCTATAATGGAATTTCACTGTCGTCGTTTCAGTCACGTCACTGAAGAGTCTGTGAGGTGCAAGCACGGAACATTTAGGTGGAATTTTTTTTTTTTACTTTTTGTTATGTGCTACAAAAATACAGAAGTAGTTAACAATGTACGCTCTACCCCTCCCTTTGGATCACCCGTACCCACCCCTGACATCTCAATGTCATTTTGCCTCTTTACCCCTCCATGCCACACAATATGTAATGTCTCTCTTGCTCGTTCGTTGCATGAACCTCTCCTTTTACCTATTGCTATTCATGGCTGTAAACATTCAAGTCTCCCGACATTCATCTACCTATGATTAATCTAAGAATGGATAGTAATTTTAGTTTCACTGGACATTGAAATTCATTTGTCTTTTCTCAAGTACTCCATTAGCACATTAGCATGCCTCATTGCTCGGAGAAAGTCTTTTTTTTTTTTTACTTAAAAGATTGTTTTATTAGAATCATGGCAAGCAATAAACAGACTTTTTTGCACCCTTACATTGCAAAATTGCAGATTGTATATCGTTAAACATTATTCGCTTTGTCTGCCTGCCTCACAAACCATAATACTTGACCGCTCAGAGTGCATTCCGTATCTGTAGGTTTCGAAAGGTCTCGGTGGGGCTAGCTGCTAGTCCCGCTGCAAGTCCGTGAAGGGGATGATCTTTCCCTGGGACCAGAGGTGCCCCACTTTGGGGGGGACCAATATGGTCCCACTTATGGACCCTGGGTTGTGTCCCCAGGGTGCCCAACTCCTCTGAGTCCCACAGGGGATAGGCAGGGATGTGGAATTTATTGAAATATCTACTTGTCCATGGGGCAAGTTGCTTCATAAATCTACTTGTCCTGTAACAAAATCCCCTTGTCCCTTTGGTGCCATGTCGTTCAGTGATAAATTATGACAGCAATCTCATTATATAAGAGCTCTTAAATAGCCTCTCTGAATATGCCAGGGCTCATACCGTAGTAGTTTTTGAATACTAGCAATCCCTTTATGTTGCCACGTTTCTGCAGATCTACATACTGGGACTGAAGGTAGCGGTAAGTAATAGTTCCAGGGGTGGAATGCCCTTTAAGTCTGTGCAAATCTACCAACTTGCATGTTTTAAGGGTTTTCAACAACTCTTATCTAATCTTTTCCCATACTGAGAAATATTGAAAATTTACTGACAATGGCAGACGTAAACCTTCTTCCAGAGTTGGGAAAAAAGTGGTTGATGCGAAAATGACCTTGCAAACACTCGGGTTTTTGCATGAGCGAATCTACACATGCATATTTGCTCATGATAAACTGCAGTTCACAAATATTTTCCAGGAGTACATTTCTTGCCCTACTTCTATAAATTCTTGTAAATTCACGAAAGCCATATAACTGCACTTAATGCAAGGACATATACCAAGGGTGCACTTTTGAGACTTTCTTTAATAACGGGGCCCTTAATTTGGTCTGGCATTAACCACAACCTTTTGTGTTTATTAAAATTCTCTCTCCGTCTGTCTGTATCGGCTGGCTTCACTGTGAGTGACGGCATTAAGCTCTTTCACAAGGAGTATATTGGCACACAAAGTAGTTTTGTTCAGTGGCAGTAATTAATATGGCACTCCCTAAAGTTGAACGGTGACAAAACAGAGGTCCTGGTCTTTGGTAAAGACCAGGACATATGGTCTGGTGCCTGGTGGCCTCCATCTTTAGGCAATTGCCCTACTCCCACTCAATCGGCGAGGAACCTTGGGGTCATCTTTGATACTCGGCTTTCTATGGAAGCCCAGGTCAACAAAACTGTGGCCACCTGTTGGGGTGTTATTAGGACTCTGAAGAGGATCCTTCACTATCTCCCCCTACAGGCACGTAAGCAGGTTGTGGTTGCCCTTGTTGGCTCAAGGCTTGACTACTGTAACTCCCTCTATGCCGGAGCTAACAAGGGCCTCCTACAGCGCCTACAGGTCGTACAGAATGCGGCGGCACGGTTTGTTTTGGCCTTGCCCTGGATGTCGTCTGTGACCATGGCAAGGAAGAGTCTTCATTGGCTCCCTACCACCTCGAGAGTATCCTTTAAACTTCTGTGCCTTACATATCGTGCTCTCATGGCTGGTCCTACTGATGCTCTGGGATCTCGGCTCACTCGATATGTTCCGAGTAGGTGCCTACGCTCTTCTGAGCTTAATCACCTGGTAGTTCCTCGTTCTATGAGGGTTAGATGGGGGAGCAAGGCCTTTTCCATCTTGGCACCCCAAGTATGGAACTCACTTCCCTTTGAGATTAAGTCACAACCCTCATTGGATCTTTTTAGGAAGGCTCTAAAAACTTGGTTTTTTGTTGATGCATATCAGTAAGCTCTTTACATCCGTCGACTCAGCTAGATTATTGGTAGGCGCCTTGACGCCCATGGGGCTAAGTTGCGCATGTGTAAATCCCACTTCATTCATTCATTCATTCAGTGTGTGCTTTTTTTAGAACATTTTTTGTTTGTTGCTTTTGCCAATGTTTGTTATAATGGTGAGGGCCCGGCAGCTCTCACATCAAGAAGTCTTTACAAAAACTATGCCAAAACAAGTCGCATACTGGCAAAACTAAAAGCTGACCACTAATTTCAGACCTACTGGCTTTGCCAATGCTTGTTTATTTTTATGTTACTCATAATCTTATTGAAACTGGTTACACAGATTTTCCAATATGAATATTTTTGTGAAATACTAGCATACATAAACACATCTTACTAAATGGTGCTGCAAAGAAACGGTACCTGAAATATCACAGTAGTTTAGCACATTTTTTTTTCCTACTTTAATTTTTTTAGGAACATTTTATATTGAAAGCAAAGAGTTATTAATCTTGCTCTCAATCTTCTACACATATTTGCATCTAATCAGAGAGCATTCTGGGAGCATTATGCATAGCCTCATATTGCTAAACTTTGAAACCGTGAGTGCACATTTTTATACTGTAACCACTGTCAGTAGTGCAGTCAGAACTTACATTTACTTAGAACGCGCACCCTAATAATAAAGACTTTCTTTTAATGAACCATAAATACAAGTTTAAACAGCATTAACACATGCACACAAATATTAACTAAACTACAGGCAGTGCCCTTCCCTGATCCTTGGTACTGCAAACTGGCAGCCAAAGGGTTTGTGCTGTTGGGGTTGGGCCTACTTGTCCCAAGGACAAAGTACACATTAAAACTTGTTGCCCTTGACCCCAAACAATATGTCCTGGGCGTCGGGCTATAGGAATTCCACATCCCTGGATAGGCCTGGGTTATCCTGTCCTTCCAACCAAGTGCATTGAAAGAGTTGTGTACCAGAGTTTAACCAAGACTACTGTGGGTCCCTTGAGTGATGTATTGTGTGTTGGTGTAGATGGCTTGTAGGTATCCCCCCCCCCTTTTAGTTGCATGACTTTTCGATCCATACGAAACACAGGTTTGTTGCCAGGACGTGAACCTATTGAATAATGGTTGTGATCTGTGCCACCCAGTTGTATTTTTTAATTTTCGACACAGCGAATAGCCCCCCCCCCTCAATTGTATCATCCCCTAGTCAGTTTGAGTGCTGTGCGTGCCGGACCCTCATCCCACAGCAGTGTTCTGAATTCCGCTCTCTTACTTTGAAATAGGTTGAGGGACTGGGTCTGGTGTATTGTGTAGGGCGTAGAGGGTGCAGGGCAAGGCCATTATTTTGAACAGTGCAGCTCTGCTGACCAGTGATTATTGTAAGGACTAGGCCTGGGCGGTAAATTCCGTTCCGCTTGCGGAATTTGGGCAATTCCGCGTTCCGTGGAGATTCCGCTGCCCTCGGAGCCTGCAAACAGCGTTCGCGAACAGGAAAAACGCATCGCGAATGGGGAAAGTAATTCTGCGTGTTCGCGGAGATTTTTTACTGTTTCGTGGAACTTTGCATAGCACGACTACGCAAATTCCGCTCACCCCTAGAAAGTACCTCAAGTGTTGGAAATTGCTATAATCGCACTAGTGGAGGCTGTAGTTCTCTGGGTGTTAAAAAAATATATATCTTTTTATTGAAGAAAAAAACATAAAACAACAAAAACGGTGTAGTTCCAAGACGTAGAAAAATTACTGAGGAGAACAGAAATTGTATTCAAAGCAAAACAATACATTGGAAACAAAGTCAAGTTAATTGTATCATCAGCCCATGCAACATAAGAGACTTATGGTGTTTCATTCTCTACAGTATCAGAAAACGCGTCATTAAATGGGGTACAGATAAAACCTCCTACTCTCGTTCCAGGGACCCCATATTTTAGTCTATTTACCAGGGCATCCCCTGCTTTCATACACCGCCCTCTACGCTTGCATACACCAATCCATGTCTGCTTCCCAATAGGTATGTCGCAATTCAACCCCAGCCTTCCATGTTCTGGCAATATTACGTTTTGTTACCATGCAACCTAATGTGACCCAGATCCATTCAAATATTGTTAAGTCCGTAGCCTCCCAAATATTTAATAGGCAAGGACGTGGGGAGACTTCAATCGCTTTATGACATATTTGAGACATGGCTGGCACAACACGTCTCCAATATATCTGAAGGCTGGGGCATTCCCACCATTGATGTAAAAACTTTCCTGTTTGCCCACAGACCCGGGGAGAGGCTGGGGAGGCGAAAAGGCCCATCCTTACAAGTGCCGAACTGGCGTAATATGCTCTGTGGAATAATTTGAGCTGTATGAGCTTGAAGCGGGAATGGATAGCCACCTCCCGGGGTGATGCGGGCTGTAGGTTTTTAGCATAGAGCAGGTCTGGGTCACTGGTGACGTATATTTCGAGGTATCCGTATCCATCTAAAGTGATTTTGCTTTGAACCCCTGGGGTAGTCTGGGCGTCTGTCCATGCAGGACGTAGATTATAAATTTGGTTCCGTTAATAGCATACCCAGAGTAGCAACCAAACAGATTGATTATGTGCATTATTATTCTTTCGAGGGTAAATAGAGGGTCTGCTACATAGAACAGAATGTTATGTGCATAAAGTGAATTTTTGGCCTCCGATTGCTCTGTCCAATGCAGACCATGGACCAGCGGATCCATCCTGATCCATGCTGTCAAGGGATCTTGTATATCCCTCCTCCCATTCCCGGCCAAAGTCATTGAGAAAGCCGTCAATAGCCAGCTCGCCGCCTTCCTCGAATCCAACAACTCCCTCGATCCCTCACAGTCCGGCTTTCGAGCCAAACACAGCACCAAAACCACCCTCATCGCAGCAACAGACGACATCCGAACACTACTGGACAACGGAGAAACAGTGGCCCTCATTCTACTCGACCTCTCCGCCGCCTTCGACACTGTCTGTCACAGCACCCTCATACAACGCCTCAGCAACATCGGCATAAAAGAAAAAGCCTTAGACTGGATCATCTCGTTCCTAGCTGGGAGAACTCAGAGAGTCCGACTTCCCCCGTTCAAATCAGAAGCCACCGAAGTCATTTGTGGAGTAGTGTGGCTCACTGGTTAGAGGCAGCAGGCCTGAGAGCAGAAGTCAGCCCGGGACCAGGGTTCAATTCCCGACGCGGCAGGATCGTGGACCTTGGTCAGCGGATTTGATAATTCTCGCTTCGGTGCTTACTCTAATCAGGGGTTCCACTCGGCAACTCTGGGCATTAGCTTGCCTAATCTCCACAACGGCCCCACCAATTCCGGGGATGCCTGGCTCCACCTTGGGGACTCCGAGCAAGGGACCATCCCACAGGGAAAGCCAGGACGGGTTCCCCAGAGTTATACAGCGCCGGGGCGCCCCGTTGCTGGGGCAGCTGTGCGCTTTACAAGTATACTACATTTACATTTACATTTACATTTGCGGTGTACCACAAGGTTCATCACTCAGCCCCACCCTCTTCAACGTTTACATGAGTCCACTCGCTTCCATCGCACGTCAACACAACCTCAGCATCATCTCCTACGCTGACGACACCCAGCTGATCCTTTCCCTCACCAAAGACCCCAACACCGCCAAAAAGAATCTTCACGAAGGCATGAAAGAAGTAGCCGTATGGATGAAAAACAGCCGCCTAAAACTTAACTCCGACAAAACGGAAGTGCTCATCCTAGGTTCATCCCCATCTGCCTGGGACGACTCATGGTGGCCTTCGGATCTGGGCTCAGCACCCACACCCACAGACCACGCACGTAACCTTGGTTTCATCCTAGACTCCTCACTCTCGATGACCAAACAAGTCAACGCCGTCTCATCCTCCTGCTTCGACGTACTTCGTATGCTCAAAAAAATCTTCCATTGGATCCCCGCCGAAACAAGAAAGACTGTCACCCACGCACTGGTTACGAGTCGACTAGACTACGGAAACACCCTCTACGCCGGAATTACAGCCAAACTACAGAAAAAACTCCAACGCATCCAAAACGCATCAGCGAGACTTATTTTGGACATCCCTTGCCAAGATCACATTACCGGCCACCTTAAAGACCTCCACTGGCTTCCCATCAACAAGAGAATAACATTCCGTCTCCTCACCCACGCACACAAGGCCCTCTACAAACTAGGGCCCGAATGCCTCAACACTCGACTTTCCTTCTACACACCCACCCGCCAACTAAGATCCTCCAATCAAGGCCTCGCCGCAGTCCCGCGTATCCAAAGATCCACAATGGGAGGTAGATCCTTCTCCTACTTGGCGGCCAAGACCTGGAACTCACTCCCCACTCACCTCCGCCTTGCACAGAACCACATCTCTTTCAGAAAAGAACTTAAAACCTGGTTATTCGATAATTAACATTCCCCCCTCCCCCGTCCCCAAGCGCCTTGAGACCCTCTGGGTGAGTAGTGCGCTATATGAATTCCTGAACTTGAACTTGAGAGCAAAAAGAGATGCGAGAGTGGCAACCCTGTCTGGTACCATGCTTGAGTCCATAGATCCGGGAAGTCCCCCCCCCATTGACAATGACCTGCGTAATGGGCTCACTGTAGAGGAGCCATATTCATGTTCTAAATCTCGGGCCAATCTTATCCTGGTCAGCATCTTGAATAGATCAGGCCATTTAACCTTGTCAAAAGCATACAGGCATCCAGCGAGAGGACAGAGGTGACCCCTGAAGGCCTGGCACAACATGCCACGGAGAAGCCGCAGGTTGAGAGCAGTACTACATCCCGGCATAAAGCCGGATTGATCTGAATGCACAAATTTAGAGATGGTTGAATTAGTCAGAAAATCAATAATTTCGCTAGGATTTTAATTTCAGCTTTAACCAGCGAAATGGATCTATGTGAAGTACAGCTCTCTGGCAGCTTACCCTCCTTGTGGATGAAGACTATGGAGGCCAACCGTTGGCCCCTTGGGAGGAAGCCCTGATCCCAGCTATTTGTGCATTCTCATCAGATGTGGGGTGAGTTAATGGGCAGTGAGCTTATAAAGCTCTGTTGGTATACCGTTGGGGCCTTTTGCTTTGCCCGAACTAAAATTGCTTATCGACAGGACAATCTCTTCCGCGGTGGGATCGTGCTCCAGGAGTATTCAGTCCTCACTTGAGGGTAGGGAGTCATATGTTAGACAGAAGTTCACGGGATTCCTTCGCCTTAGTGGTCCCAGCTGGAGAATATAGGTGGGCTTAGGAGTTGGTGAAGGCTTCAACTTTTCCCTGTCTGACCCTCTCGTGTTTACCATCATCTGTATGAATTTCCATTACCCAGCGGCTAGCCTGCTTCCACTTGTTCCATGCTCTGAGCTTTCCCTCCTTATCCTCTACTTCATAAAGGCATTGTATTGTTGCACAATGCCTGGCTCTCCTGGTTTCAGACACCATGTCTCTGTATTCTTGTTGCTTGAGGCCCAGGGTATGTTTAGGGCCTACATGATCCTGGTCCGCCAGTTTAGTGTCCAGGTTGAGTATCTTCCGCTCAACCACCTCAAACCCAGCTCTTTTGTCCTTTTTGTGCCCTGCTATTAAGGCGATACACTGCCCCTTAATGATTGCTTTGAAGGCCCACAATGGGGAGTGGTCGGAGATACCCCTGGACAAATGATGGACCTTTCAGAAGCGAGGTAGCCGATATGCCAGGGTGAGGATATATTTGATGCGTGAAAGAATACCATGGGCTCTTGAGTGGAATGTGTAGTAGTGTTAAGGGTTTGAGAGCGTGCCACGCATTCACAAGGTCCAGGGCAGAGAAGTCCGCCAGGGGGATGCTGTATGTCTGAGCGAGTGACCTCCGAGTGCCATGTTGAAATTTCCTCCCATCAGTAGCTCCCTATCCAGAAGACTGAGTAGGAGAGCACTCGAGTCAGAGAGCATAGTGGCGGGATGTAGGCAGAAGGTATATTATAGTATATATTACACCCTCCCATGTCTCTGAAAGGGCCATATAACTCCTGGGTGTATCAGACCATGTATTGTGGATCGTGAGCAGCATTGTCTTTTCACTAGTATCCCTACTCCTCTTGAGCCAGTAGTGTAGCCTGCATGGGCCATCATCTTGCACTCCTATCTATTCATAGCTCTACAGGCATTACCCATTAGGTGTGTCTCCTCTGGAGTACCGCTTCCGGGGATTGCCATTTTATGTATTGCAGTATTACCCCTCGTTTAATTTTCTCCCCCAGGAAATTGACATTCCTGGACATAAGCAGCATGTGTGCAGTGCCTACCTCGGCGACCATATGTGTAAGTAGGTCATTGGTGCATCTCTCCTCTCCATCACGTTCGTGTAATCAGGCGGTTGGACCGGGAGCATGTCGAGTGTAGTGCAGCTGTGCTAGCGACTGTGCAGTGCAAAGTGTGTTTTGTAAATCAAACAAAATATCAGAACAAACCAGGCCCCTGATCATATCTAATCAGCCCCCCCTTGCCCATAGTGGACTTTGAATAGCCCGGCTCCCAACTAAGATGCGTGCCTGTCGCCCAGAACCAACATTCAACTTCTAGTTGACAGTGGCTACTATTAAGAGGCTCCCCTCCGCCTCCCCACAGATTTTAAAAGGTCCAGAGTTACCATAATCTGCTATATTCAGTTGAGGCAACCCACCCAGGGCTCCTGTGTTACACAGGTGCAAAGGATAAGTCTTGGGTCTCCTTCACTGTTGGTAGTAAGCATAACGAATCGCTAGGTCTCCAACCTCACCCATCGCCTTCAAGCCAGTCTCTGTGGGATTCCGACTCAGACATTCGATGTTCTCGACGTTACAGCGAGGGCCTCTGCTGTCCCAGCTCACCAGGTCCGTGCTGATTGTCTGGTGTGTCATCTCGGTCTCAATAGTTAAATATACTCTCAATGATTGGTTGTAGGGCACCCATGGTTTTGGGGGCGGGTGCCGCTGATGTCTCTCTGTTGGCGGCCCATGGGTATTGTCATGGGATCAACCAGCGGCGCCATACTTGGCTCAGGCTCACGTCACTCAAGCCGGAGGCGCAGCAACGAGTGGCCAATCTGCCCTTCTCGGGGGAAACCCTGTTCGGCAAACATGCAGATGATGAGATGGCCCGCATGAAGGCGGAGGCCGAGACTCTGACGGCTGTGGGCTTGGAGAAGCCCAAAGAAAAGAAGGCCTACCGCCCGTTCCAGAGATGGTTCGGGGCACAGGGCAGAGGGCGAGGACAGGCTTCGGGACAGCAGCAGCAGCAACAACAGCAGCAGTTCCGGAGGCCCTTCCAGAAGTGCCAGAAGGGTAGAGGAGGCCAACAGTCCTCTACAGCGAACAAAGGCCCGGCTGGGTCTCGACCCTGAGCGGTTACTTCCCCTACATCCGTTACCCGCTCCGGTGGAGGGAAGCGTTCAATTTTTTCTGGCAGAGTGGAGAAATATTAGTCAGGACAAGTGAGTCAGGACAAGTGGGTACTGAATATTGTTTGCAATGGATACAGTCTTCGGTTCACCAGCCCGCCTTCATCAATTCCACTGGTTAACCCGCAGTTTCAACTGCGCGAGCTCCAGGCGGAGGCCGATATCCTGTTAAGGAAAAGGGCGATAGAAGACGTACCTCTGTCTCAAAGAGGAAGAGGTCTGTACTCCCGGTTCTTTCTGGTTCGCAAAAAGGACAAGAACGAGTTGTGGATTCGCAGAGAGAAGTTTCGCATGCTGTCGTTGCATCAGATTTATCCTCGGCTGCAACAGGGAGAGACTGGCTATGTGCTGTAGACCTACAGGATGCGTACTTCCATGTGCCCAGTGCACACAAACACAGGAAGTTCCTGCGATTCCAAGTCGGCGCCAATCATTATCAGTACACAGTACTGCCATTCGGGCTGAAGTCTGCGCCCAGAACATTTTCGAAGTGCATGGCGGTGGTAGCCGCACACCTAAGGAAGAACAAGGTGTTTGTCTACCCGTACCTGGACAATTGGTTGATCAAGGCCTCCTCCTTCTCGGAAGCTCAAGCACACTTCCAGAAGACGTGCGTTCTCTTGAACAAGCTGGGGTTGCACATCAACATGTCCAAGTCTGTCCCGACTCCGGTCCAGTGCATACAGTACTTGGGAGCCTCCATCAATACGCTGTCAGCAAGCGTGTCTCCTTCGGAGGAGCGACGGTTATCACTCCTTCGGAAGGCTCAGGCTCTTATGACCGCTCCATCTACAACAGTGAGGACGGTGTCTTCTCTACTGGGGTCGATGGCCTCTTGTATCTTCCTCATGCCACACGCACAGCTGCACATGAGACCATTGCAGGAGTGCTTGGAGGATCAGAGGAAAGGATATTGGGACGACAGGATACGACTGTCTCTGCGTGCACTTCAGTCTCTGAAGTGGTGGTGTTCGGCGGAGAATCTCCTGAGAGGGGTTCCCTTCCACAAGGACATTCCCACGCACACTATCGTGACGGATGCGTCTCTCCACGGCTGGGGAGCGCACTCCAGAGACTTACAGATTAAAGGGACGTGGTCCCAGACGGAGTCCACGTACCACATCAATTTCCTGGAACTCAGAGCTGTTCACTTGGCGCTGAAGGCCTTTCTTCCGTCCTTCCAGACCAACTCTCTGCTTGTGCAAACGGACAATACGACCACGATGTATTACCTCAACAAGCGGGGGGGCTCGAGATTGTGCACCCTGTCGCAGGAGGCGCAGGCGATCTGGCGCTGGCTTCTAGCCAGAGGACTGACGATAACGGCTACCCATCTGCCAGGTGTGCAGAATGTTCAGGCAGACGCACTGAGCAGACTGATTCAGTAAAACCATGAATGGGTCATAAACGACGAAGTACTAGGAGAAGTCTTCGCAATGTGGGGGACTCCAGACGTAGATCTGTTCGCCACCGCCGAAAACAGCAAATGCCGAGACTTCGCCTCCAGGTACTACCATCCGATAGTGCAATATGGCCATCTGAATCTCCCAGAAGATTGCATGGACATACTGCTGGAGGCTAAGCGACTTCCACTAGGACTTCTTATGCTTTCAAGTGGAAGAGATTGTGCATCTGGTGCAAGTCCAAGAACTATGACCCGACGACATGTAAGGAAGATGTCTTCCTTCCATATCTTCTACATCTGGCGCAGTCTGGCCTTAATGTCCATTCCATTAAGGTTCATCTGGCTGCTTTGACTGCCTCAGGATATGCCCTTCACAGACTTCCTTCTTTCAGATCCCTGTGATCAAAGACTTTTTGGAAGGCTTGAAGAAAGTGTTCCCTCCTGTCCGGCTTCCTTCGCCTTCATGGGAATTGAATGTGGTGCTGTCCAGATTGATGAAGGAGCCTTTTGAACCTATTGAATCTGTCAGCTTGGGCCCCTATCGTTCACCTCAAGGGTGCTCACGAAGGGGGTGCCACAGGGCTCTTGCCTAAGCCCCACATTGTTTAATGTGTACGTGGCCCCCCTCGCTGAGATTGTGAGGAAGTATGGATTCACACCGGTGTCTTATGCTGACGACACCCAACTCCTCTACCCTTTCCATTCTCTTAACTCGGATGTTAAGGAAAACTTTGCTGAGGGCATGAGGGCAGTGTCCAATTGGATGGCCTCCAACTGCCTCCAATGCAATGTCGGGAAGACGGAGGTAATGCTTTTTGGGAAAGCTACCATACTCTGGTCTCCCGATTGGTGGCCTCTGGACCTGGGACCAGTACCCTGCCCAAAGCTGACAGTAAAAAACTTGGGTGTGAAGCTAGATCAAAATCTAACCTTAAAGGAACATGCAAATTTTATCTCTGGGGCATGCTTCCGCACTATTGGCCTGGTAAGGCGAGTCTTCCCTCTTTTGCCTGATACGCATAGAAAGACCCTTGTACAGGCCCTGGTGATAAGCCGGCTGGATTACTGTAACGGGCTCCTGATACTAGCTAATGAGGATGCTTTAAACCGGTTACAGGTGGGCCAAAACACGGCGGCAAGACTAATCCTGAACGCTCCCACAAGAACCCCCTCTAATCCCCTTTTGAGAGAACTCCACTGGCTACCGATACGGCAGCGCATTAAGTTTAAAATCTGCTGCACTGTCCATAAATGCCTCTTTGGAGATGGCCCCAAATACCTGGCCCACAAATTCCAGTTCTATAAACCTGATCGCCTTCTTCGATCAAGTAACCAACTGTTATTAAAATCCCCGCTCATTAAGAAGACCAGGCAAGGTGGCCGAGCCCTCTCTCTTATATGGCCAACCTTGTGGAATAAACTGCCCCTTAGTCTCAGACAAAACACCAATCACATATCCTTCAGGAAAACGCTCAAAACAACCTTGTTCCTGGAAGAATAATGGCCCATAGCTCATCTACAAAGGTACAAACCTTACCATCCCGGCGTGCAAAGCGCGGAGATACCCCATTGGGGTCGATTCTGGCGCGATATAAGAAACTAAAATAAATAAATAAATAAATATTCATAAGGCTTCGTTGCAGCACCTGTCCTGGAAGGTGGCGTTCCTCGTGGCCATTACATCGGCCCGCAGGGTGAGTGAAATTCAGGCGTTGTGTTGCCAAGAACCTTCTACTGTATTTCATGCTGCTAAGGTTGTTATGCTTACTCACCCTAAATTTCTTCCTAAAGTTATATCTGACTTTCATGTTAACCAGACCATAACTTTACCTACGTTTTTTTCAGAATCCTTCCTCTCCAGCGGAAAGGTCCCTGCATTCCCTGGATGTCAGGAGGGTGTTGAAATTTTATCTGGATAAAACCAAGGATATTCGTAGGTCAGACCAATTGTTCATCAATTATGGATCAGTCAGGACGGGTCTTTATTACCTCTAAACAGTCCATCTCTAGGTGGATTGTGTCCTGTATACAATTGTGTTACCAAAAAGCTGGTAAGACCTTAGGGGGTAAACCTAACGCTCATTCCACCAGGGGCAAAGCTGCCACGACTGCTTTGCTCCGTAATGTTCCCATTGCAGAAATCTGCAAGGCGGCCACTTGGAAGTCGGTCCACACCTTTGCTAAGCATTACTGCCTGGACACTGATGCCAGGGCAGACTCTCAGGTTGGGCAGGCTTCGCTGCGAAATCTGTTCGCACAGTAGTGGTGTTATTTCTTTTTTCTCCACCGCCGCTTTGGTGTGGGGATGGGCTTGCCATTCTATTCACTAGATTATGACTATACACAGAAATCCCCTACTACAGAAGGAGTAGTTTCTGTCCTGTAACTCCAGTTCTGTAGTAGGGGTATCTCTGTTATAGTCATAAGCGCCAGCCCTCCTCCCCGGTGGAGAGAGATATTCATGTAAGGAATGCTACAGGTCTGGCGTGTTGCGCCTTCAAAAAGAACTGAAAGTAAAAGGGACCTGCAGTGCATTCTGGGATACTGTGAAGTTCTGGAAGGTTATCTTAAAGGCACAGTATCCTGTTTTGAGCCACATAATGGCAGCCTATGCGGCTTGTCTGTCCATGTCTTCCTCTCTATCATTCCAGAGGGATTTTGCTGTTAAAGCAAGGGAAATCTGGACAGGCTTTGCTGTTTGTGGATTTTTGGTGGAATTTCTAGTTGAAGTACTGGACAGTGTAGCCTGTGGATATGGGCTGCATTATCTGTCTTTAAAATCTCTCTTAAGTGTCTGTGCAGTTCTGCATTTTTCGACACCTTAAGAGATTATTTTTGATTGCTCCAGGGTCCACGCACATGGGCGGGACTATTCACTAGATTATGACTATAACAGAGATACCCCTACTACAGAACTGGAGTTACAGGACAGAAACTACTCCTTCTCGTGTCTCGCAGGTCTGCAGCAACAGAATTTGTTCACTCTCAATTGTACCGTTTGCACTTACCAGCACAATCTGGTACATGGGCAAACAGTTTTCAGTCCCAATGTGCATGGATTGCAGGATTTTGGACGGATTGTTTTTACCCAACCAGCAAAGCTACACTAATGTGTGGCCATCTTGCTGTGGTCCTTCTGACGCCCTCCACATTATTAAATATAATTAAGTAACCCAGAGTCTTTCTGTGAAACATCCAGCTTTGCTACAGTGATAATAGCTTTGGGTCTATTTAATAGTAAAGACATGTTTAATGTTAACTTCCTACATTTCCTACTTTTCAGTACCATTTACCCTCCTTCATGGACAATAAGGCCTATATGTAGGTGACATATAATTATTTAAAAGGAAGGTTTTGACCTGTGAAAAGGGTTTAATCTTGGCAGTAGCAAACTACAGTTCGTAGGCCTGCAGTTATGTTTGCACGGTCACTGTAGTTTGTGGGTTTCACACTGGGTGCTGCTATCCACTAGTAACACCTAACGTACATGCTGTGTGTACACACTGTACCTGTACCTAGGGGCTTACTTTTAAGGTAAATATACCAATTAGGGCTATGCCCATTCAACATTTTGAAAGGGGGAGGACATGCATTTTATGATTGGCAGGGGTACAGTGCACAGAGTTCTTTATACAGGCAGCAAAAATATAGAATCCAGCAAAGGTGAAAAATCTGGGGTGACTCTGCAGAAAGGGCAAATTTCCTACAGTTTTACATGTTCGAGGCATGTGGGCTGCTGAATTCATATCTGTGCATAGATCGCCGTCTAGTGTTGGGTCCGGATGATTGCTCTTCGTCGTCCTGGAAGAGCCTTCGAAGTATCACGAGGTAGGTGACTCCTCCCCTGGACTACAGTGCGCATGGGCATCCTTTCCATGCTCAGATTGTTTTTTTCCGCCATTGGGTTCGGATGCAAACTCCTATACTCCCAACTCGGAATCGAAACAAAACTTTTCTAAAGGCCAAAAGGCCTTCGACTTCGTCTGTATTGTTCCGTTCGGTACCTCTCTACTCTATACAACTTTCCATCTCGATCCGGTCGTCGACGCGGGCCGCTGGGCCTTTTCGACGCCACGTGAGCCAACCGTTGATGGAAAGAAGCCCTTTCAAAAGGTGCCCCCAATGCAATTCAAAGTTCCCCCATACTGATAGACACTCAGTATGCAACAAGTGCCTTTCCCCAGACCATAGGGAAGAAACCTGCCCAGCCTGCGCCCAGTTCCAATCGAAAAAGACTATACGGATCCGAAGGGCCGCCAGGCAAGAAATGCAGCGACGGGCACCGGAACCGGACAACATCTTCGATGATGACCAAGAGCTGGCCTACGCTCAAGACTCTGACCTAGAGATCGTCACAGTCGAGGACTACTCCGACTCAGACGACGAACTACCGTCGAGCCAAATCGTGAGTACAGTGTCCCCAACAACAGTTAACCCCTCGCCAAAGGCTCCGGTCAAGGCATCGCCAACAGGCCTTAGCCAAGATCAAAAAAGTCTTTCGACAGCCCCGCCTCCTGGCCCGGCTCCGAAAACAAAACCGAAACCTTCAGAAACCAGTGCCATCGCCCCAAAGAAGGTTACCGACCCAAAGATCGTCGGTCCGAAGGGCGTCGATCCAAAAAAGGCCGCACAGCCAAGGACTGTCGAGCCAAAGAAGACTATCGACCCCGCAAAGGCCGATCAGCCAAAATCCGTCGACCCCAGAAAATCGGTCGACCCGAAAAAGGGCACGCAACCGAAGGGCGTCGACGCGAAGGTCGCCAACCCGAACAAGCCTCCGGTTCCAAAAACCGTCGACCCGGCATCCGGTGCCGTACCGAAGCCATCGAAGCCGGACAAACCTGTCGACCCAAAAGCAACAGCTCCAAAGACACTGGTCGATCCGAAAAAGGCCGTCGACCCGAAAAAAAAAGGCTCGCACCCGAAAAAGCACCCGGAGCACAAACAACGTGTCGACCCGAAAGTTCCCGTCGATCCGAAATAACACGTCGAGCCCAAATCAGGGCCCGAACCCAAGAAATCAAGCAAAACACCAAAGGTCGTCGACAAACCTGCCGCTGTCGACCCTAAACGGTCCAAGCCTCAACCCAGGACTGTAGAGGAAGAACTATTCCACCCAGATAAAGATTTACATTAACCCAGATACTGGGAAAGTTACTATCCTGCATAGGAAAAAGAGACCTTTGGACTTTGCTCCTGATTCACCTATACCACTCAAGAAAAAGGACTTTGGCACTTATCCCACTAGGCACTCACACCCTTTTCAACCTATCATGCCCTCCACACCACCTGCACCTACCTCACCTTCTAACCACGATGACGATGAGGGGGACACAGGGTATGAACCACAGCCCCTATATGACTTTCCTCTGTATCCTGATCCACAGGAACCCTGGGAGGAGCCAACTGACCCCTATGATACACATCCTATCCCAGATGTGCCCACTTACCCTACTAAACCATCACCCACTGATGACACAGTAGTCTTTTACCAACTCCTGGACAGGGCAGCACAGTTCCACAACGTGGACATGCACAGTGACCATGTGGAAGAGGACTTCCTCTTTGACACTTTCACAACTGCAGAGAAGAGTGTCAAAACACTTCCAATGCTAAAGGGCGTCCTCAAACATGCACCTGACATCTTCAAGGACACGGCCAGGGCACGGGTAATCAATCCCAGAATAGAAAACAAGTATAGACCGGCTCCTACTGACCCCACCTATTTCAAAGGTCAACTACCTCTAGACTCCCTAGTGGTTGCTAACGCACGAAAAAGGGCCAACTCCCAAACTACGGGGGAAGCACCTCCCTCCGATAAGGAGTCCAAAATCCTAGAGGCTTCCGGCAAAAGAGTAGCTGCACAAGCTTCCAACTCTTGGAGAATAGCTAACACACAGGCACTACTGGCTCATTACGATAGAGCACATTACGATCAGCTAGAAACACTTATGCAACATTTGCCAGAACCATTTAAAGCACAAGCCAATGATCTTATCCAGGACGGGAAGTTTATCTCCAACACCTCCATCAAATGTGCACTGGATGCTGCAGACCCCGCAGCTTGAGCCATCAATACTAGTGTCCTTCTCCGCAGACATGCATGGCTAAGGGTCTCTGGCTTTAAGAATGAGGCCCAGTCCACCATTCTAAACCAACCAGTTAACCCTGACTTTTTATTTGGTCCCGCGGTGGACACTATCTTGGACAAAATGAAAAAGGACACGAAAACAGCTAAATCCATGGGTGCACTGCAATTTCTGCAACATGGGGGCTCCTTTCGTCGCTCCTCATATAGAACGAACACGCGAGGAAATGCTTCACAAACAGCTACCTCCTACAAGGGAAACACACATGGTTCCTTCACAAAGAACACAAACAGAGGTGGTTACAGAGGTAACAATTCTAAGGGAAGGGGGCGCGGAGGCAATAACACCAAAGCCTCCGCCTCCACAAAACAGTGACTCTCTTCCGCTGCCTCCGGAACACTTAACACCAGTCGGAGGCAGGCTTCAACAGTTCCTACCTGTCTGGCACACTATCACCACAGACAGGTGGGTAAGAGAAATTATCCAGTCTGGTTATTGCCTAGAACTCACTTCTACGCCACCAAACATACCACCCAGACATCGTCCTATGTCCATGGAACACATCACCCTACTTCAACAAGAGGTGAAAAGCATGCTGGAAAAAGGGGCCATAGAGCCAGTCCCTTTCCATCAGCAGGGAACAGGAGTATACTCCGTCTACTTCCTTATTCCCAAAAAGGACGGTTCCCTCAGGCCAATACTGGACCTCAGGCCCCTAAATAAATACATACTGTCGGAGCACTTCCATATGATCACTCTACAACAAGTGCTCCCGTTGCTACAACAGGGTGACTTCCTAGAAACACTAGACCTCAAGGATGCGTACTTCCACATACCCATCCATCCAGCCCACAGAAAATACCTCAGATTCACAATACAGGGGCAACACTACCAATTCAAGGTTTTGCCCTTCGGGGTTACCATGGCTCCAAGAGTGTTTACAAAATGGTTGGTGACAGTGGCTGCACATCTAAGGAGGCAACACGTCCATGTGTACCCTTACCTGGACGATTGGCTAATACAAGCAAAATCTTACCAGGAGTGTGCAGCACACATGTCACAAACAATCCAGTTGCTGCACAGCCTCGGCTTTTCAGTCAACTACGCGAAATCGCATCTGCAACCTTCCCATATACACCAATACCTGGGAGCCACTATAGATACCTCAGTGGCAAAGGCATATCCAAACACAGCAAGGATAGCCAGCATGCAGACTCATTTGCAAATTCCAGCCACAACACTCCCTGACAGCTCAAGTCTTCATGCAGCTCATAGGCATGATCGCCTCCTGCATATTCATTGTCCCCCATGCCAGACTTCAGATGCGCCCATTACAGGAATGCCTTGCACGGCAATGGAACCAGGCTCGTGGACATCTAAAAGACCTAGTGTTGGTGGACAGTCGCTCTCACAACTCTCTGCAGTGGTGGAACCCACAAAACCTTTCCAAGGGGCGACTGTTCCAAGAGCCAGTTCCACAACTAGTACTAACAGCGGGCGCATCACTAACAGGCTGGGGAGCCCATCTCCTCCAATACACAGTACAAGGGCTCTGGACCAACAAACAGAAAAAATGGCATATCAACCGACTAGAGTTGCTAGCAGTCTTCCTAGCCCTAAAAGCCTTTCAAAAATACGTGTACAACACGACGGTGTTGATCCGGACGGACAACATGACCGCAATGTACTATATACAAAAACAGGGGGGACGCACTCTCCACAGCTGTCCCATCTGGCGCAGAGCATATGGAGGTGGGCGATCCCAAAAAACATCTTTCTACTCGCAGAACACCGTCCAGGGAAGGACAATCAGATTGCCGACCTGCTCAGCAGGCACAGCCAGCAAATACATGAATGGGAGATTCCCCCCCAAGTTCTCCAACCATTCTTCGGAGAATGGGGTCACCCAGACGTATACCTGTTTGCCACAAAAGAAAACTCCAAATGCCAGTACTTTGCCGCCAGGTTCCCACATCCGCAGTCACTGGGCAATGCGATATGGATGAACTGGTCAGGCAGATTTGTGTACGCTTTTCCCCCAGCACCGCTAATCCCGCTGGTGGCACGCAAACTGCGGCAACACTCGCTCACCCTGATCCTAGTTGCTCCCACATGGACGAGACAACCATGGTACACAACGTTCCTAGAACTTTCAGTGGTTCCTCATCAAAGACTGTGCCTAGCACCCCATCTTCTGACTCAGAACCATGGAGAAATAAGACACCCAGATCCCAATCAGAGGCACCTAGCGATCTGGCTCCTGAGGTCCTAGAGTTCGGATACCTCGACTTGCCCCCAGACTGCATGAACATCATTCGGGAGGCAAGGAAACCCACCACACGCGCATGCTATGCCGCTAAATGGAAAAGATTTGTTATTTACTGCAACAATAACCAAATCAACCCATTAGACGCTTCCATACAAAACATTATATGCTACCTTTAGCATTTACAAAGATGTAACTTAGCGTACTCTTCCATACGACTACACCTCGCTGCTATAGCAACGTACCTTCAGAACAGGCAACACCTTTCACTCTTCAGGATACCAGCTATTAACGCATTTATGGAGGGCTTGAAAAGAGTAATCCCTCCAAGACACCCTCCTTCCCAGTCTGGAATCTAAACATAGTGCTTACCAGACTCATGGGACCTCCTTTCGAACCTCTACACTCATGCGAATTGCAATTCCTAACTTGGAAAGTCGCATTCTTAGTGGCCATTACCTCACTCAGAAGAGTGAGCGAATTGCAAGCACTGACAATTGAAGAACAATTCATGTAGGTACATGCTAATAGGGTAGTTCTTCGAACAAGCCCTAAATTCATGCCTAAAGTCGTATCCAACTTCCATATTAATCAAGCAATTGAACTGCCGGTATTCTTTCAGAATCCACAATCACATACGAAGGTTTTGTTTTGCCCTTAAGTATGCCAAAAGACAAGTTTAATATTCTCCTGATTTTCCCTCCTCCTGCACAGACGTTACTCTTGTGAGCAACTGTCCTGTTTCTGCCTGGCGCCCACCCGCTGTGCAGATGTTCTCTGCCCAGCCGAATTGTCCAGCGCCCAGGCTTCAGTAGCTCCTCCATTCTTCATTTTCAGGTCAGGGCCAGAAACCGTTTCAACGTATTGCCAGCCTCATGTAGTAACAGAAAATAATAAATATACCTACATTTATAGACCCATCCATTGGTGCGTTCAGCGGTCATTCACATTTTGCTGCTGCCCACGAAAGTTTATAGCGAGGTGCCGTCCCCCGCGTACGAAGAGCCACCAGAGGGGGAAGGTCCTTCTCCTACCTGGCCGCCAAGACTTGGAACTCCCGCCCGACCCACCTCCACCTGACCCAGGACCACCTCGCCTTCAGGAAGCAGCTCAAGACCTGGCTGTTCGAGCAGTAGCGGACCCCCCCCCCCTCCTCTAGCGCCTTTAGACCCTCCGGGTGAGTAGTGCGCTATATAAATGCTGTGATTGATTGAGGTGCAGCCACCTCTGCTCGACCAGCATCCTCCTTACCAAAGTCCCACGCATCCGTCAGGCTAGAGCCAGAGGTAGAGTTCTCTTCTGGCGCCCAACGCCTGTAACAAGCTCACGTACCACATCAGAGCTACTAGCTCCAGCCTTGAATTCGAAAAAAACAAAAACTGTCTCTTTCCCAGACATGCCAGTAATCCCACCCCCTTGTCCAGCCCCGCTCACAGGGACTAGGATTCTCTTAACCGGCAACGGTGCCCCACTTGCAACTGTCCTGGCTCCTCTTTGTGCCTCACCATTGGTCGACAGCCAGAGCTGTCACACTGCCTCATACTGGGAACAGTGATGTTCATGTTTACATTTCATGTTGTACCTACCCTTGGATTCCCTAAGAGTAGTTGCTTTTTCCAGGATGTGTGTAATGTGAAAAGGGTTTTCTCTGTGCACCTGAGTTCAGATTGTGGGTGGTGTTTATAATAGGTCACGGTTACAATTGGTACATCTGACTAATGGGTCTGTCCACTCTACAGAAGGGCCAAGGATTGGATGAGCATGTATTCAGAACCCCTTTATGACCCACTGTGAGAAATGTGCACTATCTTCTACCTGAACTCCACAGCTCTAAATAGTGGTTCTACATGAAAGTATGTGAATGAGGTACACAGCTGTCGAAATATTGACCGGGTTAGATGTAGTGCTTACAGGTGAACCTCTACACTCATGCGAATTGCAATTCCTAACTTGGAAAGTCGCATTCTTAGTGGCCATTACCTCACTCAGAAGAGTGAGCGAATTGCAAGCACTGACAATTGAAGAACAATTCATGTAGGTACATGCTAATAGGGTAGTTCTTCGAACAAGCCCTAAATTCATGCCTAAAGTCGTATCCAACTTCCATATTAATCAAGCAATTGAACTGCCGGTATTCTTTCAGAATCCACAATCAGTAGCTGAAAGAACCCTGCACACGCTAGACGTCAGAAGAGTTCTACTATACTATGTGGACAGGACAAAATCATTCAGGAAAACAAAACAACTGTTTGTTGCCTTTGCACCACAACACAAAGGAAATCCTATTTCAAAGTCAGGAATAGCCAGATGGATAGTTAAGTGCATTCAAATATGTTATCTAAAAGCTAAACGCACTCTCACATTCCCCCCTAGAGCACACTCTACACGGGAAATGGGGGCATCCATGGCTTTCCTAGGAAATATTCCACTAGAAGACATCTGTAAGGCAGCCACATGGTCCACCATACACACCTTCACTAAACACTACTGTGTAGACGTGCAAGCAAAACAGCAAGCTGCTGTAGGCCAGGCTGTCCTCAAAACTCTTTTCCAAACTGCTGCAGCTGGCACAGGTGGCCACCGCTAGAGGAGATACTGCTATTCAGTCTATGCACAGATATGAATTCAGCAGCCCACATGCCTCGAACGGAATATGCTACTTACCAGTATGCATCTGTTCTTGGCATGTAGGGTTGCTAACATTCATATCGCCCACCCTCCTCCCCGGCGCCTGTCGCAGCTGCAGCATTATCTCTAGCATGTAAATGTAAATGTAAATGTACAGGAATTTATATAGCGCAAATCACCAAGCGGTTTCTAAGCGCTTGCTTAGGGAACCCGTCCTGGTATTCCCCTGTGAGATAACCCCGGCAGGGTATCCGCAAGGTGAAAGCCAGGCATCCCGCCGCGAGGGGCCGTTGTGGAGATTAAGCAAGCTATTGCCCAGAGTCGCAGAGTGTGAACCCATGAATCGAGTAGGCACCGGAGCGAGAATTGTCGAGTCCATGGACATTTTAGGACTCAAGACCCCGCCGAGCCGGGAATTGAACCCTGGTCCGGGGCTGACCTCTGCTTCCAGGTCTGCCTCCTCTAACCAGTGAGCCACACTTCTCCACGGACATGGACATATCTCTTACTTTCCTATCTCTACCTCTGCCACAATGGCGAAAAACAATCTGAGCATGGAAAGGATGCCCATGCACACTGTAGTCCAGGGGAGGAGTCAGCTACCTCGTGATACTTCGAAGACTCTTCCAGGACAACAAAGTGCAATCATCCGGACCCAACACTAGGCGGCGATCTATGCACAGATATGAATGTCAGCAGCCTACATGCCAAGAACAGATGCATACTGGTAAGTAGCATATTCCAAACACAACATTATGAATTCTGTTGTATAAAAGCAGGTATGTAATTAGAGACGTCATATATTATTTTAATGCTTGTTTAAATTAGAAGACTTCATTTTATGACCTCCTACTCCATTTCAATTCATCCTTTAAGTTCCGTCTGCATTGGGATATGCGACTGACAAGTGAGAGAGTATAGTCTTTAATTTATTGGAGCATAGCTGTTGCCCTTATTCGAAAATTTACAGGTTTGTGCCTCTCGACTCCAGCTTTTGTTTGCTTGGCAGTCAGGTGTGCAAAAAAAAGAGATCATGAGTTTCCAGCTTGTGTCCGTTCATGTGTGCAGAGCTACGCCTGAGAAGGATGTCTTCAGTCTGTCTGCATACAGAGGAGTTTAGATGTGTGTACATTGCTCAGCTTGTGACATGCTTAACCAAAGCTGCTGTATAATTTAGTCCACTGAATATAGTACGTACGAAGTAGTCGGCTGCTAGTTTTACTCTTTGGTGTGCATTTACGGGGCTTCTACATTTCGTGAGTAGTTCGCTGTAGTGACCTGCCCATGTGTCCTAAACTGTCTGTTCGAGTTTAATAGCCGATGAGGTGGTTTTAGGTCGAGTGTTGCGATGATGTAATATCAGACGTCCTGTGTGCAGGGAGACGTTGTAATACGTCAACAGTGTGACATTGTGCTTTTATTATGGCATCTAAGGCTTCGAAAGAGGAACTGTCCCCCCCCACCCCCCAAAATTGTTTCAATTGGTGTTTTCTTTACTAAAGCAACTTCATTTATTTGTTCATAAGAGTGTTACTAGTTCATTTTGCTCAAAATGCAGTCTGAAATATCGCACTAAGCACTTAAGTGGTGGGGTGGGGGAGGAAGGTGTTCGGGTACACCAAAGTAATGGAAGTCTAATGGGCATAGCCTTGTGAGTTTAAGGGTTATGCCACGAGGCTTGACATTTAATTGTATTTCCAACTATATCTGTTGATTACTCGTATATACTCAAATTTTGCCCCTTGCACATACGAAGGTTTTGTTTTGCCCTTAAGTATGCCAAAAGACAAGTTTAATATTCTCCTGATTTTCCCTCCTCCTGCACAGACGTTACTCTTGTGAGCAACTGTCCTGTTTCTGCCTGGCGCCCACCCGCTGTGCAGATGTTCTCTGCCCAGCCGAATTGTCCAGCGCCCAGGCTTCAGTAGCTCCTCCATTCTTCATTTTCAGGTCAGGGCCAGAAACCGTTTCAACGTATTGCCAGCCTCATGTAGTAACAGAAAATAATAAATATACCTACATTTATAGACCCATCCATTGGTGCGTTCAGCGGTCATTCACATTTTGCTGCTGCCCACGAAAGTTTATAGCGAGGTGCCGTCCCCCGCGTACGAAGAGCCACCAGAGGGGGAAGGTCCTTCTCCTACCTGGCCGCCAAGACTTGGAACTCCCGCCCGACCCACCTCCACCTGACCCAGGACCACCTCGCCTTCAGGAAGCAGCTCAAGACCTGGCTGTTCGAGCAGTAGCGGACCCCCCCCCCCCTCCTCTAGCGCCTTTAGACCCTCCGGGTGAGTAGTGCGCTATATAAATGCTGTGATTGATTGATTGATTGAGGTGCAGCCACCTCTGCTCGACCAGCATCCTCCTTACCAAAGTCCCACGCATCCGTCAGGCTAGAGCCAGAGGTAGAGTTCTCTTCTAGCGCCCAACGCCTGTAACAAGCTCACGTACCACATCAGAGCTACTAGCTCCAGCCTTGAATTCGAAAAAAACAAAAACTCTGTCTCTTTCCCAGACTTGCCAGTAATCCCACCCCCTTGTCCAGCCCCGCTCACAGGGACTAGGATTCTCTTAACAGGCAACGGTGCCCCACTTGCAACTGTCCTGGCTCCTCTTTGTGCCTCACCATTGGTCGAAAGCCAGAGCTGTCACACTGCCTCATACTGGGAACAGTGATGTTCATGTTTACATTTCATGTTGTACCTACCCTTGGATTCCCTAAGAGTAGTTGCTTTTTCCAGGATGTGTGTAATGTGAAAAGGGATTTCTCTGTGCATCTGAGTTCAGATTGTGGGTGGTGTTTATAATAGGTCACGGTTACAATTGGTACATCTGACTAATGGGTCTGTCCACTCTACAGAAGGGCCAAGGATTGGATGAGCATGTATTCAGAACCCCTTTATGACCCACTGTGAGAAATGTGCACTATGTTCTACCTGAACTCCACAGCTCTAAATAGTGGTTCTACATGAAAGTATGTGAATGAGGTACACAGCTGTCGAAATATTGACTGGGTTAGATGTAGTGCTTACAGGTGAGTGGATGCATTGTGTGTGTGTGGTGAAATGAAGGATGAAATATCGGTAAGATTTAATTTACAGTCTGTTTAAATGACCATGCGTGTGTGTTTGTATATATAAAACCTATGCACACAGTCGTTATGTTTGCTTGTCTGCTGTAAGTGTCCCATCTGTTTTATCTGTCAGCCCTTCTATGCCTTCTATGCCTTCCTTCCTACTATGCTGCTAGCACTTACCCCATTTTCATCAATTGTTTCTTCTGCGTTTGCACAATAGTCCATCGCTCTCAACCATTCTTAAAAAGGGAGTGCCTTGCTATGTCCTTCTTGGCAGCCATTGTACCTCTTGCTGTTAGTGTGCAGACGTGTCAAGGTGCCCATATGTATAAGCTGTATCGGATGCTATGAAGAGGAGTTAGTCAAGGGTTTCCCTGGCTTGAGTATCATTGATATAGTGGTACCTCATAGATGCTGTGACAGTTAGACTGTTTGTATGGCCTTAGACATTAAAGGAGGAACCAGGAGCGACATTATTTTTAAGGAGTTACAGAGAGATACCATTGAGGCGAATCGTTTTGCCAAAGTCATCCCGCCAATTGTTTCCTGAATTTCTTCAGATGTAATGGGGATGTCCACTACTTCACACGCCTCTGTTAGAAGGTTTTTTATTGGTATCTTTTATTATTGGGATCTCTAAATCTTTGGTGGATAGATTTGTTAAGAGTGGTATAGTAGACAAAGGAGTCTGCGATTGCTAGTGAATGGTTATTTATGATAGATATTAGTTGTGCAGTTGATGAGTGTTGACGCTGCTTTGAAAAGATCTCTGCTAAAGAGCCCTCTAGTGGGGCAATTGCAGCAACGGCCCCACAAGGAGCAAAACGCCTGATGAAGCATGACACCCACATGGGTGTCTGAGGGCATTACTTCCTAATTAGGAAGATCCCCCCCACATTATCCCCTTTCCAACCATCTTCTTTCTAGCAATCCTTATTTCCTCTTTTCTTGATAGGAACAAGTACCCCAGTGATGTTATTACACTCACTGAGCATGGGTACTGGACCTTTATAGTGCTCCTAGTCCTCCACTTTTTTTGATACAATAGCTGATGAGCAACATATAAAGCTCACCTGAAAGTACAATGGGGTGGTGGAGGAATTGTTCACCCGTGGAGATAGGATCACTAAAATTAGGGAAGCACCTACGTTTATTGTCTTGTGGAGTGAAAACCTATGTTGTTTGTCACTTGGCGATTTATTTTATTAGCTGAAAGGGAGGCTCATGGGGGAAGGGACCATAGTGATTCCTGCTGTAACCACCACTTTATTCCAGACCTTAAGAGTTGGACATGTCACTGGAGAGGAGTAGCTACCCAAAGCCCTGTGTCAACGAGACAGCCACACCGCTTTTCGTATATGAGAGCCCGCTACAGCTTGATCCATGAATACCCAGTGTTTCTGTGTGAGAGGGCAGTTCCATTCTATGAGATAGCAGAGCTGCAACAGTATGGGCACCACCAGGCCACCCTCTTGCTTCGTGGAATGCAGAAGTTGTTTCTGGAGTCTAGGTTTTTTAACTCACCAGATAAAGTTATTGATATCCAGTTGAAGTGAGCGAATTACACCAGGCGGTGGGATCAGTGGAAGTGTCTGAAATATATAGAGAACATGGGGGAGGATGGTCCTTTTCACTGCTGCGATTCGGCCAATCCACGAGAGAGGTAACCATTGCCGGCGTGCCACATCCTTGCACGTTTGTGCAATCAGAGACGCGTAGTTTGCCACTGCGGTCTTCGTGTGGATACGTTCCAAGGCTAGGCCAAGATAAGGAAGGCCTTCAGTGACCCATTGCAAATCAAAGCACATCTTCAGAATGTGCTTAGTCTCTTGGGCTACCATAAGATTTAAAATGTGTGATTTTTGCATGTTCACTCGAAAGTCTGAGTTTGATCAGAATGTCTGTAAATCCGCTATGGTGACCTGCATTGAAGTCCGGGTTTGTGTTACTGACAAGATAACATCGTCAACATATAAGCTGACCAAATGGTCATCAGAGCCAAATGCAATGCCTGACGCTGCCGGGTTATCTCATAGTTTTTGTGCCAGAGGCTGCATGTAGAGCACAAAAAAAAAGCGGAGAGAGCAGGCAACCCTGATGGGTGCACCGGTGGATGGAAAAGCCAAGGGAATGAAGTACATTGACTCTTACCACCGTAGATACATTGAACCCATGTCCAAATCTCTCTCCCCAATGCCGAACCGCCACCGGGTCTCAAAAAAGGTAGGGCCAGTGGACCCAGTCAAATGCTTTTTCCGCATCGATAGAAAGCAAGAGCCTCTTTGTGCGATTGGTGTGCCTTGTCTATGAGATGACAAATACGATTTGTATTCTTGCCACATTGGCGAGAAGGGATGAAACCCGTTTGGTATGGGTCAATAAGCCCTGGAATAAGGAGATTGTGGCGATGAGCCAGGACGCTCGTGAAGAGTTTTGCATCTATATTTAATAACGAAATGGGTCTATAAGACTCGCATGGCGTTTGGTCTTTCCTAGGTTTGGGGTTTACCGAAATGGACGCCTCTAGCATAGATTCCGAAAGGGTACCCGAATCGGAAAAGGAATTAAAAAGTCGAATTAGTAAGGGCACCAATTCGGAGCAAAAAGAACGCTGCACTAAACCCATATGGGCCTGGGGATTTCAGAGGTATCAATCGGGCAGTAGCTGAAATAGTCTCTTGCACGCGAATGGGCTGATCTAAGGCCTCTGTTTCCCCCGGCGGGAGAGAAGTGAGGGCAATACTACTAAAGTAATCCTGGTAATCGATGGGTGGGCCTTCCTCTGCAGAGTACAGTGTCGCATTAAAAGCCTGAAATGGGGCAGCGATATCTTCAGCATCCTTGCCTCCACCCTGGAATCCATTATAATCGACTTAACTGATCCAGCGTGTTTGCTATGTAATCGGTGTGCCAACATGCACCCTCCTCGGTTACCCTCTAGATAGAATTTGTACTTGAGGCGCAGAATAGCGTGTTCAGCCCGGTCAAAATCTAAGCGTCTTAGTTGTAGGCATTCCTTTTCCAACTCTCTCCATACCCGAGGTGCGACAGTTCATTTGTGAATGGCCTCTAGTTCTGAGACCCTCTTTTCAAGTGCCGTTCTCTTATCCTGTCACTTTTGGTTTTGATCTTCCGCACACGCGATGAATTCCCTATGTGCAACCAGTTTCAGAGCCTCCCGTACAGACGCTAAGCAGTCAACCCCATATTGTTAAGGGCCAAATATTCCTTGGGTACAGTGGGTTTGTTGAAGGAGAAGTGGATACAGTGGTGCTCTATCCAGAGAAGTTCTGGGGTGTGGCTGTAGGACAATCTGTTTCCTGCGGCGAAGAGTGGTTTGAGTGTGCCCTGTTGTGTGCGTTGGGGCAGTGACTAGCTGTTTCAGTCCAACGTTGGTGAAGTTCTCTAGGAGGGAGGAGGTGTTCAGATCGTTGTGGTTGTCCAGGTGGAAGTTGAGGTCTCCGATTAGGATGTAGTCTGTTGATGTGATGGCCTGGGGTGTGATGAGGTCGATAATGGTGTCGGTGAATAGAGCGTGGGGTCTGGGTGATCTGTAGATGAGGGTGCCACGGAGGGTGGTTTTCGGGTTGGTCTAGATCTGGAAGTGCAGGTACTCCATGTGGGTTGTGGGGTCATCTGCGTGGGTGGTCAGGCGGAGGGTGCTTTTGTGGTAGTGGCAATACCTCCTCCTGGCTGGTTGGGTCTGTCCTTCTAGATGATCTTGTAGTCGTCGGGGAAGGCAATGTCTGGTGAAGAGCTGGCGTTTGTCCAGGTTTCTGTAAGGAAGGTGACGTCGCGTGAGGCGGTGCTTAGGAAGACCCATATCTCTGTGGTGTGTTTGTGGAGGGATTGTACGTTGAGGAGGATGCAGTTGAGCGGCTTAGTTGCAGTGAGGGTTGTCTGTTGGTTGGGTGATGGAGCTGGGGTACGGAGGTGGGTGAAGGTTCAGGGCAGTGAAGGCAGGAGAGAGGGCCGTGGGTGTTGCTCTGCATCGAGAGCTGGAAGTTATTGTTGCGTCCGGTGTTGAGCCTACTGAAATCATAGCGAGGCGGTTCAGAAGGCCAAGGTTCCTGGCGCAGTGCATGTACAGACGCAGACCGGCTTGCCTTTGGTGCACCCGCTTCGCGCGGCCGCCATTAAGTAGGGTAAGGGCGGATCAGCTGGGAGGCAGGGAGTGGGAATGGGCCAATGGAGGGGGAAGGAGGAGGGGCTGCGGGGGCAGCAACGGTGGGAAAAGGCAGAAGGAGGCCCGGGTAAAGAAAAGGGGTCACAGAAAAAGGACACCGTAAAAAAGGAAAATCAGACAAAAGGCACAGAGAAGGAGAAAAGGCAAAAGGAAAAAAGGGAGAGAAGAAAGACAGAGGGCAGAAGAGCAGAATGCTCTTCCATTGGACCACCAGGGATGAGGCGCAGGTGGGAGCCTGCAGGCGGAGGAGGGCCTTGAACACACTGACACAGAGGTCAGTGTGTGCTCGGGCAGCACTTATCTGGTGGAGCTGCCGCAAGGAGAGCAGTGTCACTAACTAGGTCCCACATCCCTCACTGGCCTAAGTGTCAGGCCAAGGAGCAGTACCTTTGGCATTGTTTGACTTGCTTGCAAAAAGATCTATATTTATGATGGCCACCTGCAAAACAGAAGTGTTTTGACTTAAGGATGCTGCTCACACTGACTGAAGATTGCTACTTTGAATGGCTTCCAAATTCTGCACACTTATTGAGATCATGCTAAGTCAAATTTTTCTGTCTGGGCATCAAAAGAGCAGCTTTCTCACATAGCGATCTGAAGGGGACTCATACATGCATGTTCATACAAGTCAAGTCTGTGGATATATCTGGCACCATCTAAAGACCTAGAATCTGAAGAAAAAAAATGAACGCAGAGTAAACATCAGCACTCTGACCACCAAAAGGTGTCTCTTTCAGAGACCACAACATGTTGCTGGCCATGGGCATGTCCCATATTCTCACCCCATCCCAACTGGGGGACTTCTGTCACAATCATTGCCTTGGGTCATATTAAGAAATATTCTTCCTAGTGAAAAGGTAGCTTGCAGATGTGCAGCGATCCAAAAATAGAAACGAAGATGGAGATGTTGCATCTTGTCTATCATGTGACCAAAGAATTGTTCTGCACTGACCTCTCAGTATCCACTGCGTGACTCATGAGCAAAGGTGCTTGAGGCACTAAATAAATGCACAACAAAATGAGACCGAATAATCTTAACACTGCCCCTACCGGCTGCAGAGGCTTGGGCTTGAATCGATTCACTACCTGAGATATGTTCGGCAACCTATCCACTGAAGGAAAGGCTTGTAGTGTCAAAATCACCAACCTCTGCAAACCCTATCTTCTGGAATAGGAATGGGATTAGATTTTTTTTTAAATTAACAGTTATAGAAAAGCACATTGCTTGTTAAAAAAAAAAAAAGAGAATGACTATAGCCTTAACGTGCTTTACAGTAAGTTTGACAGGCAAAACATTCAACAGCCATTTAACCAAGTATGGGTAAAAAGTAATACCCTAGCATTGGAGGTGGTCAACTGACATTACTTTGGTAAATACTCTCAGGTCAAGGGAAGGACAAAGGGTGTAGCACAGACATTTCTGTGTGTTTGGTGGCTATTAGGATGTGAAAGTCTGCATCCTGTAAAGTTAGGGAAACCATTGAATGGTTTTAGTATAATAGTATACGGAGTACATTCTGAAGGGAGATGAGGGTATCCCTTTGCGTAGCATTGGTCCTTCTCATTTATTTTTCATTGTGGACCTATATTTCTATGATTGATATTAGTTACTAAACCTGTTGGGGGATACAACATCTGTGGCACTAAATGATTATGTATTGGGGCTGCTTAATTTTTCTGGCGTCTCAAGAAACTCTAGCCACTGCTTGATCAGTATTTGGCTCAGCTATTAGAATTTCCTGTGGTAGGACTACAGAATTTGCGTTTCCCAACCATTTAGTATGTTTTTAATGTCTGTTATTTGGGAAGTCATGGCATCTAAGCATATCAGTAGAGGGGACATTTTCTGCTTAACTATGTCCCTAAATATTTCTCTACTACTCTCTAAAAGCAAGGCCATAGATACGTAAGTAGGGGACAAGGTGGCCATGTACTCAGTGACTGGGTTTAATTGACGTACTACAGGGTTGGGTTACTCTCGTCCTTCGCCCGCTACTGTAGCTTGACTCAACTGGGTGGCTTTCTGCAGTCTAGGGGGCTTCCTCTTAATTTGGCGCTAGTAGTCCTCCTAGCTTTTTTTACTTTTAGGTGGACTTCTGAATCAGTCTCCTGGGGTCTCGTGGCCTCTAGCCTTTAGTGAGTAAGGACTGAATCTCTTAACGAAGCATGAGAGGAGATCATCACATTTTGTTCCTCTGATTCAGACTGAATGGTAATCAAAAGGGTGGGGATAAGACCTAATGAGAGCCTTCTTTCAGTCCGATCCGTTTCTGCATTTATCACCACAATTTTCCTCTTTAACATGTAATCAGTCACAGTATTTTTACTTCGGACCTCTGAGCATGTGTAATCCTCATTATATTTAATTACTCCATTTTAGTGTTATAAATTACAAGAGGCTAGAAATGCTTATACACACAAAACCTCAGTATAACAGAATATGTACACAAAATTTCTAAAAGAACCAAAACTTTCCCTAGCTCAAACGTACCGGTCCTATATATGATCTTACTTCAAATAAGAAGACTTAGGGGTCTCAGCCCAGCCTCGTATGACGGCAGGCAGGACAGCCCTTGGCCTGGGCTTTGCCCGGGTACCTCCCAACGTCCCGTGATGTGGGATTGCAACACTACTTTAATGCTGGTGAGATGAGGCGCAGGTGCGGGCCAGATAGAGTTGTGGGATTCTGAGTCCCCAGCGGCGGCAGAATGGACCACGGCAGCTCCCCTCTAAGCGGCTTTAAAGCAGTCGAGTGCCACAGATTACAGCGGTGTTTGCAGCAAAGTCTCGACCCCAAAATGAAAATAACAGATAATGAGCACAGCCCCATCTTCAATCCGTGATCCCACATTCTACTTTGGATGTGACATTGCTGCGACAACTACCGAGTTGGTAACTGCCTTTTGCCCTTCCTGATCGAGAGGATCCTAGCCCCCCTCCTTTTTATACACAATGGCTGACACAAAAGATAAAGAATTGAAGGAAACTAAGAACTCCAAAACTGGTCTGAAGAGAGCTAAATCCCTGCCTCCATTGCCATACTCGCCTCTAATGTCTAAAACAGATTATTCTGCTAACATGGCTCGCATGCCACATTTGTCCTCTTTAACCGCATGCGTGCGGGCGGAATTCCGCCCGTACGCTGGGATTTACTCATTCCCATGTTTCATGACGAGCTGGGCTCGTCATGAGCGTGCGAGGAGGCTACCTCATGACGAGCCCAGCTCGTCATGAGCGTCGAAGGGGTTAAATAACTTAGCCCAAAGTACAAGGACAAATATGGATCTCATGCAGCTAGATGTCCTGGGCCTGTGGAAGAACTTTGAAAACCCAGCCTGAAGAATCACAGAAGCTGATTCTCACATTAGTTACTTTGAAAATGGTAGATCAAAAACACATAAAATCTCAGATGTGATGAATGCTAAAGTTACCCTACTATCCAACGCTGTCACAGACCTAGAAAAACGAAATCGCCGCGGCAACCTAAGGATATTTGACCTTCCAGAAGAAGTGAAAGATTCTCCAATTCATTTGTTGAATTTCTGAAAGCTTGTACACTAAACATTCCTCATTTCTTTTTGGGCCTGTCTAGATTTAAGAATATTTTCAATAACACTCTTTGTTTCTTAGAGGAACCTTTGGCTCTAAAGAACTTGTTATCCGGAATAAAACACTCCGAGATGACTCACTAAAACATCCTCACCAGTTTATGGGAGCTGCTTGATACAACTTGCTGTGCTTGCCTTATCGATGTTCTTTGTACTCGTTGTCTCATGTTGCCTCAAAATCAACACTTTGGGACCCTAAGGACCATTAACAATAACTGTAGGTGGTAGCCCACCCTATGTATGGTATCTAATTCTAACTCTGGCAGTAAGTGAGAACTTTTGTTTCATTAAAATGATTAGCATGGGTCTGAACACTATTACCAACCTTACAGGTAATGAATGCCCCTGTTTTAGCACAAGGCAATGTTTGATATATCCCTGTTCGCACACGTGTAGAAATGTAATTTGTAGTTTGCCTCAAGGCTTGTGGATGTGACTTTTGCCCCATTCATTTTTACACTCATTTTTTAACACGACTTTGCATCAAACACTTCCTCTGTGCCCCTCTAATTGCATTGATTGTTATCATTGTGCAAACATGGGATGATGCTCCGAATATGTTGTTCCACCTGTTCATTTATTCTTTTTGATTTCAAGAATTGAATTGTTACCCCTCTGTAGGTTTCTATTAGTCACCTGTTAATCAGCCTTGGGGGACATTCGGGACGCTCTTCCCCCTCCGGTTTGTTAGTGATGGGTGTGTATAGGTAGCTGTTAGTCCTTTTTTTGGGTGAGTTTGGATTGAGCTTGTTTTGCTCTTCTCTCTGTATATCCATTTGTTCTTTACTCTGACCTTCTTCCTTTTGGACTCTTTCTTTCTTTTATTTTTTATTCACCGTAATAAAGATTGTCTCAGGAGAATTTTCTGTTGTACCTCCAACTTCCATTAATTCAGCGACTGTGTAAAACTCTGCACCTCCTTGACAACAAGACAGATGTTGCATTCCCTATACAGACCGTAATGTTAAGACTGTATGTATTCTAATGTTCAGCAATCCCTAAAAGTGCTATCCCTCAATAAAAAAAGGTTTGGCTCGCACTGTTGAACAGTATCACCTTGTAGTCTGCAATACTAGTTAAGTATGTTATTTAGTTTATCTTCAGGAACCTAGGATAGGTTCCAGTGATGCTGTAAACTTCAATTATACCTGGAAGAATTAATGACTGTTTTAGCTCCCTGGCACCTAAAAAAAAGAAATTAGGCTATTATTCTCACATCTAAAAAAAATAATATTTCATAGTCTCTGTACCAGTGCAATCAATTGTGCAGATGGGTAATTATCTCAGCGAAGAAGGACGGTTCAGCTTTCTTTGTTGTCCACCTCTATGCCCCAAATAATGATGACCCCTCCTTTTTGTTGTCTATTATTAACCATTTTATCAGACCTACCTAAGAATAATGGTATTTTGATAGGTGGCCATTTCAATCTCCCTATAGATGGCACTATGGATAAGCTCTCCAGTCTGAAGGTTAGACCCACCAGTTCCAATACACAACTCCTAAATTTATGCTAATCAAACAAACTGATTGATGTTTGGAGAGTCCATAACTCTACTGGAAGTGAATACGCTTTCTACTTTCAACCACACTACTCCTACTCAAGGATTGATTATTTACTGGCAGAGGACTGTCTCCTTTGAAACACATTGGCCCCAAATATTGAACAGATTTTAATCACTAATCGTGCATGCATTTCATTTGAACTAAAAGTTGGTACCCCATTACCTACCTTGAAGCACTGGACAATGAATGATCTTATCACTGATGATAGAGATATGTCACTTGATCCAAACAGATGTTAATCACTATATTAATGAGATAATATAAAGGCATGTGTCCTTTGGAACTGAAGAGCCCTGCTGACTTTGTCGGCCTCACACTCTCCGTACCTCCTGTACGCACCACAGCATTCTGAAAGAGCCCTGCTGACTTGTCCCGGCTCGCACCCCCCGGACACCAGGTACGCCTCGTACCAACAGCCCAGCAGCATTTCAACGCGGCTCGTACACTACGAGCCGGACGCCAGGTACGCCTCGTGCCATCAACAGCCCAGCAGCATTTCAACGCGGCTCGTGCACTATGAGACGGACGCCAGGTACGCCTCGTACCAACAACAGTCCAGCAGCATTTCAACGAGGCTCGTGCACCACGAGCCGGATGCCAGGTACGCCTCGTACTAACAGCCCAGCAGCATTTCAACACGGCTCGTGCACTATGAGCCGAACGCCATGTACGCCTCGTACCAACAACAGCCCTGCAGCATTTCAACGCGGCTCGTGCACTACGAGCAGGACGCCAGGTGTGCCTTGTACCAACAGCAGCCCTGCAGTATTGCAACACGACTCGCCCGCTTCGAGCTGGAATCCGAGTACGCCTCGTACCTACCCCCGCAGACCAGCCTCTTCTCATCGCGGTTCCCCAGAACCAACTCGTACTTTCGTACGCCTCGTACCAGCTGAATCCACCACACCCCCGGTCGACTGTGAGTATCTGAGTCGCCCCAACGGCTCGAAATCAAACTGAACTGTCCCTCAGGACAACGTACTTGGGGTCGCCTCGGTCTCCAGACTTACTGTAGAGATTTTATCGTTATTTGGCCTTGTGATAAATATTATATAAAGGACATTCTATTTTCTTTTACAACTGGTGTGGTGTCAGTCTGTAGTGCGGTAAGATATTACTGTAATGGTCATAAATGCGTTATACCCTTACTTGAAGATCAGCCTAAGTGCTCGGCAACACTACTGAGGGGGGATTACCTGTTACCCTCCCTAGAGGAGGCGGGTCCCTGTTTGGTCAGAAGTACCTACCTCTGCCAACCAAAGACCGCCAAATCGAACACGCAGGTCAGCTCTCAACAGGGAGACCTCCGTAGTCCGAGTCAATTCTCTCAGCCAGGTCTGTCCTGATCTCCTGGATAGCCAGCATGACATCTTTTACTGTGAGTTCAGTGGCCACCCCGGTGGCTGCATCCTCGGAAGACTAACTCGCCAACACCATGTCTGAGCCAGGTGTCGGCCCTTAAGGCCAGTTGTATTTGTCCATTTTATTATGCTGGGAGCCACCGGGCCCCTCCCTCCAGTCATCATAGAGGTCCTGCCGTCCCGGTAAGCCCTGTGTCCGAGCCAGTACCTATGTACAGGAATGATTTCCCTCCCACTGCCTTCTCATGTCAGTCCAGGTATGTCCTGACTCACCAGCGGCTGCTCCAATCCTGCCTTCCCTTTGCAGGCCTGTCTGTTGTGTTACCGTGTTGAGCAGCCTCCCCCGCTGGGCAAGTGGCTACTCCACCACAAGCTAGTTCCTTGCCGTTGCTGCTGCAGCATACTGTAGTAAAGTTTAACTATATTGTCGCCCTAGAGAGACATCAACTGCCTCCTCAGTGTTCCTCCTGGACCACAGGCCTACAAAACCTCGTTACTCCCTCAGCAAGCCACCGCCTGTGTGGTGTTTCATACGAAATCCGTGGGTGGGGGGGGAAACCCTTTTGAGAGACTGTCTCCATGTCAGAGGGGTGTAGGTGGAGAGTGGGGGTGAAGTCTCCCCCCCCCCCCACCGCCCCTATTCCGACCTCCTGCTTCTCTAGCACCAACCAGGGCTGCACTCCTCTCTTGTACTTTCTCCCGATCGGCACCTTCCATTTCCAAAGCAGGGATGTGGAATTCCTATAGCCCGACGCCCAGGACATATTGTTTGGGGTCAAGGGCAACAAGTTTTAATGTGTACTTTGTCCTTGGGACAAGTAGGCCCAACCCCAACAGCACAAACCCTTTGGCTGCCAGTTTGCAGTACCAAGGATCAGGGAAGGGCACTGCCTGTAGTTTAGTTAATATTTGTGTGCATGTGTTAATGCTGTTTAAACTTGTATTTATGGTTCATTAAAAGAAAGTCTTTATTATTAGGGTGCGCGTTCTAAGTAAATGTAAGTTCTGACTGCACTACTGACAGTGGTTACAGTATAAAAATGTGCACTCACGGTTTCAAAGTTTAGCAATATGAGGCTATGCATAATGCTCCCAGAATGCTCTCTGATTAGATGCAAATATGTGTAGAAGATTGAGAGCAAGATTAATAACTCTTTGCTTTCAATATAAAATGTTCCTAAAAAAATTAAAGTAGGAAAAAAAAATGTGCTAAACTACTGTGATATTTCAGGTACCGTTTCTTTGCAGCACCATTTAGTAAGATGTGTTTATGTATGCTAGTATTTCACAAAAATATTCATATTGGAAAATCTGTGTAACCAGTTTCAATAAGATTATGAGTAACATAAAAATAAACAAGCATTGGCAAAGCCAGTAGGTCTGAAATTAGTGGTCAGCTTTTAGTTTTGCCAGTATGCGACTTGTTTTGGCATAGTTTTTGTAAAGACTTCTTGATGTGAGAGCTGCCGGGCCCTCACCATTATAACAAACATTGGCAAAAGCAACAAACAAAAAATGTTCTAAAAAAAGCACACACTGAATGAATGAATGAATGAAGTGGGATTTACACATGCGCAACTTAGCCCCATGGGCGTCAAGGCGCCTACCAATAATCTAGCTGAGTCGACGGATGTAAAGAGCTTACTGATATGCATCAACAAAAAACCAAGTTTTTAGAGCCTTCCTAAAAAGATCCAATGAGGGTTGTGACTTAATCTCAAAGGGAAGTGAGTTCCATACTTGGGGTGCCAAGATGGAAAAGGCCTTGCTCCCCCATCTAACCCTCATAGAACGAGGAACTACCAGGTGATTAAGCTCAGAAGAGCGTAGGCACCTACTCGGAACATATCGAGTGAGCCGAGATCCCAGAGCATCAGTAGGACCAGCCATGAGAGCACGATATGTAAGGCACAGAAGTTTAAAGGATACTCTCGAGGTGGTAGGGAGCCAATGAAGACTCTTCCTTGCCATGGTCACAGACGACATCCAGGGCAAGGCCAAAACAAACCGTGCCGCCGCATTCTGTACGACCTGTAGGCGCTGTAGGAGGCCCTTGTTAGCTCCGGCATAGAGGGAGTTACAGTAGTCAAGCCTTGAGCCAACAAGGGCAACCACAACCTGCTTACGTGCCTGTAGGGGGAGATAGTGAAGGATCCTCTTCAGAGTCCTAATAACACCCCAACAGGTGGCCACAGTTTTGTTGACCTGGGCTTCCATAGAAAGCCGAGTATCAAAGATGACCCCAAGGTTCCTCGCCGATTGAGTGGGAGTAGGGCAATTGCCTAAAGATGGAGGCCACCAGGCACCAGACCATATGTCCTGGTCTTTACCAAAGACCAGGACCTCTGTTTTGTCACCGTTCAACTTTAGGGAGTGCCATATTAATTACTGCCACTGAACAAAACTACTTTGTGTGCCAATATACTCCTTGTGAAAGAGCTTAATGCCGTCACTCACAGTGAAGCCAGCCGATACAGACAGACGGAGAGAGAATTTTAATAAACACAAAAGGTTGTGGTTAATGCCAGACCAAATTAAGGGCCCCGTTATTAAAGAAAGTCTCAAAAGTGCACCCTTGGTATATGTCCTTGCATTAAGTGCAGTTATATGGCTTTCGTGAATTTACAAGAATTTATAGAAGTAGGGCAAGAAATGTACTCCTGGAAAATATTTGTGAACTGCAGTTTATCATGAGCAAATATGCATGTGTAGATTCGCTCATGCAAAAACCCGAGTGTTTGCAAGGTCATTTTCGCATCAACCACTTTTTTCCCAACTCTGGAAGAAGGTTTACGTCTGCCATTGTCAGTAAATTTTCAATATTTCTCAGTATGGGAAAAGATTAGATAAGAGTTGTTGAAAACCCTTAAAACATGCAAGTTGGTAGATTTGCACAGACTTAAAGGGCATTCCACCCCTGGAACTATTACTTACCGCTACCTTCAGTCCCAGTATGTAGATCTGCAGAAACGTGGCAACATAAAGGGATTGCTAGTATTCAAAAACTACTACGGTATGAGCCCTGGCATATTCAGAGAGGCTATTTAAGAGCTCTTATATAATGAGATTGCTGTCATAATTTATCACTGAACGACATGGCACCAAAGGGACAAGGGGATTTTGTTACAGGACAAGTAGATTTATGAAGCAACTTGCCCCATGGACAAGTAGATATTTCAATAAATTCCACATCCCTGCAAAGCCTCAGGTGCATCACCTCTCCCTCCTGTCAATCTAAGGCCCTCACCGCCTTGATGTCACCAGTCCTGGAGTGCGCCTGCTTCTCGTTAAGGTCGCCTTGCGCCTGCTGCTTCCACGGTGCTACTGGATCCTCATCCTATTATGGGTAGATCACAGCCACAGCCCTTTGACCATCCGATTTGCGCAGCACCAGCCAGCCGAGGCGCTCTCCTGCAGCGCGGCACCACAAACTCTGCCCCCAGCTCTTGTTGTTTGTTGACCTGCCTTGGAACTCGAGATCGGGGATCCTAAACCCATAGCAGGCCTCTTCCGTCAGTCTCTTCATTCTTGGCTGACAATGGGTATTTCTCGTACCTAAGCACAGAGTGGGCACACCCGAACCCCACTAGGGCTTGTTATGGATACCTGGGCTGATATTTAGGAGCTTTAACAAAGTGATACGGCTGAGCCGCTGTAGCAAGCGTCCATTTTTGTACGCAGCTAGCCACACCCCATATGTCTTATATTTTAGACCTCCCTTTGAAACAATTTGCATTTTTGATTCTTCAATGTCAAACTTTGACTTTTGAGACACTGACATACCTCCTTCAAATGTCCATCTTCAGAGGGAGAGTAAATAAGTATGTTCTCCTGAAAACATCTTACATATACCTCAATGTCCTTGACTGTGTGAAACGTAGCTCTTTGAAATACTGAGGCCGGAAAGGTTCAATCAAATGGCATCCTTATGAATTGGTATAGTGCAGAAAGTGCTGAAAATGTAAGTGTTTTAACTACTCTCTGACTCTCTAACCACAAGCACTTATTCTTTACTCCTCGGATCTAATATGATTCCCAACTTCCATACATCCTTCCATCCAGTACATTAACTCCTTTGGCTGCCACATATAAATGTATACCTGCACTCTTTTCTTTCAGTTCTACTTTTATCCTAGCAAATCACCATGTTAATCTTGGTACCATCAAATGCTTCTGCTATGACGTCTGATGATTTAAGATAATCTTCATGAATAATATCAAACTATTTCTTTAAATAGCTACTTGGTAATGATAGACCAAGGAGACCCAAACTCAGCAAGCAATTTTACAATCCTACCTTAAATCGCCACATGACACTTTGGAGGAAAATAATTTTGTTATCCACGTGCCTTTTCTTCCCTCCATCTTTTTCAGCCAAAACTACTCTTTTCGCCTTCAAAACCTCAACATTCCCAGGCCCCTCCTAATATTGCCGCTTTCCTCATTTTACTATTATCTTTGTTTTTTGCAAATTTCCCGATCATTCCACATGCTTTAAATTCTTTTTCGATACAAAAGGGGTTGGTGATGGACGGAGAATCAGAACCAAAAAAACACTCACACCCAGTTAAAAGATCTGGGTTTGATCCATCACCGTTCTTTAGCCCACTCTGCCACCCCAGTTCAGACATGGCTATATGCAAATCAGTCTGACCCTGTGCCTCATGGGAACAGTCCAGCCCGAACTGCCAAGCCATGCCTTCCCTGGACCGGAAACAGATTGATTCAGATGCTCCGTCCATCACCACCCCCTTTTGTACCGTTAAATTCTTTTTCGATGGCAGACAAAATTGTATATTGTATAAGGTTGTGAACCTCATTAACGCTACATATTTATGTGCCCTATATCCACTTTTATCTTCATTGACTTTAAGCATCTTCTGCTCAGAATGCTCAATAGCTTTAGCCAGGGCAAAATATCTTATAAGCTAGGGTCCCCTAAAATCACTTGGGGTTCAAGGATTTTTGATCTAGGAGGGCCATGAAGGTAAATGGCAGTGGTCACAAAATACAACAGAAGTGGTTTGGTTATATGTTTGGTGTGGACTTATGTCCAATATTTACACATTAACATAGTAACCACGAACCAATAAACTACATACTTTGAATTCCCTGTTGCAAGAATTCCTGCATTAGGGTTGGTGAAGAAGGGGGTTGGAGGTGCTTTCCTGGACTGTAAGGTGTAGAAGGAGTGCAGCATGTTCATGGTCATATACAGCAGTAGTACCGTTCCTGCCCCCACAGATGCGTCCTTTTGCTGTTTTTTTTTGTTTTAAGTAACTTTGGCAGCTTAGCACTTTGCTACACATTGACGTTTAGGAATGTAATGCACTAGGCCCTGAAACTATTTTACACACCCCTATCTAATAAACTGCTTGCTATTATTGACCTTATTTCTAGGCACATGTTAACTGAAAAAAACACAGTTATGGTTGCAGCTTAATTGCAGAAGACCACTGAAATCTGCCAGTTATGGATCGCATGGCACACAATACGCACTATAACTCATGTTGTCTATCATGCTGAAAACTCGAAACACCAATTTGCCAAGAGATCAAAAAACAAAGAAGAGCAATCTAAGAGAACAACATTGCAGACGGCATGTTATATGTGTGTTGTGTATTAGGTAACCATCACTGGCGAATATCAGTGATTTTTCACTTTTGAGCCAGTACCATAACTCAGGTTTTAACTTGTCTTTTATCAGTGAATGTAAAGTGAATTCAAAACTCCATTTCAGAAGCGATTATGTAGAAAACTTGAAAGGACTTGGAGAATTAGCTACGACTTAGACAGTAAAATTGAATACAAAACCTCGCTAAATGTATATAAAAAAAATAGTCTTCTCAGCAAAAAGCCAATACTTTACTCAGAAAATAGAGGAGGCAAAAAACTCTAGCCGAGAACTTTTTTCCACTGTAAAAAAATTATTAAAAGTAAAAACAAACATTAACATGCCAGTCATTAGGGATTTCTGTAATACTCTGGGTCAATTCTTCATTGACAAAGTGACTTTGGTCTATGAATCCTTTAAATCAGCCGAACTACAATCCCTCACTCTAGTATAAACTGACCAAGTTAAGGAATTAGGTCCGAGTGCAGAACTTGAACTATCTTTTAATTTCTGCCCCCCAGAACAAGAACAAGTCTACCAGGTAGTTATGGAAACTAAATCAGGGGCTGCTGTAGACCCTTGTCCACCAAAAATATTCCATCTCTTCCTGGAGCTTCTTAGTGAGCAACTGGCTAGGCTCATGGGACACATAGTGAACTCAGGTATTTATCCAGCAATTTGGAAATCAACGTCAGTCTTACCCCTTTTTAAAGACGCCTAACCTGGATCCAGCAGAACCTGGGAATTATAGGCCGATAGCTAGGATTCCTTTTGGTGCTAAGGTACTGGAGAAAATACTAAATAGACAGCTTGCTCAATTTATTGCTGAAAAGGACATCCTCGACCCATCGCAATATGGGTTCCGTGAGGGGCACGGTACTGAGACAGCCTTGTTGATGGCGGTGGAGGAACTTAGGAGTGTACTGGATGCCAGGGGGAAGGCCGCCCTGATCCTATTGGATCTCTCGGCGGCCTACGATACGGTGAACCATGGTACACTCCTGGACCGACTAACAACAGCTGGGGTCCATCGAGATGCAAGAAAACTGTTGGCCTCAATCTTAGGCAATAGAACATTCACTGTGGAAGTAGGAGAGATTAAATCTAAACCCTTTAATTCCCCATGTGGGGTTCCGCAGGGGTCATCGTTGAGCCCAACACTTTTCAACTTGTATGTAGCACCGCTGGCTGGAATTATTAAGGCAAGTGGTTTCCTTCCCGTGTCATATGCAGATGACACACAAATTGTGGTCTCAATCAAAGATCACACCTTAGACACTACTGATAAGTTTAAGAATTGCATGAAGCAGGTTAGCCTGTGGATGGAGCAAAACTGTCCAAAATTGAATGGGGATAAAAGCGAGGTTATGCTACTGGGAACAAATAAAGAAATCTGTTCCCCAGACTGGTGGCCGATTGTTCTCGGTAACTGCCCATCACCGGTGGATAAAGTGAAAAATGTAAGCATTCTGTTGGATAACACTCACTTTTGATGCCCAAACCAACAAATTAGTATCCACCATGTGGTTTATCCTAAAAATGATTAGGAAACTACTGCCGTACATCCCTATGGATTCACGCAAAACCGTGGTGACCACCTTAGCTCTGGCAAGACTCAACTACGGGAACGCGCTATATGCCGGGATGCAGGCCCAACACCTGAAGAAACTACAACGCCTGCAGAACTCGGGAGCAAGGCTAATATTAAATATCCCAAGATCAGAACATATATCACATCATCTGGACACCTTACACTGGCTACCGCTGGTAAAGTGAATTAGGTTTATATCACTATGTCTAACTTATAAGGCGCTTCAGGGTTCGGGATCCTTGTTCCTTAGAACCCACCGTAAGCTATATGTTCCTATAAGAGAGCCACGGTCCAGTCAGAAAAAACTGATACAGGTCCCCAGGTTCAAACAAGCCAGATGGGGGGGTAGAAGCTTCCTACTGCATGCAGCTAAGGATTGGAATCGGCTTCTGCTTGCTATCAAGAACAGCACTTCCCTGCTGTCATTTAGGAGATTAGTCAAAACATGGCTGTTTAAACATCAATAAACTGTGTTCTCACTAGCGGCATCTGACATCATGTCTCTGTTCTAGCGCTAAGACGCCCAAGGGCATATGCGCGCTTTACAAAACTACAAATCAAATCAAATTTCTGGCTAATCTTTTGAAATATTTGAATAAAGTTTACTAAACTTCAGATGCAATCGTGGGATGTACATGTGGTTAAAACATTTTAAGTGAACCTTTAATCAAGATTTTCATAGTTTATAGGATAAGGACAATCTTTATAGCACTCGGTTATATTGCATTTCGTATTTTTTTTATATACAGCTAACAGCACTGTACAAATAACAAACCAACAATCAAGCATATGATTGGAGATCCGGGAATTCCCCAGTTCAGATGTGCCAATTTCAAACCAACAATCAAGCATATGATTGGCGAGCCTGGCATTCCCCAGTTCAGAATTTTGTCTCAGGATTGAAACCTAGTCACGTTTCTCCCCAAGGTCGGCCACTTTACTGCATTATACCATGCTTTGATAGATAGTTTTGTGAATAACAGTAAGAAAACAGCTGGTATTCTACTATACAATTGTACCAATAATCCACTTTGTTCTAAAAAGTAAATTTCCAATCTAGGACGGATCATCCTGATCCCCAAATAGTCAATCATTAACGGTAATCATTTGGGCTCCCCAAAATAATTCAATTTCAGGAATGCCCAACCCCCATTAAAAGGTGTTTGTACTCATTTACTGAATGCCACCCTTGAATGGACCCCGATCCAAAGGAAGGATGTCAAGATGGATTGCAGTAAGTAAAAGCAAGAGGGGGGCAATGTGAATTATTAAGATTAAGCGATTAAGCAGAGCTGCAGGCCTCTGTGAAACATTAGTGGACAAAAAGAAACACTGGTTTTTCAGCTCTGAATTGCTTTGGGTGGGCCAAGGCTCTTCCTTGGGTGGAACAGGCCACCTGGCCCACCCTCTAGAACCGGGCCTGCCTAAAACCCATAATTGTTTCTGTATTTCCTTGCTTCTAATATGTACATTAATCTGATCCATTTTCATGTAATCCTCCATAGTTCCATTGTTCCAAAGTTACAAGATCTAGATAAAACCCTCAATGCTGTTAGAAATTCGACAATAGACGCTCTAGTATAAAACGTATAGCAATGTAAAGCTACGCTAACATTAGGTTTACATTTTGTTTCCATTCTTAACATAGATTAAGAATGGAAACAAGATAACATAGATTCTTAAAATTCATCTCGATCTCCCATGCCATCAATTTGTATTATTCTTGGCAGAGTACAATAAACTACTTGCCCCTCCGAACCCAAAGCATGTCAATAAAATCTGATCTTTTTTCCCCGTAGTTATTTGGTCAGCTTCAGTAGCTTTCGCGAATGACAAAAATAAAATCCTCTTTCCATCGATTCCACTGCATTGGAGGCTGTCCTTACTTTGAAGGCGTTTGGGTGGGGGATATAATTGCTTGTTCCTTAGTTATATAGAGCTTACAATACCAGTGAGATATATGTGCATGATATGGTGCAAACTCCCACAGACAAACATTTAATTTAATGTGTACCCACCCCAGATGGAAAGTATATGCACCATGTATAGTCATTGTGTGCATATCACAGGGAAACCATTAGCAGCAGGGTGCTTATCAAAGAAGTAGAACAGTTGAAAATTATGTCAATCATTGACAATTAATATTTGAATTGTTTGCGGTCAGAAACGATCAATTAAAGCTCGTATCTATATATCAAGAAAATCAAGCCACAGTATCTCAATGCCTGCAAGTGTATTCATTTCACTTTAAGTCACGTTAGCGCTCTGTAAAAGCGTTTGGGAAATTCACTTGATGTTTATTCAGCACTACTCTTCAGTCAAGTTCTTCTGAACATGCATATAATTATTGGGTTAACAGAGGTTAACAGAGCTCACTCGGACATTAACAGTACTTCTGGTTCGGCTTCTGAGCAATGCTTAATTTGAGCCCATGGTTTCCAGTGCTCAGCACCAGCACTTACTCATCAACACCGGTGCTTTTCACAAGCACTACCTAAGGACTCATTCATTTATGTTAGGCATGGGGAGATTACATGATTTGCCCAGAATCCATGGCTGTTGAGCCGATGCTGAGACTCAAACCAGTTTCCCTAGCTCTGAAGTCAGCAGCTCTGGCCATCATATGCCGGGTCTGGTAGCTCAGTGGACTATTGCATCCACTGCAGTGGCCTGTGTTCGACCTCATGGTCACAGGTTCAAATCCCGGCGGGTCCACTCAGCCTTTCATCCATTTGAGGTCGATAAAATGAGTGCCATTGAGTTGGGTAACAATATACATCTGTTATTTCAGCGCCAAGATGCCCCGTTGCTGGGGTGAACGTGCGCTTTACAAATACACCTGTTATTTTATTACGCCACATCCTCTTCCACGGTTACTAGTTAGTTCTTTTTTAAGCAGTGCTAACAGGAGAAAAGGGCTGATGCAAGCTGCCTCCTGACGCTAGCCCCAGCACATTTAAAAAAACAAAAACAAATTAACCACTTCTTCAGAGTTTATTCTCCTCTCTTCTTTTGTTTTTTCTTAGGATGCCACCAATGATATTGTGAATACGATGAAATGCTGAATGTTTTTTTTTTTTAAACAACCGCTCCTGTGCAGAGAAGACGGCTGGGTTCAGGCTGGATCCTTGCCAATGTTGAAAGTAAGACATGGAGGCAAGATGAGGTAAGTCTGATCTCGATTTATCATAATGCTTGAATCAATTAACGGTCTTATTTACATTCTTAACATATCCCACGCTAAGCCTAGCGTGAGGTAAACCATATAGAAAATGTACTTCCAAGAAGCACACAGTGTATAATGGTGTGTGCACGCATGAAATGTAATGTTGCATGGTTGCTGTATAGCACATGCTCACCAATTATTTGGTCACTTTGTACTGTGAAGAATGCAGAGCTTTTCATGGTAAACCCTGTGATTCTGGGTTTACCATGGAGCAGGACTCCGTGGGGGCATGCATGTTGTGTGACCTGGCCATATAAGTAAATGTAGTGGGGAATTAATGTACGCTATTCCCTCAAGATGAGGTCCTTATAAGGGTGAGCCATGTGACCTGCCATCCAAACATGTCTAAAGTTTGTGCATGCGTTGTCTGTAGGATTTATTGCATTGGGATTGAGGGCCATCTTATCTTCTGTCTATTCGGAGTCATCTGTGGTAGTGTAGCCCACCTTGTGTGGTCTTACCATACCACATGGGCTGGGTTCTGCCTTTTCTGTGTTATAGGCGCTAAAAGCTTCTAGAAGCCCTTGTGCTGTTCCTAGAGTTGGGGTATTAATAGAGTGATCTGATCCGTTCTTTTTAAAATATGGGCTAAGTACTTAATTTGGGTTGGTTAGGTTACTCCGTTCCTATATGGGTTCTGAATAGTGGTCTACCTGGCCGTGTGTCCTCAGTTCATGTGTTTCCCTGAACCAGTGTTCCACCGTGCTCCTCAGTGGCCCAGTTCTGATTCTGTTCGATGGTGAATGTCGATGCGCTGTTTGTGGTTAGTTTGCTGTTTTCAAGAGTAAGTAAGAAGTCCTGTAGGACTGCAAAGTAAGGCAAGCATGACCAGCAGACAGTGTAACATTGCAGTTTTAGAATCAGTACTACCTTTCTAGAGGAGGTACAGCAATCTGAATGAAAAGAGCATGGTTTAGAGATGGCATTGTATTGTCTAAATTGTTCTGTTGTTGTGACACACATGCTTTGTATATGAGGCTTTTCTGGAACCCAGACTGTCCCGGGCGAGTGGAGGTGGAACACAATTAGAGGCAATGTACAAATACTCCCCCTCTCCATTTATGCGCACACAATCAAATGGTAGCCTCTGACTAGTATGACTAACTTAAGTGCTCTAAACCCCTTGCCCTCCGGACCTGCTCCTGTTCCACATCTCTTCTTCCCACTTATCTCTGACAGACGTGTCCGAGGAGATTTGTAGTTGAAGGATTGGCAGGAAAATGTGCGGGCACGGAGTGCAGCCATTTGTGCTCTAGGTCCATCCAGGATCCAATAAGGTTGAACAGAGGCACAATAAGGGCCTAATTATGAGTTTGGCGGTCCAGATGACTTCCAAATTCACTGTAGTGCAGCAGTGGCGCTTCCGGCCACCGCTGCACCGGTGATATGACCTCCGAATTACAAATTGTGCGGTCGCAGAGCCATAGCACCGCAGCAGCCGGATGGCTGCAAAGTGCTTGGTGGTGCCTTTTAGCACCGCCAAGCTTATTATAACTTTCCTCACCGCCAGCGGTCTCCTAGAGTTTATTACTCCATGAAAGTGTGGATGGTGAGGGTTGTGCTCCCCAGTGTGCATGCACCCCATTCCTGCACAGCATGGAATGCACAGTCCATGCCGTGCAGGAACTTGCACTGGCTGTCCCATGGCAGTGCAGTTTAAGGCGCATATATGAGCCTTTAAACTGCACCGCCGCTGGATCTGCCATGCTACCTTCCCGAGCACTATTTTACTCGTAATCTGGTGGGCGGGTGGCAGTAAGGTTTGGCGGTGCAGGTACAGGAGCGGGGCACTGGCTGGCTGCCCTCTCCTGCACCACCAAAACTCTTAATTAGGCCCCAAGTCTCCTCTTGCACACACTCATTCCAGCCGTTCATCTGCATTACATTTCCATTCCACTCCACTTACATGCCCACTCATACTCTGCTCACACATCTAACCAATCCCATGTATTCTCTCAAACTGCACTCATTGAGTCACAATTCTCTCGCAAGCGCATGGCATCCCCTAAATTTAGGCCAAAGCACCAGAGAATCCATCTGCCATCCCAGATGGACACCAAACCAGCTACGATAGTGCTAAGTGCAGGCACCGCCACTGCCATTACCCCATCACGTACAAAAAAAAAAAAAGGCCATGTACATGGTCACCTGCCTTCTTGTTTCTTTTTTCAATATTCTGATCCATATTTTGATCCAAGAGATCTTGTGTTGCATTGAGAGCCAGAAACACAAAAGGAGCACCAGGGGGTACAAAGTCAGGTCGCCCCCCCCACTCAATCATATATAAACACACTGGAACCCTACTTAGTCTAAACAGTTGCTTATACTTTCTCAAGAACATCTGAGGTTTGTTAGGAAACGCTTTGACTTCCCTCACAGGCTAGGTTCTCCGCCAATGGCCTGTTAGTTCAACTGTTCATGTTGTAAAATAATGGCAATATACCACAGTCCATACACACATCATCAATCAATTTTTATCAAAGAATGTTTAACTGACAAAAAGTGTAGAGAGGGTCAGAAAGTACCTCATGGTAGCGACACCATGGGAGGCAGCGTGGTGGTACTCACTAGCTTGCCCGCTTTATCATCATCAGTAACTTTTTTTGACTGTGAAAGAAAGAAGAAAAGTGTGTGTGTTCTTATTTCTCAGGTGAGAAATCACAAAGAAGAATACATCATAAAAAGCATGTGTAAGTGCACTGTCTGTGCTGGTCCCCATGAGAAAAGAAAAATTGCAGTTCTCAGAGTTTAAAATGGGGTACAACTCACTTGCAAGACATAGCTTTATTAGTGCTGTGCGTGTCCTCAATTAAAAATGGCATCCATTTGACCAATTTCAGGAACAAATGGCAAACACGTTTTATTGCCAATGAGAAAGTAACGGTATGGGTGAAAGGATAAGCACAGAGAATTAACCATATAAATTTTGTATTAGTCCACCAATTCAAAAAAGTCTGTGCGTGTGACTTCCAGGGATCTACCGCTTGAACCCCAACCAATCCAGAGAATCACTATTCCAAATGAAGGAGCGTCGTGTTATTCAAAGACGTGTCACAGGTTAAAAAATGTTGATTCCAAAGTTTCTTAATTAAAGTTAGATTCATTAAGTGATGGCGACACCTTTTCATCAAATTCTCCAAATGTAATCCATCAGAATAAAGTATACAGAAAACAATACAGCCAAAACAGCCAACGCGTTTCGTCCAGCAATGGACATCATCAGGGCTCAAAATGTTCCAACTGTATGAATGCAGAATAACAACCTGTATCTTTAAAATTGCACACAGCAGCTTCTGGCCTCCCAATCGTAAAAGGAATCTCAAAAGAGAAGAGACACTTGGCTCAGTTGAGTGGAGGCCAGTTCAAGATTCAGAATTTTCATAAATTCACAAAGCCAATGGTAACCAAGGGGGAGAGTACAATCCTAGGTCAGCTTTTCGAAAGTCCCCAAAATGTCTTTAGGGTAGGCTGCGACTTGCCGCATCATTCTCCTCTCCACTGCAGGCACTGGCTCACAGAGTCCCCTTTCATTGCCACCCTATTTAGGCAACTTCATTAGGGCTGGTGGGGAAACCAGATTTCACCTCTGTTATGAATCACACTGGACCTGTGGTAATATGACGACATCAAAACAGAAAGCGTGCCAAAAGTAATTGCATTGTGAGCCACAAGAGAAAAGAAAAGAAACCAGTCCTTTGCTTTTATACATGTTTGTTGGATGAGGACATAGGGGTGCAGAAATGTGTGTGAAACTCCTTCAGCACAAACTATACTGATAAGACACAGGTTTGTCCATGGGAGATTGTGACAAGCATTCATGCCAGGTTTGCAGTCCTGTTTTCCATGTTTTCTGCCTCTAAATCACAGTGTGTATACCCTCTTAGTGTGACTTCGCAATCAGGAAAGGCAGTAACCCAATGGTTATGACACCCATTTACCATGGAAGAGGGAGCTCATCTAACACCTGGTGGCTCAGATAAGTTTGGCGGCCAGCAGCCTACTTTGCCCATCCAGACAGAAGCACAGAAGATAGGAGCCAAAGCAGAGTGCTGGCCATCATCTTCTACCTTACACGTCATGTGCACGAGTGCCAGATCATCTCTGCCATTCTCACTTGGGCTCAAATGTATGCAGCACTGTACCCTTGCTGTCAGTGTGGGATTTGATATAAGCACACAAAGTATTTCCCACTGGGGTGTACGGTAGAAGTGTGTATTTTGGAGTCATTGTATTTTATTCTCTCCTCTCTCAAAGGTGTACATGGGGCGCTTTTTAAATACATGTGCTGGTATCTATGGTAAAAATGTATCTGCTAAGACTACGTGTTGTTGCAGGGTGTATTCTCTTATTTGGTGATGGGCAAAGCTGTTGCTTTTTTTTGGGTTGGGAGTAGAGTATTAGTTAAGAGTAGTACACTTACTTTAGAGAAACATTCCACCTTCTTGTGTTTTTTGAACTAGTGCTTTTCTAATGAGATCGGTTAGATCGAAGACTCTTTGAGAGCCAGCAGGAGATTTGTTTTCCTCCTCAAATAAACCCTTTGTTGACCATCGCTTTGTGAAAGGTCACATCTTCACAGTTTGGTGAGGTGTCTGCACAGATGGTAGCTAGAAAAGGTTAATCTCCTCTGGGTTTAATAGGAATCAAGATACTCCTCTTAAGAAATCATAACCACCTTGACCAAAATGACTTAGATCCTGGAGTATCCACTAATTTAAAGAGTGCACTCTGAGTAATATCACTGACCTGTTACTGTGGGTGAATCAGCTAGCAGTACTTTCATTTAAATTTACCTCTGCGTCTGCAGCGTGTCCGTTGAGATCAAAGTGACATGACACTGGTTAGGAGAAACTATTCTTATTTTGAAGGCGAATGATCCCATTGCAAGCAGCGTCTTTCTTGTTTCCAAGATGTTTTGATTCACTGTGTGTAATAATTCCCAAATTCTTTCTGCTAGTACAATTAAGGCGAAGGTCTGGAAAATGAGGATTAAAAGTGCTTCCTTTGAGCACATCTGCAGCAAGAATGGGGACAAAGAGGGAATCTTATGTAAGAACATTGCTGACCGATACAAGAGCAGAAGTATGTTACTTGGATAGGAGCTGGCCTGAGTACCTCTGTGTACGAAGCAGGCCATATGAAATAGGAAGAAAGAAGCGTGTGTGATAGGAAACACTTAAAGTTTGGACCGTCTAGAGAGAGCGAGTGAGAAACACCTCTGGAGAATAAAAGATCAAAGTTCTTTGTTGAAGCAGCAGAGCATGCCAAGACTTTGATTAACTTTATGAAGATTATCTTTTCCTTTACACTCCACATATGTTAATTATCAGTTAGAAAACAGAGTAGCAAATTGTTGTTTTAACTTGTTGAGTTAAATAATCTTTTAGTCCTCCTACATTTGTTTGTTCATAGATTCATGTGCTTGAATCATTACTTGTTGTCCAGCAGGTAAACCCAAATGTGATCTATTTTAATAGCAATATCAAGAATTTCGTAGAAAACAAGACGGACACTCTCACTTTGGTATCCCATTCACCTCATTAAAGAAGTCCTCCACTTCAGCCTGTGAAGTGAGAGAACTCTTACCTCCAGTTCATGTAGACGCCACCATTCGTCAGAGTTCTACCCCATGTCATGCTTACAGATTTCTCTTTATTGTTCTTTCTTCAGAATTTCCTGAATTTTTGCTTTAGATATTTTCTACATCTGTGTCTCAGCAAAGTGATCTGCAGCAACTTGAAAGTAATTATTTCTCTTTAGGAGGTGTCTGACTCACCAAGGAAAGCCTTATTCAGCGCTTGTATAAGTCGCAATACACATGCAATACATGCTTGTGACTCGTGTGGGAAAAAGAGTCTTTGTGGATGACCCATGCGATAATTGTTTATAATACCTTTAGGCACTGTTTAAGAATAGCAAATGCAATATGCCGTAAACTCTTGGCAAAAACCCATGAATAACAGGGAAGAAAATCTGCTCTGTTGACCCGGGAAGAAGAACACCAGTGACCAAGGCTCCTCCGATGAAGAGACCTCTAGTAGCACTCTCCAAGAAGGTGTGAGACTGCATTAGCAGCATCTAGATAACTTTATTACATGATTTTAAAAGAAACCTTTGCAAAGTACAAAAGATCAAATTATGACACTTATTACATTTGATAAATATGGCACTTATTAGGTTCCAGAAGTAAAAAGCACCCGGCCCCCGCATGTCAGAGCTCTCTTGTATGTGCTCTGCGCCACAAATGCCAATGAAGGCGATCCCTTCGAGGCAATTGTGGTCGTGACCAAAGTTGTGTTTTGGGCAGCATCTAGAGGGGGGAGATCTTGTAAAACAAATTCTGAGCTGAATCCACCATCTGCCTGTGGAGAACGATCTTGAATTCCCCTGAAGAAATCCGATAGGAAGTCATATGGCCCGCCCATGTCGTCTCTTGAGGTGCACTCTAAAGGAACACCTTGTCGTAATCTATATTGATAAAAGCACACTTGTCACAGCCTTCGCATGTTCATACGCATCACCGTGCTCATTGTCAACAAGGCCCTGGAACAACTGAAAATTTTAAATCGTTCTGTACATGTGAAGGTGTTAGAAATTGCAGGCTAAAAATTACGTTCGTATCCTCAGACTGATTTGTGGTAGCAGTGCAGGTGCATCAAACAGAATATAGTATGGACAATGAGTGGCCTCAATTGAATTTAGCAAAGTTCCCGCCTGCAATTTATTTGCAAACTAAATAAAATATTTAATCATTAATGTGTTTGTTTCATTAATGCTTGTGTTTCGTTTGTGTATTATTTTGAAACGCAAATCTCCGAAATTGCTTAAGCCAGGGACCCTAGTTTCTAAAAATGATTATGCTGGTGGATGTCCACAGATTACAAAAATGCCTTAGTGGGGATTCCCGGAGTTCCAGTAATGATTAAAGGGGGGGGGGGGGTCCTCAGAAGTCGAAGGGTTAAGAATCCCTTCACTAGACGACTACTAAACTGATGCCGACTTAGTCATCGACCATTGATGGCCCATTATTAACAACACCATTGCTGACTGCACAGCCAATGGAAGCGACCACTACGAATACACCACCATCAAAGTTGACATCGATGACCCCAAATGAGAAGTCTGTCACACTGCCGTCTATGTCAGGCAAGCAACATTTTTCTTAGGAGGATAAGACTTCTGGATGGGTTCCTCTGCAAGTTCGGGGACAGTGAGGGTCAGTTCAGGACCATTTGGAGCAGCAACAAGTTATACATAGTTGAACATCAAATACCAGGAGGATCGTGAAGATGGCTTCCAGGATGCTGAAGACCAACAAGAGAGGAGACAAAGTCCATACTACATAGTTGTCATATTGGCAGGCATTGGATTAATATTGTAAAGGGATGCAGTATAAGGAAGTACAGGTAAATGTCTATCAGCTTCATTAACAATCTTCATTAAGTGGTACAGGATTACAATAACTGGTTTCTTTCAAATCCAAAGCTGAGTGCAACTGCAGGTCAGCCCCAGTCTGCTGAAACACCACAGCTTCCTGCAGTACCTCCTCCTTCACGTCTATCTTCATCCTCTCCACTACATTCTTAGATTCAACTAATTTATGTTCTACAGTTGGAGACAAAAGTAATGCCTGGAATGCAAGCAGTGGATGCAACAAAGCAAATGAAAGAGATTGTAAGTGCTCCTTCAGAGGGACAAATTCAAGATTGACAAGCTGAGACATGAATAAAAAGTAGGCAAATGGAAGTGACAAGGAAAGCCAACCAATGGTAAGCAATGGTTGGGCTTCAAACCACTCTGTTCTTGGTAAGCCACAAAATGCACACACACACCCCCCACCCAACAGACATGGCCTGTACTGCCTGGGTGAAAGACATGGCCCTCAGTGGCATGGAGACACACTTGCTGGCCCGGGACATAGCAATCCACACGCAATTATGTTGTGCCATTTACAGAATCTTAGGAAACGTGGTCACAGTAACCCATGGCAGGCATCATTCAGCATCTGGTTGCTGTCGCTCTGTTCTCCCTCCTGGACAGCAGACTGTGGAATGCCTGGAAACTATAACCTTTGGAGGCATTGGGGATTTTTAAAAATTATTTTAATTAATTTATTTCCAGGGAAACTTAAGCAACCTGCCGAAGAGCACAGTACATACAGTAGATGCCGGGACTCAAACATTGTTACCCGGCTTCAGAGGAGGCTGTTCTACCACTTTTGCCCTGGAACTAAAGGAGGTGCTCTGTGCCACATCAACCGTCGGCAATTATATAGCTGAAGGCATAAGTGATCATTGGAATGCACTGTTGTACAGTGTATGGATCAGTGTAGTCATTGCACCGGTAAATCTAAACGTGCTAGTTATCATAAATTAAATCATTTTACATTACTCCTAGCATGGGAAACTTCTTTTAATTGACACAACATTGGAGCAGCCATCTTGCATCTATCCCCCCACACATGCACAGCCCCACCACACACAAACCTCACCAGTCGCCACTGCATCTCTGCCCCCCAAATGTCGCCTTCTCCTCCCCAGTCTTTATTCTGATCCACCCTCTTCTGCCACCCTGTGTTATAGTGAACCTGGGAGAACGTTTACCGAAACATTGAAACCATTAATTAGAACTGTCATAAGTTGGTAGCACGCGCAATGCTGTGCAATACACACCGTGCCAGAACTGACTGGAACCTTCTCAATTCCTGAATAGAATTGTTTATATAAATATGTTTACAATAAAAAAGCTCAAAAGCAGAATTCATCTTCTTAAATCTCTGACGAGTAGCAGGGAGAACGGTGGGACTTAAGCAGGTTTCGACTGTTCCCCTTGACAAGAGCCATAAATAAACAAAGCAGAAAAGTAAAAACAAATTAACAAGATATAATCAAAAGCTTACCTTTTGAAGCGGAGTCCTCATGCATAAAAATGTACGTTTTATGCTTAGTCTGCCGTCGGGAGGTGCGCAGCCGAGCCCCCAAAACAAGTCCCCAGAGTGTCACGCCGCCAGTAAAACATCCAGTCCCCTCGTGCTCATCTTCTGTCCCACTGCGTGCATGCTTGGAATCCGTATTGATTCCAAAAGGCCCTCGTCATGGCGAGAGCAGCGCATGTGCGCTGCTAACACCAGGCGAGACCGAAAAAGAAAGACAAAGGGAAGGTGTGAATGAAACATATAGTAGGAAAGTTAGGGAGTTGTGAGGAGTTGAATGTATGTATTTTGTGTGGGAAAGAAGTCAAAATGTGCAAAAGGCTTAACGGAAATATATTTAAACAGAGGGACAGACAAACCACATATGTTGGATAGTAAAGGAGATGAGCTATGAAAAATAAATTCCTGTCCTTTAGTAGCAAAGGGATCCTCGGGCACAAAGATGTCTGGGGATCTCCGAGGAGGTCTGTTAATATCTTCCGGTGGGCCCAGTGCTGTTCCCTTAATTACGCTAGAGTCTGTTTGGATTGAAAGGCAAGGCACAGTGAACAGGAGGTGTCAGGCACGTGTTACACACTTTGTCGTGGTCTTCCCACTCGTATTTGCAGCAAGGCCAATTTTGAAAAGGTGTCCATTCAATCTTTCCTGCAACACTCTCTGGCGATGGAGGACTAGAGACAGCAGTTGGTTCCCGAGAGGCACAAGGCCTTCAATGCCTGGGTCATCTACAGTAGTTTCCGGTGCTGCCAACGGTATTCACTTGTCAGGGAGATTAAGGGACTGGAGGTTAGTTGAATACTGAAAAGTACCCGAATGGCGCCGGCAAAATGTCTTCAGGACATGACTAACTCTGAACTTGTTCTGTATACTTCCGAAACCAATGACGGAAAGAAGCAATATAGCATGAAGTAGTTGGCCATATGCAATGTACACCAAGAGAAAGAGACACAGCACATCTCATGACTTATGAGACTTTTTCAAAGAACAACATCTTGCAGACCAACACTAGATGGCAGACATTCTGCAAACATTGTTATGCTCCCACCACTAAGACTCCATTTCTCTTAATGCGATCAAGAGCGATGGCAGAGGGAAGCTCTGTTGTGTGCTCCTACCCACCATCTACTTGTGTGAGATAACCACCTCTGTGTTCATACGTTCAGGTGGCACTGTGGATAATAGTTGGATTATTTCTGCACATTCAAGGCCAAAATTCAAGTAGTCTAGAAACAGATATAAATAAACTCACCTTGGTCAGAGTCCGGTACAGCTGCAATCAAAGGTAGCAATCTCCTCAAGTTAGACATTGTGCTCCTCCTTGGTATAAACCCATTTGGGTCTGAAAATAATAGATTCATGAAGATTGGTGCGATCATTTTACCTAACACTTTGCCTAGGATTTTATAATTTAGACTAACCATAGAGAGCATTATATAAGGTGTCTGGCCAGGCTGTCCAGGCCAAGTTTTGGTATTACCACCAAATTATCCTCTTGTGTAGTCTGCAGGAGCTTACACTTAGTTCAGGCTAAATCATAGATGTCTAATAGCCATGGGGTCAATAGTCCTTCAAACGACATGTGCAAACAGAAAGTAGGCCGCCTGTGCCTCGGGTTTCATTTCTAGCAATTACTTCCAAGGTGTATTTGATATCTAGTAAGATGAGTGGTATTTCCAGCATTGAACTCTCTTCCACGGACATTGTAGAAAGACTTTAATCCTCCAATGGTGGGGCCTATAGAGCGATACATTAGCTCTCATAAATATCATTGACATCTGCCTGCATCTAGTGGATATATATCACCCCCCGATAGTCTGGGTATCTTTAAAACAAGGGGGGAGCTGATATCTTGCCAGCCCTACCTCTCTCCAAGTACTGACATGTTGTAAATCCGCTGTAATGCATACAGTGTTATCTATGCAGTACATCACTATATTTCTTTCTCTGCTTGAGTTGTATTTTTGCTGTCAAGATCATTCACCTCTTACATCTCAATTGCGCTTATGTATGATTCAGTCGCTTCACTCCTCGAACACCGGTCTGTCGCCTGCTTATGTTCTGATACAACCCACTCAAATCAACACTTTAAAAGCTTTCCACTATGTTATTGCTTTCCCAGTTAACCTCAATTTGGGAATTCTTACGGTTCATCTACTGCATTACATTGTAACACCAGGTGGTGTAATGCTAGAAATGTGTCTAATCTTGCATGCAGATTAGGTATAAGAGAATGATAGAGGTGTTTGGTGGAAGTGGATGTTGACCTACCAGTACATTATCAGCTACATACTTAGTCTCCCCCACCACTATGTTGGTACATTACTACCACACAGCATGCTACTTAAAACACCATTGGGAACACCTTCCGTGAACAGAAACCGAGACATTGCGTGGGCTCACCATCTACTGTCAATGTAATTGACCTAAATCAATGAAAGTCATTTATGTTGACTTTATGTGCTATCATTGATGCTACTTGCCTAACCAAATTCAGTACCCCTTGAGCAAACGCAGAGAAGTGGTTGCATGTGAGTTTTCTGCAAAAAAGCAAAATGGGCTCCTTTGTGCATGATGGATTGCAATTAACTTGATTAGCCCAGTCGTTACTCTTGCTGTTCTGTATGTCTTACTTTATTAAAAGCGAAAGACACACAATTGATGGACGGAATGCTGAACAAATCAAAACATTCACCCCCAGTCAAGAGATCTGGGTTAAATCCATTGTTCTTTTTCTCACCATGCCACCCCAGTTTAGACCTAGCCATTTGCAAATCAGTCTTGGAAACACTCAAGCCTGAACTGCCAAGCCAGGTCCTCCCTGGACCGTAAAAAAGCATCTTAGGACCGGTTTTGGGGTTTCACCCCATATCAGCCAGGCTAGCTTGAATCCAGTGGCACAGTGAGCCCAGGCCCACGTTTGGGCATACCCAGCGCACTGTTGAGCCATGTTACACCACATGATGATTTCAAAATGGAATCCAACAATGATGCCTGCATAACACTTAGTTCATGTATTTTAATGATGGAAAAGGATCTTGTATGTATATATTTAAAAGCAACCATTTTTATTTAGTAAGTAGGCATTTTAGAATGACTTCCTTCTGCCTGCTTGTCATTTTATATGTTGCATTCGCCACATCTCCGAAAATGTGACATCCTATTGCAAAGCCACCCATGGACAATTTGCCAGTTATGCGCTACTTGTGAACAGCTTACTAGTTCTAGAATTTCCTTTTACCATCACCGCCCAACACATTTGTCACTTACACTCATCATCTGTGGCGTAGTTCCTAAGAATACATAGGATGTGCGTGTTTCGAGAACATAAACTAAGGGATTGGTGTCCAGACTGATCCCAGACACCCCCAAAAGGATATGTTAGCCTTTAGAGCAGCTCGTTCACAATGCCAACTTTAGCCCCCTAACCTTATCAAGGAGTGAATAGTTTCTGGCAACTATCGAACATGACCATTCTTGATCCTTCAGGGATCGTGTAAACAGTGCAGTACTCTCCGTTCAGTCAATACTGCTCAATTGGTCTCCTAGAGATACACAGAATAAACTATGGGGACGTTTTCAATAAGTATTTATTGAACCAGTATCATTCTAGTATAAAGAAAGTACATGTCATAGTAGTAAGAATATTCCCTGCCTTCAGTGTTACAAGTCCTACAACTATCATTTTGTAGTGCTGCTCCCAGTTATGGAAGGCTTTGAAGCAGTTGTGCACAGTGGATTCAGGGAGTAGGGGACATGAGTTGCTAAAGTGGAGTCTGCTATGGAATTAAAGTAATCTCCTATTACTTGGTGGTAGTGCATTACAGACACAGATGTGGGGCTAGGTTTTCTAAAACGACTTAATGATCCACATTCAGAGCATATATATTAACCAATGCCAAGTCCTCTCCCTCTTACCTTCTACCGACAACTATACATACCTACTCCATATCCACCACAACACTCGGGGTTGAAAGGGTGTGCCAGGTCTTATCCATATTAGCACTCCACATGTGTATGTATGTAGTGTAGTGTATTAGGCCCCACTCTTTCCTGTGTAGCGTCTTCCCGTCTATCCCTGTGAGATTTGCCTCTTTGAGTGTTTGGAAGGAGAGTTTTGTCCCAGAACATTCTATGCCAGGATCTTCATCTGGACCATACGTTTGCTTTTTGCACTTTAGAACAACACTGTGAACAGAGGGCCCCTCAGTCCATTCAGACCCCCCATTGCACAATCCAGCAACACTCTACCCCAGCTGTATAAATCAGTAAAGGCAGTTGACACTCCTAAAACAAGAAACTTTTTAGGTTTCGCCTTGGCCGTAGCACTGCGTAGCAGTGCTCGCCAGGGCGAAATCTTATGATCCTACAGTGTGGGGCTTTGTCCCGCCTTCATTTCCATTGGCTAGCTCTATAAATGGAGGCTAGCCATTGGAAGAGATTGGCTGTCAATCATTCTTTCCCGCCAGAACGCGATTCGGGGGCGTTTCCGTGTCTTTTTAAGTCCCGCCCCTTGTTGCCTGGGCCGCGCTGTGATTGGCTGCCGGCCCGGGACACTCCCGTGACGTCATTCCCCGGGCCGCTGTGATTGGCTGCCGGCCCAGGACCTGACTTGTTTCTCTTTGCTTCCTCGCTTCCCTCCATCCTAACTGCTTTTGCCAACTGCTTTCTGTCATGTGCCATGCAGTGGATTTTGCTGTAAAGCTGGCGAAAGATCACTGTTGTCTGGATGGGAATTCCTACCCCATCTCGATTTTCGTTGCGCAGTGCTATTCCAGCACATTCTCTCCCGTTTTCACCGTGCGTCTGTATTACATGAGCTGAATATTTCAACATGCTCGATGCAGGGTTCCCGTCGACTGCAGTGGAAAAAGCCAGGCAGAGCCTCGCATCGCATTAGAATGCTCCTTGGCTGCACACCAGACGGACTGCTAAAGACTGTTCAGATTGTTCTCTGATCGCTGTACAAGCCTCCTCGTATGACCGGATGTAAAGGAAACCTTCCTATGTTGCCAAGAGAATAGCTAACGCTTATTGTAAAACGTAGGGAATAAAATCCGCCATTATGCGAGTTAAGGTCGCCCAGGCATGCCACGGGAGGTATTTTCAATTTGCTTGGAACGAACTGGGTAAGGCGCTTGCTGTCGACCGAACAGGTCGAGAAGTTGCTTTCTTTGTCTGCCCTTACCACAGAACGGCTAGGCTGGATTAGGTTTCTTTACTTGTGTTCGTTTTCTATGCAAGGTTAGGGGCACCTTACTTCCAAAGGTGAGAAGGTGGGGATTCACAGAAACCAAAAGATTAAATTGGTCTTGCGTTACTAATTTCGCTTGCTGGCCCATCACGAACACATCCCAGGCAGTCTGGTGACTGCTGTGTGCATAACGTGTCACTCTATCGTTACTTTAAAGTCTGAGGCTTCGTTAACGCATCCATATTCAACATACCCGACATGCACCTAAAACCCGCCTGGACAGTGCTTTGCGAATGGATGTCAAAACTGAAAAAAAAAAAAAAAGCTTGAGCAACTGACGGACACTGCACGAAACTCGCTCCCTCGAGTCTGAGCACCAGAGTGCGCTCTCGCGGCCATTCTTAACCCCGGAGACTCGTTTCAAGAGTAATGGCAAACGAAAAGAAAATACAAAAACTGTCCTGCAAATGAAAGATTCAATAAAACGTGAAATATAAACTGACACAAAACTGACCTAGATTACATTAATTGTTCATAAATAGTCCGTGTTTTCCCCTGTAAAGTTAAGGACAAGATTTTAGGGATCCGATTACTTGTCCGTTCTAGAATGCTACAGGGTCTGGGGACTCCGCCCGCTCAAAGTCCTGTTTCGATTGAATGCTTTCTGGAGTTCATATACTGTTGTCTGTGGTGCCCCCTCACGAATTATTAGTCCATAGGTGGTTGACCACCCCGCCATTGGATTTGAGGTTGCTACCAGGGTTACAGGGCTTTTCTTATCAAGTGTCGTTTCTGCGCCCCCTAGTGGCCTTATTAACAAACTAGTTTGATTTTAGTGTATAACCTTTTCAAACCGTTCATCGGATTAAAGCGGGTATAAACCCCACTTACACAACATAGCTTATTGCCAGGAGCACAGGGTAGTTTGACTTCTAGTAAAATACTTTTCCAGCTATCTTCAATGAGCTTTGATCTAGGCAGATGACTTGTAGTTTGAATTCTCTCGGATGTTTACCATGTTTAGTAAAACCGTGGCTGTGTGTGTGTGTGTGTGTGTGTGTGTGTGTGTGTGTGTGTGTGTGTGGCTGGCTCTGTGTGTGTGCGGCTGGCTCTGTGTGTGTGCGGCTGGCTCTGTGTGTGTGCGGCTGGCTCTGTGTGTGTGTGCGGCTGGCTCTGTGTGTGTGTGTGCGGCTGGCTCTGTGTGTGTGTGCGGCTGGCTCTGTGTGTGTGTGTGCGCGGCTTGCTCTGTGTGTGTGTGTGCGGCTTGCTCTGTGTGTGTGTGTGTGTGCGGCTGGCTCTGTGTGTGTGTGTGTGCGGCTGGCTCTTTGTGTGTGTGTGCGGCTGGCTCTTTGTGTGTGTGTGCGGCTGGCTCTGTGTGTGTGTGTGCGGCTGGCTCTGTGTGTGTGTGTGCGGCTGGCTCTTTGTGTGTGTGTGCGGCTGGCTCTTTGTGTGTGTGTGCGGCTGGCTCTTTGTGTGTGTGTGCGGCTGGCTCTTTGTGTGTGTGTGCGGCTGGCTCTTTGTGTGTGTGTGCGGCTGGCTCTGTGTGTGTGTGCGGCTGGCTCTGTGTGTGTGTGTGTGTGTGCGGCTGGCTCTGTGTGTGTGTGCGGCTGGCTCTGTGTGTGTGTGTGTGTGTGTGTGTGTGTGTGCGCGGCTGGCTCTGTGTGTGTGTGTGTGCGCGCGGCTGGCTCTGTGTGTGTGTGTGCGCGCGGCTGGCTGTGTGTGTGTGCGCGGCTGGCTGTGTGTGCGCGCGCGGCTGGCTGTGTGTGTGTGTGCGCGCGGCTGGCTGTGTGTGTGTGTGTGCGCGCGGCTGACTGTGTGTGTGTGCGGCTGGCTCTGTGTGTGTGTGTGTGTGTGTGTGCGGCTGGCTCTGTGTGTGTGTGCGGCTGGCTCTGTGTGTGTGTGTGTGCGGCTGGCTCTGTGTGTCTGTGTGCGGCTGGCTCTGTGTGTGGGGCTGGCTCTGTGTGTGTGTGTATGTGTGGGTGCAAATGCAATAGGTCTCACATTTGCGAGAGGTTAAGCTAATGGCAATGTAAATGCCAATGCCATTTATTTATCTGTTTTCAAAACCAACACATAAATACAAATTTTGTCATTTACAATGCCAATAGCTCTAACTTTTCCAAAGGCGAAACCATTGCATTGTAAATGCTTGTTCATACTTTCCCAACTGTACCCACCCAGGACAGAAACAACAAAGTATACTGTCTAAACTTCTAATAACCATGTTTCCTAAAATACACCCATGGAAGGTCAAAGGCAGTTCCACTAAGTGATGCAGCGAGGAGAAATACATTAGTTTAGCTAGAAGAAGCTCAAGGTAACACATAAACCTGTTAAGGAGATGAGGAAAAGGATTTGAAGAGTCCAGTATTCAGCAAAGCCCACAATGAAGATGTATCCGCAGGAACAGCCACATCCTTGTTACTCAGATAATATCTGCAGTATGAGGAGTCATTTTCGGTAGAATGTAGTTAGAATCTGAGTCCAGTGTGCACTCTGCACTAGACTCAGTCCTCCAGCACATCAAGATCTTCCTTCTATGATGGCAACGTGGTCCCAAGCCCTGCTGCGACTGCCTGCTCTTTCTCCACTGCCACCTGGTGTCTCGCAAGCTGCAAATCTCTATCCCTCTTGGAGCGACATTTGGGCTGTCCAGATTCCCTTTGGAATGACAGCACACCTCTTGTATCGTAAGTGCCCAGCCATTCTTGTGCCTCTGTCAGGTCCGTAAAGAAATAAGTCTTCCCCTCTGCCTGTATTCGTAGTCAGGCTAGGAACAATGATGCATAGATTTGCCCCAGGTCGTGCAATAGTTTCTTTACAGCCATAAACTATACGCGCTTTCACTGTAACATGGCAGTAAAGACTGGGTAAATGGAGATATTTGCATTTTAATTCGTATATGGACCTGCTACTCGCACCCGTCATAGGAAGTAAGCAGAAGGAACAAATGATTGATGGACTGCTGAACAATGCAAACAATCACCCACAGTCACAAAGATCTGGGTTTAATCCATCATTCTTTTGCTCATCACGCCACCCCAGTTTGGACCCAGTGATATGCAAATCAGACTGTTCCCATGAGGAGAAGGGTCAAGCAATTATTTGCATATGGATGCTTCCTAACTGGGGTGGCGTAGTGAGCAAAAGAACGATGGATTTAACCCATATCTCATGGCTGGGGGTGAATGTTTGCTTCGTCCATTATTCCGTCTATCATTTGTTGCCACAGCACTTGTCGTAGGATGTAGACATGATCCCTGAAATTAAGCTGTCTCACAACCACTGGCTGCGGTGGTGCACCAGGTTTAGGGGTGCACACAGGAAACCTTATGTTCTCACTCAAGAGCATAAAACTTTGATAGATCCTACAGGAGCATTCACCTCCTGGAACCAGTCCTGTAAGAATGACGGCACACATTACCTTTGATTGACTCCGATTCTGCCTTGCTCTTCACCACTACAACATCCTCTTTTTGCTTTGTGTCCTCCCCATATCAATGCACTGTACTCCGGCACCATCCAAAAAAAAAAAAATGCAGACCATTCAGAATGCCTTCTCTAGGCTCATCCTGAACATCCCACGCCGCAACCACATCACCGGTCACCTGAGAGACCTTAAGTGGCCCCCTGTCAACAAGAGAATCACCTTTATGCTTCTTTCTCACACACGGCTACAAAGCACTCCGCCATGCTGGACCTACATACCTCAACCACCGTCTCTCCTTCTACTCTTCCACCAGACATCTCCGCTCCGCCCAACTGGCCCGGGCCACAGCTGGAGGAAGATCCTTCTCCTACTTTGCTGTGACCACCTGGAACTCCCTGCTTCTGCACCTCAGGCAATCACCATCGCTGCACAATTTGAAAGGACCTTGAGACCTGAGTCTTTGACTAAACCGCAGACCCAGACCAATTGTTGGAGGTATAAATTACTTCAGAATGCCTCTTGAGCTAGTATCTGCAGCAACAGTTTTCCAAAGAGTTATGCAGAACATCTTTAAAAGAACACACAAACTATTGTGTTTCCACAACAAGATACTTATAAAAGGTGAAACAGAAGTACTTAATATGATGTTTTAGAGAAATGGTGGATTAATTGGAACGGTCTAGAATGAGACTATAGAAATAAACATGTCACTTAAGAATTTATGAACTCCAGTATCTTGGTCACATTATACCCATTAAAGGGATGAGACAAAAGAGTGAAGTGAACCCCTTAACAAAACTGGCCGCTCCGTCATTTTGCGGCATTTAATCATAGTCTTTCTTCAGGAGTTCATCCCCACAAAAAATGTAAACCTGCAGAAAATAAAAAACAATTAAGTTCTCGAGTACCCTTGTCAATCTGGATTATTTTTTTAGCAATCCCTCCTGTGCTCCGGTAGGTGGTGGTGTTCGGCTCCACTTGGTGTCATCAGCACCGGAATTGACTTGCGCGGTACCTACATAGACGACACCCCAGCGCACCAACCTTTGCTTCTTTTTCTCATCAGTGCCGGTCTGGACGCGCTTCACACAGTTGTTTTTTGTCTAACTTTTTCCTGACCGTTTTATTGAGTCTGAACCAATATGCCTATTCGTATACTTGTTGGGTTTCGCTTGCACAGCGCTTGCAAAATCTGTTATATTAAACATCTTAAAAAGCACCTGAGAACCTGCCTATTAACTACCTTTACCTACCATTTGTTGGAATCAACATTGCTCTATTTTCCATGCCTCTAATGGGTCAGCATGTCATCTGCTTTCACTTTGCACATCTTGCTGCTTTGCCTGTCCATGCCTTGGAGCATGGCCCAATTGCAGCTTCCAGGATACCCGTAGGGTGACAGCATGCGCTATACAAAAGCCTAATTCAATTCAATTCAATTCAGTCACTGGCTAGTGGCTAGTGTCGTTTCACTGGCTACACACTTCAGAGGGTACTTTTTTAATTTGCTCATTGCTTTCTCCTCTCCTCATTGCTTGCCCATCCCTTACCCCCTCCTGCCTTGTTGCTTAACCAGTCTCTCCACTAATTTCTTCCATTGCCGCTTGTTCATATATCCCTGTCAAAAATGATTGTGTTAAAATAGCCCACTTTCTCTGATGCCCACTGGGATTTCTAGATATCGTACGAAGGGGGAATGCTTTTCCTTGTGTCTGGCAGCTATGGTGTTCACCCAGATGAAAATCCTAAAGCTAATCTGTGCACTGCAGAGGACGAAATGCTTCCCCTGTCTGTTCACACAGACCATTAAATCCGCCCAGTCAAGCATCAATGCAGTCTGATTCCTGGGAATAATTCTAAGGTAAGGAATCTGAGGTTAAATAGAGTCTCTACCAGATAAGGCATTACTGAAGGTAAGTAACTTGTTCGAAGAGTCCCAAGTCATCTTAGTGGCTCCGGATTGGTCAAAAATAGTCTGGTATCCGGGAGTCCTGAGCAAGACCATCTGTCCTTCAATCAGGTTGCCCCTTTGGATGGACTTCCTGTCGCAGCAACAGGGCAGGGTACTGCACCCAAACCTGCATACTCTATATCTACAGGAGTAAAGATTGAGCGTGACAGTTGAGCATGTTTGACCTCCCCCCCCCCCCCAAAGTTTGTGATGTCATTCTGGCAGCCAGGCATCCCTCAACCAAAACAATTTTGTCATGCTGATGATAAGTAAGTAAAAATGTATTGTTTCTGATTAATTAAAACCATTACAAAAAATACAATTGAATGCGCATTTCATTAATAAAAAGTCTTAAAAGAGAGATCTTAAAGGATATAACAATTGTAAAATAAGGGTTTGGGAAGTGTCCATAGTTCCCTATGTTTTGTCTGGGCCACCGACATCTTGGTTTGTTAATTTAAGCACCACTAATTTCAGGAATTTCACCATCTTCCCGTTTAGTGGCGGAAGTCCTGGGTTGAAGCATGCAAGGACTGCTTGTCTCAGTGTGCGTATTCTATGTTCGTTAAAATACGTTGGGATGGGAAAAGTTTGTGGTTTGGTGTACCTCTAAATCTGTTGATTGTCTACACCTTTGTCTGAAGTTCTATTGTTTGCCTTATCCCTTGCCCAGCATGACCTTTCTTTGGGTACAGCTAAAGTATGCCATTACAGCTTTCTTGCATTTGCCGGATCTGCCTTCTCTGTTTAAGTCGGCTTTTGTGACTCTTTTCTTGAAAGGTTTGCAACATATACTCTCTCAAACACCGTTCTTTATGTCCCAGTGGGCTCTTAATTAAGTTCTCACCTTTCTCATGTGTTCACCATTTGAGCCTATGCACAGCTGCTCTTTGTTACTGCTGACCATCAAAATAATATTTGTTGTAGCTCTAACATCTGCCAGGTGGGTCAACTAATTCAAGGCATTTTATGTTCTCCCCCATGCATACACTTTTTGCACATAAGCTGTTCCTTCTAGGCCTCCTTCTTGCTAAAGGTAGTTACCTGTTCACGTCGGGAAGAACATCACACTGCCTACTTTCTTCACCCCTCCACATCTTACCAAGGAAGAGAAAAGACTCCAGCATCTGGACCCTAAAAGAGCATAGTAATTTTTCATTGATCCTACATAAGACTCGAGAGGATGATCTACTCTTTGTTAGCTTTGAAGATGGGAAGAAACGCAAAGCCCTTCACAAGAGAACCATCTCCAGGTGTATTGTCCTCTGTATTAAAATATGAAATGCAACGGCTCTGAAACAATCCCTTGATTGCATTGGGAGCTTATTTCAACAAAGCTAAAGCTGTGACCACTGTGCTAGCTTATCGGAGTCTCAGTTCCGGACGTCTCTCCAGCAGTAATGTGAGCATCTCTACACAGTTTGACAAACACTACAGCTTAGACAGGCGCGACATGCCTTCTGGAAGAGATTGCTTGGGTAATCAATATAAAACTTTATAACTAAATAAATCTATTCTAAGGTAAGAAATCTGCAGCTAGAACTCTCGGTCAGATTAACAAGTTACTTACCTTTGGTAAAGCCTTATCTGGTAGCGACTGTATCTAGCTGCATATTCCTTTCCTGACCCTCCCCGTTCTGCTAACCGTGTATCTCACATTGAAGAGATCCTTTAGGACCTCACCATGGCACATTGGTCATTCCTTCTCAGTTTGACTCTGTGCTTCTGGTGTGGAAAAACAGTCAAGAACTGAGGTCAACACACTGGGGTGGTGCCTGTATAGGCACAGCAGATGTCACTTTTGGCAGAGACGAAGTCGTGGAGCTGAACGACACTACTTACCGGCACTTACAGGGGTTTGCAAAAAAAATTCCAGATCCAGTCTGGCACCTAGTGACTATTCTAAAGTAAGGAATCTGCGGCTAGAAAGTGCCTGTACCAGATAAGGCGTTACTGAGGGTAAGTAACTTGTTCGTTCAGCATCCATTTTGTCACCCTAAGCTTTGTATTTCTCAACTATTAGCCACCATATATGGAGGAAGAGGTGTGGCGCCGCGGCCAGGGCGACTGACGCTGGAATCTGGGGACCACGGTTCGATCCCCGGCGGCAGGTTAGCCCAGCACCATGTGACTCTGGGCAATAGCTCGCTTAATCTTCCCGACGGCCCCCAGCGCCTAGAGACCCTTACGGGTGATTGTGCGCTTTACAAATGTGGACTTTTACTTTTATATCACTCTAGGAGTCAAGCGCCTGTTGGTGGTTCTGAAAGGAATGCTTGATTCCAACCATTGTTTGTGTTGTGGCACAACCTACCTCATTTTCACAAAACTGTCAGTGAATGATAGCCGCTTTCAGGGAACATGTAACTTTATGAAGAGTCTCCAATCATCCAGTCAAATATCATGATAGTAAGGGGTCGGGCACTACAACCTGTGTATTTGTAAAGCACATATCACCCTTTGATGGAACGTAGCACTGGATAGCAGCTGTTTATCCGACTCAGTGGTACCAATTTTATTGATCTCGTAAGGTTGAAAGGCTGAGGGGACCAACAGGAAATTGAACCTGTGACCACAAGGTCAAACACTGATCCTTGGAGTGGATGCATTAGTCTATTTAGCCACCAGATCTGCCCATTTGTGCTATACCTCTAGGGCAAGTGTACAGGGTTGACACCCCCAAATTTCATTTGCTGGCATACACCACCCTTAGAGCAAGGTTGTCAGCAAGGCCAGGTTTGGGTAAGTGTCAGGGAGCAGGTGTAAAGATTTGTTACGGAGGATGTAAAGCAGTAGTCTGGTTGTGTGGAAGTAGTCCTTCTTACTCCTGCCACTGCGGTCCCAAGGAGGAGTTACCCTAGAGTGGCCTACCTCAACGCCTTAATGTAGGAAATGGGTCAGCCTGCTCTCTAGCAGTCACTGCAGATACTAGATGTGACTAACCTGAACCACTTCTCCAAGTGTTAAGAAATCCCTAGCCCACTCGTCATTGGTGTTACTCTACTAGTGGATGACCATCTTATTGCAGCTCCAGCACTCTCTAATTTGTCCCCTGGACCCATGTGCTCTACCCACAATAGGAGTATCCGAGTTGGTGAGTGATCCCAAGAAGAAAGTTGCTCAGAAGCAGAGAGTTGAATTAAACATCTGGTCAATTCCTTAAATTACAACAGTGACACGAGTAGATGATCTTCAGCGTTGATAAAGGTTTACCATATCGCTTCTAGAGGCCTGTAGTGATCAACATCTTTAAATCAGTGGATTATTAATCTTGAATCCCTCTTACTCCTCTGCACCCACCAGAACCAGGCATCTATACTCCTCTGCACCCACCAGAACCAGGCATCTATACCTCACACAGCTATGCTGAATCGATAGGGCTCCATCTAGGCAGGTGTATGAGAATTGAGGACTAGATGACATTACAAAGCCAATCATTTTGCATACGCTTATATATGAATATACTTCCGCCTCATGTTAAAACCTAAATCTAATAAAGGCATATTCCATTGTCCACATAGTTTATGTAAGTAAAGTAAGTAGAACAAGAAGTAACTATCTTGGCACATAATACTCTTTCCATGGCCTTCATCAGAGTAAATACGTAACGGTAACGGTGCTGCATGATCATTATGTTCATGGCACGCAGCTTTTCCTTTGTGGCATTGAGTCTGTTTTTAGTGACAACAATCCTCTTCATTAGTAGCCATCTAGTTATTTGTAGCCATCGAGCAGTTGCTTTTGCCTGAAAAAAGTTAGAACACTCCAAAAAACAACTGAGCATCAACCTGTGTTCTTGGGGAACATATTTCCAAGTGGAAGTGCCATAATATTCTGCAGTTCTTCTCCTTTGGGGATGATGAATCAAAGTTGTTGGACGGCTCATGGGGTGATCATGAAGTCTGGAAATAAGTCCTGTAATGACAGACTGTTGTATGCAAATTAACCTAAGAACATATGCCATTCCAGTTAGTTGGCAACTAGATAAATAGCAGTTCTCCACACTGCCAATAATAGTCCATGAGGCTTGGTATTGCAGTTGATATTACTACCTACATTGACAATGCTGTTTCCTCTGAAACATAAATAAGCCGTCATTAGTCTTGTGACTGTCCATGGTTTCACTGTACTATCTATCCATGTGTATCATGCAATATTATCGTCCCATACATGTGCACACTTCCCTCTGTTTTCTGACTAATATCCGTACCATTCCATATGGATGCGGCCCTCCAGAAAAACTCAATTTCTGAATGGCATTGGTCATGGGCAAAAACCGATCCAGCAATTCTGAATCCTGGCCTGCGAGCACAATCCGAGGGTAAAGGGTTTACTAAGATACTTTTACACTGGGTGGGAGGGCGTGTCACTCTTAAAAAGCCTAAACCTGGAGCCATTTCTATTTATTCTGAGGTGTTAAAACTACCTGTTTTCTACATTCATGCTATCTCATCATTAATATCTGCCTATCTATAAGGATATATAATACTTCTAAAGAGTTGTTTTTTGTGGCGTTAACTAAGAAAGGTGCTACCTTAACATGTGTCGGCTGTATTTGGAACTTAGTGAAGCAGGGTTTATCTGAACATCCTTTAAGTGGCTCCCTGGCTTCCTGTCTTCTGTTTTGATAGCTGTAGGAGTACTTGTCATAATGGAAAAAGGACCATTGAACTTGGAATCTTTCCATTGTTGGACAAAGTTCTGCACAAAAGCCTGGTCTCCAATTTGAGCAGGTGGGAGGTAAACCTCAGCGGTGGCGTGCTTCTTCTTTCTCTGGTTGCCTGTTTAGAAATTAACTTTCCAGCCTTCATTAATTCAGAAAGATACACATGTATTTCATCATTTAAAAATCACAGCTGTAGTTCCTCCCTGCACCTTACATCTAGTGGCAGGTATTTGCTTATTCATGCTTCTTCCTGTCAATGTCTGATGGGAAGCTAGGTGGTGATCGGTGCTAGGTCTGTTCTTAAGGGAGAATAGTCCTAATGGTAAACAATGTTATTTTAAAGTTATTTTAAAGGTGATTTGTAGAGCGTACGTTCACCAGGTGGTTTCTTGGCGCTGAGGGAGGATGGCAGCAGTTGCAGAGTAGGGAGTGGGTTTTCAGTTGTACGCCTGGGTAAGTATCCAGGTCTTAAGTAGTTTCCTGAACTTGATGTAGGAATCGGCAGTGTGCAGATTTAAGGGGAGGGTGTTCCAGAACTGGGGGATCGGGGGGGCAAGGTCGTGTATCTAAGACCTCCATGTTTTTTTCGTTAAAAGTATGGGAGACCAGCAAGTTTTTGTTTGAAGAACGTAGGTCGCTAGTGGGGATGTACCTCTGTATATTGGAGGCAATGAAAGCGGGCCCTCATCCTGAAAGGGCTTCGTAGATGGAACAGCCCAACTTAAACAGACCACGTTGGGGTAAAGGAAGCCAATGAAGGCTTTTCAGCAATGGACTCCAGTGCCAGTGTTTAGGCTGACCGAAGATGAGCCTAGCGGCCTGATTCTGGACCAGTTGCATCCGATGCAACTGGTAAGCTGGTATGCCAGTATACAGGGAGTTTGCGTAGTCAATATGTGTTGGACCCGGCCTCGTGGCGTGGTCCTCCTTGACTCGTAGTGATCCCTCCTGACCCGTGCAACTCCCCATGACCCTGATTCATCCGACCCTTCCCGCCATGACCCACATCCCCCACACTGGGCTTCCCCGTCCTCGCCCTCCATTTCCATGGTACCCGAGGCCGATGCCCATGTCCCTGCACCTAAGATGGCCGCCCGGCCCGACCTCGGCCTTCGGCGGCATACCCGGCCAGGGAGGTAGAGCGCTCCCTGTGAGCGAGAGAGGGAGGAGTAGCTCGATCACACCTCCCACCTCCCCTCGAGAGATGAGTTTCGATCACCCATCCGGCCTCCCTGAGGGCTGGCTCCAGGCCTGCTGAGTGTCTGGGATCCCTCCAGACCCAACTTGAAAGAATGAAAGGAGCCGCCGAGGCGGAACCCCCAACAACCGGCTCCCAGGTGCGAAGACCCCTGCCTGCGAGGACTCCGGACATCAAAGGCGAGGAGTCCTATATCAAGGGTTGCTCTGGGGTGATCAAGTCAGTTGTATCCAGGACTACGTGAGCCCTGCTGACCTCGTCGTGGCTCCTACCGAGCAGAGAAGGACTTCTACTCGAGAACCACCTGAGCCCTGCTGACGCTGTCGCGGCTCCATTGCAACCTAAAGACTACCTGAGCCCTGCTGACGCTGTTGCGGCTCCCTTGCAACCTAAAGATCCACCTGAGCCCTTCTGACGCTGTTGCGGCTCCTACCGAGCAGAGAAGGACTTCTGCCCAAGACCACCGAGCCCTGCTGATCCGATCGCGGCTCCCCAAGACCGTAAGAACTACGACCTCCTTGCTCGAGCCCTGCTGATTCGATCGCAGCTCAGAGACTATCTTGGTCCGGTTGGACCCAAGATCCCCCCGTATCCCCCGGCTCGAGGATTGAGAGCTGTGCGCCGGATACGCACCCGCAAGTGACTTTGAACCTTGAGACTGTCCCGCTACCCTACCCCTACCAAGACTCTTTGAGCCCTTGCTAGCCTGTACATAAGAATCTGCGGATCATAAAGATCCATTTTTACTTGAAGATATAAAGAATACGTTCTCTTAATCCTATGATGTGGTGTCCCTTTGTCGAGTGGTGCTAGTGCAGCGCGTACGATTCTAGATTCGAGATCCTCTCCCTGAGGGTCTCCCGCCATTGCTCGGCTTTGTTCCTAGGAGAGGTGGGTCACAGGGTGGTCAGGTGCCAAGTCTGTCCTCCCCTGGGATCGCCCCTCTAACAATATGCAATATAACCAAGGCAAGAACCACTTGGGTCAGAGCTGCGGTGGAAAGGAATCTGCAGATTTTCCGAATTCTGCAGGGATGGATAAAACACGCAGATACCACTGAGCTAATCTGAGCCTTCATGGTTAAATCATGGCTGATAACGATTCCCAGACTTTTTACTGAGCTGACAGGGAGGGTGGGGCTCCCTAGTGCCGGTGGCCAGAAGTTGGAATTCCAATGATTAGCCCACCCGCCAGTAAGGATCAGCTCCGTTTTGTCTGGGTTTAACTTGAGTTGATTGGTGTTCATCCAATCCCTGATGAAATTCATCGTAGATTGGAAGCTGGACACAGATGATGCCGTAGTGTCGATGTTAAATACCAGCTGAAGGTCGTCAGCATAATTAAAGTCTACGCCCTCTTTTTTACGCAGGGCCAAAACCAAGGGGAGAAGAACATACAGATTGAAAAGTAGGGGTGAAAGAGAAGAGCACTGCCAAAAAGCTGGCCAGGCGTACTGATTGGTAGCGACGGCTAAGAAAGGAAGTCGTCCATTTCAAAGACTAGCCCTGAATCACCGGGTGACCGACACGGTCGATCAGAAGATGGTGATCGCCCGTGTCGAAGGCATCCGACAGATCGAGAAGTACCAGGGCCTGGGTAGTACCCTGGTCGGCCCCACTTCTCATTTCATCCATAACTGCCAACATAACAGACTCGGTGGAGTGTTCAGGTCTAAAACCTGCCTGGTGAGAGTCCATATAGTGAGTCTGTTCTACAAAAGAGCTAAAACAAGTGGCAACATGTGCTTCTAAGACCTTACTAAGATAGGGAAGCAGGGAAATGGGGCGGTAACTGGCAGGAGTTAGTGGGTCAAGGCTAGGTTTCTTAAGGATGGGGATAACTTCCGCCATCTTAAATAGATTGGGGACAGTCCCTTGGGCAAGGGAGTTGGTAAGAAGCAGTAGAGGAGGATCCGGACAGCGCAAACATTTTTCCCGAAGGATATAGGGAGGACAGCTATCTGTCTGGGAGCCAGACCCAACTTTGTTGAGTAGGGCGAGGAAAGCATCTCTAGTAATGGGTGGAATGTGATCTCAGAGCACCGGATTCGTACAAAGGTAGTGGGGAACCAAAGGTGTAGTAGATGTGGGGATGCTGGCTTAGATGGTATCAACTTTCTCAATAAAAAAAGATATTGAACGAGTCCCATAAAGATTGCGATGGAACAGCTTTAGCAATGACTCGGTCTAATTTACTAAGTTTGTCTACTATAGAGAAGATATCCTTCGCTTTATTGGTAGAGTTCAGTATTGTAGTAGAAAAATATTCTGCCTTAGTTTGAAGGATAGTTGTTCTGTAGTCTCTTAATAGAGAAACAAAAACAGCCTTTTGATTAGGGCTGTAGTCACGGCACCATTTTACGGTCTGCTTTCCTCAAAGCTACTTTCTTTGCTTTCAGATCTGCAGAAAACCAGCATTGGGCATTGTGCTGCCTCTTTGTTTTGACTTTCCTCAGTGGTACTAATCTGTCTCAGGCCGTTTCCAGCCAGATATTAATATTTTCTGCTTGGACATGGGGAGACTTCGCTGGGACAACAGAGGCTGAACAGTTGGCAGGGAGCAGAGTTAATCATTATCCACTCGATGCCAATTTCTGGCCATAAAGTTGCCAGGCGGAGGGGCGTTGTCTAGACGAACGTTAGGGATAAAGAAACTAATAAGGTAGTGATCAGACCATATACATGGAAGAACCTGTAGATGGGAAATTTCCAGGTTGGCATTCCAAATCTGGTCTAAGGTATGCCCTTTGGCATGGGTGGCTACCTTTGTCTTGGGTGCAGTTCATCCCTACTAAAAGTTCAGCAAGTTCAATGGAACAGGGACTTTCTCGTAAGTGGTTAGGCCAGAAGTTAAAGTCGCCAATGATCAAGATTCGAGCGTTGTTGACAACCACCTCAGCAATCATGTCACCCAGCAGCTGGGGAAATGTGGGCATATGGTGTGGGGGTCTATAGAATAGAACACAGATGAACGGAGACTGATGGGACTCGCATTTTAAGAGGAGACTATCAACTAAGGGAATACCTAGAGTGATAAGTGATGTAAATGTATGTTTCTGGTGGACTATCGCTGCAACCCCTCTCCCTGCTTTACCTGCAGGTCTATCTGCCTGGAGGATGTAGTAAATGCCAGGGAGTGCCGCGAGGATATCGGTGGCAGAATCCGCTGTCAGACATTTTTCAGAGAGAAGGAGGATGTCTGGTTTATCAGCGTCCAAAAGGCAAAAAATCTCAAGTTGGCGTTTCACTATAGAGCGTGTATTCAGATAATTCACTGAGAGTCCCTCCGACGTCTGATGTGTGACCATAGTTGGTGGTGGCTGGCTTTGGTCGTTGGAAATCGGCTCTTGGTCAGAGGCTTTAGATGGGCTTTCAAAGAGGGGGTTCCCATGAGACAAAAGTCTGAGTGTCTAGTTTAGCCTTGATATGAGGGCAGATGGGGAAAGTCCCTTGCATTAATTTAAGGTCTGGTGCCGAGTAGGTTAAAAAACAGGCATAATGTGTGGCCCCTGGTACCGTTCGGGCGCAGACAGGCTTGCCTTTGGCGTGCGTCCGCTGCACGTGAGGAATGGCATCAATTTAAATAGGAGATCGAGACTCCGCCCCCTTCGGTCTCAGACCCGGAAGGGGGTAAATTGCACTGGAGCGTTACCGATACTCCCTCCACTCATACGGGACAAGGACCCGAGGTGGACCGGGGAGCAGCACGGTACAAAGCACAGGTATCAACACCAATAACATCAATTTTTAAAAAGGTACCAGTCTTTAGTAGTACTTGTTAAAAAATCGCTATATTTAAGAATCGTTGTGAGGACCGAAGTAAAAGCGGTGCACTCAGCTGGTAGTGTAACCTGCGCGCGTCCGCAATACAACCATTTTTTTTATGCAATGTGGTGCATAGTTTGCTTATCTTATTTTTCAGCAAGCTATTAAGGCGCTCAGCTATGCCATTACTTTGGGGTTGGTAAACAGACGATAATTTGGTTTATCCCTAACGTTGTAAGATGTGTAAAAATAGCATTGACAAAGTGTGTGCTATTATCATATCTGATCTCTTCTCGAATTTCCCAGCGTAGAATCACCTCCCGAATCAGAACACTAACTGCTGACTTTGCATTACAGTGAACATAAGGTCCTGCTTCAAGCCTTCCGGAAAAAGGACAAACCACAACTATGCGGTACTGATAGTTGTTGCATTGATGGATCATGTCAAAATCAATGTGATGAACCTTAAAAGGACCTTGCTGTCATGGTATAGTCGAGCTTATTACTTCAATGTGGGGTTTGGAACGAATTGTTTAAAAAAAAAAAAACTTATTTTATTACGTTTTCCAACTTTAGCATCATTCATGAAAAGGAATCAAGCATATATTTGGTATTCATCACGCTTCTTCAGACCATCAATTACTAGTGTGTCGTTTTGGATATTCGAACAACATATCGGGCATTTTGCACAATAATTAGTCATGCTAATTAATTATGCTACCAGTCTGAATTGTACATTTAGAGTCTAGAGTAGGCTACTTAACACATTGTCACATTTGTACTGGAAGACCTGAGAAGGGGAAAATTATGTTTGAGCTTCTAAACTGTCTCCCCTCCCCTCCCTTCCCTTAACTCAGCTAGCCCTGGCCCGTCCCATCATTTTGATGATGCACCTCTACTGCTAAACCGACCATCTCTCGGTTAGTGTGTGTGTGTGTGTATACTGTGATCTTGTTTTTGAACTCGCATATCCACATGCGTGAGTGCATTCAGTTCCTTGGTGGTTGAGGGGGGTTGGAGGGTGGGGGGATGGTCTATAGGGGGAGAGTTCCTAGTGTTCTTGCGCTACAGAGACTGAAGCGGGCTTAAGTGCCTTGGGGTTTGGAAAGAATTGTTGGAAAATTGTACAATTATTAATGTACATAGTAAGCATATCATGCCAGTTAGGAATTAACCAAACTTGCTGTATTTGCACAGACCAGTGATTTCTCGAGATGTGAGCTGGTAAATGCAATTGATCAAGAGCGATCATGAGTAAAGCCTGAGGCATCACTGGTATACCTGTAGATATTTGCATATAGAGCAAACCGTCCCCTGACTGGGAGCACCCTCTAGCCTTCCATAATTGTTTCTCATGCAATGGAGCATCTTCTTGTAGTTCTTGAAGATTTAAAAGTGCTGTCTCAGCATAATGAGGTATAACAGCATTTGTGGTAGTGTTTAACTCAGGCTTGTGCGGCGAGACAGCCGAAGACATGTCCCACTAAAACTGGGCTATGTTGCGAACCTGATGGCACAGACAGGGGTGTGTGCCAAGCTGCACCTTTAGCTACCCAATCTGCTAATGCATTTTCCAATGACACAAAATAAGGTCCATTTGTATGTGCCGCACACTTGACAACTGCCACTGCTTGTGGTAAGGCAAGTGCCTATATCCGAGCCTCTAAGATTCCTATGCATAAAAGGACTACCTTCTGATTTGATGAAGACTCTTCTGCTCCATCTCATGATGCTTTAATATACTGTGGTAGTTACGTAAGCTGAATCTGAATAGATTGTGATATCTTTCCTGTTCCCTGCTTGAGACCCGCTATCAGTTATTCTGCTTGCGCAGAATAATGTGCTGGCAGTGTTAACTGCTCAACTATATGAAGTGTGTCTGAGGAATCGTTGTGCTGTTCTCTGACCACTGCCATACCAGTCTGGCTTACTCCTATGTCCTGGTCACTGGCAGAGGAACCGTCAACAAAATATACAATGCTGTCGGGAATAGGATCCTCTGTTGCTTGGCTAGGTTCATTAGGGATATTTGTTGCACAATCGTGTGCATCATCCGCAGAGTCCACTATAGGATGACCAAACAAAGGTTGCAGTGTTCACCGCGTGAAACTTTACAACCTTCAAAGATGGGAGTGACCGTAATAACTCGTATTTTGACAGACTCTATGTAGTTAAGGTAGTCTTAGCCTTCTGAATGATAGTAAGCACTGCATGTTCTGCATAGAGTGTCAAAGGCACTCCCATAACAATAGAGGTGCTTTTCTGAACCGCAAAGGCTGCAGTGGCGAGAAATTGCTCCCAGGGGTAATGCCCTTTCAATGCGAAGTCCAACAACCCACTGAAGTATGCAATGTTTTATGTCTTAAATGATATTTGTGTGTGAGGACAGCCGTCATCACTTGACCATTGCTGTGGCAAAAGAGGTAAAACTCTGTAGTATAATCAGGAGTCCCTAAAACTAGGGCGTTTGTTCTCTTGTTTTTATCTTTTGGAAGTTTTCCCTCATTTCTGGTGTCCCTGTTATCTTATCGTATCTGTCATGTGCCTGTCTAAAAGAGGTCTGCACAGGCGATATTAAAGTGCTGTAATCAAAGTCCCATTGTCTCACACAATTACAGAGGCCATGAAACTGCATTCCATTATATTCGCTGGCTCAGTCATTTGGCGTATAGATGAGGCTCTTTCAGAGGTTATTCACTGACCAGATGCGGACAATAATTGCTCTAGATAATGGGCATCCTCCTGACAATGCTTAATTTTGTCTGTCTTCACTTTATATCCTCTCTGTTTGAGTGTAACCAGAAGAGACACACTCTTTCCTATACTGTTGTTCTGTAAGACTGCAGACATGTATGTCGTCGACATATTGCAACAACGTACTGTTGCACTGAAAGTTTGACAGGTTATTATTCACCATTCTGTTGAAAATACTAGGGAATTCACAAAACCCTTGAGGCAAATGAGACTGAGTCCCGCGATAGGAGAATGCTGTCTAGTAATGACTGCCTGGATGTAGAGGGATGCTAAAGAAAGCATTCTTCTGATCTAGGACAGAGAAATATTTAGCATCCTGAGAAATATTTGTCAAAGTAATGGAAGGGTGGTGAACGATCGGGAATCCTGGTACCACCACATCATTCAGTAGGTGCAGGTCTTGAACCATATGACAAGTATTACCCTTAGATTTTTTGACTGGGTAAATAGGGGTGTTGCAAGGAGTCACTCAAGAATAAATTACTCCTTGCTCTAGTAATGCCTGCATGGTGGTGGTGATGCCCTTATCTGCTTCTTTGCAAAGAGGATACTGTCTCACACTAGGTAGGAGAGCACCCTCCTTAAATGTTACTCTGGATGGGGTGGCGGTACACTTAAGGCCTACATCATGGAGAACCTTGGTCCTTAGAGTATCCGGTACCTAGGGAAGATTTCCATCCTTAACAGAATCAAATGCTTTAGCTGGTGTGGGCGTCCGTACTTCCAGTAGTGTCCTTAGTGGTGTGTCATCCTGATAAACTATGACTGCTTTTTTAGGATCATCATCAAACAACGGATCATCCAGTATTACCCTAACTGTTTTCCCTTGCTCAATGAATATTACACATACCCATAGGACATGGTTCTGATCCCAGGTTGTCCGAGTGTCCTAGGTCGGTGTTATTTTTAAGGCCTCTATATGTAATATCAACTCGCTATCAGGTATCCAAGAATTCTGCCCCCGTTGTCAGAAAAGAAACTCCTTGGATGGCTGGACCTCCCTTCCCAATAGTGCTGGTGTTTCTGCTACGACTATATATATTACTTTGGTAAATGTCTCTAAGTCAACGGGTCGAGCTCTGATTTGGTCTCCAGTAGAAGAACCTAATGTTACAGCATGATCCTCGAAGGAGGGACTGCAGGGGTAGACCAAATCGTAGAACCGTAAGGCTCAAAATTAATTGTCATGCTTAGATTAGCCATTAGATCTCTCCCCAATAGATTAGCTGGGGCAGCCGGAGAGAACAGTAAACGGCCATCAATAAACCTTCTTTCTATCTACATCTCCTCTTGTTTAGTAAACAGAACCCTCATTACTGCTCGAGTGAATCCTTGTGTGTCCATTGATCTGTTAGAAATTGGAAGATCTCCCTCTCTGCTACAAGATAGGGTTGCTCCTGTATCTATGAGTAATGCACACCTCTTATTATTGATAGCTACTGTCACAATGGGTTCCTCACCTAGCCTGACATACTGGACACGTGGGACTACTCTGTAGGCACCTTCATTGCATATACCTTCCAACATAATTTGTTTGTAAAAGGTTTCCTCCTCTCACACCTCCCTGTCTACCTTGGTATGGAGTTGCCATTAGGGGTGCTTGGTAGCTTTGCTGTGGCGTTGTTTGTTGCACCTGAGGCATTACTGGATGCTGTGCATTTTGCAGTGCTGTCTGAGGTGCATATATTATTTACGGGTTTCCCCGGCTAGTTGTAAACCCCTTTCCTTCCCAATCTCTTGGTCCTGCAATATTGAATAAAATTCCCAGAAGTGTGACAGTGGCATATCTGATCCATCCTCTGGGGGTCTTGCCTGCCCCTTCCTATATCTCCTTGTCCTCCTCTCCCACTTCCTTGTATCCTTGCACTATCCTGCTGCAGCCCCTTCCGTTTCTCCCTTCTTTGCCAACTTTTGCTGCACCAATTTGGTTGCTGCTTTCTCTGTTACCTCTTGCTTGTTCCTCTCATTCTCTTATTTCTTTTTACAAAAGTGTATTATGTGTGCCTATATCTCTGTGCAGGGTTTGGCTTCCAATGCCACTTGGCCAAGATTATCCTGCACGTCCGAGGGTAAACCATTTTTTACTACATTATTGAACAACACAGCATTCCCCCCTGTTACTTCCCAACCTTGGCATACTTCTTGAGTCCATTTATCTTTCATCCTGCTGAGAAATTGAGCCAGGCCCTCATTCGGCTGCATTGATTGAGCCATGAGAGACTTGATGTTTGGCCTATCTGGATACATTTTCCTCAGCTGGTCCCAGACTACTGTCCGTAATAACTGGAGGGACCCATCATACCTGGTTTCTTCAAAGGGGACTTTCTCAATCCAGCCTTACCCAAGACTGTATCCGTCTCATCTCCCATAAGAGGTAAGTAGATTCTTTTTGTCCCCTATTGCCAGGGTGACACCTGCAGTTTGTATTTCAATAGTCCTAATCCATTTCCCTGCTCCCTCTGTAATCGGTGGTAACATCTTCTTTGAGTCTTTCCTTATACATTAGTGAACAGTGAATATAATAAGGGGCCCCAGTTTCCTTATGTATTAGGGGCATCTGGTATACGGGGGCAAAGGAATGTTGGGGATTATGCTGTCTGGCATACTTTTGCCACATACGCAGACTTTACGGCATACAAGGATAATGCCAGTCTCGATTCCCCTCACCATAGAGAATACAGTCCGCAGAGTCTGCCATGTAACAGGGATCGAAGGACCATTCTCGCGGCCAGGGCTTATCTGTGGGGCTAAACCTTCAGTCTATCCTGCTAAATTATCCACATAGAGTACGACTTTATACCTACAGTCTTTCCCTTGGGCATCCTGGGATATGGCTGACCATGTGATCCCTGAAACCGTAACTGCTCTATCTCAGTCGCTCGAGCCTCCTGTTATTAAAGAAAGTTCCCTGCTGTCCTTCTCTGGTACTTTCATAAACATCAGTGAGATTGTGTGAACCCATCGATCTCTCCATGTGGTTCAGGTCGATAAGGGGGCCTTTCTTGAGTGCTATTGTTATAGGTAGGGCATCTAGCTTCAAGGGGGCCTTTCTTGAGTGCTATTGTTATAGGTAGGGCATCTAGCTTCTGGAGACTTAAGTATTTGACCCCTGTTATTTGCGTGCCCTGTGTATCGATTCTACTCTGTCTGCCATCCTCCCAAAACTGCCCTAAATTTGTCCGGATACACTACAGCGAAGTCCTTCTCTCCCTGCATCTCATCTTTTCTATCCTCACTTTGTGACAACCCTTTCTAAATGTTCTCTGGTGTAGCTATCCTGCTTTCTTTCTCCTTTTGCCAAGATAGCTAATCCTCAATCTTTTTAAAGTTCTCTTCTTTTTCCTGAGATACTGGTCATTGGGCCATACCAAAAGCCCTGTCTACATAATCATTCCACCTTGCATCTCTCCATTTTGGGGTAGACACCCGCTCTTTGACTTCCCTTCCTGTGAGATCTAATTTTTGTAACAGTGTGACCGGATCAAGAAAATCAAAAAATACAACTGTCTCACATATTTTTTTTGTTTAATCACTATTTCGATCTATTCTAGACGTATAACATCAGCGTCCAAATTCTGTTATAAGGATATCACATCGGTTCCTTTTCATGGAAGAGTGTTATGTTGTATGTTAATGCTTATCCATTTCATACTATGGCAATAACCTACCAATGAGGCAGAAATATCCATGAGGAATGGTATCTTTGGGGTGTAGAGTGAGGAGTGTATCTCAGGCTTGTGGCGTTATGCATGGGGAGGCTTTTTGGACAAGCTTATATACATATGGAATTAAAAGGGGGACAATATGTAAGTCACTACTTGATCACCTTAGGTTTGCCACCATCTAGTATTGGTCAAGCTATTTTTGCATCTTTGCTCATACCCATATGTGTTTGTTTAGTAGCCATAGTAAGGAAACTGCGTTTTGTCAAGATGCATGATGGGAATAGTTATTTATCTGTATTTTAATATAGTCTGTTATAGTCACCAACACATTTGTATGTAGGGAAACATTAAGTGTAGAAGAAGATGATCCACTGTTTTGTATGAATCCTAAGAGTGTGCCATAACTATAACTAATGTATAAGTAACGCAATGTGTCTGCATTAATCCAGTATAATTCATATAGGAGGGTAAAATTGCCTAATGTGCTGATGAAAAGATAGTGTTATAATATGGGCATTAAGTATGAGGAAACACCAATAAAGGTTTATTGACATTGTCTGAGGTGGGCAGTCCAACTCGCCTGCTGGTGTGGTGTTTATTACATCAGTAACCTGCTGGCACATTAATGTGCCATCTTGAGCGTCAGACCAATTTAAAGAAGGTATGGGAACAGTCCAGCCCGACATGGCCATATGCAAATCAGTCTTGACCCTGTGCCTCATGGGAACAGTCCAGCCCGAACTGCCAAGCCATTTCTTCCCTGGACCGGAATCAATCACCCTGGGACCGGTTTCTGGGTAACACCCTTCATCTGCCACACCTAGGATGCTCCAACCCCATGATGCGTCATTCCTTCTTTATATCCATCTGTTGTGAAGAGTTTTTTGGAAAACTATACAGATGCACCTTGCCTCTGCAGACAAGGCAAGTGGCGTGATAGACTGTGTTGGGAGGCCTTCCACCTGCAGCAGTGGATTCTGAAAAAGTGTTTTTTCTCCTTGAACCTCACACCAAGATGGTATTTTCAGTTTATAGGCAGATGCCTTCAGTTGCCTGTTTCTGGATGTTTATGAATGGGATCCTCACTGTGTGATATTTCTGATGGATACATCTGCCAGTGGATTCCTCACCTTGTGAATATCCCCCTTGCGTCAGCAACATTCGGAAATTCTTTTGTAGCTTCACGCCGACGTGGACGACGTCATAGAGGTACGGCATCGCACGCGACTCCGCTGACGTCACCGACACTACAATAGGCCCACGCCGGCGTGATGATGTCAGTTCCCTTTTTTCCACGTTGTCGACGCTAACGGTTTCGGGGAATCTCTGTAGCCTCTTAGTAACTTTGTTGCTATTTTCTTCACTTTTCTGTTTCTTTGTTTCCTTCACGATGTCGTCAAAGAAGACCGGTTTTAAGCCTTGCAGAGAGTGTGGGAAAATGATGTCCATCACGGACCCGCACGAAGATTGCATCTGGTGTCTTAGCTCGGATCATGATGTGGATGGATGTTCATCATGTCGGAAGATGAACCCAAAGGCTCTGCGGGAGAGACAGACCAAACTTCTGGTGGCGAAGCTGAGAGGTGACAAGGGTAAAAGGTCTTCGAAGTCTCGTTAGAGAAGGTCGAGATCGAGATCAAGGCCTCGAGCGGAGTCGACTTCGAGATCGTCATCAGATCATGCTTCGAAGTCGAGGAAGAAGCATAAGAAGAGAAGACATGAGTCCCGACGTCACTCCGGTAGGGATTCGGACTCGAGGTCGAAGCCACCCAAGAAGGTATGTTCGAAAGTGGTTCCACCAGAGGAGGACTTGGATCCGGAAGGTGAGGCTTCGCCTTCGGAGTAATCAATTAAAAGGAAAAACTCCCATGAGCAAAGATACAATTTATAGTGCAAAAAATTTAATTTGAGTGAAAACAATTAAACAATTCATATATGAAAATATGACCACAATTTATTAAACATACAGTAATTAAAAAAGTGGACAGAGTACCACTTGACACAGTTAAAACAATTTAAACCATAAAAACCATAAAACAACTGACATTCAATGTTGACCAGCAAGATTGATACATAAAGACAGAAAAAACAGTAAGACAAAAACTTGTACAATACTAAGCGTATTTCCAGGCTCTATTTCTGACACCAATGTTATGTACACAGCAATACCGTGTATCCACAGGGGTATCCGAGACAAGAATTATACTGGAGAGTGCGTCGACGCGTTTCGGTGGTTTCTCACAATTCTATCCACCTTTGTCAAGACTATAATTATTGTCTGTCGTAGTTCAAGGGCCAATAAAGTCTCCCTTTGAATCCACTTTTGGCTGTTGTCAGGTTTCCATTATTTTAAAATATGATCTGACCCACGGAGAATATGCTCCATATGTCCGTTTTGGGATAGTGTCGCTTTATCAAGTTACAGGTCCTGTTTTTGCGAGCACTAAACATACGCAGTAATCGTATCCAATAGTTTAAGCCTCATGTAACAGTTTTCTTTCCATTTGAAAAGGGAACCAGAGGCGCTTACGTCATGTCCTTGCGGTGTGAGTGAAGGTTTCACTTTAGACCCGCAAAGGACTGCCTGCTTCTCTGGTTCCGTGGCGTTCGCCTTCGGAGTTGCAGGTCCCGGCTCCATCTCCGGTTCAATCTCCGGTGCAGTCCCCGGCCCGTGAGGTGAGGAAGAAGTTCCGGAAGGTGAGAATTCTGCGCCTGTGGAAGAGCCGAATTCGGAACCTCCTCAAGGCCAGCCTGAGGGTCTTCAGCCACCTTTTCCGGCCCCGGGCCAAGACCCATCAGCGTTTTTGAACGCTATGTATGGTGTGTTTTCAAGGGCCTGGTACCCCTCTGGTGCGCCTTCAAGTCCCATGGGTCCACTAGCCTTCAATTTAGGAGTTCCGCACTCCTATTCTCCGGCTCCATTTATGCCATTCATGCCGGCTAAGACACTGCCATGGCAATACCCGGCTCCGCCGAGGTAGTCGACGCCGATACCGACGTCGTCTGCTCCGAGTCGACCTCGAGACCAAGCCACTATGCCATCGGATTCGATACCGACGTCGGTTCCGGCTTCGTCGGAGTCGTTGATGGATCCGGTGGCATTGCGTGTGAAGGAAAGGTCCAGGAGGGAGGCTCAGTGCCTCATGGAAGAACAAAGGTATTCAGAAGCTCAAGCTGAAGTGGAAGAAGGAGAGCTGGAGGATGACTGTTTTGATAGTCTGGCGGAGGGTAGTGGCCTGGAGTTTTCTCCCGAGTGGGAGTTACCTTCCATGTCTGATGCCCCTTCGAAAGATGTTCAGCCTTATCATTTGGTTATGAGGAAGGCGGCGGAACTTTTGAATTTGACCCTTCCAACAGTAGAGTTGAAGTCCAATCTACTGACTGAGGTTCTGCATTCACCCGGTTCTGTGGTGGAACCGTTGCTCCCCTTTAATGAAGCTTTAACGGAGCCAATTATGGAAGTTTGGAAAAAGCCGCTTTCGGCACCAGCTGTTTCCAAGAGTGTGGCAAGAAGGTACAGGGTTGCTCCTGAAGACCCTGCTTTTCTGACTTCTCATCCTTTACCTGAAAGCTTGATAATCCAGGCAGCTTGTTCCAAAAAGACTGTGTGCATTTCCTCAAGTGCCTGGGGATAAGGATGCTAAGAAACAAGATCAAGTTGCAAAAAAGAGCTTTTCTTCTGCGAGCATGGCATTAAAGTCAACTAATGCCACCTGCCTTATGGGGAGATATGTACATGCTCTCATGGATTCACTCCGTCTTCTGGCACCTAAGATCCCTGTTGAAAACAGGAAGGATTTTGAAGAGGTGTTGACGGATGTGCAGTCAGCGGCTCGTCGGGTATTTCAGAGTGGGCTGGACACTGCGGATTCGGTGGCACGCATCATGGGTAGTGCGGTTGCTTCAAGAAGGTCAGCATGGCTGAAATCTTCAGACTTTTCAGCAGATGTTCAGGCTGCTTTGATGGATCTGCCGTTTGATGGTGCTGGGCTCTTTGGTAAAAAGGCTGACACTGCCTTAGAAAGATTTAAGGACAGTAGGACTACTGCCAAATCTTTAGGGCTTCAGACCAGGGGTTCTTCTACCAGAAAGTTCAGAGCATTAGGACGCTCTTCCTTTCGCTCCTATCGGCAAGGTCAGCAGCAGCAGCAGCAGAATCCTTTGTACAAGTCGTACAGGGGAAGACAAAGAGCTCGTCCTAGAGGACCTCAAGCCTCTTCCTCCTCCACCTCCTCCAACCCCCCAGCCACAGAAAAGCAGCCCTAGATCCGCCATTCAGGATCATGTGGGTCCGGTGGGGGGTCGGCTTACCCACTTTCTACGGGATTGGGAATCGGTTACATCAGATCTTTGGGTTCTCAATCTCGTAGAAAATGGGTATGCTCTTCCCTTTCGGGAGTTTCCTCCAAATTACCCTCCTTGCCAAGGTTTTTGCACGGAAGAACACCTCTTACTTCTGCAGGAGGAAGTGCAGACTCTTTTAAGAAAGGGTGCGATAGAGGTGGTTCCAGAGCAGGAAAGGGGTCAGGGATGCGACTCCTGGTATTTCCTGATTCCCAAGAAGGATGGCAGACTTCGTCCAATCCTGGATCTCAGGATCTTGAATCTTTATCTGAAACAAGAGAGGTTCAAGATGCTCACCCTTGCGCAGGTTCTTCAGGCACTGCTGGAAGAAGACTGGATGGTGTCGCTCGACTTGCAGGATACGTATTTTCACATCCCAATCCTGAAGTTGCACAGGAAGTATCTCCATTTTACGGTGGGATCGCAACATTATTAGTTTGTGGTCCTTCCTTTTGGAATTACTACTGCGCCTCGAGTCTTCACCAAGGTGATGGCGGTGGTGGCAGCACATCTCAGAAGATCGGGGGTTCCAGTATTCCCCTATTTGGACGACTGGCTGATCAAGGCAGAGTCATCAGAGAAAGTGCTCCAGCATCTGCAGGAGACAACTCGGTTGTTGTTCCGGTTGGGGTTTTCAATAAATGTACCCAAGTCTCACCTGGTGCCCTCCCAGCGCATCCTGTTCATAGGTGCTGTACTGGACACAACTGTATGTCGTGCATTACCTCCTCCACAAAGGATTCGTGACATACAGGAAATGATTCCTTTATTTTACAATGGAGCGGTCGTTCCAGTCCTGAAGGTCCTTCGCCTGCTCTGTCTGATGGCTACTTGCATTCTGTTGGTCAACCATGCACGCTAGCACATGAGGGCGCTCCAGTGGTGCCTCCGCAGGCAGTGGTATCAGCACAGCGGAGATCTCAGGGAGTCAGTGAGGATCTCGAGAGAAACTGCAGCGGATCTGTCTTGGTGGGGCGTGGAAGGCAATCTGTCACAAGGAAAGCCTTTTCAACTACCTCCATCGGTTGCCACAGTGATAACGGATGCATCCACTCTAGGGTGGGGTGCTCATCTGGGGGATCTAGAGGTCAAGGGTCTTTGGTCTCCAGAGGAAAGGTCACATCAACCTCTTAGAGTTGCGGGCCTTACGTTTGGCACTCAAGGCCTTCCTCCCTTCCCCTCGCGGTCGGTCGGTTCAGGTCCTGACAGACAACACCACCGCGATGTGGTATGTCAACAAGCAGGGAGGAGTGGGGTCGCAGTGTCTGCAGAGAGGCTCTGCACCTCTGGTCCTGGGTTCAGGACCACCAGGTTTATCTGTTGGCAAATCATCTGGCCGGAGTTCTGAACGTGCGTGCAGACAGTCTCAGTCGGCAGTTCTCGACCGACCACGAGTGGAGGCTTCACCCGGAGGTGGTCCGGCACATCTTTCAGATGTGGGGGACTCCTCGTGTTAACCTGTTTGCTACCTGCGAGAATGCTCACTGCCTGTCATTCTGCAGTCTCCAGTATCCGATGCAAGGAGCCTTGGGGGGACGCGTTTCAGTTGAGTTGGGGAAGTCAACTCCTTTACGCGTTTCCTCCCATACCTTTAATTCCTCGGGTTCTGAAGAAGATTCGCCAAGACCGGGCCCAAGTTATTCTGGTCGCCCCGGATTGGCCAATAAGGGTGTGGTACACGGATCTTCTCCACTTCTCCTCTCGCCCACCGCTCCTTCTCCCGGTCAGGGCAGATGTCCTCTCCCAGATGGAGGGGCAGGTTCTACACCCCCACCTCCAGTCATTACACCTTCATGCCTGGAGATTGAACGGGGCAACCTGAGCTCTTTTTCTCTCCCACACGATGTGGTGGACGTCATTCTTTCGGCTAGGCGTCACTCCACTAAATCCATTTATTCATACAGATGGTCTAAATTTGTCTCTTGGTGCGGAGAGAAATCTGTTGACCCTTTGAGAGCTTGTTTGTCCAATATTTTACAATTTGCTCTTTCTTTGGCACAGCAGGGATTTGCTGTTGCCACAATCAAGGGCTATCTTCCGGCATTGTCGGCATTTATCTGTTTGCCGGATCAGCCGTCTCTTTTCAAGTCTCCTGTGGTTTTAAGGTTTTTGAAGGGCCTCACAAATAAGTTCCCTCCTACTCCCTTTATTGTACCTCAATGGGATTTAAATCTTGTTTTAACCTTCTTGATGTGTTCTCCCTTCGAACCTTTAAACAAGTGTCCCATGAGGCTTTTGTCTTTTAAGACGGTCTTCCTCGTTGCGATCACCTCGGCAAGGAGGGTAAGTGAGCTTCAAGCTCTTAGTTCCAAGCCCCCATTCTTGACCATTCATGCTGATCGAATGGTTCTTAGGACTAGAGCAGCTTTTCTCCCTAAGGTGGTAACTCCTTTACATCTAGGACAATCTATTACCCTTCCTACCTTTTATCCTCCCCCTCACCCTTCCAAGGAGGAGGAGAGACTACACCGTCTGGACCCTAAGAGGGCGGTGAGCTTTTACCTTGATAGGACTAGAGACTATCGAATGGATGACCAGCTCTTCATTGGTTTTGCTGGCTGCAAGAAAGGAAGAGCGGTGCACAAGCGCACTCTTTCAAGATGGATCATCCTCTCTATAAAGATCTGCTACTCTTTGGCCGTTAAGGAACCTCCAGAGGGTATAAGAGCCCACTCTACTAGAGCTAAGTCGTCAACTACTGCTCTGTCTAGGGGTGTACCTGTAGAGGATATTTGTAGGGCCGCGACTTGGACCTCCCTCCACACTTTCGCGAAGCATTACTGCTTGGATGCCGAGGTGAGGAGGGAAGGTCACTTCGCGCGCGCTCTGTCCTTCAGGATTTTTTGGTATAGATGAGTGAACACCCTCCTCCGGGAGTGGGGACTGCTGTGGGACTCTATTCACAAGGTGAGGAATCCACTGGCAGATGTATCTATCAGAAGAACAAGTTACTTACCTTCGGTAACGCTTTTTCTGGTAGATACAGTATCTGCCTGTGGATTTCTCACTGACCCACCCGCCTCCCCGTTGTCCACTTATCTATACCGAAGTTGTTGTAATTCATTTACTTTATTGTCAAAGAGTTGTTTATTTCAAATATTTTATTGCATTTGCTTCACACTATGTGTGTTATCTTGACATTTGTGTACTGTGTATACTATGTATATTTCTACTGTCGTTGGTCCGTCCGTGTGCCTCGAAGGCACGGAAAAAAGGGCGGAACTGACGTCATCACGCCGGCGTGGGCCTATTGTAGTGTCGGTGATGTCAGCGGAGTCGCGTGCGATGCCGTGCCTCTATGACGTCGTCCACGTCGGCGTGAAGCTACAAAAGAATTTCCGAATGTTGCTGACGCAAGGGGGATATTCACAAGGTGAGGAATCCACAGGCAGATACTGTATCTACCAGAAAAAGCGTTACCGAAGGTAAGTAACTTGTTCGACTCACTTGATCTTTTCTCAGCTGGTGCTTTCTTGCATCAAAGTCTTTGCCACAGCTCTAAATAGAAAATACCTACTCTTCTACGCCAAATAGTTCTCACTTTATTCTCTTGGAGACTCTTCTGACTGTGCTGGTCACAATGCCTGCTTTATGCATTTCCTCCAGGTCTGCTAAACTCAAAGGTTCTGCAGTTAGGTTGACAGGATGGCACACAACTGATTCTCCCTGCCCTGAATCGGGTAAGGAGGATTTCTGATATGTTCCAACTTAGTATTCAACCTCTCTTTTGTCTATGAGACGGGAAATACTTTCAAATGGGGATGGTCGGGATCTTCACCTCATTCCTCAGACACTTTGTCTCCACATGAGGAGATTGAGTGTTGTCAGTCTTTCTGGTATAGCCAGAGTTAGTTAATGTTATCTTAGTTTCCTGGAAGCCCACCCACCACTCCCTCCCCCCCTCCTCTCCCCCTTTACTCAAAAGGGTTTGGGAGTTAATGCACAGACTTGGATACCTGGCTGTGCTGTGTTTTTATTTCTCCCTAACTAACCTTCCATATTCAAGTTATTCCTGATGGCTTGTTTCTTGAAAGGTTTGTTTTAGGTTTTCTTCCACATCCCTGGTTATTCTTCAGTCGTACTTAATTTCATTCTGACTGGCCTCGTGCCTATCCCCTCTTGAATCGATGTACAATTGTTTAAGTCTCTTGATCCCCCAATCCTTTCTTTTTCAGGGTGAATACTTGAACATGTATGGTTGGAAAGTTGTAGACCCTGTCAGTTTGGCCATCATTTACTGTTTTCTACTCGCACAAGTTGGTCCCACTTACTTGCCCCTCGGTCTGCTTTCTGTTCTGCATAGGCCAGCCTATAATTCTTCCATCTTTCATCCACCCTCCTCGTCTTTCAAAGGAAGAGGAGACATTGCTCACACTAATCCCTAACTGAACTGTCCATTTCCATGTTGTTAAGAGTGGATGGATTACTAACTTTTCCTAGGCTTCTCTGGGGCTAGCTTAAGCATACTATTTAATATTGGATCACTCTGTATATTAAGATCGGCTATGCCTTTCCCTTCAGTTAGCATTCATGACCATAATGACTTCTACTTTTCTAACCTGTGACTTTCTGGTAGCTAACATTTGTCAGGTAGCTCCTTTGTCTTAACTACATACATTTGCTAAGCCTTCTGGCTCAGATGTGCATGTATGTTTGTTATGTGGTATTTCTGTAGTGCAAACCCAGCCAAAGGCAGCAGAGTGCTGCATTTGCTTAAAGACCTCTATTATTTGAACAGTTGCCCCCTGGGACTTATTCAGAAGCTGAGACCTCATATATACCTTGAGTAATCCCAAATCTAATTATAATTCAAATTAATTCTGTATCAAAATCAAATTGAAAAAAGAACAGGACAAGCTTTTGTTTCTATCAAAAAAAGTTTTTGACAAATTCACATACAGCGAAGTGTGAAATAAATGATCATAATGCAGATGACGCAGTGCTGAGATTGTGAACATATTTACAACATTAATAACACAGGACACTATACAGTTCCCAGTAGTTGTATCCATTATTCCAAACAGATCACATCCAGTGTAGTGTGAAACAATACTCAATCCCCTAATATTAAGTATACACGTCAACCAAAAGGAAGGGTTTATCGTTGTTTCAACCTCGTCTCATTATAAGGGCCTCATCAGAACTTAGTCCTTGTGCTCAATCATAGTAGCTCTCTACTAAAAACAATTCAATGCATTTACTCATCACCAAGCTGGGAATGTAAAAGTAATTCAGGCATTCATCACTGCACCTTCAAATCATCTCAATTAAATCAAAATTGCCTGTTTTATTATTTTCTCCAATGGGTTAATACTCAACCATCAACGAACTATAAATTGTGCCCCGATGTGAGCACACGCCAAGTCCGTTCATCACCAAATACCTTTCAAAACTGTGGATACTCAATATGCTATTTGTGATAGGTCAGTTGACTACCACAAACATGTTCCAACATACTTCCCGAGGTGAGCAAAAAGCAACTTGTTATAAACCAAATTATGGGTAGTGGTATGTATCCACATATACATTAAATTGGCTGGTAAATTTATGCAACATGCATCTCATGTGTTATTACAACCACTAACTTTACATTGCCTTCTACCATGTGACTAAACATCTATAATTCAGACCTTTTCTTTACGCAGACGATGTGTAAATACCTTACTTGCTTAATTCATAAGGTATCTCCTCATGACAAAACACACACCGTTCAGTAGAGCTCGATATCTTAATGACTCAGATATTTGTCCTAGAATCAGTAAACACTCCATGAGCAATCTTAGTCACCATCGCATTTTGGTGGTAAAATTAAATGAATTACATTTCCAAAGTAAACTGACCCCAGAATGTAAGTGAAAGCATCTGCTACGACACTGCGCCGACGATATCATGTTTATGGAAGTCGGAGGGAAGATGCAGCAGACGCCGCCCAGTTATCTTCCCTTCTGTCTAGAAAATTCTGGACCACTAACATTGGCCAGCCATTCTGGAGGGGTCAAATCCTCAGCGATACACAGACTGTCTTTAATTATATCTATTGCCCAAAGACTGTTAGCTTGAGTCAGCCATAGATACGTTTGGGCTTAAGATTAAACATCACAGACTGGTTTTATCAGCATTTTGGTACTATTGGGTGACCTTGTGGGTTAGACAGATTTTTGTGTATTTTGGATAAAGAGTAAATTACTACTGTCCTGAGGTGGGGTTTACTTTTTTGTGGATAATTAATTGTGTTCTGCTTAGGTACACCACAAATGAAATAGCTTTTAACCCCAGTCATTCTATCAACTTTTAGCCTACTTTGGGTTACTGCTGCATATATCGCAATAGAACTTAGTTCTATAGCGTGGTGATACCATATAATGGCCAGCAGCTATGGTGTTTAATCTTAGGCTCATATTTACCTATTGCCGACCCAGGCTAGGGGTCTTAGGCTCATATTTACCTGTTGCCGACCCAGGCTAGGGGTCTTGTGGCGATCAGCAGAGTTAAGGACATAGTGTGGGTATCGTTGAGGATTTTGTTCCCTTCCAAGATGGCCGGCCGATGTTAACAGTTTATTGTTTTCTAGACCGAAAGGGATATAACTAGGCAGTGTCGCCCACATCTTCCCTCTTACTTCCATAATGATGGTAGGGGTGTAATGATTAGGGGATGCTTTCACCTACTCGGGGTAAGTTTCTTTTGGAAATTTTATATTTTGTTTTCATTGTACTATGCAAATGTGATGAGGACTAAGATTACTTATCAAGAGTTTGCTGCTTCCAGGACAAAAAGCGGAGTCATTTTGAAATACAGCCCTACAGTGCTGTGTGTGTTCTGGAAATGAGGGCTACCTTATGAAATAAGAAAGATATTCACCCATAGTCTGTGTATAGAAACTGTATGAATTATTGATGTTGGGGCACATTGTAGAAGGCGGTGTGAAGTTAGTGGTTGTAATGACGCATAAAGTGCATGTTGCCTACTTTTACTAGCCAATTTAATGTATATGTGGATTCATACCACTACTCATAATTTGGTTTATAAGCAGTTGGTTTTTGCTCACCTAGGGAAGGATGTTGGAGCATGTTTCTGGTAATCAATTGACTACTCACAAATAGCACATTGTGTATACGCAATTTTGCATGGTATTTGGAGATGGATTGACTTGGCGTATGCTCACTTCAGGAAGCCCAGTGGAGATTGGAGATGGTTGAGTATTCACCCCACAGAGTAAATATTAAAGCGGACAATTATGATTTCCTCATAGATGATTTGAAGGTGCAGTGATAAATTCTTGAATTATTATTGTAATGGTGAGTGAGTAATGCTGAGGTGGTGAGTAATGCATTAAAAAATAGTTAGTAGAGCGCTATTAGGATTGAGCACAAGGAATTAGGACTTCTCCTGTTTCTTTTTTTTCATATGGAAGTGTGGTAATGAGATGACTACGTGCTGATGAGACCCTAATAATCATACCGAGTCACATTGTCGACGCACACTCACTTTTGGTTGGCTTGTATACTTAACATTAAGGGATTGTTGATTGTTTTACACTACCCTGGATGTGAACGGTTTGAAATAATGGATACAACTACTAGGAATTTTATAGTGTCTTGTGTTACTTCTGTTGTAAATAGGTTCACAATCTGATCACTGTCTCGTCTGCGCTATGATCACTTATTTCACACTTCACTGTACATGAAATATTAACATTTATTTTTGATAGCAAAAAAAGCTTGTCCTGTGCTTTTTTCAAATTGATTTTGATACATAATTAATTGGAAGTGGAATTTGAATTATAATTAGATTTGTAATTTCTCAAAGGTATATACGAGGTCTCCACTTATGAATGATTTATGATTCCCAATGTATAATTGTTCAAATAATACAAGTTTAGTTTGGTCCATGTGGGCATATAGAGTTGTCCTTGTTATATACACACAGGCTCAAAGACGAGCATAAAGTCAACAAATGATTGGAGAGGCTATTTGTGGCTGTTAAATGCATTGTGATGTAGTGTTCTTTAAAGAGGAAAGTTCTGAAAAGTTTTCGAAATTGTAGCGGCATTGGGGCAGTCCTAATGGATGTGGAGCTGTTCCAGAATCTGGCTGCATAGATGGCAAAGCACTTCTTAGTGTAAAGTCTATTGGGGTTCTGAGTACTGGTGTGCTGAGAACCATCAGAGATGATGACCTTGTCTACAAGATTGGTGAGGGTGCTGATTGTGATGGCTATGCAAAATATACAGCTGGTTTGAATACGGTAGAGGCCAATGAGAGGGAGCTATCAGAGTTCCATTAGGACCGTGCTGATGCAATTATATTTCTTTAGGCCTTGGTTGAGACTTACTACAGCATGTAGTAAGCCCATAAGGGATGTCATTATGGAATCTGGTAGGCAAGGGGGCAGGTCATTAACACCATCCACATGTTAGTGCATGGTAACATGAGCAGTAGTAGTTCTAAAGGCACTTTCTGGAACAGACTTTCATTTTCTTTAGAAGAGAGAACTGGTTACAGGCAGGTTTTATGTTTTGTCAGTGTGTTCCTTGAAGGTCAGGTTAGTGTCCAGGGTGAATCCAAGTAACTTTGTCATTGATTCAGGTATGTCCTGTTACTGCTTGGCAAATAACAGGAATTCCGTCTTGGTGGGTAATCTTCAGGTAGGCGTTAGACATCCAGTTCTTGATTATGTACAGGCAGTGTTTGAAGCATTGGATGCCTCAAACCAAGAAGTATTTCAAGTAGATTTGTGTATCATCAGCATATTGGTGAATCTTGATGATATCTGGGAGTAGAACACTGAGCGACTCCTTCTAAACTTTGAAGATGACCGGGTACAGTTTATAATCCCCAGGGCATGGGGGGATCATAATGTTGATGGGTATCATTTGGGACTTGAGGGTGCCCTTGTGAACCAACTGAGGTTGGTGGAAATATAGGAGGAGAACCAGTGAAGAGCCTTGCTAGTGAATCCCCTTTGAGACTCCAGGGATGTTCAAATGTGTCCAAGGCAGAGAAGTCCAGCAATATCATGAAGCAAGGGGCATCTTCATTTGTTCTCAGGAGGGTATTGTATTTGATATGTAGGGTATTTGTCTCCATGCTGCCACGTCATCTGAAGCCAGACTGATAGTTATGCAGGGCATAGTCAACATTAATGTGATCTTGGAGTTCAACATGGACTGTTTTTTTCATTTCTTTTCAAGATGAATTGTAGTTGTGATAGGCCGGTAGTTGGTGAGACCATCAGTGTCTAGTGTAGGTTTATTTAACAATGAGAGGATCTGGACTGTTCTGAGAGCTTCTGCTGCCTGTATCAGGGAGAGTGTGAATGAGAGAGCGTCTCCATAGAGAGCTTTAATGAGGGACAAGGGGTAAGGCATTATGTTCAGAAGAAGTGGCTTTGAGGAAGTTTACTATTTTGTGAGATATGCTTTGAAGGATGGCCATTGCAGGATTTTGCAGGGAGAAATGAGCATAAGAGATGAAACGGGCTTGATGTATCAATGTGTTGCTGGGTCTTCTGTATTGGTAATGCACTTTCTGTTGTGTGAGGAATAGATGAATCTGGAAAGGGCTTGAAGCAGTTTTTTATTGTCATGAAAAGCATTCTGCTTCTGGTGGTGGCTTCATTTATAGAGTTTTCTGTAAAGAAAATTGATGGTGTTTATATAGTATTTTGCCTTGGCTGCTGTGACGAGCTTGTCTGCATATTGTGCAGAGGGACTTCAGTATCAGGGGTTATATTTTTGTATAGAGTGATGGATTCTTAGTTGGGGATTTGTTACTCGATTTCTTTTGTTTAAACTTCTTTATTCTGTCTTACCTCAATGTGGCAGCTGCTTTGAGACTGTTTCAGAAGTTTAGGAAGCATTATTCATCAGAAGAAAAAGTTATTAACTTTTTCTGACACTGGTTCTGGCCATTACTAAATCTCCTTGCAATGTCCTTCTCTCCCTTCCTCCTCCTCTTCTGAGATAGGGCGGTTCTTAGATATTCAGCTATTATTATTATGAATGCTGTCATTAAGCTCTTCCAGTTCCTCTCTGTACACCTCAGTTGGGCGTGGAAATATGCAAGAAGCTGATGCAAGCATGCCATTTGGCGCTCGAAATAAGCTTGTATTGTCACTTCCTGGAGTGCAGACCTCTGACTGGAGTAGCATGGCAGTGATACAGAGCTATTGTTAGAGGAGGACGTTTTCAAACCCAGTTCTGGCCCCTTGAGATGTTCACAAACTAAGGAAGCTCCGAGAAGATATTCCACCAGGCATACCATTACCTGAGGTTAGTAACCTTTTCTCCTGTGATCTCACACACAAATGGAGACATTCTCCTGTTTATGAATTCTGACAAAATACAGTGATCCAGAATTTAGATTATGATAATTTAACTTTTTTTGGCTTGTTGTACGAAGCCTAACTTGGTCCTACACTGTCTCCACTTCGCAGGTATTTTTATGTATCATTCTGTATGTTCAGATGGTATATTGAAAGATTGACATGAAAGTAAATGTATCTTGCTGTTGATTCCTATGCTTTTAGTTTGGGAGCTCTCTGCCAGCACAGATTCTCCTTCTCCGCTTAGTTTGTGGGTAACAGTTTGACAATAGAAAGATAGGTGCAGAAAAAGTGCCTAGTTGGAGCATCTGGGTGACACATGCAAGGGGACCTAGAGGCCTGGAAGTGTTTTAATTAATAACACCTTTGAATTGAGCTGTTTTCGCCTCTACCCTGGGTTTTAGTACCCCATGTTTATAACTCGAAAGAGGCTACAATATGGGAAATACTAGATCTATATTTTCACATTCTTAAGTTGATTTAAAGTTGCAGGTCTGCTAGCTAATCCTGTGGCTCTTCGAATGTAACTCTAACTTGGACAAGACTCCGCTTTTCTCACTAGTTCCTAAAACCAACACTGGTGTGGATAACATTTGACTACTTGCTGTTGTTTGAAGTATATTAGGGGGGACACCTGATCTCACTGTCATACATTCCTGACTGAAAGCAGTGGGCTAAGGCAGCAGCTCCTTTTACCCAGAGTTTCTTCACAGAAGCATTTCTACCTTTTGAATAACAAAGGCTTCTTTGATTTAATCTCATACTCACTATAACTCCTGGGATAGTGGATCAGCCTTTCTTCATAATATGATAAGTAAGATGGCAACTCCTCTCCCTGTGCACAAGATCCATCACTGGGAGCTGCTTTACTATGCCGTAGGAGTAGTTCATGTATGACTTTTTCTAGGCACCAACTGCCTTTATGCTTTTGTCAACTATTGGCCCTCTTAAATCTATCCTAAATTGAAGCATGAATGAAAGTCCTCCCATAACTAATGGGTTATCTTTATCTGCTAAAGCAACTTCTTTCTGTATAAATAAGCCCCAAGCCTTGCTTGCGTCCATTATATCGTCACTACCTTATTATTATTTAACGATTCCTTCGAGTTTCTTTGGGTCACGTCATTTTGTTCACATCACAGTTTGGAGCCAGGTGATTAACTCATTTGGAATTCTCTTAGTAAAATTGTATACACCTTAATTGACCTGATTAACATGACAGTAACATGGAAAAAGATGTTGTAGAACCTGTTTACTCTAATACAGAATCAATTTACCATATAGCTCTCTCTGATGTAGTCTTTTGCATCTTCTTCCTCTAACTAAAATTTCTACAGTACATCATCTCGTTAGGGATGATGTGGAATCCTGCACAAGCATGTTCTGAATCTTTATTTGACTACACGCAGACAGCTCATCGAATAGTCTTGTGTCTGCCTTCCCTCTGTCTTATCGAAGATTCAGGATATGGAGTTAGCCTCCAGCATTGATAAGTATTATTATTCTCTCAGTACTTCTGTTTTGCTTCCTCATGCTAGCGTCTGTAACGGGTGGAATGATAGGCGTCTTTTTGCTGAAGAAGTATCTTCTGCTAGTCCTTTGTCAGACTCTTTTGGAAAGATGTTAATTTGTATTCTTTCTGCTATTTTAGCAATATTGTCATGTTGTTTCTCATTCAAATGGTTAACACCACCCTGAAATGGTGTGTTTCCAGCTTGTCCATCTTTAGTTAATAATTATATTTGCATTTCAGTTCCTCAAAAAGCTTACATCAGAAACATAATTGTTCATTATTTTTAAATCGATTTGTTTTTCTCCCCAAATAGTTTAGTGCAACAATCAAAACTCATCGCCGGTAATTTCTTGTGTACTTTTCTTGCTCGGGCACAGTTGGTCACTCTCTTAAGTCTAGTATAGATGCTCCTCCTTTTTCTTGCAGTCCTAGATCTTTTTGGCAAGGGAGGAAATGTAGCATAAAGGCCAGAGCTTCTGACTTTGGAACAGGCGAAGCAGGTTCGAAACCAGGTGCTGGCTTAACATCCGGTGAGTCTGGGCAAATCTTTAAATCTCCCTGTGCCTAAAAAAGAATCTGACCTGGTTTAATGTAATCTGGTGCTCCTGTAAGGCATTCCAATGCACTTACGCAGAGTTTGTGCTATATAATACTGCAAAAAATAAAATTAAGAGAATTAACAAGGCAGAGATCCGATAAAATATTGACAAATTGCTTTAAAAATATTGCGTACTTGCATTTCACCTTCCTTATGATTTTAGCAAAGGTATACAGCTGCAGCTCAGACAGGGAGTAGAAATGGCTGGCTTTTGCAGGTGTTTGCTAGTTGAATTCAGACCTGGCCTTAAAAGTACTAGTCTCCCACAGGGTCCAGGCAATCCACTTGATGCTGCAAGCAGAACACTTGAGCTACCAGGTGGCCAGTTTAATAGATTTGTCACTAGAAAACCTAAAGGCTAAGGATGTTCCTAGAACCACTTTGCTACTGACTCAGAATCTGGGCCTGTCATTTGTGTGCCTAGGTTTTGGTCACTAGGAAGTAATTACAGCTCATTCCACCACCCTCTTAAGAGCTCCAGTGCAACTTCCTTTCTACTTTCAGAATAAACATGAAACTCAGAGCAAAGCTTACCTACTCCATTTTGACAGAAAGCCTGACCAGTACTGTACAGATAATTAATGGAGCCATACAAGAGTGTCAGAGGACTCGCATTACTTCTTTCTGTCAGTTGAAAGCATGGAAATGTCCAACGTGCATTTAGTACTTACTTAACATCGAAAGCTAACTTCTTTCAATGTCCTTTATTTTGGCAGCCAGGGAAACTGAGGCACATCCCTTCCCCCAAACAGGTCAGACTGGGAATGCCCCCTTCCCAACAATTGAATGACAGCCCACACTCCTCTTTCTTTCCCGATTTATGATTATGAAATACTTTTTTTAGACTTTTGTATTGAGCATGCCTTTCACACGGTACTCACAGGACATAGCTGAAGGCATAATAGAGGAGGCATTGGCACTAAGCATTCCTTATGGGTATCACCTGCCGGCGTTGCTGCAATCTATGTCCTGTGTTGGCTGTATTTCAATGTTGCCTACCTGGTTCATACTGATTAACTCGGAATCGCACACTGAGCACAATAGGCTAGAGTGGGCAAAGTATATTTTTACAAAAACCAAAATATAAACTGAAGAAATCTTTAGTGAACGAGTTCTCTCAAAGGTCATTTACTAAACCTCTGTAGTAGAAGCCTTACAAGGTCTCAAAAAAAAAGAACTGAATTCATAGTTCACTGCAAGAATATTTCTCCAGTGCAGTGGCCGTGTTTACACATGATTTCGCATACAACAATGTTAAGTGCCCCGTGCATCTAGCTGTAACCTATACCCAGTATGTAGTGCCCACAAGTCTTGATGGAATGGCACACACTGCATGCTTTATGCCCTATATGGATTGTAGATGGTCATTTCTGATCTATTGTAGGTAGTCATTTGAGGTCCTAATCGCTGTGTTGAGATGCCTAAAGTAGATATTTTAAGTATATAGCCTATCTACATGCCAGTCGCTGCACATGTCTAGTGAACCTGGAAAGTAGGAATAGTGACTGCAAAGCCTCAGTTTGGGCCATTGTTAAGACCATGAAAGTTTTGCATGCTGTGCCTTGTTGAAGAGTGTAGCTAGCGGATCTTTGGACAGAGGCATTAAGCCAGGGCCTGTCTAAGGCCCTACTCTCCACCCAGAGTAGTCTTCAGCCAAACCCTGCTTTCAAGATCTTTTCTTTAAAGCTGAGTGAGCAAAGCATTTGACTGTTCCAAGTGGTTTCCCGTAGAGATCTTTCTTTTAGCTCCCTGCTAGCAGTGCAACCTACGGCACAACTAAAAACGTACGCAGTGTGTCCTGGGCCTTACCTCTATTAAGGCCCTGAACTCAGCATCTATTACTCAAGAACCCACTGGGCTCACACTTAGCCTGGGTCTAGTCAGCCCTGCTCTAGGATTCCCATACCTCATGTTAGCTGCAGGTACGTCATTGCATATGTTGATAATGAAATAGGACTTCAGCAGTTTCGTTTGTGATGTCATTTGTGACATCAGATGAATGAGATCCTGAGCAATTCAAGGTGGATTTTGTGGCTGTGTGGCACACCATAACTGACAAATAGCACTGCTTTTAAGCAGTCTCTGTACAAGCTGCTCCAGTTTTCTTCCGGAGTCTGCATTGTAAACTGTACTCCCCAGAGCCAATCTGTTGTACTCTGTACATGAAGATAAGTCCAATGGAGTGTTACCAAGGTGGGCTGTAACAACACCTCCACTCTCTGAAATCTCTTATAAAAACGCTGTGGCTGGAACACCAAATTTGGCTGTAGAGACTACTCCTCCAACTCACAGTTCCTTATACAAAGCAGTATTTCCAAGCTGAACGAGATGTCAAAAGTAATTACAGCTTCCCATCCGTAATTAAGACACCAAAACTTGGCATAACCACACCGCTCGTGTGTGGTACATGTGAATATATTCACTGAATTAGTCTTTAACTCGCTTTAAGATGTAGATACATCCATACGGTGGACAAAAGGAAGTGGTAGGGTGAAGGAAAGTTCATTCATATCCTAACATACAGACCATACCCGTGGTCAAATTCATGGAGCAAGATCAGGCAGGACACAGGTTGGGGCTGTCCGATGACAGGACACTGGTGGGGCTGGCTTGCCTTTTACTCCATTCTTCTTCATGTATTTTTCTTACTTTTTCTTTGTAGTTGCGCTGGTTACATTGGTTTATATGTAGGTTCTGGGTTTCAGTTCATTCCATATGTACGCTTGGGTCCAGGTCCGATCGTCGTCAAAAAGATGTTGTACTCTGTACATGAAGACACTGGTAGCCAGGTTGTAAGTTCTTAACCGCATGCGTGCGGTCGGAATTCCGCTCGTACGCGGAGTTTTGCGAAACCGCATTTTACGTGACGAGCTGGGCTCGTCATCAGCGTAGCAGGAGGCTACCTCATGACGAGCCCAGCTCGTCATCAGCGTGGAAGGGGTTAAAGTCTTCTTTATTAATCCGTCAAGTGGTATCAAATAAGGATCAGCCATGTAACCGCTCTTAACCCAGCTCTCATATCTCCTACGCCAGCCCCACCAGGAGCAGCCTGCCTAGCTGCTCAGCCCATCTCCAACTGTCACATTCATCCCACTCAGACACCCAGGCATTCCACGCATCACAGACACACCAACATTCTAAGTCCAACTCACACTCTGGCTGAGCAGCTAGGAGGACCTAGGCTGATTCACATAAGAATGTAAACCTTAGGATATAACACAATCCTTGCTCAGGATTGGATGACATTTGTTTCAGTCTTAGTTGTCTCGATCCTATTTGTTGTTGTCCTCCTTTTCTGTATTTAAACAACCCACAGAAGTTTTTTGTTTTTGCTGTTGATAAATTGGCTATTCTTCCTGTTCGGAATGCAGCATTGTAAACAGAGCCACATCTAAACAATACCAGTTTGCTGCCAATCAGTGTTAAGTGACCAGTAGGAAAAAGGCAGGAGAAATGTCAGATACTTCGATCTTGATAGACTACTATATATTGATTCCAGTTTTATATAACACGAACTTGGTCCAAGGGCATTAAAATGCTTTACGTGAGCTCTATTATTTTAAGCACTGGTAGATTAAGCGATTTGCCCAGGATCACAGAATGTTGAACTGATGCCAGGACTCTAACCTGGTCCCTCAGTTCCAGAGTCTGCAGCTCTGTCTATTAAGCCACTTCTCCACCCTATAAACAAGCAATGGCAATACCAATGTGTCTTACTTGCATGTAAAGGGTAGGTGAGTCCAATTGGCATTGCCAATACTTGGTTTTGGACGCTGCCTTAAGATGCCATAAACTAAAATTTTCAGAACATTTCCATACATTTTTAATTAACAGGGGGAGGAGCCAAGATGGCGTCCGGGTAGGACGCTCAGTCCCTCGGCTCCGAGGAAATTAACAAATACTATTTACTTCTGAATAAAATATTACTTATACATTTTCTTTTCCCTGTGAAAATATTGTTTTGTGAATTGGTTTTCTACTGTTAAGAAGTTACCTGGAGGTCCCAGCTCACAGATATAATCACTCTCATTGTCACCAACAAAGCTTTCTCAGAATGAATGGTGCAGCACTATAAGCACATCTGTATTTTATTATAAATTAATTATGAAACCGATGAAAAAAGCCTACTTCTATCAACCCTCCAATAAGTATTTCTCATGCCTAGATTCACAAAGAAACATAATAGTCTTGCTGTTAGAATGTAACTACTCTTCTAGCGAATCATGGGAGACAGAGTCCCCAGTGTACTATCAGTATATGTATATTGTATCACTTGTTGTTTGTATAGTGTAGTGTTCTGTTATTGTTCGTCATCTAAGTCTTGGTCATTGTTGATGTTATATGTGATCTGAAACGTAATGTCGTTTGATGTGTCATTAATAATGTGTGAGTCCAGAACTTTGTTTTTTGTATTGTAACCAGTGCTTAATTTGAGACGGTGTTTGCTGGTGGATGGCCCACCCGCACTTATTTTTCTTCATCAGATAGTGACAGCGAGCAATAGATAGAAAAAACACACAAACAGGAAAGGAAGAGGAAGAGAAATATGGGAGGAAGAAGGGACCAGCAATAATTAAATAGTGGGAGAGCAGTGTCTGGTAGTGGATGAAAGAGGCCTGAGATGAATTCAACACTACACTATTTGATGAGCTGATTTTTATGAGCTGATTTTTAGTTGCACTTCCGGAGCAGAGGTTTGAGCACCAGCACTCTCATTCACCAATTAGGCATTTCACTTTACTTCACTTTAGCTATAGTTATCTTTAAGGAATTTCTGAGGTTTTTAATAAACAATTTATGACCACAGGTAGCAATAATTTACCTTTTAACCAAGGTTTCCAAATCAATTTTATTTTTTAATTATATATTTTGTTTTTCTGGTTTGTGTTTTTGTTTTTATTTTGTGTGGATTTCAGTGGTGATTTCACAGTATTTTCCAAACCGTATGAAATTATTGCATATCAGTGTTTATTCAGCTGCTTACCCCTAAAAAAAGTCAAAAAACAGTTTTTCTGGTGTTTATAAAAGATGTTTTTTGCAGAGATTGTTATAAAGCACATATTTCATTTAAAGGCGCTGGAATGCAGATTAAGTAGTATCTTCGCATTGGTAGTGTGTCCAATGGACTTGCGTTAGACTGCTTTAAGCATGGAAAGTCTGCGTATGCACTCGCATCTCATTGCCTCTCAAACTCAATCTGGTTTATAGGGCTATTACTAAAATAAAAACGAAATAGTGCTATATTCAGACACAGTTGGGGATTGTTCACCTACTCCTAGTCCATTTTGAATATTATGACATTGTGGGGGTGTTCAACCCTGCCAACAACATAGTACCTTGTGACACCTTTATAATTTTGAATTTCAACTAATTAATTTGCATCCCTGAATTTTAAGTAATCTGAAACTGAATGCTTTATGCACGATTGTCTCTGATTTTCTGCACTCTTTGCCTGACTACATTAAGGGTCTGCTGCTGTTGTGTGAACATTCATAGCTGCCAAATGCCCCCATGGCAAATGTCTCACTTTGTCTGTTCTGACCTTTTAATAGACATCCCATTGTATTCTGGAACTTGATATTTTGCTGTAAACATTGTTGATCTAGGCTCAAAAACCCCAGCAGTAAAGCGCAGATGAGCAAAAAGCCAGGATTAGGTGTAGGTATCACATTTAACAAAGCCTTCACGTAGTTATTCATATTTTTGGCATGTAAAAAGTCTTGTAATGTTTCCACCACTATCCCTTGTACATGGTGCATTGTTTTCGCTGGTACCTACCTTGCATTGAAAGTTTAAAGCCTGGGGTGATTGGCTGGTGACCTGCTACCAATACTGACTTGTTAAAGGGGGCTGTAATATATATGGGGGTTTACCCCTTCTGTGTCTATTGGTAAATGTGATGGTACATATTGACGAATATTCTTATGAGCAAACCATTTCACCAATCTGCGAAACACTAAAGCAGTGCCAGAAGATCTAATGAGTTTAATATTCCCACATTCTCTACTGTGTATAACATTATTAGATCAGACCAAAAACATAATTCTGCCACCTCCACCTTTAATCCAAGCACACAAACCAGGAGGAACAAGGAAGAAAAACACATTTTTAGTGACCTGTCTAAACAACAAAACTCAAGCAATAATAATCTTAGATCAATCAATAAGTCGTCAATTTTGTGATAAACCCCATAAAACACCCAAATTAGCAAAATATATTGAACAAAACATTCATAAACATATTCAAATCAAAACAAGCTTTATTCTGTATATAAATATATAACCATGAAAGCATACTACATATGTTAAAAAAGCAATCATCATAATCATTTGAGGAGAATACAATATTGTGATAGATTTACACAGGAGGATATTTCATCATAAGTATACACAGTGGTATCCTAAACAACTTTAAAAAAAATACACAGAGTGGATTTTACAGAGCTTCACTGAGCACAATAAAATACATACAAATTTAAAAACTCACGGCAATAGCAGCACGATATTTATAAAAGCATTGAGTCAAAAATGTGTAACAAAAGATTCATAGGGAAAATTCAAGCTAATCAGATTCATAATATAGCAATTCCAGATAAGTGAGATCCTTTCTCCATTTAATTGCCATCTGGGTAAAGAGAATCACTGCATTGCATATCGATGAGTTTTCCAAATTGCAAACATGATAAAAAGCAGACTTATAAAAATACAATTTGTTTGATATAAAAAGGGGTCTTAAAAACGATTTTCTGATGTCCCTGTAAAAGCTACAAAAAAGTATAAAATGCAAAGTACTCTGGGGGCTTGTATCATCGCACGGTCACTTAGGTAAATCTTGATTCCACTTTCCCATCTCTGGGAATGCTACTTGAAAGTGGAGTGTACTCAGCCTTAATCTCGTCAAATAAAATCTGTGCTGTACGTTTCTAGTAAAAATGAGATATGGTTGTATGCGAAAGAGAAGTGGTCCTTCGCAGTATGATTTAATGCCTGATTTTGTACTAAGTTCAATTAGCCTCTTAGTTTCTCTGCATTTCAGGAATCTCCTCTTGAGCTCGATCTTAACAAATATCTGTGTACTCACAGGATCTTTAAAATGAGATACCATATTGCACTCAGCCATAAGGCTACAAATGTAATGCAGCCAGGGTATGTTCCTATGGTGGTCTAATGTGAGGCAATCTAAAATAATTTCTTTTGTGAAATGAGCTTCTTCTTTAGTGAAGATTCGGTGCCACAATACAACGGCATCTACGCTAATTGAGTCACTTATATACGGTGTGTTTAGCTTCTTATGAACTATATAAGTCGATGTCGAACTGGGCACAGATAAAACCCGTCTCAGGAATTTATTCTCGTGAGTTTGTAATGGGGAGATATCTGCCATACCCCAGAGTGCTCCTTCGTAGCACACCCCTGTAATGCATTTGCTCCCATATATCTTTAATATTTCATGTATGGGTTTATTCCCTATTTTCTCAGAAAATCTGAGAATCGCCTCACTAGATCTCTGGAACTTAAGTATTCAATGATTTACATGTGCAGCCCATGGTCCCTTGCCATTAAAAAGTAACCCCAGATACGAAAAAGTAGATGTTCTTTCAATTTTGGTCCCCCCGAAAACATATTATTTTAAAACAATCATTATGAATGGATTTGTTTTGAAATGAAATCCCTGGCTCTTTTTTTCAAAGCCAAAGCTCATACAAAAATGTTCTAAGAATAAAAACAAAATGCACGCTCACTGCAGTGGAAGCACTCTAGATGCCATGGCATGCTGTCTTGTCATATTTAAGGGTGGGCGTAGTTGGCAGAGTACCACTATGCGGAATTCATAAAAAACTCTGTGAACGCCACAATTCCGTTCCATCTCACCCCAATCAATAAAACAGAAACCTCACATTCCCTTGATAAAACAACAAGTAACTATCATTACATGCAAAAAAGCATATCGTCCTCTCACAAAAGTGAAAATGAAAATACACCAAGCAGTGAGAGAAGTGATGATTTTGGTGTCCACACTAACCTAGGGAGAGAACCAAGCAGATGCCTTTAACACAAAGAGCACATCAAAGGCCCAGCAAAGCATTATAGGGCGAGATTCTAAAGTGCAGTTAATATTCTAGTATTAGCTCTCAGCTGAACCTGGAGAGCCTGCCTCTTGCGGAATGTTTAGATTTTGGATACTATAACATTCACTGTACTCTAGAATCTCGCCCCATAATGCTTTGCTGGGCCTTTGGTTGGCATTGTATTTTTGCCCATAACTTTTCTTGGGATGGTCCTAGAAGGATGGGAGCACCACTGAATCGTTTAGCATGATATGCTCTTTGTGGCATCTCTTCCTAGGTTAGGGGTGAACCCAAAATCCTCACCTCTCTCATTGTCTAGTATTTTTCAGAGTTCACTTTTGTGAATTGGTTATATGCTTTTTAGCATGAAGGGGGGCGTGGCTTGGGCGCCGATGGTGATGGTCGCCTGAGAGCTCGGCTCCGGGACTGAGCCCGGAATTATCCTGTTAATCGGAGGCCGCGGGGCACCCTAGTCCCCGCAAATCGTTGTTCGGCCCGCCTGGACCCTGCTGAGGCGCCTGGCACAGCCTGGACGGGTGGTGATCCGCCCGAAACTCGAAGTTTGTGGTCCCGCGGAGAGCGACCCAATATGGCGCCCGGACCCCCTTTGTCCCCTTAGACGGGACCATTAGCCTGGAAGAACGTCGCTGGTCATAGCGTGCCCTCCGCTCTTGTGTTTTCCTGGAGAGTGAGGAGCAGGACTCTGCCCGGCTGAAACTCTGATGTTGGTAACTGCGCCGGGGCGGTCGGAAGCCCCTACCTTAGTGAACCCCGGCGCACGGACGCCTGGAGATCCGGACGGTGGTGCCGACCCCCGACGCGGCGCTTGGCTGCATCCCCCGATCGACCCGATCCCATGGGAAGCACAACTCCCTGGCGCCACAAAGTCTCTGGTGGTGTGGGTGGCCCTCGTTCCGGATCCTCGTCAACCAGACGGGCCTGCCCGGCCTGGCGCCGGGTGTCTCCGCCTCCTCCTCGGCGCCCTCAGACGACACGGTGGTGGCGCGAGCCGAAACTGTGGAGATCCACCTGGCCCCGGAGAGGTGGATCACCGGCCCTCTCCCCGAGGGCCTGCATTCGGGAGAGTTATAATCGGCGCCCGCACTTGGTGACACCTTCATCTGAGTCCACACTGTGCGCTTCCCGCGACATGGGGAAGCCGAGGGGGGCCAAGGGGACCACCCCGGCGGCCTCTGACTCGGAGACCCTGGACAAGGAAGGCCATGGAAACCCGGGGAGTGCTGGCGGCGCGCCGCTGCAGCAACAGTTTGATCGCGTCCTGGAGGCGATTGCGACCACACGCTCGGCCCTTCAGCAGGACATTGCCCAGGTGGCGACGAGCCTGGGCCTCCTCAGGGCGGATCATGGCAAGCTGTCGGACAGGGTCAAAGAAGTGGAAGGCTCGGTGAAAACCTTGGAGCCGGCGCAGCGCACCTTGGCCGCAGCAATGAAGGATGCCCTGACCCGGATTTCTGCCCTGGAGCAGCGGGCGGAGGATGCGGAAGGCCGTAACAGGCGCAACAACATCCGAGTCGTAGGCCTGCCGGAGAAGATCGAGGATGGCGACATGGTGGCCTACTTGGAGGCCTGGCTCCGTGACACGGTGGCCCCGGAGGGCCTATCCTCTTTCTACACCCTTGAACGGGCTCATAGAGTCCCAGCAAGGCCACCGCAACAGGGCCGTGCGCCGCGCCCGGTGGTGGCGCGCCTCCTGCATTTTCGCGACAGGGACCTCATTCTCAATGCCGCTAGACATAATGGCCCCTTCAAGGTGGAGAACGGCCAGGTGAACATCTTCCCGGACTACACTTATGAGACCCAACGCAGGCGGTTTTCATTCTTGGCGGTCAAGCGCGAGCTCCGGAGCGAGGGCATCCAATACTCGCTCCTATTTCCTGCACGGCTCCGCGTCATTGTCGATGACAAGACTCAATTTTTTGATACCCCGGAGGATGCCTGTAATTGGCTTGAACTTTATAGAGCTGGGAAAGATGGCTTCGCCTCCGCATCTCAGCCAACGGCGGAGCCGAGACGGAGACGGCGACGGCGGTCCACGAGGGTGCGGGGTCGCCGGGGCCGGTCGGGCGGCCCTTCTACTGCGGAGACATCGACGGAGCGGAAGGTGGTACTGGAGGTGTTGTCTGCACTGTCTGGGTCACGGGATGATGCTATCGCGGAAGATGAGAACCCTGGTGATGAGGGAGCATCGACGGACTCGGAGAACTCGGTGACAGATAGCACCGGCACACCGGTGATCACGCCAAAATCGGCTGAGGACCTTCTTGATGGACAGGGTTGACGGGGTGAGTTGCATCCTTTTGGGTGGGGGCCCGTAGCGGGGGTGGCGGGAGCCGATGGTTCAGCATGGTCGCCGGAGGAGCGGGGGGTGGGGTGCCTTGCCGTTGCCCCGAGGGTTTCCGTTGCTGTTTGGGGCTTGCTTTAGTCCTGGTAGCCAGGGCATCGAGGGCCCACTGCCACCACCCAGCCCGCACCTGGCCCTTAAGGCCATCCTACGGTGGCGACCGTAGGTTAGTTTGGGACGAAGGGTTTTTCTGAGGGCTTGGTTTGGATGGGAACTAGATGGAGTTATTTGGGTCCTGTTCTGGGGAGGGTGGGCAGGGGTTTGGTTAATGTAAGAGTTGTTGAGTTTTGGTTGGGGGAAATGGCCGCCATCAGTGCTGGGGGGATTGTTGTTCGCTTTTTGCTGAGACCCAGATGGGGAGACTTTGCACGGACAGTATGGGACAATGGCTGACGTTGCTAATGTGAAGTGTATTACTTGGAACGTGCGGGGGCTTCATACCATGGCTAGACGGCACAAAGTCCACGCTTATCTAGTGCGTAGGGGAATACAAATGGCGCTGCTGCAGGAGACCCATCTGAACAAGGCGGAGGGGGCGGCGCTACAGCGTAGATGGAGGGGGCAGGTCTTCTACACGTCGTACTCAGCGTATGCTAGGGGGGCGCTAATCTGGATTAGGGCTGGGGTTCCCTTCCAGGTCACTAACTCAGTGGTAGATCCAGAGGGGCGCTACGTGGCCATCTCGGGCACTCTGGGGGGGAGGGCCCTGAACGTTTGCTGTGTTTACGCACCTAACATGGACCAGATTGCCTTCCTTTCTGGGTTATCGGGCTCGCTGGCCCACTTTTTCACGGGGCCCCTCCTGCTCGGTGGGGACTTCAATTCGGTGGTGGATGTGGAGACCGATCGATCGCACCCGCCCCTCCCTGATTCTCCGGTCCGCCGTGTGGCCAAAGGCCGTAGGGACTGGCAGGCACGGTGGGGTCTGACGGATATTTGGAGAGCGCAACACCCTGACGCTAGAGATTACTCCTACTTTTCGGGCCTTCACGAGTTGCACGTTCGGTTGGACGGGTTTCTTGGCTCGACTGAACTGGTTTCAGCGGCCATCCGTTCCGAATACTTGACCAGGACCGTTTCGGACCATAACCCCCTCCTGCTGGCCCTTCGCTGGTTTCCGGGGGCGCCGGCGGTGCCCACCTGGAAGTTACGCCCTGAGATCCTCGAGGACACTGTATTCAGAGCGGACTTAGGTGATAAGATCGAGGAGTATTTCGCGTCCAACGGGGGCTCAGCGAGCTCGAGGGCACTAGAATGGGACGCTTTTAAGGTGGTAGTGAGGGGTTATTGCATCACCAAGAAGGTAGGTATGAGGCGGGTTATCCTTGATGACTTGGACGTGGCTGATCGGAGGCTCCGTGAGTTGGAACTCCGCCGCCCCGGGCACCCTGAACTCCAGGGACGCACGGCGGAGGCAAGGGAGGCGGTGGCGGCTGAGGTCGAGCGGCTGCGCTGCTTCGACTACAAGGCCTATACGGTTCGGTCCCTTGCAGAAGGGGACAGGTCGAGCGCATTGCTGGCATGGCTGGCTAACCCTACGCGCCAGACCTCACTGACGACCTCCATGCGCATGGCGAACGGGACCATGGTGCACACTCAACCGGAGATTTTAGGCTGCTACCGGCACTACTATGACCAGTTGTATCGCAGTCGTGCTGCCAAAGACCCTGACCTTCTTGAGGACTATCTGAGGCCCCTGGAGCTCCCAGTGGTGGAGCCTGTCGTGGCGAAAGCCCTGGGGTCCGATATTGAACTGGGGGAGATCCGCAGCGCCATTAAAAAGATGGCGCGGAATAAGACCCCAGGTCTGGACGGTCTTCCTGTGGAGTTTTACGCGGCCTATGCCGACCTCCTGGCTCCAAGACTGGTGACTGTTTATAAAGAGGCGAAGAGGCTTGGCCGACTGCCTGGCTCGATGCGCGAGGCCCTGGTGGTTCCCCTCCTCAAGCCGGGGCGGGACTCAACCGATCCGGCGTCCTACCGTCCTTTATCGATGCTGACGGTCGATTACAAGATTCTGAGCAGCATCTTGGCCTCGAGATTGCTCGGCCACATGACCTCCCTGGTGCATGAGGACCAGGCTGGGTTCATCCCCAAGCGCAACACAACAATGAACATCCGTAGGTTGTTCCGATTGCTGGGTGACCCGCTGGTGGATGCTCCGTGTCCGGTGGTCCTATCGGTGGACTTGGAGAAGGCGTTTGATAGCCTGGAATGGGACTACCTACACGCTGTGTTGCGGCGATTCGGTCTCGGCGAGGGCTTCATCAGGTGGACCGCGGTCTTGTATACCTCCGTATCGGCCAGGGTTCGGGCGGGTCCGTTAATTTCCTCGCAGTACCCAGTGGAAAGAGGCACGAGACAGGGCTGTTCGTTATCCCCACTTCTCTTCGCGCTAGCGGTGGAGCCCCTCGCATTGCTACTCCGATCGGGGGCGCATTACAGTGGTTTCTGGACGCATTCGGGCCCGCACCACGTTTCGTTATATGCCGACGACCTGTTGCTCTTCCTTGAGGACCCAGTCGAGGCCCTGCATGGAGCTGAGACGGCGCTCACGGCGTTTGGGGAGGTCTCGGGCCTACGAGTGAACTGGGCCAAGACATGCCTTTTCCCGGTTCGCAGAGGCACCCCTAGTCCGGTCCTCAATAGAGAACTTAGATGGGAGCCGGACTGCTTCAGGTACCTGGGAGTGTATATCTATCATGATCCATCTGACCTCCTGGACGGAAACATTACCAGATGCAGTCGAGCTCTACGGGGGAATATGGACTTCTGGGCTACGCTACCGCTTTCGTTGGCGGGGCGGGTCGCTCTCCTCAAAATGGTGGCTCTTCCCCGGCTGCTGTACTATTTCCGGGCGCTACCGGTTTGGGTCCCGCCAGCCATATTTAGGCTCCTACGGTCGATGATAATCGGATTCCTCTGGGGCTCGGGCCGCCGTAGAGTGGCCCTTACGACCCTGATGAGGCTGAAAGCCGAGGGGGGACTGGCGGTGCCGGATTTTGAGAAATACTATCTGGCAGCGCAGCTCCAGACCCTCACCCAGGAGATTGCCAGGGAATTCCGTGGCCCGGAGGACAGGAGAGGTGCAGGGATGGCCAGGCATGTCCTATCCTTCATAGCTTTACGCCAACGTTTGACCTTGCAGGACCTGACGTTGGAGGAAAAGACCCTTCGCCTGTGTTGGAACCGGGCTCACGCCCGGGGACACTTGCGGATACCATATGCGCCTGAAATACCGTTGGGGATGTTGACGGCCTTGCCCCATGGCGGTGATTGGTCACGTTTGGCGGACTGGGAGGACGCGGGATTGCAGTTGGTGGGGGATCTTTATGAGGCTGGGGTACTCTTGCCCTTTCAGGAGCTCATTGACCGCTTCGGGATTCCCCACGGTGACTTCCTGTTGCACTCGGCCCTGGTCCGTGCGATCCAGGCGCATTGGAAAGGCGGACGGGAGGAACCTCCTACGTCTCCGGTGTGCCAATATGTCATGATGTCTGCGGGCACGGTGAAGGCGGTCACCTGCCTCTACGGTAGGTTGATCAATGAAGGGCTGACCCCCCTTACTTCCCTGAAAGCCCGTTGGGAGGCAGACATAGGCAGGGAAATCCCGGAAGCGACCTGGTCTCAGCTCGTGCGACGGGCTTGGAAGGGGACGCGCCACGCCCGTTTTCAGTTGGTCCACTATTACATACTCCATCGGGCATACCTGACCCCGGCGAAAATCCAACAGTACTTCGCCACGGGCTCGGCAACCTGCCCCAGATGCCCGGCGCCGGAGGCGGACCTCCTACATATGTTGTGGACCTGCCCGGGTTTGTCCTCCTACTGGGTGGAAGTGGAGAAGACCCTGACGGAGGTGACGGGGAGACCCCTATCGGTCGATGCGGCGTTGGGTCTTTTGCATTGGTTTCCACATACCCCCAAGAACAAAATTTCCAGTAGATTTATTGATTTAGGGCTTCTCTTGGCCAAACGAGAGGTGACCAGGAACTGGAAGGCACGAGCTGGTCCGACTGGGAGCAGGTGGCATAGCGAACTTTTGAAGTGGGCGGCGGGAGAAAGCACGCTGAGATACCAACTAGCTGGGAGGCAGCGTAACGAAAAAACACAGGAGGCAGCGCTAGAATGGGAGATGCTAGTGCAGGCCCTCAGACTATTGCGCCCCCAGCGATTCTGATAGTGAGATTGCAGCGCGCCCTGAGTCCCGATAGGCGATTGCGTTTTCTGTCTCTGATACGCTCATCTTGGGTCCTCTCACGAATCCCATTGCGGCTGCTACCGCACACTGATGGCGGGGGGGGGGTTGGGGAGGGATTTCTTTGTACTTTAGTGTTTTATGGGTGGGACTTTCTTTTGGGTTTTGGGGCTTGTTTGGAAAAGCAGATGACGGACAGTGGATCATCCGGACCAGCCTTGCTCTACTGCTGAGCCCCCACTGGATTTTATCGCCCGACCTTTGGATTGTGGGCTGAATGATTATGTATGAAAACATGCTGAGGGGGGTGGGCGGGGTGCAGTTAATTGATTTCAGTGGATTTTTGATGCTGGTCATATATGTAACAGTTTGCTGATTCCTGCAATAAAAATATATTTAAAAAAAAAATGCTTTTTAGCATGAAAAGGTAAAGTTGTTTTATCAAAGTGTTGTGGGTGCAGTAGCTAACTCTACTACGTAGTGAAGTCGGAATTATTACATGAATTCCGTGTTTTCAATTAAATGCTTAGTTACCAAGTCAAGTCAAAATCTTTATTCGATTGTAGGTTTTACAATCATAAAAGTGCAATTTTTAAGCACACGATAAAAATAACATTAAAAACAATTCATTTCAGTTGGCAAATAAAGACACAGTATACAGTACAATATATTAGGCAGTACGAGCATGGGCAACATATGATTAAAAATATAAATAACTGTGGTATTAAAAACGCCTAAAAGAGGTGCAGTGTAATTAGCCATCCATGCTTTTCCTAAAGCTGATGGCTTTTTTAAGAGAGTTACAAACAAATAAAGTGCAATCGCTATTCAGTAATTGTAAGTAATAAAGTGCAGGTTTAATTTGTGAAAAACTCAGCTTTTTGAGGCACGGTTTGAGGTATAATTTCCGTGGGATCAAATAATAGGGGCAAATGAAAAAGAAGTGTGCCAGGTCTTGTGGAGACTTTCCGTCGCAGCCACAAGCTGGCAACACTTCTCCCCGTTGAGCCCCACTGGGGACTGCCAATAAAAGATGGAAGAGGTCAAAGCGGAACCTTATTAACAGAAATCTTTCATAACTGGACATAGGCCAAGTCAGGTAAGGTTCCGTGTTCAAGCAAGTTTTTAGTAGAAAATGTTTCCTAACACTGGCCTTCTGCATCTCAACCTCTTCTCTGTCGGTACCTCTTAACAGTAATATAGCGTTCTTAACCAAGCTGACATCTGTTTTTGTAATTAAATTTGGGGCATAAAACAGATCCCGTCGGTCAATTGCCGTTAGGCTGTCCTTTATGTACTTCACCCACGGTATTTTGAACCTCCCATCAAGCTGTAAGACTTCTTTCATTATGGCATGTGTTAATGGAATATCATTGTTCAGCCAGCAATTCAGCCAGCATATAACAGGGCTTACTGCTATTCTGTCATCTAAGTGGGGAATCCCTAGCTCCTCATGAACCGAGAAGTTCCCAATACCCCTGGGAAGTCTCAGGATCTTTTTTAGAAAGTTATTTTCTGTGACCACTAGGTCTTTACTCTTACGATAACCCCAAAGCTCACTCCCATAGCAGGCACCAGCCACGCTTTTTGCTTGGTACAGTTTGAGCAATGCGGCCATCGGGCAGTTGCCGATTTTTTTTGCAAAGCCAAGGATGGCCGCATTGACCCTTACTGTTGCTCCCTTCTTCTTGGAGACTGCAGGGCCCCAAGACAATTTGTTGTCAAGCAGAACCCCAAGGTAAGAGAAAGAACTGGTTGATGGTATTTTCTCGCCATTTATACTGAAATGGTCGATTTTCAAACCACCCTTAGTTACCAAATCTCCGCAACCTCCGCTAGCGGAGTTCATTGCCCACGGTTAGTCATATTCAAACAAAGTGGTCTTATCTACTTTCTTCTAGCATGCTCACCATTAGAATCACTACGACCTTCCATATTAAATGTAAAGCTGAACAGCTGTCCATATCTAAACTTAACATAACATGTTTTGGCCTGTTAAGGAGAGATAACATCCACAAAGCTTTCAACAAGGGTTGGCTTGTAAGCCTTAAACTGATCAGTTAGACTACTGATTATCGCAGAGCAATGACAATGGTGGACTGCATAATTCCAGAAAACATTAACTACAGTCCCCCTGCCATCGACAAAGGACTGTGCCAGACTGTTTCTAACCCAGATGTTTTAAAGATTTTTACTATAAGAGGAAAGCTCTAGTGAATCCAGAAGATGAAGGGTCTAAGACCTGCCAAATCCTCAGTCAGTCCTCTTTAGTCTAGGATCAAAATACAATGTAATGAATGGAGTACCCCGGGGTAAATTCAGCAAGGATCTTATAAAACCAGTCCCACATTGAGACAGATCAGTAATATTGATTGGTCCCCTTATTTCTGCTCGAAATAATGCAGCTCTTTGGGCCTTGGCTTTGTATACAATAATAGCTAGCGATAAAGACAGAGAGATTGTTGCTCTGTACATTTTACTAACAGCTGAGTGTGTGTGTGTGTGTGTGTGTGTACAGGAATTTATATAGCGCAAATCACCAAGCGGTTTCTAAGCGCTTGCTTAGGGAACCCGTCCTGGTATTCCCCTGTGAGATAACCCCGGCAGGGTATCCGCAAGGTGAAAGCCAGGCATCCCGCCGCGGGCCGTTGTGGAGATTAAGCAAGCTATTGCCCAGAGTCGCAGAGTGTGAACCCGTGAATTGAGTAGGCACCGGAGCGAGAATTGTCGAGTCCATGGACATTTTAGGACTCAAGACCCCGCCGAGCCGGGAATTGAACCCTGGTCCCGGGCTGACCTCTGCTTCCAGGTCTGCCTCCTCTAACCAGTGAGCCACACTTCTCCTGATACCCTGTGGAGCAGCCGTGCTTTACTTTTCTGTACTTGTACATTCCACAAAAGTGAATTATCAATCCTGATCTCCAGGTAGTTTTATTTATCTACCCTTTCCAACAAATGCCCACCCGTCCTCACATCCCTCCTAAAAGATTTGCGTGCCCAGGGAGCCATATATTTGGTCTTAGTTATATTAATCTTGAAATCCCTCAGAGCACAAAAATCAGTTCATTTCCTTAAGTAAATTCTGCTAGTCTATGAGAGTATGTGATATAAGAAAGGTGTCATCCCCAAATAAAAGTTCACCTACAGGATTTCAATCCAATATAAGAGCATAGTGAACACAGTTGTTTAAGAAGTCTATTGCCTCATTTATATAAAGAGAGAACAAGATTAGGGCTAGAACGCACCCCTGTCTTACACCAGATTCCACAAATATATGATCAGTTAACTCTCCATGCTTACCCGACCTCACTTGGGAGTAACAGTTTTCATGGAGCCTAATTATAACATGTAAGAGATTTCCAGGTAAGCCCATTGACTTGAGGGTGTCCCAAAGTTTCTTCCTAGGGACAAAGTGGAAAGCAGCCCTCAAGTCAACAACAGCCACATACAAAGGTTACTTTTTAATTTGGGATACTTCAAACAAATTAAAACAAAATTGAAAACTTGATCAATTGTGCTTGTTCTGCTTTTGAAAGCCGCTTGGTTAGGTGATAAAACCTGTGTCTCATTCATCCACTCCGTTATCTTGTCAAGCAACTGTCTGGCAAATATTTTCTGTAAGTGATCTATTGTCATGCGGCCCAAGACTGGAAGGAAACATTACAGTTTTATATGTACAGGAGTCTTTCCTAAAGTTGCCCTCACTTTTACTCATAGACTTTTGCCACATATGTGCATTAATGACAGTTTGGAATTATTTCTTTGAAAACCAACCTTGCTTACAGAATCAGCTTCGCAAAAACACTATCATGCTACCTTGACACTGGACATGGTTTATACACACTTTGCGCAAATGTGCTTGTTGTTTTCGTACATTTGGCGACATAGCTATCTATAGCACTCAAACGATGGCAGCCTGATTAAGATCTTTGCCCAAGGCTAGGATGCCTTTTTGTTATAAATAAACATCCGTTTCCGGTTGTTGGCAGAGCAGCAATTCTGCTGTCATTGCGAGGTCCCTACATGCAGATGCTTCTGCCCAGCAACCTTCAATATCTCTGAGAGGGGTGTCCAGCTTGCGACCAAGACAGGGCTTCTACATTCTTTCCCATTAGGTAATAGGGTTGGATCATCTAGTACTGGGATTCCTGGCAGACCACACATACACCCTAGCCGTTTAGGTTAGGGAACGCATCATAGGAGTATGGCAGAATATTATATTGTTTTATATGCTTGAATATATACATTGTCTCTATACAATGGTGGAACTTTTATACTGTTCACTGTCCTGATACTTCTAATAACTTCGATTTGCTTCTGTCTATTGATCATTGCAGTACATATATTTTATACAAGAATCACACTTGTTCAATCAACATTGAAAATGTCCCTCTGTGTATTTTTTGTATATTTCATCTGAGGTAACGAGAGCACGAGTGAATGAGCAAAAGGGTTCTAGATCTGTTAGCCCAATTCCTGAGGGATCAGGGTTGTCCTGTTCAGTGGTTACCAGACTGTCTGCTCCCTGTCTTGGGGGCTTATGGTGGCACTGTGAACTAGGTGATCTATGGGACAACGTATCCTGAGGGGATGCTCTGAATTAGCCTGGCACCATCCCAATGTTTGTGCTGTCCACAAACTCACAGTTCCTACTGTATAGTGTAAACTACATGATATGGTGCCGCCAACATTGATTAGTTTCTTATTTTGTATGGATTACCGGAGTAGTTCAATTGTGCCTTCTCAGAGACCCCCACATATCTCCTGGCCAGAGATGTCCATGGTGGTAGGGAATATCCTCAGCTGACTAGATATATCCTATGTATTGGCTGTTGGTAGTTCAAGCTTGAAAGGATCTAACTCCTACTGTGTTACCCTCTCTGTAATTCATTTCACAAATATGTCTGGAGGTGAAAATGCTCGGGAATTAAACATTGCTGAGAACTGCAGACATGTGGTTACTCAGAAAATGCTACAATATGGTCTCACACTTAGGGGTGGAGACGCCACCTTCGTGGTTGAGTCTTACGAAGCTTATAGGACAGAGGAGTTCTATTCCTGGGTTACAGTCCCGGCTGCAGACAAGGCAACACAACTATTTCACACCTACACTGGGAATGAAATACCAGATAACTATGCTCCCTATGAATATATAGAGATACCATTAACTTACCAAGAAACCATAAATGGGTTTAAAGTCGCCCTTGCACACAACAGAAAACGTAAGACTGTTTAATCTTGACAATAAGGGGCTGACATTGCCAGTCTTAGCCGGATTTACACCACATCCTAATGTTGACAATTTGTTGACAGCCCAGATGCGAACATTATATAATCATTTAGTAACCATATACAGATGTCTTACACAGTTTGTTTTGGGAACATTAACACTTACCCATGTGCGAGCTGCTCAAACTGCATTGGCTGTACTGGGCATTATCGCACAAACAATAAATGCAGTTATGAGTAAGGTCCCCACCAAGCAGGAGAAGATTCCGTTTTGGATTGCACAGAAAACAAGTCCGCTTCAAGAATGCCAACGCCTAAGGGATTTTTAAAAATAAATCTTTTTATTTGTCAAATGAACAATGCATAGCAAAACATTACAATACATGTCAGTATGCTGCCTCCACCCACTGCATTCCCCTTGCATCTTATCCAATCCCTCTGTGATTGCACCTTTCCCAGCAATTCCCAATTAGCTTTTTGAGAACCCTGTGTGACACTAAGACTCGATTTCACCCTCGCTCTCCATGCACTACATTCCCTCCTTATATTGACAGCTCTCTGTATTTCACCCCATTTCCCCCACACTTTATCCCATTTGCCAGGGTATCCTTGCCCCTGATAGATTACCTTATCTGTGGCACAGCACCAATTCAGGTCCTGCACCCATACTCTTACTGTTGGCATCCGGAATGTCCCCCATAGCCTGGCTTTGTTTCTCTTTGCCACCATATCAGCTAGCATCAACTATATTTTTGTATACCATGACCATTCCACTCCAGTTGTTACTGTTAATATGCGCCATTTGGCCTCCATCGGTACCACCTGTATCATCACCCTGGACATCACCTTTGTCGTCCCCTTCCAAAATCGCTGCAGCGCGGGGCAACTCCATAACGTATGGCGAAAAGTGCCTTCCCCATCACAACCTCTCAGGCACTTAGATGTGTCACTTTTACCCATCCGGCAAAGTCTAAGTCTGGTTGCGTATACTCTATGCACTATTTTAAGTTACATTAGTCTAAAATGGGTCCTAATGGCTACTTCCGTTGGGCTCTGTATGACCTCCAACCAGTCCTCCTCTTCCACGTCCCCATCCCATTGTTCCCTGGCGTTTACCAACAGATCTGGGGTGTTCTTCATTATTTTCGTATATATTAGGAAGGTTGCCTTTTCCACTATTGGATCTACTATGAGTCTATCCTCCAGCGGTGAGTGTTCAGGTATACTTTCTCCTTTGTTTTCATATGTACAGTTAGGGCATGCTTAAGCTGAATATATCTAATTCTTTCTGTGTCCGATATTTGGTATTCCTCCTGCAGACTCTGGAAGTCCACCACTTCCTGGCCTTTCCACACGTCTCCAAAAAATCCTATACCCTGGAGTTCCCATGCGCGAAAACCTTTTAAATCTCACACTTATTTTAGGAGGTCCCCTGCCCACAAGGGTGTTTGATCTATCAGTCTGCCCTCCCACTATAGAAATGTTGTTGCCTCTCCATATCCTGACTGTGTTTGGGTCAGTAGTCTTCCCACGGGGCCTTTACTGTATGTAGCTTTCAGGTAGCTTTTTTGTCCCATTGCCCAGTGACTACTCGATAGGCCGGCTCCTCTCTACCTGCAAAGACCCAGTCATTTATCATAGCCAGCTGTGCTGCCCAGTAGTATTTACGTATATCTGGGACTGATATCCCCCCATACCAATTGCCTCTATTCCTCATATATTGTTTGAAAGTACTTTGGTGGTATTCTGTACGAAGTATTTGATTAAACATATAGTAGGTGCGGCAAAGCTATCATCTTAAAAATCGGCGCCCGGCCCATCAATGAGAGTGGCAGTTTCCTCCAATGCACCACATCCCTTCGCATCTTGTGCAGTTGGGGAGTCAGGTTATCCTCTCTGAACTCATTTTCTGTATTTGAAATCATCATTATTCACAAATATTTAAATTTGGTCTTTATTGGAAGTGCCATGCTTGCAGTCGACAAGACCGACATCCCTCCTGCCAATACGAATATTAATGACTTACTCCAGTTTATTCAGTAGCCTGAGCAGCCTTCAAACAATTGAAATATGTGCAGGATTTTGTGTACTGTTGTACTAAGGCCTTGGGGTATATAGGAGTATGTCACCGGCGTATAGCGAAATTCTCTCCTCCCACTCATCTCCTATCTGAATGCCTCTTATTATCGGGTCTCCTCTAACCCATGCCGCCAATGGCTCTATTGAAATTGCAAACAGCATAGGAGAGAGCGGACATCCCTGCTGTGTTCCCCTGCCAAGCATCACTTGCCTTGATATGGTTCCATTTCCATGTATTCTTGCCCTTGTATCAGTGTATAGTAACTTGATCCAGGCCTGTAACTTGGGGCCAAATCCTAAGCGCTCCAGCATTGCAAACTCTATGCTATCGAACGCCATTTGGGCGTCTAGTGACAGTAGTACGGCACTCGCATCTGGTTCGGTTTTAGCTGCATGCATCACCCATATAGTTGTCTAAGATTTAGTCTGGTACTTCGCTTAGGCATAAAGCCTGACGGTCTGGTGTATAAGGCCTGCTATTACCCTAGCCAGCCTAGTGGCTATAACCTTTGCCAGGGTCTCTGCTTCCGCATTTAACAGGGATATTGGCCTAAACGAGGAGCAGCACTCTGAGGGTTTCCCTTGCTTTGGAATGACTACTATCATGGCCAACCTTTGTGAAGAGGTGTTGATGAAATGAAAAGCAGGTAGGCAGAAGTATATTCGATTGAAGGTCTTTATTGTATCTTCAATGCAAGAGACCTCATCCTTCAAGGAACAGAAACAACTGATCTGCAGTGCAAGGCTAAACATTCTTTCTCAACTATAGTCTATACTGGAACATAGAGGAAGGGCATGAGCCATGGAGTACCAACTAAGAAGCAGACATAGGCTTTGATAGGAACACTACATCACCTCCCTCTTTTCATGAATAAACAAAAGTAATAAGTTAACATAAACGTTTAAAAATTAAACACATTATACAAAATCCTGAAGACGGAGAGTGACCGACCTCAGCCTGCCAGATCTCCTCATGTCAGTTTGCGGGGAAGAGCCAGAGGAACTAGGAGTACCATGTTCGGAAGATCTTGGAGAACATTTGGCAGTTCTGTTGAGGTTCCACACCTTATGATCTTGCGTTCTAACTGCATTTCCCAAGAGTTTGATTACTTTAGTTGGTTGACTAAATTTGGAAATACCAAACCTTCTTTCTGGTAACTTTATTCTAACCCAATCACCAACATTCACCACTGTTTTCTTTACGGCTTTCCTTGTATCATACACGCTTTTCCTCCTATCCATCTTTTCCAACTCTCGATCTTTCCAACCAACTGTATTATCATTAAAACCACCAACTTCAGACATTTTTGTTGTGACCCAAAGAGGTTTGAGATGAGTACTAGCTGTCCTCCCTTTTATCAAGGTAAAGGGGATGACACCTGTAGAGGAATGGGGTGTGAACCTATATTCGCAGACCTTTTTTTTAATAGCTTCTTCCCAGTTACAGCTGGACACAAGAGCCAATTGCATGGCTTCCTTAAGAACTCTTTCAACAACCCCATTGCTTTCTGGGTGATATAGTGCTGCTCGTTTGTGTGATCCCTCTCTCACCCAAAAACTGTTCAACAGCACAAGAAGTAAATTGTACTCCATTATCCGTCAAGATTGAATTTGGCAAACCTTTGTTTGCAAAGAGATCATCAAGAAAGGAAATCACTGAAGATGAGTCTGCACAATTGACAATTTTTATGATAGGCCACCTGGAGAACATATCCACACATACCAAGACATACCTATCCTGAGTTTTAACCTTAACAGGTCCCAAGATGTCTGAAGACATTTCTACCCAAGGACCTGTGGATTGTCTCCTGACTGTCATTGGTTGAGTCCTACACTTGAGAATCTTATCACTGACTGAGCACTGTGCACAACTCCGCACAGACCTTTCAATTTGAGTGTCCATGGCGGGCCACCAATATGCTTCTCTAACCTTTCCTTCGCCTTGGCGATGCCCATGTGACTAGTGTGAGCGTTCTCAATCAACTTAAGTCTTAATTTTGAAGGGGGAACAAGCCTGCACCCTCTGAACAACAACCCATTGTGCAAAGGCAACTGTTCCTTAACACACCAGAAACCTTTTATTTCCTCATCACACTCTTTTTTTTCTCACCCCAGCCATCTCGCACAAAACGGACCACACTTTGTAAGGTGGCATCATTGCTCAGATTAGCGATCCATTCCTCCTCTGTGACAACTCCTTCCGTTACCATGCAATTTTCAAATCCTCAGAAGAGTCTTCGCAGATGATTGAGTAATCTTCATCAGTCTCAGAGAGGGAATCACCTCCAAGCCTCGACAAACAATCAGCCAAAATATTACTAGTATCTGGCAAATATGAAACATGAAACTCAAAGTCTTGCAAACCAACTACCCATTTTCTTATTCTGTGCGAAACGCAGTCAATCCCCCTTTCTTTTCAAATACCTCCTTTAGAGGTTTGTGGTCTGAAATTACAGTAAAACTCTTCCCCCCCCCCCACAAAAAAATTGTAAGCTTTCGAGCAGCTCAATAAACCACTAGAGCGTCTTTTTCAACTACTGAGTAGTTATATTCAGCTCCTCTCAGAGGCCTTGAGATAAACAAGATCTTATTATCTATTTTTACCCCTTTTTGTAAAAGAACAGTGCCAAGACCGTTACTATTTGCATCAGTCATTATATAGGATTCTTTAGTTGGGTCAAAACTTGAAAGACTCTGTGCATTATTAAGACAGTCTTTGATTAAATCATACTCTGCACTACAATGTTTGTCCCAGATGAATTCCTGCCCTTTTCTTAACAAAGCTCTCATGTTTTCGTTTTTTTTAGCAAAACCAGGAACAAATTTATTGTAGAGCTCTGCCATCCCAAGAAATGTAATCAATTCATCTTTGTTTTCAGGGTATTTGAGATGGGTAATCACCTCCACTAAGGAAGGTTTAGGTTTGATACCTGAACTAGAGATTAAATGCCCAAGATACCCTATTACTTTCACATCAAACTTACACTTGTCCAGCCTAAGAGTGAGACCGGACTCTTGCAACCTGGATAAAACCTCTTGTATTCTTTCATCATGTTCTTGTTCAGTCACACCATGAACTAGCACATCGTCTTGGTAGACTTTAACACCACCAACCCCAACAAGAACGTTTTCCATGACTCTTTGGAATACCGAAGCAGCTGAAATTAAGCCGCACGGCATCCTAAGACACTTGTAAGTGCCGAATGGTGTAAAAAAAGGTTGTAAACTCTTGACAAGAAGGATGGAGTCTAACCTGATGGTAGGCTGATAAGTTCAGTGTAGAGAAGTGTGTAGCCCCATTCAAAGAAGACCACATTTCAGTTATGTTGGGAAGAGGGTAATGAACAACAACCACAGCTTTGTTGAGTTCTCTCATATCAATGTATAATCTTGCCTCTCCGTTGGCCTTGTGGGCCATAACCACTGGAGAAACCCATTCTGTGGCTTCAACCTCTTGGATGACACCATTTGCCAACAGTTTATCTAATTCCTCTTTCATCTTGTCTTTGACTATAAGCGGGACGTTTCCGACCTTGGCCACCTTGGGTAAAAAGCCCTTTTTAGGTTACGTCCTGGCGTTGCAACTGCGTAGCAGTTGCTCCGCCCAGGCGAAATCTAATGTTATCTCTATATTGGGGACTTGAAACCGCCCCTTCTTCCATTGGCTAGCTCCATAAATGGAGGCTAGCCATTGGAAGAGATTGGCCGTCAATCACGTTTTCCAGAGAAAACGCGATTCGGGGGCGTTTCTGGGTCTTTTTTTAAGCCCCGCCCCTTGTTGCCGTGTGTCCCGGGCCGCGCTGTGATTGGCTGCAGGCCCGGGACACCCCAGTGACGTCATTTCCCGGGCCGCGCTGTGATTGGCTGCCGGCCCGGGATACCCCCGTGACGTCAGCCAATCACAGCACGGCCCGGGACCTGACTTGTTTATGTGGGTTTAGATGTGCGGGCACGCTGCTCTGTACCAGGGCAATTTCATGGCGGAGAAACAGGGAAATAATTTGGAGAGATGGGTTTTATTAGCAGGCGACTTGCAGTTATGCAGATATGCACTTTCTAAATTGCTCCTTTGGTAAATTGGCGTTTAGCGGTTCAGGGCACTGTGCCTGTTCGTCCTTTCTGGGACGTGCCGTAAAGATGCTTTCAAAGCTCCCCATGCCGTTATTTATTCATGAACAAAGAATGTGAGCTGGCAATCTGCCAGCGTCAGAGTGTAGCTCCAGCGAGGCTTCTCCCATTATGAGCGGTCAGTAATTTGCCTGCTTCTTATTGGGTGGCTTGCACGTGTCCCTCCCATGAGCATGGCCTCTCCGATGAAGAGGATGGTGGCCTTTCTTCTCCCTCTGCTCATTCCTCGAGGTGGTTCCGCCCCCATTTCTTCGCATGCACTCATGAGATGCGCTTTTCCTGGTCTTGTGTGCAGTTTCTGCCCCACACTCACTGCGGCTTCACAACCAGCCCAGGTTGATGGAGAAAAGATAATAGGGAAATATTTATGGAGATAGTTGTAAAGGAGGTGGGGGGGCTTAAAGGGGTGCGGGGATGAGTAAGGTTTTACAAATAGTCTCCGTGTTCCAAATGCTGCAGGAAAGCACAGACGTACAGACGCTTCTAGTTGGGGTGCAAGGCTGGCTACTGCCAGCCCTCAGAAGGGACACACACCGACTTCTCCTGGAGACTCAGACGGGGTCTCGGGTGCAGTGGTAATTAGCCGGTGGACCCCTGGAGCCGCCCTCAACTGCTTAGAGCTCAGATCGGGAGAGGTGTGGCGCCGCGGCCAGGACGACTGACGCTGGAATCTGGGGATCAGGGTTCGATCCCCGGCTCCGGCGGCAGGTTAGCCCAGCACCATGCGACTCTGGGCAATAGCTCGCTTAATCTTCCCGACGGCCCCCAGCGCCTAGAGACCCTTACGGGTGATTGTGCGCTTTACAAATGTGGATTATTATTAGATTAGTTGTATACAAAGTAGTAAAACGTACCAGAAATGTGAACTAATTTGGAATTGGAGGTTATAAATCAAGTGGGAGCAACGCAAGTGCAGCAAACAGAATACACTACGAAAAATTAGTCACCAATAGATTTTGGAAAAGCTCCAACCTCCCATAAAAATGCGTTTTCATGTTTGTGAAGTAAACATTTGATCATTTGAGTGTTTGCTAAATGCTTGTTTTTTTTGGAGCTTAAAATCGAAAAGGCTAACGCCGGGGTCCCTGCCTTTCAGCAAGTGGGGCAACTTACTCCACTAATGTATAGGTTTTATATAGCGCTAGCTGGACCCAAAGGTGTCACAGCGCTTTACATAAAATTCACGCTACATAGGTTCAGGTACGAGTCTAAATAGAGACAAAGAATTGTTAATTAGGGAGGTTACAGTATGCCGACAATTAGAACACGAATTAAAGGAGTAAATTACATTAGACACCTGAAACAAATCAAACAACCGCCTGCCACAAAAGCGTCTAGTCATAGGGAGAGTGCGCTATTGGAACTGGTCGGTTATCCTGAGTGTTACAGTATTTGTCGAGGAGAAGTGGTTTCTGGCCACTTCTTGAATGAGGGGTTGCATCGGATACCACTTAGGTGAATCAGGGCTCCATGCAAGTCAAAAGCAGAACTTGAAATAGAATAGTAGTGCAGGTACTCTGTTGCAGAGTACCTGCATGTTTCTGAGAAGTGTCAGTACCCTCCCTCCTCTTGAAATAAAAGGTGCCGGTACTCCGTACCGACCCATTTAAGTCACTGGTCAAAAAGGTGAAGAACCTCTGCTCTAATCTACTGCAGAGAACCAAATGCAAAGTGGTCATGCCTTGGAAAGTTCTCATTGAAACTGACACGAACTCTAAATCTTGTCAGTTTGCAGAGTGGACCTATCTGGAAATATAAGCCATGTAACGTATACAAGGATAAAGAATTCGATGTGCAGCTTTGAAATTCCTGCAAATATACTCTTCTTCCAGTATCTGGAAAGAAGAAAAAAAAACATTTTTAAAAGTGTGATTAAGAAAGTAAGGGTTAGATAAGGAGATGTGGGTGCGGGTGGAATCTAGACTGGGCAGCCCTGGTATTAATCAACCCTGGCTTTGGACAGCATCGGAGGGTGGGCACCCGAGAATGAGTTGAAGCTCCTGCCCTGCCAGATCAAAGACTGCGATTATTACAAAGGCCACCCTTGCGTCACTGCAGGCGCAGGGCTCAGGGACCCTCCACCCTCCTGGGAGGGACTGCCACAGACCGTGAGGTCTGTAATTTAGGTCTGGCCTGACAGTCGGCGAGCGTCTCGCCCACATTGTGCCTTTGTCCACAACATACATCGCGGGCATTACCATTGGCGCTGCAGGCCTGTCTGGGGTGGCATTTTGCGGATCACGTATACTAGAAAGGCTTGGCGGTGGGGAGAAGGGGGGGGGGGTGAAGCATTTAGTTTGCTACTTTCGGGCCTTGCGTTTCCGAGCAACTGGGCTACTATATTAACACAACGTTTATCTACTCATTTGCAACAATTGATACAGTACAACTAACAGGTTGGCACGGTCAGGTAAACGGCTCGTTTAAAGTCTCAAGTAGGTAAATTTTAAGCAGAAAAAAACACAGTAATGCATCACATAAAGTCAAGTTGTTGAACATCTCCCATTTTGAGGCTGTTCTGAGCCGGTTCTTAAGGTGCTTGATGTTAGAAATCCAGAGCAGTCTCATTAAGGCACTACAAGTACCAGAATGCTTTGCGTTACATAAAACTACATGCCTGGATATAGTCCTTATGACAGGGGGTTGGTCGTTCGCTAGGGCACTCCAAAATCAAACTGGCTCAGCAGACGCCGTACTGGAGCAGGGAGGGATGCTTAACAGGGACCCACACAACTCACTATGGGGCATATTATCAAGCAAGGCGTTAAAATTATCGCCGTTTTAGTGGTGATAATGGGCTTGATAAAATGCCCTGGAGAATTCCAATAGAAACCCAGGTTCACACCAGAACATGGGTTTCTATTGGAATTCACACGGCCATATTATCAAGCCCATTATCGCCGCTTTAGCTCCAGTTTTATGCCGCTAAAACGGCGATAATTTTTAACGCCTGGTTTGATAATATGCCCCTATATTACGTGACTTTTTATTTTTAATCTAGCATTAACAGCACCCCCGGCAAAACCAGCCCTCATATACGATTGGGGGGAGAGGGGGTGGGGTGGGGAGATGAGGCGCTATTTACTGTTATGTACAGATGGAAATCAGTTTATCATGTGGACTTTAAGGGCTTCGTAACCCCCGTTCTCATTAAAGGTAGAGCGGCGCGTGCAGCACGGCGCCGCAGGCCGCCCTTTGGACACCCCACGCCACGGGAACTGTCACCAGCGACAGTATTTCCGACAATGTCATGCATACACCTCAGACTGAAAGCCAAGGCCGAGGGCACCCTGCGAGAAACGAGTTACACTTCTCATCAGCAAGCGCCAAACCTACAGAACTGTCGGACCAGCTGAAGTGGGGCCTCAGAGAATGGGCCAAAGGGAGCGGAGATAAAGTCGCTGAGGTAGGTACAGGATCCATCGACAGAAACCCTCCCAGCCCTTCAAAAGGGAGATTGCGCGGGAGAGGGTACCAACCCACTTCCTTGCAAAATAAGGCTTGACGAGAGGAAAAGAACAAATCAAAGATGAAAAAAATCACAAACAGGGCCTGCGTCTGAACATGGCAGAAAATAGACAAACGTGTTTTTTCTATTTTAAAGCAAAAAAAAACACACATTACCAGAGAGACGACTCGGTCCAACCTCGACAGCCAGTGACAAATAAAAGCGCAAATTGCAGACACAACCCTGGCCCACCAAATGGGCGTTATATAGGCCAAGAGCGACCGCAGCTGAGACAAATTAACCTCTTCCCGTCACTCAGTGAGAGCCTCCCTAAGACCCGGCCCCTCCTGTCACCTGGTGAGAGACTTCCTAAAACCCGCCCCCTCACCTGTTCCCTCCTCACAGCCATGGTTAAGAGCTCTAACCTGTTCCCTCGTTCCCTCGCTTGTATCCCACCCTTGAAGCTGAGCCCTCACGTGCCCCCCCCCACCCTTCAGCCCCTGCTCTCACTTCTCGTACCCAGCATTCCATGGGAACTCTTTCGCAGCAGCATATAGAAGACAAGAGAGGCCTCTGTAAAACAAGCTCCAACAACATCGCTGATAGGCAGTTCCATGTTTGTTCTATATAATCGCATGCTGGTACTTGTGGTCCTAAATTGATGATGGTGACACAAAAACGGACAGGGCAGCTCAGGGCAGGCTGTATCACTGGTGGCGCCCCCCCCCCCCCCCCCCCCCCCCCAATGACCACCCCCGCCACGGATTCCCTCACTACGACCATTTGACAGTGGCCCATCAAGTATCAATTACCACCACTGCCTCTCAGATTCATTTAGTTTTGTCGCGCCACTCATACCAGTTTAAGATGTCAGAACACTTTACATCACACACACATTGCACAGAGACAATCAAGCATTTGTGTGTAAATCAGTTTATAGAAAATGTTACATAAGACAGAGGCCTACAAGGAGTAGGAGTCACATTTCATCCATACTGGTAGAGAATATAGTTTAAGAGTCCTAGGACTGCAAAAGCACAAATTCAGGATTTATAAATGTGACACCATTGTTAATTTTTTCTTTAATAATACGAATTGATTTCTACCCATAAGAACCCCTTTTGCAATATTAGGACAACACAAAATTGGGCAAAAAATATATAGCTAAATATTTTCCTTGCAGTTTGCATGCAGCTCTTTGTTGGCAGCTAATAGCTAATAGCTCACTGCTCTATATTATGATCTTAATCTATAAACGGCAAGTAACAAAAGGATCTCTGACAAAAGTGGTAGCCCAATGACCTTTTTAGGTTTCGTCCTGGCGTTGCAACTGCGTAGCAGTTGCTCCGCCCAGGCGAAATCTAATGTTATCTCTATATTGGGGACTTGAAACCGCCCCTTCTTCCATTGGCTAGCTCCATAAATGGAGGCTAGCCATTGGAAGAGATTGGCCGTCAATCACGTTTTCCAGAGAAAACGCGATTCGGTGGCGTTTCTGGGTCTTTTTTTAAGCCCCGCCCCTTGTTGCCGTGTGTCCCGGGCCGCGCTGTGATTGGCTGCAGGCCCGGGACACCCCAGTGACGTCATTTCCCGGGCCGCGCTGTGATTGGCTGCCGGCCCGGGACACCCCCGTGACGTCAGCCAATCACAGCACGGCCCGGGACCTGACTTGTTTATGTGGGTTTAGATGCGCGGGCACGCTGCTCTGTACCAGGGCAATTTCATGGCGGAGAAACAGGGAAATAATTTGGAGTGATGGGTTTTATTAGCAGGCGGCTTGCAGTTATGCAGATATGCACTTTCTAAATTGCTCCTTTGGTAAATTGGCGTTTAGCGGTTCAGGGCACTGTGCCTGTTCGTCCTTTCTGGGACGTGCCGTAAAGATGCTTTCAAAGCTCCCCATGCCGTTATTTATTCATGAACAAAGAATGTGAGGTGGCAATCTGCCAGCGTCAGAGTGTAGCTCCAGCGAGGCTTCTCCCATTATCTATCTATCCATCCATCCAGAGTTTTTATATAGCGCGAACTAGAACCGAACCGAATCAGTTATCAGAGCGCTTTACATAGCACCAGTTACGTTACATGAGGACACACTTTCATTTTTTTTAGGCACGGGGAGATTAAGTGATTTGCCCAGAATCACAGGGGGTTTTTGGCGTCGTTACCGAGACTCGAACCCAGATCCCCAGGTCCAGCGCCTTAGCCGTTAGGCCAACCCCTCTCCCCCTCTCCCCAATCCCTCTCCCCTCTCCTCTCTGCTTATCCTGAGAGGGTTGGGGTATGCTAAAGCTTTTGAAGTGTTTATTGTAGCCCCTAGATATTGTTGTGTGTTGGACGGTTGGAGATGGGATTTGGTGAGATTCACTGTGAAGCCCAAGTCGTGAAGCAGCTGGATTGTTTTGTGTGTGTGTGTGTGTGTTTTGCCACTGCTGCTGTGTGATTTGGCTTTTATGAGCCAATCGTCCAGATACGGGAACACGTGAATGTGTTGTCTTCATAAGTGAGCAGTCACTACTGCGAGGCACTTTGTGAAGACTCTGGGTTCTGTAGTCAGCCCGAACGGGAGGACTTTGAATTGGGAGTGTTGACCATCCACCAGGAACCTGAGATATTTCCTGTGAGCGGGAATATGAACGTAGGAGTCCTTTAAATCTAGAGTGGAGAGAGTCGCCTTGTTGAAACAGTTGGAGCGTGACCATGTCAAAGTGGTCTGACTGAATGTAGAGGTTTCACGGTGAGAGGTCCAGTATTGGCCAGAGAGAGCAGTCCTTTTTTGGAATTAGAAAGTGGAGGGAATAAACTTCTGTACCTTGATGATGTAAGGGAACTGGTTCTATTGCACGTTTTTGTAATACAGAGAGAAACTCTTGGAGTTGGAGTTGCAGGTATTGTTACCGCGACCTCTTCCCTTACCATTGTTGCCTCTGCACCCTCCACAAAAGTATCCTCTGGAGGAATTGTTTTGATTGGGGCTCTTATAGGAAGAAGAGGGATGCTCCGAGCCAATGGTTTTGGAGCCAGCCCTGTAAAAGGAGCGATGAAATGAACCCCTAGGGGATTGCAAGGACCCCATGGACTTGGCAGTCTCCACATCCTTTTTCATCTTTTCTAAATATGTATCGACTGTGGGGCCAAAATGCTCTGGGTGAAAGGGCTGATTAAGAATAGCGGACTACACTTCCTGTTTGAATCCGGAGATCCGGAGCCAAGCATGCCTGCGTAGCACAACGCTGGTATTAATAGCATGAGAGGCAGTATCAGCTGCATCAAGTGCACATTTGATGGACGTATTTGTTATTCATTTTCCCTCCTGTATGAGGGCATTAGCGTTGGCTTTAAATTGGTCAGGAAGATGTTGCATTAGGCTTTCAAGCTCATCATAGTGAGCTCAGTCATATCTGGCCAACAAAGCTTGGGCATTGGCAATCCGCCAATGGTTTGCAGCCTGTGACGCAATGCGTTTTCCAGACGCATCTATGAGTTTGGATTCCTTATCAGGAGGAGGGGTGTCGCCTGTGCTTTGTGAATTTGCTCTCTTGCTTGCATTAGACACTACAAGAGAATTCAAATGGACCTGACCTTAATGTACACTGGGTCATTGGGAGCTGCCTAATGTTTTTTGTCTACCCTGGTGTTAAAAATCCTGGTTCTGACGCGGTTCTTAAAAACGTCTGGTGCATGTTTTAACATGCCTTTTAACCTTGGCAGGGTGAATGTTGACGTTTGTGTGGGCGTGTTTCCAGTAAAAAGTCTTCCTCTACGGGGTCAGAGTGTAACTGTACCCCATGGTACTGAGCAGCTCTGTTAATGAGTTGCACAAACCCAATATTGTCATCTGGTGGGATGGCCTAGAGGGATAGAGGTCCGGGTCATTGTATGGGTTGGAATCTGTGTTGTAATTATCCCAAGAATCTGGATTGAGTAGAATGGTATGTGGTCATCATCTTTAACTGGATCTCCATCGCCACCCTCATAACTATAATTATCTTCATCATCTTGTGGTTGAGGTGAAAATATATGTTGTGGGGAGTGTGCTGGAGAAATTAGCAGAGTTGGATCCGCTGGAGAAGGAAAGGGAGGTGGAGTAGTATTAGTGCCCATCTCTTTTCGCTTCATGGGTATTTCAGGGATGAGATCTTTATCATTGGTCTGACAGCTTAAAATGGCGTCGCAGGACTCCGGGGCTAATGGCAGGTATCAGGGCATGCTGCGAGACGAGGCAGCAGCTGTCCTTGTAAGGCTTGCACAGCAAGAAAGGAGCTGTTGACCTGGTGGTGTTAACAGGACGAGGAAGGTCATGTCCTTGACATTCTGAATCTGTGAGATGGCTGCAGGAAGCGGCTTCATTGTAATGTTACACGCAGTGGCAAGGGCAGCCTGGGCCGTAGTGTAAACAAGGAAAACGGACATTCATATGCGGGTTTCATAGAAACAAATCGCTGCATTTGTAGTGCAGTGGGTTTCTCGAGCCTTTGAGCCCTGGTCAGTGCCGATTAAACCCTGTGGAGGCCCCTAGGCAGTCGAAATTTCGTCCCCTCTCCCCCTATTATCTCCTAATACATTTTTAATTTTATCAGTCAACAATTTTAAAAAACAGTTTTATTACACAAAACGAAACATTAACAATTATTAATGTTATTAAACAAAAAAAAGAAATGTTAACATTTTTAATAAACCAACAAAGCTTTAAATATTCAATGGGTACATTACATTAACGCTTCATTTTATCTATCGAGTCTTTAATGTAAAGTTGTCGTTTCTTTGAGTTGATGATTTTTTTTCTATATTTGGGAAACAATTCAGGACACCTTGATTGTAATTTTCTTTCAAGATCAAACCAATATTATTTTGATTAATCGTCGCGTGCCCCTCAAAGGGGTGGGGCCCATAGGCCAGTGCCCACTTTGCCTATTTGGTAATCCGGAACTTGCCCTGGAGCCACTGCACCTGCTGCACCCCTGGACTCAAGGGTACAGTTGGAGTAGTTGCGGTACTTGGAATTCTGGCAGAGCAGGGCAGGATTCCTAGGTGCTATGGTATGTTATGTTTGTGCAATTTGCAAAGCGCATGCCTACCATTTGTAGGGCACAGTAACGCTGTTTGGGGTCTGCACATCCAGTGCATTCAGTCCCACGGTTTTCACTGACTGACCAGGTGCGTTTGGTTGTGTTTGCTCACTAAAGACTGCTTTGTCCAGAGTCTTACATATTGATGGCTCAATTTGGTACAAATGTGCCCGTTAGGGATGTTCATTGAGTACTAAGTGAATACATGTGTGTCCCGAAGGATTTTGTCATTTATTTAGTTCTACTCGGGAAAACAGATATCTATTAACTGTCTTGAACAGCTGTTCTGTATGTTTGCTTCGCTGCCCCCTCGCTGTGCTTGCTTCCCTGCCCCCTCGCTGTGCTTGCTTCCCTTCCCCCTGGCTGTGCTTGCTTCCCTGCCCCCTGGCTGTGCTTGCTTCCCTGCCCCCTGGCTGTGCTTGCTTCCCTGCCCCCTGGCTGTGCTTGCTTCCCTGCCCCCTGGCTGTGCTTGCTTCCCTGCCCCCTGGCTGTGCTTGCTTCCCTGCCCCCTGGCTGTGCTTGCCTCCCTGCCCCCTGGCTGTCCTTGCTTCCCTGCCCCCTCGCTGTCCTTGCTTCCCTGCCCCCTCGCTGTCCTTGCTTCCCTGCCCCCTGGCTGTCCTTGCTTCCCTGCCCCCTGGCTGTCCTTGCTTCCCTGCCCCCTGGCTGTCCTTGCTTCCCTGCCTGTGCTTGCTACCCTGCCCCCTGGCTGTGCTTGCTACCCTGCCCCCTGGCTGTGCTTGCTTGTCTGCCCCCTGGCTGTGCTTGCTATTGGCAATGTAAATGACAATGCCATTTATTTATCTGTTTTCAAAACCAAGACATAAACAAAAAATTGTCATTTACAATGCCAATAGCTCTAACTTTTGAAAAGGCGAAACCGTTGCATTGTAAATGCTTGTTTAATCTGATGAGATGCAAGTATTTTTTGAGACGCCCAAGTTTTTTATCAAAAACTTTTGGAAATGTTTCAACCCAATAAGCATGCTCTGAAAATGAGGCAACATTGGGAAGATCCCTCAAACTTACAGAAGGAACCTCATTGGGATGTAGATAGACCCCACGATCTCGTTGATGCGCCCAACTGATGTGTGAATCACCTTTCATAGACACGTATATTTTCCCTGCTGTGATTCTCCCCTTTAAAGTCGATCGAGCCCATGAAGTATCCTAACAGGTTTATAACTTGACCACCATAACCTCTTGGAATGATATCTGGTGTGAGAAGCTTAACCTTATTAAGCAAATTATTTTCAAAGAAGACTTTGGGTATAAATGTAATCTTAGCACCTGAGTCGAACAACATGTCAACAACATTGTCATTGATCAGAACCTTTTCCATGGGCCCCTAGGTTTTAAGATTATCGACCTGACAGACCACAGATTCTTCTTCACTTTGATCATAAATGTCTACTTCTCTTATTTTCTTTTCTTTTATTTTATTTTGAGAGTTTTATACAGCGCGAACAAGATCTTTGCAGATATCAGAGCGCTTTACAAGTACAAATACAAAGTAAAAATACAAAGTAATAAAGCGTATATACAAAGTGATATATGAGGTAGTTAGGTACAAGGTGCTAGTTACATAGGTAGGTCAAAGGACATGAGGTAGGTTACAGGTGTGGTAGTGTAGGTACACTGAGAGTAGACAAACAATTGCGTCAATAGCATAAAGTGCGATACCAAGGAGCATATACTTGCTTAAGCGTGTTTAGAGTATTTAGAGTTTAAAGGTGGGCCAAGTTGAGATGGGTGTGTGCAGGATGTATAGTCCCACAGGTGCGACAGTAGAAGGGATGTAAAGATCGTTGAGGTGGAGACGGTAAAGTGTGCAAAGTCAACCAGGTGCGTCAACAATATAACAATATACATAATCAACCAGGTGCATCGAACATTATAACAAAATACAAAGAGTGAGCGTATACAATTACATAATTCGATAATACGGGTGGTACAATAGGCCAAGGTCGGGCAGGCCTTACAGAGCAGATTTATGAGTGATACGGAGTAATAGGTCATGTGTATTTTGCCATGAGGATCGCTTTAACTTCTTTCTTAAAGATTGTGTTGGAGGAGATGAGCCTTGTTTCAGGAGGGAGTGAGTTCCAGATCCTGGGTGCCATTCCTGAAAAGGAGCGTTTATACGTTTTTTCCTTCCGAAATCTTCGAGGTTTCAGCAAAAGATTGTTTGTGCTTCTAGTAGTTCGGTAGCCACCCGAAATTGTCAACTTTTGAGTGAGGTAGGCGGGTGAATTCAGATGCACAGCCTTGTGTGTCATGCATGCGATTTTCAGTTGAATTCTGGCTTCAAAAGGTAGCCAGTTCAGTGATTTAAAGTCCGGGGAGATATGCGAGTGTTTTTTTGAGCCTGTGACGAGTCTCGCTGCGGCGTTAAGGGACGCTCTTAGGGGTGCCGTTGTAGTTAGGGGGAGCCCGCAGAGGGCGGTGCTACCGTATTCTATGTGCGGGATGACTAAAGATTGAACTGCAGTTTGGAAGTCTTTGGCAGGAAGGAAAGGTTTAAGTTTTCTCAGGGTATTGATTTGGAAGTTCGCTCCTTTGGTTGCCTTGCTGATGTGCTGCTGCATGTTGAGATTGGTGTCAAGTGTTATGCCTAAAGATTTTGCTGAGTCTACTACGATGGGCTGTACATTTAGAGCCGTTAATTGCTTAAGCCATGTTTGAGCCGTGGATATTTTAGCGGGAGGTGAGATCAGGAGGAACTCGGTCTTCAGAGCATTGAGTTTGAGGTGATTCTCAGCAAGCCAGGATTGGGTGTTTCTGATCGTGGTGTTCAGCAGCATGATGTCCTTGGGAGATTGTATTTTGAGATAAAGTTGGGTGTCGTCGGCATACATGTGAAAGTGCACATTAGAGGCCTGTAACAACGTAGTGAGAGGTTCCATAACGAGGTTGAACAGTGTTGGGGAGAGGGAGGATCCTTGAGGGACGCCTAGCGATACAGGTACCGGAGAGGACAGCAGGTTGTTGCTTTTGATTCTTTGTGTCCGGTTGTGTAGAAATGAGGTGAACCACTTTAGAACAGTCCCAGATATGCCCATTCTTGTGTTTAACAGTTCGAGTAAGTTCTCATGTTTAACTGTATCGAATGCTGAGGAGAGATCCAGAAGGATGAGGAGACAGGTATCGTTTTGGTCTAGGATTTGGAGGGCATCGTCCACTATGTGAGTCATGGCAGTTTCGGTACTGTGCCCTGCTCGGAAGCCTGACTGATGAGCGTTTAGGAGATCAAACTTATCTATGTGTTTAGTCAATTGTAGTTGTACGCATTTTTCCAACAGTTTAGCGAGAGTGGGAATGTTTGTAATAGGTCGGTAATTGTTTAGATCAGTGGGGTCTGCTGTTGGTTTTTTTAGTAGCGGTGTGACTTGCCCTACTTTGAGGGCGTTGGGGATGGATCCTTGTTGAAGAGAGCTATTGATAATCTTAGACCAGAGTGGGAGAAGCCAGGGGGAAAAGTCTTTTACAGCGTTAGCAGGAAGGGGGTCAGAGAGGTGATTGGAAGGTTTCAAGGTGCTGAGCAGTCTGCCAATTTCTTCTACGGAGTAAGTGTCAAAGGATGACCAAGTAGCATTGTTCTTAGGTTGAGGCACTGCTGTGTGACTGGGGTTGGAGTACAGGATAGCGTCATTGAGGAGATCGCTTCTTATTCTCTCAGTTTTTTGGATAAAGAAGGCAGAGAAGTCTTCGCAGGAAGGAGTAACGTCCATGGAGCTGATTGTCTGGGGTTGCTCTTTGGATTGTGTTCTGACTAACTCAAACAGTTTTCTTGGACGGTTTTTAGCTTGGGCGAGCTGGAGGCTGAAGAAGTCTCTTTTTGAGCGTTTTATTTTCCTGAAGTAGGCGTTTCTCTGTTTCTTTAGACTTTTTAGGTGCACTGCAGAGGGGGCTGACCTCCAGGTGCGCTCTGCCATTCGCATCGCCCGTCTATCCTCATTGAGGCTTCCGTCATACCATGGGTTGGAAGTCTTCTTGGACGAGACTCTTTTTAGTTGCATGGGCGCCACCTCATCGATTATTGTGGACATAGTATTGAGATAGTGGTCAGTCAGAAGTTGAACGTCTGTAACGCCGGGAGGGGGAAGTAGCCGATTGCAGCTGTTGGGTGGTAGGGAGTTTGGGTTGAGTTTCTTCAAGTCTCTTTTCCACACTTTGTGCTTAGTGGGTTGAACTGAGTTAAGTCTGGTTTTTTCCTTGATGAGGAAGGAGACAATATGGTGATCTGACCAGTCACAAGGTTGGATTGACTCCAGTTGAATAGCGCCCTCTTTGGAGATGATAAGGTCAAGGGTAGAGCCTCTCTTATGGGTCGGGCTGTTGCATATTTGGTTGAGATCAAGTGCGTTGAGAAAGCTTTTGGTTTCTGTTAGACCTACAACACCTGGAGAAGTGATCCTTCCTTTTACAAATTGAGCATGTTGCTTTCCACCCTGGACAGTCTTTAGAATTAGCTAAATGCCCTGCATTACCACAACAAAAACACTTGAAAGAGGAAGATTTTGTGTTAGACCCAGAAGATTTCGTGTCAACCCCAGATTGTGCAGGAGAGGTTTTGTTTGATGTGTCCGGAGTGGATGTTTTTATCTCCTTCACTTCTGTGGTGTTTTTCTTTCCCTCGTCACTATTCTTGCGAATAGTTACTGCACAGGTATTAGAATGATCATGCATTTTCTAGGCAGTGATAACTTGTGGCAAAAAGACAACCCTCCTCTGCAAGAAGTTATCTGTGGCTTCCTCCAAAGAAGAGCCTAGCATAAGCTGATCTCTGAGTCTCTCATCTAAGCTTCATCCAAAAGAGCAAGTTGATGCAAGTTTGCGAAGTGCTGTAACATATTGTTCTACCGTTGCATCCTGTCTTTGTACTCTCTTCCCGAAGTGAAACCGTTCCAAGACCATACTCATTTTTTTTTATACATATTTCATACTCATTAAGTGAGTCATCTTCACCATTTGACAACTCCGGAAGATTCTCAAAAACATCTTGTCCCTCCGAGCCCAAGCAGTGCATGAACAAGGAGGCTTTTCTTTCTGCGCTCAAGGAAGTACCACATACCCTTGCGTAGTGTGCGAAAACTTTCTTCCATTTAAGCCAGGGTATGGTGGGCTCCCCAGACTCAGAAAGAAAGAAAGGAGGAGCAGTAACATTCTGCATTGTAGTAGGTGGGTGTAACACAGAGCTAACAGTAAAAAGAAGTAAAAATGTGTAAATAAAGATGTTTTCCCTTTAAATCACTAGCACAATAATAAAAGAAAACTGTTAGAATAGAGTGATTGTACATGAAACATACATTGAGAAATATAAGCTATTGCTTGATATGAAGATTAGCGTTATGCAAGTGTGTGTAAAGAGCTTTTGATCTGCTGTATGCTGTGCAGATCAGTGTTAAGAATTTATAGTACCTTAAAGATGCTGAAGATTTGCGATGAGCCGTGCAGATCGGCGCTGAAAGGATACTGCACTTGAAGGAATGCTGTGCAGATCAGCGCTGCGAAAACACTGTACTCTGGGAAAGCTGTGCAGATCAGCTTTGTGGAAAGAACGTGTTGGAGCAGCACACGGGAGTGCTGTGCAGATCAGCGTTGCACCAAGACTTCACTCTAAGAGATGCTGTGCAGATCAGCGTTGTGAGACTGCACATGATTTTAGCCGTGTCGTCAAAGCAATGTAGCACGCTGAGGAGAATGTAGAAATAATGCTGTGGAAGAAGCGCAAGAAGTGCAACACAGAACTTACTCCTTGAGGCTCTTAGGAAGAATACAAAGATGGCGCATATCACGTTGCGCGATGTCATGGCATCCTTGCCCAGAGGTGAGGTGTCAGCGGAGGAAGCGCGTCGCGGTTCCCTTGGAAAACACACAAAATGATGGACGGAATGTTGCACAATGGCAAAACATTCACCCCCAGTCACAGATCTGGGTTTAATCCATCGTTATTTTGCTCACCAAGCCACCCCAGTTCAGACATGGCCATATGCAAATCAGTCTCTGTACTTGTCAAGCTTTGTTTGATGGACTCCGTTTGGGCCCCTTCCACCCGTCATTGCTCTTGGGTCCTCTCTTTATCCCTCCCGGGTACGCCTCTTGGTCGTGTAGATAGTGTACTGTGGCTGGTCAAATCAGGAGGTGCCTTAAGCCCCCGCAGTAGTCACCGCCGCCTGCCCAGGATCTTAGCCCCTTTCAGCCTTTAGGTTTTTTCCTGCTAGGGCCCTCATATTGCACCCCGCTCGGTCCTCTGCGTTGTCCAGCGATTAGGCCTTCCCAGGTCCGCACCTACTAGGTTTTGCCAGCCGTTGTCTCCTGGATACTAGGTAGCCCCCATCTGTTGAACAGGTTTCCAGTGTTTCCCTTGCTATGCATGCTCCACGGATGTGGCTCAAGGGCGGAGGGGGGGTGAGAAGAAGGGCCCCCAGTTCAAGCACAGGCATTGTTGCTGCCTGCCTCTTAACACCGCTTCGTCACAGCCAGCCAGCAGCGCCACTCGAGCCCGAGGCTTCTGGACTGTCTTTGCTGGGTTTCACGATTCGACTTCGTCTGGCCGGAGCAGCCTCCGACTTTATCTTCTCCGATTTCAGGGGGTCTTCCGCTCTCCTGCTCGCTCGTGCAGCTCTATTTGGACGGATTATGACAGGACATAAGGGGAATTAGTGGGTTGGCTCAGCGAAGCTCCCTTAACTTGCGGCCATTTCTTCTCGCAGCAAGCCACACCCACCAACGGGATTTGGTACCTGCACAGCAAGAGTGCAAATTATTTTACATTATCTAAGACCTGTGCTACACTGGGTAGAGATAATTTGGGAGCCAGACCTTGTAAAACAGAGTTGAAACGTAATTCTGGAAAGGATAACTCCAAGCAAGCACCTTTCTCTTCGACAAAGAAGTGGGATAAGAAACATAAAGACACAATTAAATCATGGGTGGGTCTACTCACCAGGAAGCCACTGAGAAATGTTATAATCTTCGAAACTGTGATGATAATAGACCACCTGACTTGTAGCTGGATACTGATGCACATTCATCTTGATCCTTTCAGGAGTCATTCGATAAATGCTCAGAGAGGCGGATGGTTAGAGCTCAGATCGGAGGAGCATGTGAAGCTGAAAGAGGAGTCAGAACACTCCTCTGACTACTTCATTAAATAAGAAGACAAACAAAAAAACACAAATACCTCAATTCAGAGAAAAGTTAGCCGGATTTAAGGTCAGACATACCCCGGATATTGAGGACTCTGCTTCTGAGCGGGAAATGGGCAGTGAGAATGCTGGACAGCATGGCAGACATCGTAGTAGTGTGCCAAAACCTGATGGATTGTCTGGTGGGAGCAATGCTGAGTGAGTACATCATGGTGGAAGCACCAGATACTAGGGTAAGTGTCCCACACCATATAAATGAAATACAACTCCAACTGGAGGTGGATGTACCCAAATTCATTAATGCTCTCTTTTGGGAGATCCTGACTCAGTTACGATATTCTGTATGCTGAAAAGGATTGACCGCCTAAGTTAATGAATTGCCCAAATGGGGAAACAGTAATTTTACTTGCTTTTTCTGACCTCGTCCTAGAATCAGTTAAACATTAATTCACCCAGGAGTGGGCACTAGCGCTAGGTCCTGCATTATACCTCAACCATGTGGGGTGGGATGACTATTCCCCTTATCATGACATCCCATTGAGGACTACCCCACAACACCAGAGACAATACCCAATTAAGCATGAAGCCAAACAACAAGTTAGGGAAATCACAAAACAACTTGAAAACCAAGGTATAATAGAACGTTGCACCTCATTAATGAATAATCCCTTGTAATGAAACCAGATAATTCATATAGTCTAGTTTTAGATTACAGACACTTAAACACAACTACATGTACATTTGCAGTGCAAAACGCACATAGCACTGCACTAATGAATAATATTGTGCGGAAAAATATGAAACAACACTTGATATCTCTAATGTATTTTTCTGCCAAAATATAATGTCTGGAAGCAGATGTTTGCCCGCATTCAGTGTGGTCTGTTCTCAAAAGCAGTTCTGCTGATTGTCCCAAGGGTATAAGAATAGCCCTAGGCTGTTTTCATCCAGTGTCACATAGCTTCTAGAAAAATGTGATGGCCGGGCATTGTTCTATGCCGACCACATATATTTGACAGATGATGACCTTATGGAACACTTGACCACAGTAGACCACTTAATACTGGGCTTGCTAATATGGGCTACAAATGTAATTTAAAAAAAATCAAAAATTACCCATCTCAATGTTCTGTTTCCAGGACATGAGCTGTCAAGTGAAGGCAAAAGCCTAGCAAAATGTGCGTTGCTTCAACCTCCACCAACTTTGAAAAGACTGTAATCAGTATTGGGATTCTTGAGTTTTGGCGGAACATACATTCCAAATTACGCAGAATGGGTTAAGCCATTCTATGATTTAATACGTTAAGACTTCTCAAGTACACACTGGACACAGGAACAAACAAATATCTTGCTTTCTGTACATGCTGACATGATGGCTTCCGAACACTTACATACACTTGTAAACACAACTATCCTGGTGATCCTTGCCATCGTGGGGGCATCTTGATACACTTATGTTAAATTCAATGAAGGTGACACAGTACCAATTGTATATAAATCGCATTTATACACCAATGCTGAAATGCTTTTTGCATCTCCTGAAAAAGTCCTTATAGCAGTATAGACTGCTGCTACTGCTGTGGTGGGAGCCTGGCTCAGGGTAAACGCATAATTGTCGTGACCCCAGTGCCGACTTTAGATGAGGTCACCAGAGCAAGCGGTCCAAACGCTAAAGCAGTACATCCACGACGGATACAATGGGCTAACTCACTCACCGTAACAGATTAGAGATTTGATTCAACACTACAAACATATGCCTTTCTGCTGTACGGACCAGAATATTCTTTACCTAATGAATTAATGCCTCTAGATCGGTATGTTATCATATACACTGATGGTTCTGCCCATCCTGCCATAGGGGAAAAAACATCAATACTCAGCGGCATGTGCAATAGTAAAAGGACACATACATGAGGGAGAATTCCATCCTGAGAAAACCTGCACACAAACACTTGGGGATTGCACAGCGCAGCTGGTGGAACTAAAGGCTGTAGCACTGGCACTAGAGAATACAGATCCTGAATTCCCCACACTCCTAGTGTAGAATTCATATTACTGTGTACAGTCCTATACTGAATACCTATTCTGTTGGAGCCAGAATGGGTTCAGAGCACAAGATTCTTTGGGAGAAAGCCGAAAGATTGCTTACCACAGACTCATGTCATTCACACATTGGTTATCAATGTGCTTGTATTCACTTTACAGGGACTTTCAGTGGCTGATGAAGCCCCTAAAGCAACAGTTCACACTGCTGCAGTAGCTGACCTTCGTCGTTCTTGCACGGACGGGGATAGCCAGAGACGACATGGTGACCATCTTTGCTGCTCCCAGCGACACCCACCTGTCTTTCCACTCAAGTACTCCTACAAGTTAGATGCACAGAACATACCATATGCTCAGATTTCATAAGTAGGCGATAGAGTAATATCAAACAGTGATTGCAGATATGTGTTAAATCTAGCTGCACACAGGGGTCTAACTTCTGCACACGCTGGGTGGCTGCTACAATTTCATTATTGCAGCAGCACTATTGCTAGCTGGGTCCTTATAAACTGACCAAGGACTTTCTCCTTAGATGCAACATCTGCCAGCAGATGAACGGTTCCACCGTAGTGCGTCCACAACAGACGCCTTTACTGATTTCAAACAAGCCATTGGCTTGTGCCTATTTGGACCATTATGGCCCTTTCTCATTGGGTGTGGTTTACACGTACATCTTGGTAGCAGTGGATTCCTGCTCTTGATTCCTGTGGGTATGGCCACAATGGTCAGCTGATGCGCAAGTTGTTATAAAGGACTTGTGAGTCTTTATTGGAACATACGCAGTTGGCACATTACATTTCGGCCAGCGTCTGGCGTTTAGCCTTAGGGCTTACAAAGAGGCCGTGAGAAGTTTGGGTGTGACTGAGTTTCTCTTGTCCATACCATACAGAGGGAAATGTGGTTGTGAGGAGGAAAAACCGTGACTTAACGCAGTATTCAACAGGTCGCAGTTGGGCCTATCACCTATGTGGGTCCAGACGGCTATTAACAACATGGCGAGAAAACCCCTTGGTGGTCGTACTCCCTATGAAATCCTACTTAGGGTAAAGATGTGGATCCCAGACCTCGACAATCCAAGTACAGTGGTGGTAGAAACCTCATTTGACATCAATGAACGTTTGGCTATTTTACAGGTACTGATCGATTTCCGGGACGAACAAAGTAACGGAAAAAGTAAAATGCTCTGCCACTGGAGAAATGAAGGTAGTTCCGGCAAGGCCTGGCTGGATCCTGAAGGTTGGGGATCTGGTCTGGGAAAAGATTGTGGGGAAAAAAATTCGGCCATCCTACAGAGCCCCTGTACCTGTCCCACTGTCGAAGATACCAGAACTGTACTCCTTCCGCCCCTTGCCGGTCGCAGAGACAAAAGGTTTGTTTCCATTGATCTGATCAAATCACACCATGCGGCCGATTCTCAACAGTAAGCCAGATGGGCTCCTGGGTAAATACCTTCCTCCTATCACTATCGTTCAAGAAGTTCTGATGAAGCTTTAATAACGAATAAAGCATCCTCTCTCCAACAAGAGACAACAGTTAACAACAACGAGATATGTCTTCTACTTGTTGCTACAACTACAACTACAACAACTGTACAGTCAGTGTGCACTGAGACAAAAATCTCGATTTGGAAACCTGAAAAGAACATGGTCTACGTACGTGTACCACAGATAGTCTTCATCAAGTTCTGCACAACCTGCTGCGCTGTCAAAGATAGACCGGACATCCTCTGCATACTTCGACTTTGACTTTACTCCTGACACATCGGAACCACCACTGCCTCTTCGTTTCAGGCTGAAGGTGTGAGTTTTCTATCTTTGGCTGAAAAGAACAAACTTTGTTTTTCCATGGTTACATTTTTGCATTACAATTGCGTTACTTTTCCTGGTCCTTTGAATTGGGTTTGTGACAGTTTTTTCTACTTCGAAATGGACATTTTATCCCAGAACGCTCTGCAGTACAAATGGTGAACTTGGTTCTCCAACCACATGCATCATTACACCCTGAACAAAGAGGCCTTTTCCTGGTAAACATATTGGATGTCCCAGTTCCTGATGGGATTGTTTGGGATAAGGTATCATATAATGTGTATGGTCCTACTGAACATTTGCAAATTCCACATTTGTATAAAATATCTTTAAATTATATTGTTACCCCTAGTACTGTTTCTGATGATTGGGACATTGATAGTGCGTAAAATGCTAGAAGATCTAGTGCATTCTACTGTGTTTTCTTCTGATGAGTTATATGATAGGTCCTCTAACTATGATAAAATGTTTTGTTTCCAACATTACGGACTTAATTTTATGCTTAGCATCCCTCGTGTTGTTTTTTACTACACACATTGGGAACATTGTCCTGCACTGCCACAGGGTAGTTCAAAAGCATTTGCACAGAAGTTTATTTTTTTGGGTATGACACATCTGACCCTTCTGTTACTATAGGCTTTCACCTACACCTGCAAGGAAAAATATGCGGCAGGCATGCTGATTTATTCTGCTTCTTTTCTTTCCCAGCTCTCTGTAAAAGGTTTCGACTTTTGGAGGTACACCATAGATGTAAAATCTATTTTGGGGACTAAAGATTAGCAGGTTCAGGGAACTGAGGCTTTCTTTAGAGCATGCCTGATACCACCACAAATGCCTCTGTGGCAAACTTACCTTGCTACTTGAAAGGCTCCTTGGCAGCTGTGATAAGTCCGGCTTTCGGATTACTCCCAAATGGGTGCTACCTGATGTTAAACAATCAAGGTTGTTGTGGTATGAAACCCATGGAGGCCTATCTGGTGACCGTTTCTTCCATTGTTACTTGTTGTACACAAGTCCTGGTTCCACCTGCCTGTACAGTTAGGGAGGATACGCTATGGCCTTCAATTAATTTTAACAATGTGCACCTTGATGCCCTGAGCAAACTGAAAACCTTACTTTCCCCCCAAAAATGTGTCCTTTACTTCTGCTGAGGATACGTTTGATCTCCAGAAGGCAAGGTCCTCTTCAGAGATACAGGCGCTACACCGTACTAACTTCTCACAACTTTTTGGAGAACTGTGCATCATATTTTCAACGTGTCTAGTATGACGGGAATGCAAAAAGAACAATTGATGGACAGAATGCAAAACCATGTCATACCTTCACCCCAGTACAGAGGTCTAGGTCTCACCATGCCATTCCAGTTTGGACCCAGCCATATGTAAATCGGCTTTCAGCCCTCATCAGCCAGGATAGCTTAACTCCAGTGGCATAGAGAGCACAGGACCTACGTCTGGGCATACCCGTCCCACTCGGGGTGACAAATACAAAAAGAACCATTGATGGACAGAATGCAGAACAATGTCATACATTCACCCCAGTACAGAGATCTGGGCCTAAATCTATAGTTTTTTTGATCACCATACCATTCCAGTTTGGACCAAGTCATATGCAAAGTATGATGTGAATAGCACTTTTTTTTTTTTAACGTACAGGCTCTGGGTTGGTTAGCACATTTCTGACAGTATTCAATGTTATTCATGTATTCATTCACCTTAGGAGCATCTTTGGAAGTCTGCTGTTGGTCCTGTTCCTAATTGTCGGGACAGTGCTTTTAATATTTTTGCTCCGCAATGGATGTCCCATTTTGAGATCAAATGGAACTGGCACTGCCTTATGTCCTGTTGTGCAGTAAGTGCATGGTGCATTGCTTTGGCACACCCTTGCTTCGAGAACTGGATGAACATTGGTTTTTGACATTTAGGTCTGTGAGGCTTCTCTGCATGCAGCTCCTGATCTGCTGTCTACTGTGCATTTTTTAATGTGCCTTGGATTTGTGCCTGGGATTGAAATTGGTTGAACCTGTGGACATAAATGTACTGATGGACCCTTTAAAGACCCATTTGTATAGCTGTCCCCGGCAGCTTCCATTGCTCTTGGCCGTATTCTATGCGCCTCCCTGGGTTACTTCTTCCCCTGGTGGATTGGATCTTGGCAAAACCCCAACTGGCTGTTCACTCCCGCAGCGTCTGCTGTGGGGGGTGCATGGGACATATTTGCTCTATAACCCTGCTCCGAGGTGTGCTTCTGGGATCATCGTTTGTGGATGCTGGGGACGAAAATGTTTCATCTACCCCTCAGAGCACATAAACATTTGACTGTTCAATTTGGTGAGAATTTTTATTCAGCCTGATTTTAACATCCTAAATTAATTTTTAAATTGACCTTTTTACAGTTGTCTGTCTTTGTGCTTAGGGCTTCTAAATCGCATGATTGCCTTCATGACTGCCTTTACTTAGATTTTAAAGTATGATTTTTAAAGATTTCCTTTTCGCATGCTGTTGCATTTTTTTAGCGATAGGATTTATTGATATATATAGCTTCTTAATTGATATATATAGCTTCTTGGTCGACTTATGTCCTAGAAGTGAGTGTCATGTGTCCCAGGGTCACCACTAATTTGCATATGGCTGGGTCTGAACTGAGGTGGTGAAGTGAGCTAAAAAACAATGATGCATTAAACCCAGATCTCTCAGTGGGGGTGAGTGTCCGAAAAGTTTCAGCGCTTCGTCCATCATCTCCTTGTGTCTGCTTTGTTCGCCCTAAGTTGGCGGGGTATGACCAGACGTGGGTCCTTGCTGTTTTTGCCATTGGATTTAAGCTAGCCTGGCTGATGAGGTTTGAAACCCTGAAGCTAGGATGCTTTGTTTCTTGTCCAGGGAAGACCTGACTGGGCAGTTCGGGTTGGACTGTTCCCATGAGGAACAGAGTCAAGACTGATTTGCATATGGCTGGGTCTGAACTGGGGTGGCAAATTGAGTTAAAGAACGATGAAGGATTAAACCCAGCGCTCCGTACATCTTCTTGTGTTTACTATGTGTGCCAGTTAGGCCTGGAAGTAAAAAGTCACTTTTACACATAGACTTTTGACACACATTTGCATTCATGACAGTTTGGATTTGTTTCTTGGAAAACAAACTTTGCTTACAGAATCAACTTCGTAGGAACACTATTGTGCTACCTTAATACTATGTACATGGTTTATACACAAGTTGTGCAAATGTACTTCTTGTTATCGGCCCATGGGAAGAATGCCTTTTTGTTATAAATTAGCATCCATTTCCGGGTGTTGGCAGAGGAGCACTTCGGCTGTCATTGTGAGGTCCCTACGTGCAGATGCTTCGGCCCAGCAGCCTACCGATATCTCAACAGGTGTGTTGCGCTTGCTACCAAGATAGGGTCCTTCATTCTTTCCTGTCAGGAAATGGGATTGATCATCCAGTATGGAGATTCTTGGCAGAACACACACATACACCCTAGATGTTTAGGTTAGGAAACTCATCGTAGGAGTATGCCAGATTGTTATATTGTTTTATATTCCTTATATATACATTGTCTCAGCAAAAGGGTTCTTGATCTGTTGCTACAATTCCTGAGGGATCAGGGTTGTCCTGTTTAGTGGTTGCCAGAACTGTTGCTCCCTGTCTAGGTTTAGAGGGGTGGGGCTTATGTTAGCACTGTGAGCTTGTTGGTCTAAGGGACAACATTTCCTGAGGGGTGCTCGAAATCAGTCTGGCTCCATCCCAATGTTTATGCTGTGCACTTCCTACTGTATAGTGGAAACTACACAACACTACCACAGTGATTCCTAACCCACACACACACACACACACACACACACACACACACACACACACACTGAATTGTTACTGGAAGTCAGAGACCCTGGCCTTAGCATTTCCGATGATTTGAATCTCAAAAGAGTACAAGAAATTTGAGATTTTCTAAATTCAGTTGAGGCCACTCATAGTCCATACTATATTCTATTTGATGCACTGGCACTTCTCTCACAAATCAATCTGAGGATACTAACTTCATTTTTAGCCTTCAACCTTTTAAAAGTTGTATTTTTCCGTTTTTCTTTTTTATTTATTTATTCTGTTAATATCTGATTTTCTGAGCAACCACTGACCCCCTGAGCAACTTCGTGTACCCAGAGGGGTCCCCGGACCCCAGGTTAAGAACCACTGATCGATCAGACTTAATTGATCCATAGTTCACTGGTGCACACTTTTTACCTTTCTTAAATCTTTGCAGGTATAATTTCCGTCCCATGGCAAGACTCATAGAATATTTTATGGAGGTAATATTCCTAAGACAACAGATTTATATATGGACCCCCTACTTCAGCGCTGATCTATAAAGATCCCCCAGAATTTTATTTGGGCTTGGCTATGTTATCATTCCGTTTAGCAGCTTCAAGATCATCTGCCCACTTTTCTCCATTCTAATTCCTCTTACTGGCATGTAAGACACGTCTGTATTTAACTCTTGCTTCTCTAATATCAGAAGACTTACATAACTTTGCTGCTGTAACAAGCTGTTTTAGCCTTTCTTCAATCACTGGTATACCATGAGGTTAACCTCAATGATGAGGAAAGGGAAGTTGTAGTCCTCCTTGTACATAATTCTTTCAGAATGCCAAATAAGGATTTATGAATTTTTGTGAATGGCACCAGTGGGAACATCAATAAAGAGAGTAAAACTGATATTGCTCGAGAATTGCTGGTTTACTTTTAACGTATTCGACTTTACTGATCTGTTGTTTCCTATTAGTTGGACTGTAGTGATGCCTATTTTTTCATGATAAATCATAGATCACTTCTTGGATCGAAGTGAGATGGAGGGCTCTGTGATCGCTATTCCCATTGTTCATGGACCCTAAAATCGACTATTGCTAAAGCAGGATGTCTAGAATAAAGTAGTCTAATTTACTTCTACAGAATCCTTAAGTAAATCTATATGACCTCACCTTTACACAAAATGAATGGCTGTTGCATGCCTGCAGTCCATATGTAAGAGTGAAGGATGCAAGTTGAAAAGGGTCCATGGAAGGGTCTGGATAGGATTGGCAATAAGCTTACAATTACCCAAAACTTTATTCTCTGTCTATAACATTACTCAGGCATTGTAGTGGTTTGTATGTGACTTTATAATCCCCAGCAAGAAGAATAAAATGATTGCTATTAATGTAAGATAGATGTTGCTCAACAGCAGATGAAGTTGGAAGCATGTTGCTTCTTGGCACGGAGTGATTGTAAATATTATACATGTTCATAGATAGACCCTTGTTTGTATATTTAATGCTAGAATAGCCGGGGTATTGATCTCCACGTTACTAATTACACATTTTGGGAACTTTTCGCTCAGATAAACAACCCACAAACCAGATGACCTGATTTGTTGGAATTGCTTCAATACAATAGGTCATAGCACCCACCCTATGCACCGTTCCCAAGGCCTATGTATTTAACAAACAAATTATGCTTATCAACTAATTTGCCTAGCTTTTAGTCATCCAAGTTCTGCTGCAACCCCGCTATATTCTCAAAAAATCATATATAAACCATTATCAAGATTAACTAAAGCGGGTTCAGAGATGTTTGAACCTGAGGTTGTAGTAAGAAAAACATTGGAAAAATCTTTCACACACTTTTTTCTAAAGGAAAATAAAGAAAAACAGGGCAATACAAGCAAGCAGTCTGAAAAAGACATAGACTGGAAAACTGTTACTGTGCCATTAACGAATCCCACGCCTCTACTATCCCACCATGTCGTGCAGGTTGCAGTTCCGTTGGTTGTATTTTAGCTCCTGGAGACAGATACTGTAGCAATGAACTCTACCTATTTCACTTCGCAAACCTTTCCAAAGTTTTAAACCCCTATTCTCTTGGCATCTTCTTGCATTTACAGTGCCTTTCCAAAGGTTCTTGACCAGATGTTTTCATTTTTTTCTTCACAAAATGCTCTCTTTATTTGTGTAGTGTCCTGCTTCATGCAGGAAGAATACTCACACTTATCATCACGACCTCTGTATTGTCAATTTGCCAGAAGATCATAATCCCAAAGATTACCAGTACTGGCAAAAACTTTCCAAATGAACACTAAAGGACAGACTGAAGATCAGGTTTCACATCATGCAGGAGCAGCAGAGTAGAAGCTGTGGATCACCATAAAGATCTAAAGGACATGGAGGAGGTGCTCCTTTTGCCAGTGCTTTTTCTCCAGTCTCAAAAGACTCAGATGGCCAGAGGTCTGAAGAGACATCACTTAGAGAAAATAAGTTGCTCCCATGTGTCATCGACTGAAGGTACAAGCGTGACCTGCTCACTATTAAGGATAGGATTGCCATAGACACAACTGGTGTCACAGCATTGCTGAATATCAAAACACAAACCACACTTGACATCAGAAAGAGTTTCCGAGCGCAGCTTGTCATCTAAGCATCCGTCACTGTTGACATTGTATTTATCATTGACGTTGAATCACCATTCGGTGTCAAAGCCATCAGCTTTAAGGAGATTGCAGATTTTAGAAGAGTGGGTAAGAAAGATGAAAAGAAGCATACCTGAAGTTTTGTATTCCGAGTACTCCAGGGCTTATTCTTCAACTTGTGAAGTCACTCCTTTTGTATATTTTTTTTACAATTGCCTCTTTGAAGACTCCATAGTCCCATTATTTTTCTCCTTCTACTCCGGTTACTCAACAAGTTACTTTTCGATTGCCTCTTACAATGGCAACCTATAATGAGGTTTTAATAAGAGGGGCACCTAAATTAAATATCACAAGACCTGCACCACCTACGTCAACATGGTTAACATTTGAGACTTAGCAGGAACTACAAAGGTTTGCAGACTCTTCCTCCACTAGTACGTAGTCTGCTTGAACCGGTGATGTAATGGCTTGTAACACCTGCCTGCATCAGCCATCTTCCCCTGAAAGACTTCTGAAGAAATACAAGGCACTAGTGCAAGACCTTCTTATCCTGCACACCGATCTTTCTCCTGACTCAGATATTGTGCTGGCACCAAGAATGATCCTGCCACATCACCATCATATACTGTTCGATCTGATAATGAATGTAAGCCTCTTGGCTCAGTGGGAGAATAAAATGTGCCGCACCTTGGCAACAGGATTGAGGCTGCTAGTGCTTCAGTATTTTGGGGCTGGTATGACTGAGCCCTATGGGGTTCACCCAGTAGTTCTCTGAAAAACTGCCTTAGGAAGATGGACAAGACTTCCAAAAACTTTAAAATGAGGGTATGACTGGGTCTAATCTTATCATTAGTACTGCAGCTGACTATTCTGAACTGGCTACTCATTTAATTTCCCATGGTTTGACTTTTAAGACAAGTGCCTGACTCATTTTGACTGTTTTGTAAAGCCGGAAGCAAGAGAGCACTTTTTGAATAATCCATTCTCTTGTAATTACTGTTTGATTCTCAGGTACATGCTGAGGTGCACTGCATTATGTTAACGATGGAGTGGGGGGGGGCGTGGCCTAGCTAAATGGCTGAGTGGACGCTTCTACCGGTGCTTCAGTCGACTTGGATTAAATCTGGTATCATCCTGCAGTGCCTTCGCAGCAATCCCCAATAGATGGCTTGAGGGGAGGCTGCTATCATCATAGAACTGGGTGCATACTGACACCTAGATTGGGCGAGTGCCACTAACTGGGGGACGGCCCATGAACTGCCGGCCGCCATTTTCCCTGCTTCAAGCTGAATGGAAAGAAATATCGCAACAGGTGGCTGGGTCCGTAGTGGACAGACCGCTTGGGAGTCCCGACAAGAGGATTGGCCCAGTACCTGCTATGACCGGACGACCATCCTAAGCTGCCTGCAGATCCCCCCTGAGAGATGAGTGCTGGAAAGGAGGCACGGAGCAGACATAGACGATCTGAGGCAAAGGGCTGACGGTGCGATGGCGCTGGGAGATCTGACGTCAACAGGAGACTCCACCTGAAACAAGGGACGAGTGCCTGTGAAATTCACCGAGAACCAAAGGAGGAAGGATACTTTTAGTGTCCTGAGCTTTGCTGAGAACAGCGCTACCTGAAATGCGGGACACCTAACAAGTGGTGCCCTGCACCCCGTAAGCAGATATACAGTCCAGAACTGCTGGGCTTCCCAGACACTTGACTTGCTGTGGGTGGCTGGCCTGTGGTGTGGCTGCCGGCTGTCCCAAACTTGAAGGGCTGATGGCAGTCTCTGGGTGATTCCTGCAGCATTGGGAGGCAGGGACCCATGTGAGGGAGCCGCCGGAGGTGCGACGTAGGTGAGCAGAGTGCCTACATGCATGATCAGAGGTGAGCGGTGAGGCCTGGTGAGGGCTGCCTGATGATTGAAATCTGCAGCTAGATCTGCAGTTCAGAAAACTGTGGACACCCTATGCTTGGAGACCCCATAGAAAGTGAAATGCCCTGGCCAGAATCTGCACTGACCCTTGAAATTGGGAAGGGACTCCATTGACTGTATTATCACACCTACACTCCAGGGAAAAGAGGTGAGATGAGGGCTGGTTGCATTGCCTGTTAAAATCACATCCTAAGTGACTGCGGTAACGGTGTTGGTTTAGAGGAACGGAGGGAACAGGGCTAATCGCTGAATGCTCCAATCAATCGAGAGGAAATCCTGGTGGCCAATCAACATCTCAAATCTGCTAAGAGCCCCAGAAGTGATGGGCTACCAGTGGAGTTTTATCAGAAATTCGCCCCCCTGCTGGTTGACTGACTTCTAGAAGGTTACAGTCCTCCAAAGCACGAAGCCATGGTGACCATGATACCAAAACCTGACAGAGACTGTTTACTATCCATCTCCTAGAGGCCGTTTTGCTCCTATATCTAGATTAAAAGAATTCTTAGTTGGGTTCTGGCGGCAATCTTTCTACTGAATGTGCAACACCATATATATACAGACAAGGCGGGGTTTATCCCGAAACGTAGTACTACTCATGATCTATGTTGTCTGGCACATGTGGGACATGCTCTAACCTGTTGGAGGATGATTATGCTTTGGCACTGTTAGACGTCGAACAAGCCTTCGATTCGGTAGACTGGTCTTACATCTGGCAGGTCCTCCAGCGGGTTGGAGTGGGTGGGGGTTTACTCAAATGGGTTCAACTGCTCTACACAGCCCCTTTAGCCAGAATAACAGTTGAAAGATTGGAATCTAAACTATTTGCCTCTTTGCCGTGGCACCCGTCGGGGATGCCCAATATCACCACTCTTGTTTGCGGTGTCTATGGACCCGGTGGCGGCCGCCCTGCAAGAATGGATGTGCCCCTGGGGGGCTTCAGCTGGGAGAGACCAATCATGTGGTCTCCCTTTATGCGGATGACACGCTAGTATATCTCTGGCAGCTGGCATGTTCAGAGCCTCTCCACCTAGCAGAGCTACAAAGGTTTGGAAATATTTCGGGTTTCCATATTAATCCGGGGAAATAAAAACTGAACCCCATAGACTAGCGGGGAATACAGATTGAGTTACCGCAGGTGGGGTATCCATGGGTGACAAAAGGAGAGAAATACTTGGGGATCCAACTAGCGAACAAAGCCTCCTCCTACCTAGATCTCAATATAGGAAGAGTGATAGAAAGATTGCATGACTACATACGATTTTGACTAGGCCTACTGCTATCTCTAATGGGGCAGGATTGCACTTGTGAAAATTATTTATCCTACTCTGATGTTTATACGTATTACAACACTCGCTATACATGGTTCCCAGGCACTACTTCCAGACACTAGATGGTTTACTGTGGACCTCCTGTGGGGCAACAAACACAGGAGTGTACGCTTTGAAACACTGCAGAGAACATGGGGTAAAGGAGGGCTTGAGGTTCCTTGTTGGGATTTTATTACATGGCATCGCAACTACAAAACTCAGTGCACAGGCCGCTCTTAGTCCCTATTCTCCCGCTGTTATTAACCCCACCACTACCACGCAAATGGCTCTCCGTTTTCTCTACCTCAATACATGCTCTCTGGTAAAACATCAACTCGATATCTTCTTGTTAGTCACCTCTGACAAACCTGATATCCTTTTAATTACTGAAACATGGCTAACCCAGGACTCACTGCCTGACATCCTAGCAGCACTCCCCTCAGACTACTACATCTTGTCGGCCAACCGTCCACCAGGAAAACTGGGTGGCGGGGTGGAAGCAATAATCTACAAAAGCAATACGTTTAGTACCATAACTTCCCTTACCCTTCCAGAGGTCGAGAACATAGTCATCAAATTCGACACAGACACAGGGTCCCTGGCATTAGTGCTTATTTATCGCCCCCCCAAACTATGCCCACCTTCCCTATTGCCCTGGGTGAGCAGATGGCCTCCCTAGTGGTAAACCATGCTAAGGGTCGCCTAATTGGAGACCTGAACTACTGGTTTAACGACACCTCGGGTGGACCCCATGCGGCCGACCTCTCTGAGCTCCTCTCGAACCTGAACATGGCCCAACATCTATACTCCCCCACTCAAGAAAAGGGACACACCCTGGACCAAATCTGGTCCCATAATCTTACACTCTCGACGCCCACAATCATGTCACGCATATGGTCAGACCACCATCAGTTACAGTTTACAACCACTATTAGTGGCCACATTAAGTCCATGCCCCTCGAGTGAGGTGTGACCAGGAGGTGGAAATCCTTAAATAAGCCGGATTTCGTCAACACCTTGACGAGCTCTCTACCCACCTTCTGCCCGGATGTCAATCTCATGGAAGGAAAGATCTCTGAGTGGCTATCATTGGCCAGCAACGCTCATGTCCCACCCGTCAAATTCTCCCGCGCACGTCACTCGGACGCCAATAAATGGTTCACCTTCGAACTCAAAAAACAAAAACTTGAGCTGCGCCAAGAAGAGAGAAAATGGAGATCAAAATACTCCACTAAAGACAAGGAGCAATTTTCTATAGCTCGCAGAGAATATAAAAAAGCCATTCTGAACACTAAAGTGGCCTATTTCTCTACCAAAATATTAAACTCTCATAATAAATCCAAAGAAATGTTTAAGATAGTGAATGATTTATGTAACAATGAGAGAACCTCTCCCACCCAGGCCCCTACTTAAGAGCTCTGCAACTCCCTGAACAACTTCTTTTTGGACAAAAACTCTTCCATCAAAGACAGCCTCCCTAATTCTTCCAGTTGGGAACCACTGGATGATACTTCCAATAACCAATTCACTCTAGATGCCTTTCGACCTATCTGCCCTAAAATACTTTCGGAGCTAATGACCCGTGTCAATTCTGGGTCTCCTAACGACAGATGTCCACCACATGTCTTAAAAGATGTTTTTTCCGCCCTGCCTCAGAGTGTACTCCCCTTCCTTAATGAGTCTCTCGCTCAAGGCAAGGTCCCCAGCGACGGTCGTTCCCCCTATAAAAAAATCCAGGGGCTGACCCCACAAACCCCTCTAACTATCGCTTCATTTCCCTCCTCCTCTTCCTGGCCAAAATATTGGAGGCCCATGTGTCGAGGTGTCTCTCAAACCTCATTGAACTACTTAGAGCCCAATCAAGCCAGCTTTCGACTGACGCACTCAACTGAGGCTGTGATCCTTGCAGTCCTGGACACTCTCAAAGCAAACGCTGACAGGGGTGACCACCAGGCCCTGGTGCTCCTGGATTTGTCGGCCGCGTTCGACACGGTCAACCATAACATCTTGTTGAACCATGTCGAGCAGGCTGGGCTGCTAGGACCCGAACTCAGATGGAAAGAAGCTTTCCTGGCCGACCGGACTCAATCAGTCCGGCTCGGAACTTTCTCTGCTCCCAAACTTACTTCCACCTGTGGGGTTCCTCAGGGCTCTTCTCTATCTCTGCTACTGTTTAATTTATGTATTAGACCCTTGATTCATTCTTTAAAAAAACGGAAATTCACCATTTTCAATTACGCGGATGATCTTCAGTTTATAATCTCACTAGGTTCCCCGGACTCTTGGGCGGAGTTCCAGGCGACCATGTCTTACATCCAGTGTTGGATGGACTTAAACCACCTGAAACTCAACCCAGGCAAGATGGAATTAGAGCTGCCTGGGAAGAGCGAGATCAACTGGGGCCACCATTACTGGCCGGCGGACCTGGGGTCTCCCCCACTCCCCCCCCTCGGTTAAAAGCCTAGGGGTTATTCTTAATGCCGATCTCTCGCTCAAAGGAAAGGTAGAAGCAGTGATCTCTTCCAGTTTTTTTTAACTACGGAAAATCAAGAAAATCGCCCACTTGCTGACACACTCAGCCCTCATACAGGTGGTGATAGCCCTGGTACTCTCGCGGCTCGATTTCTCGAACGCAATTTACCTCGGCCTGACAGAGGGCCTATTAAAACGATTACAGATTGTTCAGAACTAGGCAGCAAGTCTAATTTTTAAACCGCCTAAATGGCAGTCTGCTAGACCTGGACTGTCAAAACTCCACTGGTTACTGATGGCCCAACGGGCAGCCTTTAAGACGGGATGCCTAGCCTTTAAGGCCCTGCGCGGCAACAGCCCTAGATTTATCAAAAGTATGATCACTAAACACGAACCCCCGCGTAATCTCCGTTCAGCCCACCTACATCTGGTAACAATCCCTTCATTCAAACAGAAACGGCAAGGAGGATGCTGTTTCTCTTACCTGGCCCCCAGTTTCTGGAACTCCCTTCCCTTGACACTCAGGAGCTGTGATAATCTCCTGGTCTTCATGAAAGCCCTGAAGACTTGGCTGTTTGAGCAAGCCTATGCATAGGAACTTTTGGCATCTTCCCTCAGACTTGGCGCCATGAAACCTACGGGTGTCTGTGCGCTCTATAAGTTGTTAATAACATAACATAATGATAACTGGGAGAGGAGACCCCTGGCTAGCAAATGCGCTGGTCGCCCTCTACCAGACCTCTTGATGCTTGGTACCGGAGCTCCCACAATGATTCCATACATCAACATGTGGCTATAACATTGGCAAACGTTGTGTGACGGGTGATGCAACATGTCCCTTATGCCCATGAAGTGCCCCTCTAGGCACTCCGTCTTTTCCCATGCATTGCTGATTCGATGTCTGTACAGCGATGGAGGTGGGGGGATGCCAGCTGTTGGGAGATCTGTATGTAGATGGAAAATTCATCATGCGTGAGGAAGCAACGGTTTACTTTAATTTGGGGACAGGGCAGTTCCTGCAGTACGAAAAGATATGGAGTGTAGCTCGGGAGATCTGGCGGTCTGTACTAATATTCTAAAAGTGATGCTATATATCTCAGGTAAGGCAATTGGGGTCCCATCTTTATCAAACCTTACTCGATGACTTACCATGTGGGGCTCTGCCTGTACAATCCAAATGGGATGAGTTAGTTGAGGAACCCCTGTTGGGAGGGAGAATGGCTAATGGTTCATGAGGCAGTCCAGAGGGTGAGCTCCAATGGACGTTTTAAGCTCCTTCAGTACAACTTTGTTCATCAGACATACCTTACCCCACGAACACTACATATGATCTATCCGGCTCGCTCTGATGAATGTCCAAGATGTGGGTCACTGGCAGCAGACTTATCCCATATAACTTGGGCTTGTCTGACACTTCTCTCTTATAGTGAAGATGTACTTTCCCACTTCTGAAGGGCCGATGGGATGGGCGATTTCTATGGAGGTCCGACAGGTGCTGCTGGGTTTATTACCTGCACCAAATCACAAGAAACTAAGTAGACTATTTATTCTCCTTGGGCTAGTATTCTCAAAGAGACGTATTGCTGTAGGATGGCTTGGACCTATGCTCCCACGAACAAAGGATTGGGTAAGAGACCTATGAATGGTCGGCTGCGGAAACGGTATGGATTAAATTTGTCCGGAAGGATGAAAAACTTGCAGCTTATGTCCAGGCATGGTCATATATGTTATCTGAATTGAGAGACCCAAGGCCCGGAATCCAGGAAATCCAGGAGACTGCAGATGAGGTGGGAGCACAGCTGGTGCTTGGGGTATCATGGGGATCGAAAAGTAAGAAGCGGTGGCTGAAATTGCAGTGGGTGACCCAACACAAGCTCATATACTTTAACACCTTTCATGGATTTGATGACTTGACACAGGGGACGGGGAAGGGGGGAGTTAATATGTTAAACGTTGGCATGGAATTTCATGGACAGAATGAAAATTTAGATCTTGTAAGCTTTATTGATTACCATTGCAAGAAATCATATATAATGTTGTTTCTTCCTCCTTTTCATACCCTTATTTGAGACATGGAGTGATTCCGTATATGGGATTGCTGGGTTGATGTCAACCCCCTCTCTCCTCCTGTCGGATAACCGGCGACTTATCGACTGTAGTTTACTTTCTACAACAGCTGTAAGGTGGGTAGGGACGAGAGGAGAACCCTGAATTCCCTTTATTGTATTCCTTTGAAACAATGTCTGCATAATTCCTAAATGCCAATAAAATTACTTCAGCAAAAAAAGTTCACAATGGGCTCAGTTGGTCTGAAGAAAAAGGAGCACAAAAAACACAACCATCAATATTCTTCCACAAGGAAAATCTTCCATAAAGCGGTCAACCCCTCAGTGGATCCAGCAACACCACCAGCTTGAAAAACAGCCTTACCTTTAAAGGAAGTATTCCAGAGGAACAGATTAACTTCAACCATCTGCGGCTAACTCGAAGCCACCAACTATACATTGACTCCCCACTCCCTCCTTCTCTGTTAGATGGAAGCTGAATATTATGCAAAGTAGAGACTCGCTGAGGTTCAAGTCTTCTATATGTAGTCCTCCGAGGAGTGTCTCCCAGTAACATCAGGATCATCTCTGACGGAAAGTCGACACACTGCTGGAAAAGTCAACTTTGGAGGAGGTACCTTTTCACCAAAATGGACCCAGTCAATCACATACTTTATCTCAGAACTACCAACACATGGATAAAGAACGGGAAAATCAGAATGCTGGGCTTTACATCAGTTTTTTTCCACAGTTACATTAAGGGGACTCAATGTGGCTGTAGGCCTACAGGATGCCTATATTCATATCATGATTGCTAAACAGCACATTTCTAAGTAGGCAGCAATCACCTCTTATTCAAAGTACTATCATTTGGACTGAAGTCCTCACCATGTCCATTTTCCAAATGTATGTTAGTGGTAGCTACATATGTCGGGAAACAAAAATGTAATCTACCCCTATCTAGACAAATGGCTGATTAAAGCTTCAACATTATATTAAGTTATAAGCCATTTCCAATTGACTATCAGTTCCACCTATGAAACATATGAGCTACAAGAAGTAGACTGCAGTTAGAGTTCACTCAATCCACCACCGTTCTGGACAGTTCGGCTGCAAGAGCGTATCTTTCAGACGAGAGACTTTCACGTATCCATTAGAAGTGTCACAATCTGCTACAAAATCACCAGATATCTTTTACTAGGAGCAATGGCTTCATGTATTTTCTGGCCTATATAGCAATCCCTAGTGGACAAATTATTTCAACGGACTCAAAATCTCTTGAAGGATGTTCTTTTCATCAATAAATCCCAGCAGAGACAACTGTAACAGACGCTTCTTCTCTGAACTAAATGGAATTGTGAGCAATTTATCTGCCTATAAAGTATTTTATTACAGCCTTCTAGATGAAGTATCTTATGTAGACAAACCACACAATGTATTCTGTGGATACGCAAAGTGGGACCATTACAGGCTACTCTCTCTGGAAGAGCAAATGATGTGGAAGTGGCTCATAGCAAGAGACTTCAAGATCACAGCTATTCAGCTAGCAGGCATATAGAATCCAGAGATAGACTCACTTAGCAGGTCTTTTTATGAACCTTTTGAGTAGGTCCTGTATAAGAAAGTTGTTCATATGCAAGGAACAAAAATGCCCAGACTTCGCTTCCCAGTTCTGTCGACCAGGTGCTGAGGAGGAAGACTATTTTGATAGACTGGTCAAGCATGTTTCTTTACTCCTCCTTTACTTAAAACTTATAAAAACGTATAAAGCTATACTAATCAAGCAGTACTGCAAGTTTAGAAGAATCCACATGGCATCCAGAGTTGCCACAACATTGGTGGCTGACAGCCCTCTCACACTTGTCGGAGTGCCAACGCATGAGCCTATTGTGCAGGCATATCTCTTTCACAGGTAGGAAGTTACATCCCAATCTTCAATTGCTGAATTTAGTGGGCTAACTTCACAACTGATACAATGTAGGCATTTTTATTTGACCAAATACTGTATGGTCATTTCAAATGAAGCCTCCTTCAACCACAACATCATATACTTTTAAATAAAAGATGTTTTGCATCTGGTGTATTCAAAACAGCTATGAATGTTTAACTAGACAAATGTTTGCGACCCAACTAGCTTTAACTGACATGAAGGGTTGGGGCACGGGGTAAGGGGAGGGAATAGATTTTTCATTGTAATAGGAGGCATGCTTTCAAAATGCCATGAAATACCAAATAACATACACTTTGCAATTTTTTTGCATTCGTCTCTAACAGCAATGGTATATAAATGGCATGACCTTAACCACGCCCATGGATACGTCATGCGCAGACTGTGGCCAAGATATTGATCCGTCCATAAAAGTGGCAGATGGTGAACTGCACTGGAGATGTAACACATTTCAAAGCGAGGTGCTGGCCTGTGACATCTGTTCATAGAAATGACAAGTATTCTGAACAATTTTGCTGTTGATAGCACTGATTTTTAGCAAGTTTCGGGAAAAAAACCAACCTCTGCAGCATGGGATGGGATAAGGCCTCGTCCATTTTTGTGATAAAATTAGGCCTGGTAGTGCTTTTTGGAAAAGAGATATATAGTTTCTGATAGATACATCTGCCAGTGGATTCCTCACCTTGTGAATATCCCCTTGCGTCAGCAACATTTGGAAATTCTTTTTGTAGCTTCGCGCCGATGTGGACGATGTCATAGAGGCACGGCATCGCGCGCGACTCCGCTGACGTCACCGACACCATATTACGCCCATGCTGGCGTGATGACATCAGTTCCCTTTTTTCCGCGTCGTCGACGCTAACGGTTTTCAAGGGATCGTCTGTAGCTATATTTTAACTCTGTTACCTTGTATTTCTTTTGGTGTCTTCTTCGTCTTCTGTAGTGATGACTTCGAAGAAGACTGGATTTAAGGCGTGCGGAGAATGTAACAAGATGATGTTCATCACGGATCCGCACGAGTGCTGCATCTAGTGTCTGAGCTCCGACCATGACGTCGAGGATTGCCCGTCTTGTAAGAGAATGACTCCGAAGGCCCTTCGAGAAAGGGAGACTAAGCTCCTTGTGGCGAAATTGAAAAGTAAGAAAGAAAAGAAGACTTCGAAGTCACGAACTCGGCGTTCGTGGTCGAGCTCTCGTTCAAGGTCGCGCTGATACCCTCGTCGTTCATGGATCCGTCGGCTTCATTTATGAAGGAGAGATCGAGGCGTGAAGCCCAGAGGCTTATGGAGGAGGAGAGGTATCGGGATGAAGGCTTGGAGGAAGGTGAGCTACAGGATTCAGAGGATCCTTTTGATGACCTGAGAGAGGCTAGTGGCCTGGAACTATCTCCTGAATGGGATTTGGCCTCTGTCTCTGATGGACCCTCTAGGGATGTGACTCCTTACGATGTAGTTATAAAGAAGGCAACGGACTTGCGAAATATTAATCTGCATTACCGCTGAATATAAATCTAATCTTCTTATGGAGGTCCTTCATTCACCTTCCTCTGTGATTGAACCAATGCTTCCATTCAATGATGCTTTGGCAGAACCTATTTATGAAGTGTGGAAGAAACCTCTGACAGCCCCTGCCGTGTCAAGGGCGGTTGCTAGGAGATATAGGGTGGCGCCTAACGACCCGGACTTTTTGTCTACACACCCCTTGCCTGAGAGTTTGGTTGTGCAGGCTGCCTGCTCAAAAAAGTCTGCGGGTGCTTTTCCGCAGGTTCCTGGGGAAAAATAGTCGAGAAAGCAAGATCAGGCGGCCAAGAAGGTCTTCTCCTCAGCCAGCATGGCGTTAAAATCTACTAATGCAACTTGCCTGATGGGACGATACATCCATGCCTTGATGGATTCCGTGAAGCAGTTAGTGCCAAAAATTCCTGAAGGGGATAGAAAGGACTTTCAGGAAGTAATTTCGGACACTTAGGCTGCTGCGAGGCAAGTAATTCAGAGTGGGCTGGACATGGCTGATTCGGTGGCGAGAGTCATGGGCTCTTCGGTGGCCACTAGGAGATCTGCATGGTTAAAGTCATCAGAATTCTCTGCTGATGTTCAGTCTGCTTTGATGGATTTGCCCTTTGATGGGTCAGGATTGTTTGGCAAGAAGGCTGACGCTGCTTTAGAAAGTTTTAAAGACAGCAGGGCTACAGCAAAATCATTAGGCCTCAGTCCAGGGGTACTCCTGGGAGGCGTTTCAGAGGATTTGGCAGGTCTTCCTTTCGAACCTACAAACCATCTCAGCAGCAGCCACAGCAGCAGCAAAATATGCTGTACAAGTCGTACAGAGGCAGGCAAAGAGCTCGTCCTAGAGGTCGTCAAGCGTCCTCCTCCTTCCCAGCCCCCAACCACCACAGCAAAGCAGCCCTAGATCCGCCATTCCGGATCATGTGGGCCCAGTGGGGGGCCGGCTTACCCATTTTCTGCGAGATTGGGAATTGATTACATCAGATCTTTGGGTTCTCAATCTCATGCAGAATGGGTATGCTCTTCCATTTCTGGAGTTTCCCCCAAATTACCCACCTTGCCAGGGTTATTGTTCGGAGGACCACTTGCTTCTCCTGCAAGAAGAAGTCCTGGCACTGTTCAGAAAAGGTGCGATAGAGGTGGTTCCGGAGCAGCAGAGGGGTCAGGGATGCTACTCCTGGTATTTGCTGATCCCCAAGAAGGATGGCAGACTTCGTCCAATCCTGGATCTCCGGATCTTGAACCTTTACCTAAAGCAGGAGAAGTTCAAGATGCTCACTCTTGCGCAGGTTCTTCAAGCGCTGCTGGAAAAAGACTGGATGATGTCAATCGACTTGCAGGATGCGTATTTTCATATCCCAATGCTGAAGTCGCACAGAAAGTATCTCCGTTTCACGGTTGGATCGCAACACTACCAGTTTGCGGTCCTTCCGTTTGGTCTTACTACTGCACCTCGAGTTTTCACCAAGGTGATGGCTGTGGTGGCTGCACATCTCAGAAGGTCGGGAATACCAGTATTCCCGTATCTGGACGATTGGCTGATCAAAGCAGAATCTCCAGAGATAGTGCTCCATCATCTGCAAGAGACAACTCAGTTGTTGCACAGGTTGGGTTTTTCGATAAATGTACCCAAATCTCACCTGGTGCACTCCGAGCGCAACCTGTTCATAGGTGCGGTACTGGACACTACTGTGTGTCGTGCATTCCCTCCTCCTCAAAGGATTCACCACATACAGGAAACAATTCCTTTATTTTACAATGGAACCGCCGTTCCAGTCCTGAAGGTCCTTCGCCTGCTCGGTCTGATGGCTTCTTGCATTCTGTTGGTCAACCATGCATGCTGGCACATGAGGGCACTCCACTGGTGCCTCCGCAGGCAGTGATATCAGCACGGCGGAGTTCTCAGGGAGCCAGTGAGGATCTCGAGAGAAACTGCAGCGGATCTGTCTTGGTAGAGCGTGAAAGGCAAAACTACCTCTTTAGAGATCAGTCGTTCGTGGGTCGGCCGTGGTACACTCCTTGATTAACATCTCGCTGGAGTCCGGCACGGTACCCGCTAGCTGGAAGCGGGCGGTGGTCTCTCCCATCCTAAAGAAACCTTCTCTGGACCCAGATAAACCTGAAAACTATCGGCCTATCTCCCTGCTCCCTTGGCCGACCAAAGTGTTGGAGGCCCATGTCAACAAAGTTCTTTCGGCCCACCTTATCCATGCTAACATCTTGGATCCCACCCAGAACGGGTTCCGTGCTGGCCACAGCACGGAGACCGCCCTTCTCTCCATGGCTGAACATCTTCGCACGGTGATGGATGCGGGGCAGACTGCGGCGCTCGTTTTATTAGATCTGAGCGCCGCGTTTGATACTGTCTCTCATCCCATCCTGTTGCATCGCCTGGAGGAGATTGGGCTGGGCGGCCCTGCCCTCCAGTGGTTCCGGTCCTTCCTTGACGATCGTTTCTTTAGCGTTGCCGTGCCACCGTTCCAGTCCCAATTCCATCCTTTCAGACAGGGGGTGCCGCAAGGCTCCTCGCTGAGTCCCACGTTGTTCAATCTATACGTGAGACCGCTGGCTGAGGTCGTCAATCAATGGGACATGACCATGGTCTCATATGCCGACGACACTCAGCTAGCGGTTACGATCAGCGGGGATCCGGACCGGGATGCCCCCAGGTTTCAGAGTGGACTCAGGGCGGTGGCAAGCTGGATGAAGAACAACTGTCTCCAGCTCAACGCTAAGAAAACCGAGATCATGATCGTCGGTAGGAGGGTGGAACTATGGGGGGACAGGTGGTGGCCTGCTGAGCTGGGGCCGGCCCCCCTTCCGGTCACTAAATTAAAGAACTTGGGAGTATGGATGGACCCTGCTCTCAGTTTTGTGGGCCACTCGAAGAAAACCGTGGCCTGTTGCTTTGGCATCTTACGGTCGCTGCGTCCCATCCTGAAGTTCTTTGACCATCGTACCAGGCAGCTGATAGTCCAGGCTACTGTGTTATCCCGCCTGGACTATGCAAGCTCTCTCCTGGTAGGTTCCAATCTGGCTGAGGTTACCCGCCTCCAACGCGTTCAGAACGCCGCGGCGAGAGCCATTGTTGGCTTACCCCGAACAAGTTCCGTCTCCGGCACATTGAGATCACTGCATTGGCTGCCTATCAGGGCAAGAATCCAGTTTAAAGTGCTGTGCCTGGCGTTCAAGATTTTGAGGGGAGGGGGTCCTCAAATTCTTGCGGACCTTCTGTCCTGGTATGTGCCTACCCGGTCCTTGAGATCTTTGGGCCAAGCGCGTACTGTGATCCCTCGATACAGGTTGTGTCGGGTTGGTGGCCGATCCTTCCGGGTCAGAGCAGCCGAGCTCTGGAACTCTCTTCCGGTAGAGCTGCGGTTACTAGATGACCTTTTAGCTTTTCGTAAAGCTTTAAAAACCTTTTTGTTTTAATAAACCAGCTCTTTGTCTTTTTATCTGTTGTGTTTCCCTGTAGGTGTTGCATATTACCTGCCATGCGCTAGGACGCCCCTTAGCTGGGGCAGCTATGCGCAATACAAATGTATGTAACATAACATAACATAACATAACATAACCTCCATCGGTGGCCACAGTGATAACTGATGCATCCACTCTAGGGTGGGGTGCACATCTGGGTGATCTGGAGATCAAGGGTCTTTGGTCTCCAGAGGAAAGGTTGCTTCACATCAACCTTCTGGAGTTGCGGGCGATACGTCTGGCACTCAAGGCCTTCCTCCCTTCCCTTAGCGGTCAGTCAGTTCAGGTCCTGACGGACAACACGACCGCGATGTGGTATGTCAACAAGCAGGGAAGAGTGGGGTCGCAGTGTCTCTGCAGAGAGGCTCTGCGTGCTCTGGGTTCAGGACCATCAGATGTCTGATGGCAAATCATCTGGCCGGAGTTCTGAACGTTCGTGCAGACAGTCTGTCTGCAGTTCTCCGCCGACCATGAGTGGAGGCTTCATCCAGAGGTAGTTTGTGACGTCTTTCAGACATGGGGGACTCCTCAGGGGACCTGTTCGCCAATCTCGAGAATGCTCACTGCCCGTCTTTCTACAGCCTCCAGTTTTCGATGCAGGGAGCCTTGGGGGACGCGTTTCAGTTGAGTTGGGTCTCGCATCTCCTTTACGCGTTTCCTCCCATACCTTTGATTCCTCGGGTTCTGATGAAGATACGCCAAGACCGGGCCCAAGTCATATTGATCGCCCCGGATTGGCCAAGAAGGGTGTGGTATACAGATCTTCTCCACCTCTCCTCGTGCCCTCCGCTCCATCTCCCTCACAGGGCAGATCGCCTCTCCCAGATGGAGGGGCAGGTTCTACACCCCCACCTCCAGACCTTACACCTTCATGCCTGGAGATTGAGCGGGGCAACCGGATTTCCTTATCTCTCCCGCACGATGTGGTGGATGTCATCTTATCGGCCAGGCGTGACTCCACCTAGTCCATTTATTCTTATAAATGGTCTAAATTTGTTGCTTGGTGCGGGGAGAAGTCCGTTGACCCTTTAAGGGCTCGTTTGTCCAATATACTTCAGTTTGCACTTTACTTGGCCCAGCAGGGTTTTGCGGTGGCAACTATCAAAGGTTATTTGTCGGCCTTATCGGCTTTCCTTTGTTTGCTGGACCAGCCCTCTTTGTTTAAATCTCCTATTGTATTGCGTTTCATTAAGGGCCTTTCCAATAGATTTCCTCCTGCACCTTTTATTGTACCTCAATGGGACTTGAACCTTGTTCTTACGTTCTTGATGGGTTCGCCTTTCAAACCTTTACACTCATGTCACTTGAGACTTTTGTCTTTTAAGACTATATTTTTCTGGTGGCAATTACCTCGGCAAGGAGGGTAAGTGAGCTTCAAGCTCTTAGTTCAAAGCCCCCATTTTTATCCATTCATGCTGAAAGAATGGTTCTCAGGACCAGGGCTGCTTTTCTGCCTAAGGTGGTAACTCCTTTCCATCTGGGGCAGTCCGTTACCCTCCCTACCCTTTTATCCTCCCCCTCACCCTTCCAAGGAGGAGGAGAGACTTCTCCGCTTGGCCCCTAAGAGGGCGGTGAGCTTTTACCTAGACAGGACAAGAGAGTTCAAGTTGGATGATCAGCTGTTTGTCGGATTTGCTGGCTGCAGGAAGGGGAAGGCGGTGCACAAGCGCATGCTCTCGAGATGGATTATCCTCTGCATTAAGATCTGCTACGCTCTGGCGGGTAAGGAGCCTCCAGAGGGTATAAGAGCTCACTCTACTAGAGCAAAGTCTTCTACATCTGCTTTGTCTGTTGAGGACATTTGTAGAGCGGCGACTTGGGCCTCCCTCCACACTTTGGCGAAGCATTACTGCTTGGATACCGAAGTGAGGAGGGAGGGCCACTTTGCGCGCACTGTCCTCCAGGATTTTCTGGTGTAGAAGTGTGGACACCCTCCTCCGGGAGTGGAGACTGCTGTGGGATACTATTCACAAGGTGAGGAATCCACTGGCAGATGTATCTATCAGAAGAACAAGTTACTTACCTTCGGTAACGCTTTTTCTGGTAGATACAGTATCTGCCTGTGGATTCCTCACTGACCCACCCGCCTCCCCGTTGTCCACTCTTCTATACCTGAGTTTCTGTAATGTAATGTGTATATATTTTATTGTCAAGGAAAGGTTTTGTTTCATTTGCTTTCCTTCATTTGCTTCACACTGTGTGTTATCTTGGCATTTATGTACTGTGTATACTGTGTATATATCTACTGTCATTGGTCCGTCCGTGTGCCTCGAAGGCATGGAAAAAAGGGCAGAACTGATGTCAATACGCCGGCGTGGGCCTATTATGGTGTCGGTGACGTCAGCGGAGTCGTGCGCGATGCCGTGCCTCTGACGTCGTCCAGGTCCACGTCGGCGCAAAGCTACAAAAAGAATTTGCGAATGTTGCTGACGCAAGGGGATATTCACAAGGTGAGGAATCCACAGGCAGATACTGTATCTACCAGAAAAAGCGTTACCGAAGGTAAGTAACTTGTTCTTTATGTAGCTCAAACGCTGCCCAAGGGCATGAGAGCACTTTTCATGAGTCTCTGATTACAATAAATAAAGTCAGATTGGTTTTATTTTAAGCATGTGATTTGTCCAGATCGACGACCAGACTTAAACCTAGTTCCTGGATGCAAAGTCTGCAGCTCTGATAGTTAGGTCGCATCCAAGGTTTTCAGCTTGTTTTAATCATACACAAGCGAGATGATTGTGTATGATCACATATAGTGAGCACATTCTCTGTTGAAATGTCTTTGTGCAGTAAAGGAAACCAGCATAAAAAAATAATGGAAGGTTCACCCAGAATCTTGCTCTGAATTTTAAAGCAAAACTGCGGGTTCGAGGCATATGAGCTGCAGATCTTACACTGTGCATTAGATAGCCACCTTGTGTTGGGCTCGGATGATTGCATGTTGTTGTCATCTAGGAAGAAGTGTTTGTAGTCACAAGATAGGTGACTCTTCCTCTGGATGATCGTGCACATGGGCATCGGCTCCATCCTTAGATTGTTTTTTTCCGCCACTGGGTTCGGATGAAACTTTTCCGCTCCGGTTCGAAATCTAATTTTCAAGTACTTTGACGCGTAAAAACGTATTCAAACTTCACCAAACTACTTTCCATATCGACAAATATCGTCTCGACTCCATCAGCTCGAATCTGGTCGTTGACGCGGGCCATTGGGCCTATCCACGCTGTGAGGCCTACACCTCATGGAAAGGACGCCATTCAAAAGATGCCCCAACTGTGGAGCAAAGTTCCCACACAGTGACCATCACGAGGTGTGTAACCAGTGCTTATCGCCAGAACACGACGAAACCAGCTGCACAGCCTGTGCGTCCTTTCGATCCAAGAAAAACATTCGAGATCGGAGGGCCCGTCGACACGACATGCAGAGATCGGCCCCGTAACCAGTGGATATCTTCGACGAAGAAGTTCCGCTCATTCCCGAAGAAGATTCAGACGATCTCCAAATCTTATCAGAGACAGACGACTCAGATGACTCCATTCCATCGGGTCAGCGTATGAGTACTACTGCCCCGGCCCCATACCCACCACCCAAATCGAAGGCAAAGGTCAACACTCCGCCTCCGGGTCCCAGTCGTGACCGAAAACACACTTCGAAAGCCCCGCCATCGAGCCCAGCTCGGAAGAAAATACTCAAGCCTTCCGGTAGCTCCTTACTGAGGAAGCCGCACGTGCCGATCCCACCAGCTCCCTCGGCACCGAAACCGAGAGAAGTCTCTGCTCCGAAACCGTCGACTTCTAAAGACAAAACTATGAAGCCAGTGTCTGACGCCTCGAAGCCGACAAGACCAGATTCCACTCCGAAGCCAATATCTTCGGTACCGAAACCTACAAGGCCTGATTCCAATGCGCTCAAGCCCTCGAAACAGCTTACGACTCCGAAAACAACACCTTCGGTGCCAAAGACTACGCCAAAGGACACAGTTACAACTCCTAAGGCTAAAGACAAGCAGCAACCACGCCCGGAACTGAAAAAATCGGCACCAGCAAAGGTTCCCGCAAGGAGAAGAACTTTTCCAACCTGATCCTCTACAAAAGAAGATCTACATTGACCCAAAGACAGGTCATGTATCCACTACACCACACAGGAAGAGGAAATTAGACACAGCACCTACACCTGCAGTGCCTGTCAAGAAGAAGGACTCTGCCACATCTCCTATGCACCCTTCTTCTCCTATACTTCCTTCTCCTATTCCTCCTAACAATTCACCCCACAATTCTCCTGAACACTGTCTTCACCACATACACCTCAAAATGAAGATGAGTATAGCATAGGGGGAGGGGTAGACCCAGATGAGCCTTTTCCCTACCCTGTTGATGATCCAGATTGGGAGTACTCAAACCCACAAGATGTGCCAGATATTCCAGTCATATCCATCAAAACCTTCTCCCTCAGAAGACAATATTGGTTTTGGGCACTTACTGCCACTTATCATGGGGTCACCATGCATTCAGATGAGGCAGAGGAAGATTTTTTATTAGATACTTTTGAAAAATCATAAAGGTCTGTTCAAATTCTTCCTATGATCGAAGGGGTCATCAAACATGCTCCAGAGGTATTTAAAGATCCTGTATGTGCTAGGATCCTAAACCCTAGAATTGAGAAAAAGTACAGGCCTGCTCCTGGTGATCCAGCCTACATTAAAGGACAGCTACCCTTAGATTTCCTAGTTGTCTCAAATGCTAGAAAAAGAGCAAACTCACAGACATCAGGTGAAGCACCACCACCTGATAAAGAATCTAAGGTGATAGATGCATCAGGCAAAAGAATAGCTGCACAAGCTACTAATACATGGTGTATAGCTAACACGCAAGACCTCCTTGCAAGATATGACAGGGCTCATTATGATCAGTTAGAAAAATTACTACAACACCTACCTGACCAATATAAGGCGCAGGCACACGACCTTATACAAGAAGGCAAGTTGATTTCAAATGCCTCAATCAAGTGTGCACTTGATGTAGCAGACACTGCATCTAGAGCTGTAAACACTAGTGTCCTACTTAGACGTCATGCGTGGCTACGCATTTCAGGATTAAAGCAGGAAGTGCAAACTACCATCTTAAATCAGCCATTCAACCAACATCAATTGTTTGGACCAGAGGTAGACACAGCACTTGAAAATGAAAAAAGATACAGATATAGCCAAATCTATGGTAGCTTTGCAATCCACACAACCTAGAGGCTCCTTTCGTCGCTCCTTCTATAGAGGAGGCTCCAAACAAACTGGAGCAGACAATACAGCTTCCTTCAAATCCAATACACAGGCATCCCCAGTAAAGGATATTTTAGAGGAGGCTATAGAGGCAACAACAATAAAGAAAGAGGTTGAGGTAACAACAATAATCAAACCTCTTCCACCACAAAACAGTGACTTCCCTCTGCTCCCCCCAACAGCACTCAACTCCTGTGGGGGGCAGACTAACACAGTTCCTACCTGTCTGGAATTCCATCACAACAGACAGGTGGGTACGACAAATTATCCAGTATGGCTACTGCCTCGAACTTATAGCTACCCCTCCACACATACCACCCAGGCAGCGTCTAATGTCTGCAGAACATCTTAAGCTGCTCAAACAAGAAGGCCTATCACTTCTTCAAAAGGACGCAATAAAAATAGTTCTTTTACAACATCAAGGAACAGGGGTTTACTCGCTGTATTTTCTAATACCCAAAAAGGACGGGACACTAAGACCAATTCTCGACCTCAGGCCCCTCAATCACTATATACACTCAGATCATTTTCATATGATCACTTTACAACAAGTGCTCCGATTGCTGCAACAAGGCGACTTCCTTACAACACTAGATCTAAAAGACGCCTACTTCCACATTCCTATACATCCTTCTCCCAGGAAGTATCTAAGGTTTGTACTGGAAGGACAGCATTATCAATTCAAAGTCCTTCCATTCAGGGTAACAAGTGCACCAACAGTGTTCACAAAGTGCCTAGTAGTAGTAGCAGCACATCGCAGAAGACAACAGATACATGTCTTCCCTTATCTAGACAATTGGCTCATAAAGGCCAAATCATTCAATCCGCGTGTCCAACACACACATCAGACAATTCAAACATTGCATGACTTGGGGTTCACAATCAACTACACCAAGTCGCACCTACAGCCCTCTCAAGTTCATCAATATTTAGGGGCTACAATAAACACGTCTACAGCTCTAGCGTATCCCAGGCAAGCAAGGATACAGAGCATTCAAGCCTTAGTCACAAAGTTCCAACATCAACACTCTCTCCCAGCCAGAGTGTTTATGAGACTAATTGGCATGATGGTATATTGCATCTCCATTGTACCATATGCAAGACTGCAAATGCGTCCGTTACAGGAATGTCTAGCACAACAGTGGAATCAGGCTCAAGGACAACTAACAAACCTGGTGTTGGTAGACAGCCGCACACATCGCTCTCTGTAGTGGTGGAACTCCAAAAACTTGACAAAAGGGCAGCCGTTCCTCGAACCTGTTCCACAAATAGTACTTACAGCAGACACATCTCTCACAGGATGGGGAGCCCATCCCCTACATCATACAACTCAAGGGCAATGGACAAATAAAAAAAAAAGTTCCATATCAATCACCTAGAGCTGCTAGCAATATTCTTAGCACTCAAAACATTTCAAGTACAAGTACAAAACAAAACTGTCTTAATTCGGCCGGACAACATGACAGCTATGTACTATATACAAAAACAGGGGGGCACACTCTCTACAGCTGTCCCAGCTTGCACAGAACATTTGGAGATCGGCCATTCCACTAAACATATATCTGTTAGCAGAACACCTTCCAGGAGTTCACAATCAGATAGCAGATCTGTTAAGTCGACAGACACAACAAATTTACGAATGTGAACTACATCTGCAAGTTTTTGATACTTTCAGGGGGGTGGGAGCGCACCAGACACGCCCCAACATAATTACCTCTTGCATGATGGTTCATGTAGTTCATTATTTCTCGCTCAATTCAATTCAAAGTGTTCATAGCCAGAGAAATAATGAACTACATGAACCATCATGCAAGAGGTAATTACGTTGGGGCGTGTCTGGTGCGCTCCCACCCCCCTGAATACATCTGCAAGTTCTTCAACCATTCTTCCACAAGTGGGGTCATGCAGACATAGATCTGTTCGCCACACGGGAAAATGTCCAACCTTCGCCGCCAGGTTTCCACACCCGCTGTCCAAGGGCAATGCGATATGGATGAACTGGTCAGGCAGATATGCGTACGCTTTTCTGCCACTACCACTAATAATGCGCAAGCTACGACAACAGTCGCTCAAACTGATTTTAGTAGCTCCCACATGGGCACACCAACCGTGGTATACAACTCTGCTAGAACTATCCCTAGTTCCACACCAAAAGCTAGATCTGACATCATCCCTGCTAACGCAGGACCATTGAGACATCAGACATCCAGACCCAAGTCAACTGAATCTGGCGATCTGGCTCCTGAAGTGTTAGAGTTTGGTAATCTTAACCTACCACCAGACTGTATGAATATCATTAAAGAAGCCAGGAGACCTACTACTAGAGCTTGCTATGCTGCTAAATGGAAAAGATTTGCCATTTACTGCAACAATAACCAAATTGATCCCCTAGATGCTTCCATCCAAAATATCATTTGTTACCTTCTACATTTACAAAGATGTAACTTGGCATATTCATCTATACGCCTACATCGCGCAGCAATTGCAGCATATTTACAAAATAGACAACATCTGTCTTTATTTAGAGTGCCTGCTATTAAAGCATTTATGGAAGGATTAAAAAGAATCATTCCTCCCAGGTTACCACCCTCTCCAGTGTGGAACCTAAATATTGTTCTTACAAGGCTCATGGGACCACATTTTGAACCTCTACACAAATGTGAACTACAATTCCTCACATGGAAAACAGCTTTTCTAATAGCTATTACCTCTCTTAAGACAGTAAGTGAGGTTCAAGCTTTCAATATACAAGAACCATTTTTACAATTACACCGTAATAAAGTGGTTCTCAGAACAAATCCCAAATTCCTTCCAAAAGTCATTACTCCGTTTCATTTAAACCAATCTGTAGAGTTACCAGTGTTTTTCCAAAACCCAGACTCTGTAGCAGAAAGAGCTCTACACACACTAGACGTTAAGAGATCTCCTCTATTATATAGATAGGACCAAATCCTTACGTAAAACAAAGCCATTGTTTGTAGCTTCCTCTCCACCACATAAAGGCAACCCCATCTCTAAAGCTGGAATTGCAAGGTGGATTGTAAAATGTATACAAATATGCTATAAAAAAGCAAAACTTACATTAACAGTTCCTCCTAGGGGGCACTCCACACGCAAACTAGGAGCCTCCATGGCTTTCCTAGAAGACATCTGCAAGGCAGCAACATGGTCTACAACACACACCTCCACTAAACACTATTGTGTTGATGTGCAAGCTAAGCAGCAAACTGCAGTAGGCCAAGCTGTCTCAAAACCCTCTTTCAACTACTGCAACAGATACAGGTGACCACCGCTAAGGGGAGACACTGCTGTACAATCTGTGCACAGTGTAAGATCTGCAGCTCATATGCCTCGAACGGAAAATGCTACTTACCAGTATGCATCTGTTCTTGGTATGTAGAGCTGCAGATTCTTAAACGCCCTCCTGCCTCCCTGGGGCCTGTATCTGTTCCAGTTCTATCTTAATTAAATATACAAGGGGGCGCTAGAGGGCGCACTGCGGGATGGCTGGCTGAACAGACCGCTCCGCCGGACGGACCCTGCATCATGTAAATGTTCCCGTTTATAGCAACTGATTTCATCGGTTCAGACCACTATCTAACAGCTGAACATGCGTGGCACATAATGGATGTTCTTTGAGGCAGGAAAATGATGGCAGAAGTGGAGTAAATCGGCTCGAGGGACCGGAGCGTGAGCTTATATACTTCGGGTAAGATGGCGCCCGCAACTACCCACTTGACCGCTTAACCCGCATCGCAGCACCGGAGCCCCCAAGTGTAATTTTTCACCGCAGACATCGGTACCTGCGCCCATAATGAGACTCGCTGATAGCGCTTCTGCAGGAAACAAACTTTTAATTGCCAGCTTTGCAGATCTCATCACGAATAGCCACCGAAGATAGCGACCCCAGGCGAGGCTACCGAATTATACCCCAGCGGCCCCGGCTTACGGTAAGGCACAGGCGGGCACTCCATGGGGTCGACGTGACTGCCCTTGATAGAAAACGCACGCCAGGCGGATTGACTAGGCGGTGGGGACAATAGGCGATAAAGGTCATATCCACCCGAAAAGCGAAAACGGCGCGAAAACAGCAGACAAGATGGCGGCGCCCATTTGAAACACCTCGCCAATGCCGATAATTATGCGGACCTAGTGCTGGGGACCTGTGTGCGCTGGGAGTGTTGAGGGCTATATGGCATGCAGGGGACCTCTACAAGACTTCTAGCCATATTCCAGGGCATTGCTATCGGACCACGCTACTTCACGAAGTTGCGGCAGAGATTGCGCTGGTGACGCAGGCTGATTGATCTGGCCATCACCACCCCTCTCGCGGCTCCCGGCAATCTGAACTGGATCGCGCTCAGCTGAATATATCTAGCATTGGCGCCACATCATGGCTCGCTTCGGACACAGACTGGTGCGGTACGCACTCTAACACGCCTTCTGTATAACGTCCTATGCATGGCTGTATGTACCTAGCGTGAGTATACTTGGTGCTAAGGGCTGTGCTGCCACTGCGCTCTCCCAACCTTACACAGCCGGTGAGCACCCCTGTACCTACTGAGGAGGGGAAATCACTGCTGCTGTGAGCCCCGTGGATGCGAAGCGACCAGGTGGGGAGTGACCTTGCCATATGCGTCCTGCGCCGGCCCAAACTGTACACTAAGTCTACCTAACAACGAGGGACTACGCACGACCCACCAGGAGACCCTGACTGTGACCCACCAGGAGACCCTGACTGTGACGCTGGTGAACGCACGGGCTGCCACCCAACGTTGATCTATAGTCAGCTCACCACATAACGGACATCCTGTTATAATTGTCGTGCTAAACGGGGATTTGGCTGACTGCTGGGCTCCGAAGGAGGCTCTCATTCCAAGATGGGGAAACCGGACAGGCAACAACCGAAGCTCAATTTTGAACAACGCAGGACAACGCGGGCGCCTACTTCACATTCGGACACTGAGACAGATGCAGAAGTTGGCGCGTCGCAAGGGATGGAAACGATCCTGAAAGCCATCCAATCCAGTCTTAAGGACATAAACGGGAAACTGGACCACCTTACTTCCCGAGTGAATAATATGACGGCGAAGATGGATAAACATGGCGAAAGGCTAGATGAGGCGGAAACTAGAATATCGGCGTTGGAGGATGAAGCACATACGAGCACGTCTAAGTGCACTGGCTTCGAAAAGGTACTGGAAGTCATAAGATCCAAGGTGGAGGATTTGGAAGCTAGATCGCGTCGCAATAATGTACGCATCGCAGGTGTGCCAGAATCCACAAACACGGGCAAGATAGAGTCATACGTGGAGGAACTCTGCCTAGCGCACTTTGGTAAGGAAGCGTTGTCACCAGTGTTTATAGTGGAAAGAGCTCATCGCACATTGGCACCGCGTCCCCCACCGGGGAACACCACCAAGACCAATAGTGGCGCGTGTCTTAAACTACCGAGACTGGGATGCGATCCTGAGAGTAGCACGTGAGCACAAAGACCTCACCTTCCAAAATAACCGTCTGCAGTTTTATCCTGATTACACGTTGGCGGTACAACAGGCCCACAGAGAATTCAATACAGCTAAAGCAAAACTACGTGACCTGAAAGTGGACTACGCCATGTTGTACCCGGCACGACTGAAGGTGACTTGGGATGGCAAGTCAACTGTGCTCTCTACACCCAAGGCAGCGAACGACTATATCAAGACCATTGTGGCCTCCCAGAAGACCAGAGAGAGACATGGACAAGACCACTACGAGGAATGACGAGATACTGCGACTTGAACTCTGGCGAGGACGCAGAGGCTCGCAACTGTCCTGGGCCGGCCTGGTAAGAACTGTCCTGGATGATGGGAACACTGACCATCGCTATGATGAGCACCCCATGGGCGGTAAGTCCACACTGTGTACTTCTAGTCTGCAATGATACGGACATCCATATACGCTCCCCAGGGTATGCACTGTTTAGGAATGCTGGGTGTACTGCCAGGTCTGAAGGAAGCGAAGATTCAGCAAATAAATGCACTATGCCATGTGAAGATAGGTCCCCCTGAGCATAGACTTTGCTGAGGTGCAGAACTGGGCTCAGGCAGAACACTAAGGGAGATGGGAGGGTGTGGCTGGTCTGACTGCAGCAGCGCTTGCTAAATGATGTTTTTTTTGCTCTAACTGATGGCGCAGCACTGAATCCCGGGTCTGTTCTTGCTTATTCCCATCCCTAACTTATACTACGATCTGAGCGCAGCTGTTGAGTGGTATAAAACACGAACCCTGATGCATCTCTATCATTTGCTGCAGCAACGATTACACAATGATACATGTTCATGCTCTACTGCTGAATCGATGGGAGTGCTGCGGATCAGAAACCGCCACCGTGATATGAAGCAGATACAACTGCCTACTGGTGTAAATGCACTTGCACATGAGTCCTAACTGTATGGACACTATGATCTCCATGGCATTGTCTGCAGGGATGTGGTGGAAGACCACTAGGTAGTAAAGCGCTCTTAACCGGAGTGCTGCCTGAATCTGGGTCACTACACACAGTTTTTTTTTATAATCCCCAGCGAACATTAATTGCCCCATTTCCCTATTTCCTTTCCCTATTTGTATGCTGCTGGGACTCACCCTGACGCCACAGTGCCCCACACGGTTGTCAGTCCAGTTTGGATCAATATTGACTGTATACTACACTGATATGATAGGTCCTCCATGGAGTTCAAAACCATCAGCCCTATTGACTGCTAGACTGTACCTGATCGCTATATATTGCACTGTTATATACTGCTTAGACCTACTAAGATGTTACGCAGAGGTTGTTAATCAATAACGCAGTTCGTCCACATCCGATATTTCGGATGGAGAGGTGCAGCCCAGGCGGACCCCCCTATGGGAGATCCCCACAAAATGTTTATGATATTGGAATGTTTAACTGAGGTATGGCATCAGCAGGATTGGGCTGCTGTTGTGGGGGGACATGGGGGTTACTGTTCTAGTTCATGGATCTGTCTACTTGAGATGCACTGCCTACGCCCAACCGATAAATGATTGTTGGTATTCAGTGGGTGCCTACACGCGCTCTATCTCATTTGACATAGAGGGAACTTTTCTAAATCGAAATGATAACGTTCACTATTCACAGTGTGAGTCCAGATGGCTGAGGCTTCGTCAGCTGCGCAAACGTTAAATTTCCTCACCTGGAACATCAGAGGCTACACCTACCCCAAAAAAACACGTCAGATATTCGCATGTCTGGATAGTTGGCACATTGACATTGTTATGTTTCAGGAGACACATGAAGCTCCACACTCGACTGCTCAGGTGGGAAGAAGGTGGGCGGAATCCATACATTGCTCTTAATACTCCTCATACTCAAGAGGGGTTTCCATCCTAGTAAAGAAAGGTACAAATTTCAGAATTGACACAGCAGTATTAAACACATATGGCCGCTACATTATTCTCAAGGGTAGAATACGGGGACGTCCACTAACACTGGTTAACACTTACGGCCCAAATACTGATGCACCCGATTTTTATCATGAGATCTGGCAGAAACTGCACTCCGAGGATGATCAAACAATACTTTGGGGTGGTGATCTTAACCTAGCCCTTAATGATGGTCTGGATCGATCAGGCAACACGATGGAACACCACACACAGGCTCGCACCAAACTACTAGATATGATGCTAGATCTGCGTATCACGGACATATGGAGGGCCCGTCACCCGGGAGTCAAAGAAGCGACGCAGACATCCGCTGCACATAGCAGCTGGTCGCGCATAGACTACTGGCTGGGTTCAGATCTTCTGCTGTTGTGGACTATGGCGATCATACAGATGCCAAAAACTCTTTCAAACCACAACCCCATTAAGTTATCCCTACGAATTCCTAATTATACACCGCCACCGTACAGCTGGAGGTTCAATGCTGCAGCACTTACTGACTCAATTTATGCGGATACAATTGAAAGGGCGATTTAGGGAATATTTTCAATTAAATGGTGACTCCACTGATGATGCAGGACTATTGTGGGAGGCGTTCAAGGCCACAATACGTGGTGTTTGCATAAGCACAACGGCAGGGATACTACGGGATATAAGAGCACAATTGAACCGGTGCGAATCCAAACTTAGTGCTCTAGAACATCAGTATGAAGTAACACCTTTACCTGCTATACTTGGTGAAATACGTAACATGTTAACTGAACACCGATCATTAGCCGAAGACGAGGTAAAGTACCTGAGTAAACGTCATATAGCCAGAGCATATGGAGAGGGTGGGCGACCCGGGCGACTACTAGCGTCCAAAATTTGTGCAGGCCGCGCAACCAATACTGTAACGCAGATTAGAGGGGATGACGATCACTTGCACACAGATCCCACGAGTATTTTGAAATGCTTTGTCCAAAATTACGGTGACTTGTATCAATCGCGACCGGTGGCCACACAGCATGAAACGCTCCAATATCTAGAAGACATTGCCATTGCATGGCTGTCCGATGCCCAGAGGCAATATCTATCACTGCCAATCACTGTAGAAGAGGTGACGGAGGCGATCCAATCGCTACCGAATGGCAAGTCTCCTGGCCCTGATGGCTTCACCTGTGAATTTTATAAAGCCTACAAGGACCTGCTAGCACCTCGACTTGTTGCCATGTTTGGGGATGCACATGATGCACAGATACTACCGTCCACACTTCGGGAGGCACTAATCGTAGCGCTTCTTAAACCAGGCAAAGACCCTGATAGTTGTGATTCATATCGCCCGCTTTCTTTGCTTAATGTGGACTCAAAAATACTCGCAAAAATTCTCGCCGTGCGACTACAACTGCTCATGATGAACTTGGTTCTCCCGAACCAGTCGGGTTTTATACCCTCTCGCATTACCGCACACAACATTAGAACACTCTTCGCGGTCTCACACTATCGGACTCCGACTGAGAAAGCTGTAGCAGTTATGCTGGATGCCGCTAAGGCATTTGACTATTTGTGAAAAGAAATGGGGCCCCTGCCTTAAAGGATGAACCCTAGCAAGGAAACTAAACTTATTAAGAAAGAAGGAAAAAAGCACCGGGTTATGTGCATGTATTTACCTGGCACTGCTGAACGCTAAAAATAATAAGGTCAATGCCTAGATAGATTTTTGGTGAAATTATTTTTCTTTTATTTTATTTATAGACTTTTTGTAGGATATTTGAAGCAATTGATAAATAACTGTATATTCTTTACATGTGTATAATACAAATAAGTGCTGTACAATCAAAATATAAACCATAAGATAAATTGTTCCAAATAATACAGAATAAATTCCCCTTCAACGCGTTTCGGCGCTTAGCCTTCCTCAGGAATTCTGTATCTGTGAGTTGATACTTAAGGCAAGGCTAGACAATGCCTTGAATAATCTCTTGGTCCTGGAACTCTCAGTCGGATTCTGACAGGTTGGTGTTTCTATAGTGATTTCTTATATCAGGGCTAGTTGGGGCCTTTGGCTTATATCTTTATCTGCGATCTCTCCGTTGGATTCGAAGGCATTTGACTCCATTGAATGGTCCTATTTAATCACAATACTGCATAGGATGGGCTTCCCACTGGTGTACATTCAATGGATCCAACTGTTATACACGAGAACTACTGCTAGAGTCAGGATCAATGGTTATGTCTCTGAAGCTTTCAACATCGGTAGAGGGACCAGACAGGGCTGCCCTTTATTCCCCCTTTTATTTGCCCTCGCCCTAGAACCCCTGGCTTGCATGGTTAGGCAGAAGAGTCATCATCTGGCGCTACAGTTCCCAAGCAGACCCCTGCATATTTCCCTTTATGCGGATGATATGCTACTATATGTTCGCGACTCTGCACGCAACCTAGATCCTCTCTTACGTACGTACATTAAATTTGGTGGCTTTTCGGGACTACAGATAAATTGGGACAAATCCTCGAAAATCCCACTCACTGATACTACTCTACCACATGCAATAGAATACCCCTTAGAATGGCAAACAGACCCTGTACGCTATTTAGGTATATGATATCACAGGGATCCGGATATAGTCATTAGGACGAATTATGGCAGAGCTATTGATGCCCTTGAGGACAAAATTAAGAGATGGATTCAACTCCCATTGTCCCTGGCCGATCGAATCGCGATAGTAAAAATGGTACTACTTCCCAAACTTCTTCACCTCTTCAATAATATCCCCATTCAACCGCCGAGAGAAGTATTTAAGCGCATAAATGCGATGGTTCTGAAGCTGATTTGGGCGGGTAGACAAGCACGTATCAAACTAGCTACGTTAACACTACCGTATTCCAAAGGGGGATGGGGAGTCCCGGACTTTTTACTATATTGCCTATGTGCTCAGGCACAATATGCCGCTTTCTGGTACCATAAAATTCCATATCTGACTCATGTAGCTGTTGAGGAGGGCGATGCTAATCCTTTTCCACTTGACACTATCATCACGCACGACAGACCGCCACTTCACAACAGGGACATCAATACCTTTGATGCTACGAACGCAGCATGGAGAGGATTGGGTCGATTAGCCCACAAATTGCCGCTCTATGCTCCTGCTCTTCCACTCCACTATCATCCCGAACTGTCAGTGACAGCTGAGCCGGTGGGTATGGGCCTGTTAACGCAAGTGGGACTAGTTTCCATGGGGGATTTATACAAGGATGGAACCTTTCTCACGGAATTTAGCTTACATACAAAACCCATCGCTGTTATTTCACTTCACATTTCATAGACTGAAGGTGGCGATTCAACACTTATACCCTTCCTTTCCAGAGGAACCACCTACTTTGAATACATTACAATTTGTGCTCACGACCTCTAACACGTCCCACTTAGTATCTCGTCTTTATGCATCAGCTCAGACAGAGATAGGACATAACACTGCCAGAGCTCGGGAGCGTTGGAACCTGGTGCTAGAGGACCCTCTCACTGAAAAGGACTGTATGTATGTATGTATTGCGACTTAAATAGCGCACGTATCACCCGAAGGCATCAAGGCGCTTGCCTTGGGAACCCGTCCTGGTTTTTCCCTGTGAGATAACCCCTACTGGGTATCCCCAGGGTGAAAGCCAGGCATCCCGCAGCGGGTGGGCTGCCGTAGTGGAGATTAAGCAACTATTGCCCAGAGTTGCAGCGTGGGACCCCATGATTAGAATAGGCACCGAGGCGAGAATTATCGAGTCCGTGGACATTTTTGGGCTCAGGACCCTGCCGCGTCGGGAATTGAACCCTGGTCCCGAGCCAGACCTCTGCATCAGGGTCTGCTGCTCTAATCAGTGAGCCACACTCCTCCACTGGCACTGGGAGATTGCTTGCACGCTAACTACACTCCTTACACCTAATGGAAACTTGCGGATCATACATTTTAAATACCTACACCAGGCATACTATACTCCGGCTTCTTTGCATAGGTATGGTTTGAGTGAAGATGCAAGATGCAAACGTTGTAACTATCGCCAAGCGGACTTTATCCACTTAGCATGACACTGTGCGAAGATACAGACCTATTGATTGGAGGTCGTAGCCATGTTATCTGAAATGGTGGGGGTCACTCTTGAATGTACCATTCGCTGTTGTCTCCTGAGATTATTGGGAAAGATGAAACCAATGGCGCGTACGTTTTGTGCGGTGGCCATACGGTTAGCCAAGCGCAGAATCTCAATGTGCTGGGGGAGTACAAATGTGCCAACAGTCAAGCAGTGGCTGAGGGATATGTCTTACTGTCAAGACACATTACGTACATATGAAGAAATGTTACCACCCAGGTCCAAACCAAAGGATTACTGGATGTATCTGACTGCTTATCTGAATGCCTGTGAAGATAATTAAATGCCGCATCACATTGGTACTGTGAGGTAACTCCCGCAAACTCTATGTTGACCATGATATAACGGCACCGTTAATTGATTTACGCTATACTGCTGGATGGGTGGGGAGTGCGGTAGTGGACTGATCCAGTTTGGTTTAAGTTTGTTCTGCATTGCAAAGAGTAAAACCTCAAGACCTAAGGTTACTGTTGACGCGGCCGGCCCGTAGTGGTTGTAGGCGGCTTGCTGTGTAATAATGCGTTCTATCTACAGATTCTTTAAGTGCTATGAATGTACCTGATTATAACGCTGCCGGCCTATTTACGGTTGTAGGCACAATGCCGTGTTATCTGTAAAATGCATGTTCAATAAAGGTCTTGAAATCAAAAAAAAAAAAATGATGTAAGAGCATGGACATCCATTTCCCATCATGGCAAAAAACGATCCAATGATGGAGCCGATACCCATGCGCACTATCGTCCAAGGGAGGAGTCACCAATCTCGTGACTACAAAGACTTCTTCCAAGACGACAACAACATGCAATCATCCGCACCCAACACCAGGTGGCGATCTAATGTACAGTGTAAGAATCTGCAGCTCTACATGCCAAGAACAGATGCATACAGGTAAGTAGCATTTTCCTTTTAAAACAAAACATGTCTTGGGGACATAGGTCAGCATTTTCACACGAGTGGTGCTGGAACAATTTTCAGAGTGGGGGTACTGACAATAATGTTGCACCACTGAAGTTATGGGGTTTATGAAGCCTAGCTTAACGCAAAGTGTAGCAAATATATTCAACAGGAGAGAGGTAAGGGTGCAGTATGTAGCTGGTGGTCCATTTTGGAGTACACTCGCAAATCTATTACTAAAGTAGTGTGCTGCAGTGCCCTGTTATGCACAGACTGCATATTTTCCATTGTAATTGTCACTAAATTTGTGCAGGCCTAATTTTGCTGACCTAATTTTACTGATAAAACTATATAGCACACACATGATATTTTGTGGAAATCTGGTTTCAGTGAATAGCATATGTGTATCACCATGTAAAAGTGTCTTGATTTGTTTTGATTCAATTAAAATCTTTCTTTCCATCACACTTCAGAATTATAAAAACGTGCTTAATTTTTGCTTTCCTAATTGTTGGTATGATCTGAAATATGTTTACAGTCCATTTACAGGTATTTAAATTTCGTTGGGTATTACAAAAACATAAAAACCTTTCATTTCATACTCCCTGTGCCCCAGTGAGATTGTCACATAGTTTGCGTTAAAAGCCCTTCTCACTTTACAGTCCGATAAAGAAAAGTAAACGCCAATCCCCAAGAGTAAACAGCGTTTGTCAGAAGACATAGCCTGACATTTGTCCTCTGTCTTTGAAGCAGAGCAAATGTGACAAGATACATGCAAAATGTAAAGGTATCATTATTTATTGCTCGACCCAACAAAAATCGTCTGGAGACTCACAGTTTGGGAAACAATGTTGTAGACATCATGGGGTTTACTTTCTCTCAATTAAGGTACATTTTGTGGCTCTTACTGCCTATAACAAATCTTCACAAATCCTGTTCTTTAGGATGCTTGTAGTGAAAGATTTATTTTATGCAGTAGTTCCTATTGTAGCTTCTTCCCCATAGCTTTTAACGTTGTACTCTTAGTTGATGGTTTCCTTTTTGAATTGATACAAAAGGCTTCATTGCAACATCTGATGTGAAAAGTAACCTCAGCTTATAGAGTTAGTGTGATTCAGGCTCTTTGAAATCAATAACTCTACAACGTGTTCCATAAGAACAAGATCGTGATGAGCACTCGCCTAAGTTTCATGTCTATAATTGTCCGATTCTGATGTTAATCACATTCATTCATTGCCATCTTTCTTTCAACCCCATTCTCTCCAGTATAGAATCCCTATAAACTTTGGTTGCAAAGAGTGCATCAAAATAATTTTGTGACAAAACTTGTGAATTATGGTCTGATTAGAGAGCAAATCAGCCTATTGAGAAAATCAGCCCATCTCCAATTGGATATTATCTTGTAATTTACTGTGTTACCAGTAAACAAACACAACTATCCCCAGCAGGCCTAAAGTTCACTCTATTTGGGGGGAAAGCTACTAGGATGGTTTTTCTGAGAAATATTCCCATTTTAGAAATAAGCAAAGGCTCAACTTTAAAGTCTATCCATACATTAACAAGACATTATTGTCTAGCTCTGATGGCAAAGTGTGACATGCTTACTTAAGGAATCTAGTTTGCTATATTGTAATGGTTTATTTACCATTCACCTTTCGTTTTTTAAGTCGGATGGGCTTGCTATTTAATTCTGTATTTATGACTATTCATAAGGATTCCTGCGGGAGAAATAATTCACCTGTAATTATGGTTTTCCTCACGCTGATGGTCATTAAAGTCCCACCGCCATTAACGAATTAACAGAATTATTTCATCTTGAGCCTATTATATTCATAAATATTAACGGAACTAACTTTTACCTACAGAGCATGGTGGGATTCCTTAAAGGCACAATGTTGAGATACAGATGTTTTGCAGTGTGAATCTGTTCTTGATTCACATACTTTGCATTATTCTGTCATCTAGTGGTTGGGTCCGGAATGTCTCCAAAATCATTTTTGTCCTTGTACTATTTTTAGGTCTTGCATAGGCAGCGAGCATGCGCTGCTCTAGGAGGACCTTTAGCCATCGGTCTTCACTTTTCAAGCACTGCACTCGTGCTTGTGACTGCATCCACCTTGCGGGAGCGAGCAGTGGCGCGCCACAAGCACGAGTTCAGTGCTTGAAAAGTGAAGACTGCTCTCCCAAGCGCACGCGCGTGTGCACCACTCGCGGGCTCACCTCCTGCTCCTCCTCTCCGCTTCCATTCAGCGCATATATTTCTGTTTCAGTTGGTTCCATTTGGTGCACCAAACCTTTTTTCACTAAAATTTCGTTTTTCACATTATTTTGTACCCAGTTCTAGTAACCTTACTTATCACCCTTTGGGTTCACTTGTCTCGATTTTTTTTTTTATTGATTTTTTTATTTTTTAATTTTTTTATTTTTTAATTTTTTAATCCATATTTCTGACATGCTGTACTATTTTGACTATCTTATGTATTTATCCTCACTGATTTGCATAACTATCTATGTTTCTCATCTTTATATTCAGTCTTGGCACCTTTTTGACATTTTGTTGCTGTGATCTTTAACTTTGTCAATCGAGAATGCTTATACGTTTTTCAGTCTTCTCTTTCAGGCCCTTTTTTTTTACTTTACCTGGTCTCTTGCTTTCCACCGTTTTTATAGCCTTTTAGATCATTACATGTTTCACAAGCAGTCACTTTCGATTATCTGTATTTATCTTTTCCTCATCATTCTCACATTTAGATTAATGTGCCTTTTGCACAGATCTTCATGTTTGTGTACTCCATTTTAACATGTTCTATCATGGCCACCACTCTTGTCTGTATTGCTTGAGTCCGTTTACACTGTTTGATCACCATATACTAACCTCACTATACACAAGCTCCGACATACAGGCGAAGCGTTTTCTGCTCATGAAGCACCGTGACAAGTAAGTTTATACTGATAACAACTGTGACCTTTTTGTTTTGTTTTCACAATTCTCATAGTCTATATGCACTGGGGCTTCACTACACTCGCTCAAAACGTACGTTGGTATTTTTGTGTGATGTTCTTTAGCATTGTAACACTTATTGTTTGCCCCGCACTTGTTAATTTCCATTCCATTCCATTCCATTCTAGTAGAGTGTTTTTCACCTTGGTTTTTACACGTGGGTCTTTTTATCGTGTGCACAGCCCGTTCTTATCTCCTACACAGCCCATTGTTTTCACTACCGGTAATGACACCTTATAGTTACCTCAGACCCAGTTCAGTGCAAAACCACGAACACTAGCTTGTTTTACGCTCGGGCTCTAACTTCACCATTTGCATGAAGCTCACCACCATGTTTAGCTTCTTTCACATTGGCTTGCATTACTGTACGTTTACTCATTATACCCTTTCTCATCATTTCAGATGCTTGGCCCCTGATGAAGGGCTCCGATAGCCCGAAATGCATTGGGATTTGATCATAAAGAATGGATCAAATTAGGATGTGCAATCTAAAATTGATATGAAGAATACAATATCAAAGATTTATGCACAATAAAACATCTTTATGCTGTCATAATTTTTTTGCTAATCATCTTTTTGACCAGAACTAGATACATCGTTTGCTACCCACACTGCTTGTGGGACACAGCTGTGCTCTGGGCGACGCCCACTATCCAGGTGGCGCTGTTCTCTGTTTTTTTACACCCTTTGACCAGAGGGTGATACCCTATATAGCACTCAACAAAATTACAAACGCTCATCATATTGGTGTGCTCAGTCCACACTTGCTTGCTTAAATGAATAGGAGTCCATTAAAGAAAGACAAAAGCCGCCCTTTCAGCAGTGGGAACTCAGGCATGTATTCTATAAAGAGAACAGTGGTTCACCTGGAACTCATTAAAATAATTAATTCTTTTGAGGACAGTAGGGTCAGTGCATCAAATTAATGAACAGAAACAAGATTTTGGTCTAGCCTTAAATGTAGTTTTAATATGCATACCAATGAAAAATAAAACAAGCATTGGCATAGCCAATAGGTCTCGCCTTTGGGACCTTATAAGTGTTTAGCCATGCAACAGTTGATATTGTTGCACCAAGGATATTGTGCTGGATAACCAAACCCTTATAAGGCCCCAAAGGCGAGACCCATTGGCTATGCCAATGCTTGTTGTGTTAGCTGTTGGGGGGCATCAACGTACCTCCATTTATTTAGTGCACATTGAGACGCCGTTGTGCTTCCTCCGGAACTTTCTACCATTATGTGCCATCTTCAGAATTTTTTTTTCTGCTTGTGGGTCTGGATGTATGCAAGACTATCTCCAACGTCTGGAATTAAAAATTGACTGAAAATTCGGACAAAAAGCATGGAAGTCTACACTTGAGAGAAGGAGTCATCAAGGGAAGATAAAGAGATGTTCTGGGAGCAGAACAATGTATTTTCATTGACGAACACAGAAAATACGCATGCAGTGGACCCCCTGTACTCGGTGAGGTGAAGACACCATTCTAGTTTTGCAAGAACTGCCACCATAAATTTGCAAAAAAGGACACACACCCGTTCTGCAACTTCTGCCTACCGGTGAACCATCTCTGCGAGGATTGGAACACATGTGCAGTATTTTCGCATAAGACCCTGAGGGTGAGAGCGACAGAGAATATTCCACCATGCCATGCAGGGCCAACACATGACACCATCCCTTCGAGATATGGGCCTGTCCACTGACCATGAGAAGAACATCGCCGAATGCTCAGAAGAGAAGGTCGAAGTCAAGATCGTCGACGAACGATAAAAGGACCAAGACGATGCCGAAAACAGAGATAAGGGATACAGCGTCCTTAAAGCCGGTGGCCGAAACCGGTAAATCAGAGGCTAAGACCTCTAAACACTCGGCGACCGAAAGCAAGTCCAAAGAGAGACACCCTCAGATCCTTCAGGATGTACACTGCAGCAGTAAAGACCTCTGACAGATTTAAGGCGTCCAAGGGCTGTCGAGGACAGGACGCTCCTGCGTCGAAACAAGTGAGAATGACACAGCTTAGAAAGCATGTTGTCGGTTAAGAAGTAGTCGGTGAAATGAACCCACGAACAGCTCAACATCCAACCCCAAGATGCGGAGATCGTGAGAAATTGGAGAAGACTCTAGGCCGAAATGGCTAATATCCTACAAAGGATATCGATGAAAGCCTGAATAAATAAAGAGGGTACCTGCTCCAGCACACTCAACGATAAAGAAGGGACCTACTGTTGCTTTCCTAGCTAATACTCCGCTGCAACGCATTTGTATGGCAGTGACATGGTCATCAGTGCACACATTCACAAAACACTACTGTGTGGACATTCAGATGAACAAGGAAGCACAAGTAGGACAAAGGGTCTTGCGTCTATTTGCTAATCAACGCTCCTCTTCAACCCAAAGACCACTGTAGTAATAACTGCTACAACATTAATGCACACCAAGTGAATCCAGAAAAGATTCACGCTGCAAAATGTATAGTTTCTTACCGGTCTGTGTAGTTTTGCAGCTTGAAGAATTTCTAGATTCACATGTAAACCCACCCTCCTTTGCCAAGAAGATGAGAGCGAAAGGGGAAAAAAAGAATCTGCAGATGGCGACCAAAAGTGGGAGCTTCCGGAGGCAGCGTGATGATTTCACAGGGTGCACCAAATGGTCCTTGGTCCAGAATGTGTTCTGTGACTTGGAGAAGCACACCAAGGGACACTATGGTCTGTCTTTACTTGTTGACAGGCAGCTATGGTGGCAATATACTGTTTTTTGGGAATTAATAACTGACTGCTTTTCCTGGTTCAAGAGGATTGCGGTGTTTACTGTCCCTAGATGTATCAACTAGACATTGCACCGACATATTGTGTGCAGGATGAGTGCATGTATTAAAGTGTGGTTGGTAGAAATCAATCAATCATTTGTAAAGCGCACTACATACCTGCGAGGATCTCAAGGTGCTGGGGGGCTACTGATCGAACAGCCAGGTCTTGAGTATCCTCCTGAAGGTCAGCTGGTCTTGGGTCTGTCGTAGGCTCAGTGGGAGGGTGTTCCATGTCTTGGCGGCGAGGTGAGAGAAGGATCTCCCACCGGTGGTTGTTCTTCGGATGCGTGGGACGGTGGCGAGTGAGAGGTCAGCTGAGCGTAGCTGGCGGTTCGGGATGTAGAAGGAGAGCCGTCTGTTGAGGTAGGCTGGGCCAGTCTTGTGGAGTGCCCTGTGTGCTTAGGTGAGGAGCTTGAAGGATATCCTCTTGTTGACGAGGAGCCAGTGCAGATTTCTCAGGTGTGGGGTGATGTGGCCGTGGCGGGGTATGTCAAGGATCAGTCGCGCTGAGGAGTTTTGGATGCGTTGTAGTCGTTTGAGCTTGGTCGGGGCTCCCGCGTAGAGGGCGTATCCGTAGTAGTCTGCTGCTGACGAGGGCCTGGGTGACTGTCTTTCTTGTATCTGTCGGGATCCATCTGTAGATCTTGCGGAGCATGCATAGGGTGCTGAAGCAGGAGGAGGAGACGGCGTTGACTTGCTTGGTCATTGAGAGTGTTGAGTCGAGGATGAATCCCAGGTTGCGTGCATGGTCGGTGGGTGTCGGGGCTGCCCCCAGTGCCGTCGGCCACCAGGAGTCGTCCCAGGCTGAAGGGTTGGAGCCGAGGATGAGGACCTCCGTCTTGTCCGAGTTCAGCTTCAGATGGCTGGTCTTCATCCAGTCGGCGAATGCCTTCATTCCTTCGTGGAGGTTGGCTTTGGCTGTGATGGGGTCCTTGGTGAGGGGGAGGATCAGCTGAGTGTCGGTGTAGGAGATTATGTTGTGGTCGTGCTGTTGGGCTACGTGTGCGAGCGGGGCTATGTAAATGTTGAACAAAGTCTGGCTAAGGGAGCATCCCTGGGGTACGCCGCAGATGATCTTGAAGACTCCGTGTTGTGGACAGAGTATGATTGCTGGCTCCAGCAGGATCCATTTTGGATGGGCCCTGATTTTACATGGCACAAGATGGAGGATGCAATACTTCTTCCCCATAAAGTGGACGTTTTTTGCCTGCATTCCTGCAACTAACAGACTGATCCTCAGACAATGAAGTGAGGGAGGATGGAAATGGCTACCTTAGAAATTCTGTGCATCATTTTTAGGGCTCGCCTGCTGTGCACATGTGCACAGCTGGAAGCTCTATAGGGGCTTATCCAGTGTTTATCCACCACTGGCGATTCCACTGGCGATTCCTTTGAGTGCATGTGCTTTTTAGGTCATTGCGCAAGCGCAAGCCCTAAAAAGCGCGTGCACAATGCCACCAGCCGCCTGCCTGCCTGCCTCGCATTACCACATCAAAGGCAGCCCTCCCAGCGCATTTGTCACCACCTAATTATTCACGGCCGCCCGGCCGTACTTTCAGTTTCACGGCCGGAGGCCGTGTCTCCTTTTAAAACCTGTTTAACTTGTTTTGCTTGTTGTTATTCCAGCCAGCATGTCACGGTGCCTCCTGTGTTTCCTTGTCCCCGATGCCTTTCCCTCTGTGCGCTTGTGTCCATTAATCCTATGCTTCCGGAAGCATCTGCCTATTTGTAATTGTGCCCTACACCTTAAAGCAGTCGCCGTCCTTCGTCCCCCCGCTGCTTGGGTCCCATGATCTCAGGTCGCCTTTCCTCTTTGTCCTTTTGTTTCCTTCTGCCTATGCGGACTGGCTCCCCTGCCCCACCCTCTGCTCCGATTGTTCCTATGCTGCTTCGCACCTGTGGACCCCACTTTACTTCCTGGTCTTTATAGCGCCTACTCTCCATGCTCCATGACCGCCATTCTCTGTTCCCCTCTGCTATGCTCCCTGGCTCATGTTTTTTTTTTTCTACTTATGTGCCTTATTCTTCTGGTCCGTGTACCCTTTGGACCCCCTGACGCTTTTACCCAAGTAGCACTACGTCACTTTTTGTCACAATTATCCATATTCTGTTTGCTTTTGAAGCCCTATAGCGCCTGGTCCTTGCCCCAAACCATTTTTCCCGCCGTGTGTCGCACTGTGCGCCCCCGAGGATGTCTGCACAGTGGCCGTCCTGGAGTGCCACTCTCTGCACACAGTGGCCTCATTAGCGCCTCGGAACTGGAGCCCCTCGTAGGGTTCGTTAGCAGCTCTGGTGCCCGTGCACACGGGCCCGGTAATTAGAGTGCCCCCGCCCCCGGGATTTCAACTGCACAGTGCACGGCTAATTGTATTCTGCCTGCAGCCACGCAGGCCTATTATAGATGCACAGCTCCCGCGAAGCCTGTATTTTGGGGAAACATGTTTGGTACATCAGGCTCCAAGTCTGGAAATGTGAGCATCCTTTATTTTGAGATATGGCCACAGCGTAGTGCAGAGCAGATGTGGCCATCGTCACTGCAAAGGTACACCAGTGCCCTCATTGCGAAGTATGCTCACATTTCGTTAACATGTGTTTACAGTGAATTGTGAAACTCATTGGAAGCTATGGCACACATCTCCCGCGCTGATCCGGCATCACATACCAGAGAAGGCCTTGCAGTGATCTGTGCGAACTCCATGAGTAGAACATGCTTCATTTAATTACACTGCGGTTTTGGCCGAATATGTGATGCAATGTGAGGCCCGGCACTAGCAGAAACGGCAGGCTGGTCACCCATGCCACAGCCCTTAAAGGGCAATCTCAGAAGCGGGCCTAGAAATGTATGAGGCAGGACAAATAGAATGATAGCAATGAAACTGCTGTAACTTTCAAGGAAGTGACATCATCTTTTGGCAATGTTCCATGAAACATCGCAAGGAATGTAGAACATTCTGGCTTAGTGTATTTTTCCACCAACTAATCTCACACACACACAAATACACATGCTCTCTCTCCCCTCATTTTGGGATTTAAACAAAGAAATAGTTTGGCCTGTTTTTTTGCAGTTTTATGTAAAGCAAATTCGACCCGAAGGTATTCGAGCGCTTCACACAAGCACCAGTTACATGACACAAGGACACATCCTTTTGTTTGAGGCTCGGGCAGTTTAGTGATTTGCCCACAATCAGATGATGAGGAGCCGACGCCGAAACTCGAACAGGGTCTCCCAGTTCCAAATTCGGTAGATCTGGCCTTTAACCAATGCTCACATCCTTGCCCCTTGTTCCCTTAATTGTCACAGAACTGTTTGTACGACTTTAAATAGTTTCACTCTCGATTTGCTTTTTATTTGTGTATTTGGAAACGAGATTTGCTCATAGGTTACTCCGGATAATGTGGCTTTTTCTAAGAATGTATTTTCATCTTTCTACAGAACTATCAATTGAGGAATTTGAGCGTGTGAAAGAGTGTAATTAACTCTGCCACACACACACATAACCAAACACACACAACCACAAACACACAACCCCACACACACAACCCCCCCACACACAAACCCGCATGCACACACACACACCCACACACAACGTCCCCATACACACAACCCCCCCACACACAACCCCCCACACACACACAACCCCAGACACACACAATCCCACACAACTCCACTCACACACACAACCCCCCCCACACACAACGCCACACACACACAACTCCACACACAACCCCCCCCACACACACCCCCACACACACAACCCCACCAAACACACAAACCCCCACATGCACAACCCCCCACACACACAACCACACACACAGACACAACCCCACACACAACCCCCCACACACAACCCCATACACAACCCCCCCACACACACAACACCCCCACACACACAAACCCCCCAAACACAACCCCACACACAAACCCCCCACACACACAACCCCAGACACACACACAACCCCACACAACTCTACACACACACACACACAACCCCACACACAACCCCACACACAACCCCCCACACACACAACGCCCCACACACACACCCCCACACACACAACACCACACACACACACACCCCCCACACATACAACCACACACACACAAACCACACACACACAACCACAAGCACACACACAAGCAAGCACACAACCACACTCAACCACACACACAACCCCACAACCACACACAAAACCCCACAACCACACACACAACCCCAAACACTACACACACACAACCCCAAACACACCACACACACAACCACACACACAACCACACACAACCACAACCACACACACATCTATCTATCTATATATCTATCTATCTATCTATCTATCTATCTATCTATCTATCGCCCTCACTCTATCTATCGCCCTCACTCTATCTTATCTATCCATCTACCTATCTATCTATCGCCCTCACCCTATCTATCGTCCTCACTCTATCTGTCTATCTATCTGTCTATCTATCTATCTCCCTCATTTTATCTTTCTATCTGTCTATCTATCTATCTATCTATCTATCTATCTATCTGTCTATCTATCTATCTATCTATCTATCTATCTATCTATCTATCTATCTATCTATCTATCTATCTATCTATCTATCTATCTATCTATCTATCTATCTATCTATCTATCTCTCTATCTACCGCCCTCACTCTATCTGTCTATCGCCCTCACTCTATCTAACTATTGCACTCACTCTATCTATCTATCTATCTGTCTATCACCCTCTATCTATCTATCTATCTGTCTATCTATCTGTCTATCGCCCTCTATCTATCTATCTATCTATCTATCTATCTATCTATCTATCTATCTATCTATCTATCGCCCTCACTCTATCTAGCTAGCTATCACCCTCACTCTATCTATCTATCTATCTATCTATCTATCTATCTATCTATCGTTCTCACTCTATCTGTCTATCTATCGCCCTCACTCTATCTATCGCCCTCGCTCTATCTATCTATCGATTTATCTATCGCTATCTATCTATCTATCTATCTATCGCCCTCACTCTATCTATCTATTTATCTATCACCCTCACTCTATCTATCTATTTATCTATCACCCTCACTCTATCTATCTATCGCCCTCACTCTCTATCTATGTATCTATAGCCCTCACTATCTATCTATCGCCCTTACTCTATCTCTCTATCTATCTATCGCCCTCACTCTATCTCTCTATCTATCTATCGCCCTCGCTCTATCTATCTATCGATTTATCTATCGCTATCTATCTATCTATCGATTTATCTATCGCTATCTATCTATCTATCTATTTATCTATCACCCTCACTCTATCTATCTATTTATCTATCACCCTCACTCTATCTATCTATCGCCCTCACTCTCTATCTATGTATCTATAGCCCTCACTATCTATCTATCGCCCTTACTCTATCTCTCTATCTATCTATCGCCCTCACTCTATCTCTCTATCTATCTATCGCCCTCACTCTAGCTATCTATTGCCCTCACTCTATCTATCGCTCTTACTCTATCTCACTAGCTATCTATCTATCGCCTCACTATATCTATCTATCGCCCTCACTCTATTTATCTATATATCTATCGCCCTCACTCTATCTATCGCCCTCACTCTATCGCCCTCACTCACTCTATCTGTCTATCTATCGCACTCACTCTATCTATCGCCATCACTCTATCTATCGATCGCCCTCACTCTATTTATCTGTATATCTATCTATCGCCCTCACTCTATCTATCGCATCACCACAGAATCACTCAGCACCACCACAGCATCACTCAGGGGCACCACAACATCACTATGCGTTACCTCAGCATCACTCGTTGCCACCACAACATCACTCAGCGCCACCGCAGCATCAATCTGTGCAACCATTCAACAACAACTAGTTCAAATATGTTCTCTCAATGTTTCAAGCTTTATTACAAATGTCACAAAAAGATGTTAATATTTCACTTCTGTTCTTGGATTTTCGTCACAATAAAATACACTGAACATAATCTTCACAAAAGTTATTTACAAAAGTTTAAGCTATTGCCATTATATATTACAATAACTTTTATTTAAGAATAAAATAAAATAAAAGCCATTGTTATTTGTAATATCATTACATCTAAGTCACGTAAATACAACACATATTGCATTACAAATGCTATAGGTGTCACATTTGCGAAAGTTATAACTATTGGCATTGTACATGACAAAGCTATTAATTTTGCTATTTTCAAAACCAACACATAAATAAAAAATGTGTCATTTACAATACCAATAGCTCAAACTTTACTAATGCGAGACCTATTGCATTGCAAATGCTTGTTTAGCAGGGGATTCCTGAATGTCCTTCTGGAACACTGCCATTTGGTTGATGGGGGTTTCTATGCCGGGTCTGTCCTTTTGTTTATTCTTGACTGCTACTTCAGGAAGGCTGGTGCAGTGTCTTCACACTTTATTGTGCCCATGTTGTGAATACTTTGGCTTGGATCAAGGATCATAACTTACTGCTGAGAGAGCGATCATCTTGCACATAAGCTCTGCCTGCACTGCAGCCAGAGAAAGCCCCCAGAACAGTTTTTGGATACTGACAATGGATCAACGGCCCCTGTCTGGAAAAATCTGTATAAAAGTGGGACCCAAGCCATCCACCTTTCAGTCCCATTTACTTCTTGACCAAGTAGGGGAGTGCTCTACAGAGTACTTGAAGGGCTTCTGTGGTACAGGGCTGGTGTTGTAGGCCAGCATGTCTCCCAGATGTGAGGGACATGACCTGAAGTCTTTTCAGCTTGCAAAAAGAAGCGGTGTCTGCCTGATGCCTCTTAGCTTTCCTGCTCAGAGATGGAAGGAAGAGATCATGCCCACATGACATCCTGGAGGACGCAGCAGCTGAAGACAAGCAACTGATGCCAAAACCTTCCCTGCTGTTAGTTCCTAGCAGCAAGATTCGAGAGGCTGGTCCTCTTCTTACAATCTTGCACCCACTAATGAAGACAGACAGTACAATTACAAAGAGCATGCCACATATCTATACGCCGAGCCGAATCCCTGCAAACAAATAATATGGGGCATGAACTCGGACTTAGCGACTGTATCTTGAATTCAAAAAGGTAAACCTCCATGTTATGGTAAATAACAATTACATAAGTGCACATTTTGCTTAAAATCTGAACAAACTGACCTAAGGGCACAAGAGGCGAACTAAGCTCTCATCACCGGTGAGGCCCAGTCTCCCCAGCCTGGAGTGGCAAATGGTGTGTGTCATTTTTCAGCTTGGTGTGGATGGCACTATGTTACTCCTATGCTTAAAACTCTGCTTTGGCTGGGATATAACTATATATGTTTAAATATACATATATTTAAAGATATATAGTTATAACCCAACCAAAAACCGATGATGTGCTCTCTATATATTTAAAGATATATAGTTATATCCCAGCCAAACACCGGTCCATGAATAAAGACGGGCTCTGACACAACACAGGATGCCAGTTACTAAACCACCGAGATTTTATTCCACAACTTTAGCCAACACAACGCGTTTCAGCCGAGGCACTGGCCTTTATCACACATACTGGGCTCACTTTTTATAGTGCGAGCAAATCATTTGATGCAAGAACATAAAAGAAAAAACTACAAATGCAGCATTGTTGAATTATGTCAATTTCAACTTTCTGACATTGTCCATGCTGACCCAGCTAATTTTTAAATACCATGACTGCTGCCTCCTAATATGTGCAATGTAAATGTAAATGTACAGGAATTTATATAGCGCAAATCACCAAGGTTTCTAAGCGCTTGCTTAGGGAACCCGTCCTGGTATTCCCCTGTGAGATAACCCCGGCAGGGTATCCGCAAGGTGAAAGCCAGGCATCCCGCCGCGAGGGGCCGTTGTGGAGATTAAGCAAGCTATTGCCCAGAGTCGCAGAGTGTGAACCCGTGAATCGAGTAGGCACCGGAGTGAGAATTGTCGAGTCCATGAACATTTTAGGACTCAAGACCCCGCCGAGCTGGGAATTGAACCCTGGTCCCGGGCTGACCTCTGCTTCCAGGTCTGCCTCCTCTAACCAGTGAGCCACACTTCTCCACTTCTCCAGCAATAGTTATTGTGACTGCACATTTTGAATTTTTAAACTCTGAAGACCTGCCTGTTAAACACCAACGACCAGTTTCGGGTCTTCATAGTGAAACTCAAATTCGTGCTGAACACCAGGCAGAAAACATAAATGGTGCATAGATTTTAAAGTCTGGGTCACGTTCTTTGCCTGTTATGCTCAGACTTGTGAATACATTTTGCCCAAATTAAAAATCAAATTGCTCAAAGAATGGAGAGAAACAGACATTCTAAATCTGCACGTATTCATTGACAAACATTCTCCCTTTATGAATTACAAATAGAGGAACGGATAGCTGGAACGGATCTGGAGACGCAACTATGCCGACTCAGACTGCTCTTCGTGGCAGCTCGCAAAGAATATAAAAGTGCGATTTCTTCGGCTAAATCTGCACATGTCTCCGACCGAAGGAAGTCTTCAAGATTATGAATGAACTTACCACAGATGATAGAACTTTACCTTCTCAGACTCCTACTCAAGAGACTTGTGACGCCCTTTATTCTTTCTTCATCGAGAAAATTGCCAAAATCAAGGACTCCATTCCCCCCCTCGCCCATGTGCGGCCCTCAGACACCTCTCCTAATAACCTACTATCTCTCACCCAGCTTCCTGCCCTTGACCCTAACACCTTAGCTGAGCTTGTGGCCCGGGTCAAATCAGGTTCTCCCAATGACTGTTGCCCTCCCTCGGTCCTCCGGGACGTCTGCCTTAAACTACCGGATCATATACTACCCTTGCTGAACGCTTCCCTCAATACTGGCACGGTTCCCAGTTCCTTCAAGGAGGCCATTTTAGTGCCTCTATTGAAGAAACCTGGTGCGGACCCTGCCGACCTTACCAACTATCGTCCTATATCCCTCCTGCCCTACTTGTCCAAGCTTCTCGTGGCCCACGTCACTCGGTGCCTCTCAAACTTCGTCGAGAGCTCCTGCTATCTTGAGCCTACTCAGGCCGGCTTTAGGCCGGCCCACTCCACCGAGGCCGTCATCTTGGCAGTATTGGACGCCCTGAGGGGGAACGCTGACGTAGGGACCTCCCAGGCCCTCGTGCTCCTGGATCTGTTGGCCGCGTTCGACACAGTGGACCATGACATCCTACTCCACCGTGTCGGACAGGCTGGCATTCAGGGCCCTGCCCTTAAGTGGATTGAGTCTTTCCTCGTCGGCAGAACACAAGCCGTGCGTCTGGGCCCTTTTACGGCTGCCAAGACTCCCACGACTTGTGGAGTCGCTCAGGGCTCATCCCTCTCTCCCCTCTTGTTCAACTTATACCTTCGGCCACTGATTCATTCCCTCAAGAGGTGGGATATCAGTATTTAATTACGCTGATGATTTGCAGATCATCTTCCCTCTTGACTCTCCTGATGCTGTCAACAGCTTCCATTCAGTCATGATCCACATTCAGCAGTGGATGAACCACAATCAACTAAAATTAAACCCCGGAAAAATGGAGCTTCTCCTTCCGGGGAATAGTTTAGGACACTGGGGTCCCCAGTTCTGGCCCATCGAGTTGGGCCCTCCTCCCGCCCCTGTCAGCTCGGTGAAGAGTCTAGGGGTGGTCATAGACGCTGAGCTCTCTCTTAAGGCTCAAGTAGGGGCTGTGATTTCCGCATGCATGTTCCAGCTTCGTAAAATTCGTAAAATAGTCCATCTACTGCCGCATGCGGCACTGGTCCAGGTTGTCATCTCCCTGGTACTATCCCGCCTCGACTTTTCAAACTCTTCATACCATGGACTCCCACAATCATTGCTCCGCCGTCTCCAAACCGTGCAGAACTAGGCGGCCAGACTTATCCACAAAACGCCAAAGTGGCAGTCTGCGAAACCCCTGCTGCGCAAATTGCATTGTCTGCCAGTTGAACAAAGGGCGATCTTCAAGATTGGCTGCCTGACTTTCAAGTCTTTTCACTGTACCAGCCCTCTTTTCCTGAAAACACTGATTAAGCAGCACCGACCGGCACGTAATCTCCAGTCGGCTCACATCCACCTGCTGGTCGCCCCCAAAATCAAAACAAACAAGTTTGGTGGCCGCCGATTTGTTCACCTGGCCCCCAAACTATGGAATCCTCTTCCCCTATCCATTAAGTCTAGCTGCTCTCTACTTAATTTTAGGAAGCTCCTTAAAACCCGTCTCTTCACCCAAACCGGTTAGCCTGCCTCTTCACACTCCACGCACTCTGTACTCTAGCGCCAGGAAACTTATGGTGTCAGTGCGCGCTATAAATGTCACATAAGATAAGATCTCTAGGTGCTGCCTGAGTTCAAAATGAAAACAATAATTTTGGTCATTGTCTTTGTTTTTAGGTCTTGCCTACGCAGCACGCATGCGCTGCATAGGAGACCTTTAGCCGTCGTTCAGCTCTTTTTCAAGCACTGCACTCGTGGCGGCATACACCTTGCGGGAGTGCGCAGCGGCGCGCCACAAGCACGAGTGCAGTGCTTGAAAAAGTGAAGCCTGCTCTCCCAAGCTGCCTGGTCTCCCAAACTGCTTTCGCCGCCCTTGGGAACCACATCTACCAGGGTGCATCTCGGCTAGCCACAGCTGCGAAAGGACCCGCTGACGAGGGGAGGCACCTCTCCACCTCTCCACCTCAGCTCATAAAGCGCAGCCTCTCTCCCCGCAGCAGGGGACGTGCGCGGGAAGTGCCGGGCAAAGCCCGGGCAAAGGGCGGGCCGTCTGTGGCCGTTCGGGGCTGGACAAGGCTGGGCTGGGCCACCCCCCTGTCATTTTGTGCTGCAATTTGGTGTGGGACTTTCCTCTGAACTATTGAACATAACCTGGGAATTTTTAACTGGCCGTTTTCCAATTCCTGTGGGCCTAGGGGCAATTGACTATACATGACTCAATGGGCCAAAGGAAAACAATGGAAGGGGGAGGGCAGGTGGCAAATAAGAAAGGTAAAAAGTATCCACGGGGCGAGTAACTGTGTAATTGATAGAATAGAGGTGTTAGTTTCAGAATGTGAGGAGATTCTAGGGGCCAATATTGTAGGTGTAGAAGTTGGCGTAGCACAGAAAAAAAATGAAGTAGCTAATATTTACCAACGCAGAATCCCTTCAATGTTTAGCAAGCAGACACAATCGACCACAAATCTAATTGTGCATACCGCCCCTGCAGATGATATTGTAAACACTCAACAGGTCCCTCCACCGCTGCCATTATGGCAATGAAGGCATTGATAATGCCTCCCCAATCCTTTGTGCCAATAGATTCGCGGTACTTGAGCACATGCTCAAGGGATCTATCATCCCGGAGGAGCAGGGTTGTAACACTTCGGGGCTGATCCCTTGGCAAGCAGATGTGGTTGCAAGGAATCAAACTTGGGGCTATTGCGGAAAGTAGAAACTCTACAAAATGAGGTGGAACAATTAAAGAAAATGGTGGCAATCCTAAATTCCAGGGCTATATCCCTGGCAGCCCACCCTAGCACACCATCCTACTCTTCCCCCTTAGTAACCTCCTCTTATAAGGGTGCTCTATTTAATAAACCACCAAGCAATAAACCGCAAGGGAGTGGTGATATCTTCTCACAGAGGGTGCGAGATATAAGGAAAACAACCCCATCAGTGGGCCCTGAATTCAGGGTGGGAAAAGTTTATGCTGACCCATCCAAAACATCTACAGTACCAGGTGGGTGACACATTCCTTATAACCGGAGGCCCCTTAGCCATCCAATTCGGGATCCCCCAAGCAATACAACCAGGGATCCAAGGGCAATAGTTTACATGGTGAAAGTGCCAAAAATCCATGATAGCCAGAGCTATGAATCTAGCGACTCCCTTTGCAATAAAGCAATACCATGACTTCGCCACGTAAGAGGTTGAAGGTCCATAATTCGTGAAGACATACAGGGTGTAAGGAGAATTACTTCGCTAAATTCAGTTTTAGACTGTATTGAGCTAAGGCTTAAAGATCCTGTCCATGCCGACAATCTCCTGGCGTTGGAGTTTCGCACCTCCGCTCCTGATTACTCAACAATCCAAATTAGACATATGCCATTTTGGATGGAAGCTAGCACTGTAGATAGAGAGGTTTCTGGGAACAGGGGAGGTGGGCCGGGGCTGAATAAGGTCGACTGACTATCACCCAGGGGCACCGAGATTAGTACCACCATAGCAACACCATTAAATCTAAGGGACTCAGACACACCACCACAAATTGTAAACCCAGGTACTATATCAGGACGCTGTCTCGATGTAGACAGCGTCCAGCCTGGACCTGGTGTCTTTAACCCTTCCCCTGTAGTGGAATTAATGAACAATAGATCTAATACAGTAATCCTGAATATCCTCTCATGGAATGTAGCAGGGCTAGAGAAGAAACTCAAACTCCCGGAATGGCATAGATTTGTGGGAAAATACGAAGTATGCCTTTTCCAAGAAACATGGAGTCTAACCCCACTCCATAAATCAGGTTATACATCTTATTGTATTCCCGCTATTAGCTCTGGCAAAGGGCGGCCATCGGGGGGGGGTTACAAATTTGGATAAGGACTGCCCTCAATTGGTCGGTCACTCCCCATATTGGTCATTCTAGCGATATTCTACACTTGACCATTAAAGGTTCATCTAATGGCCCGGCACTTGAGCTATTTAATATCTATGCTAGAGGCTCTCCTGGTGCCCAGACATCCCCTGTCATATCCGCCCTAGAGAGTATGTTAGCAATCACACCGCCCCAGTCTAATACAATTGTAGCCGGGGATTTCAATGTAACTTTTGAACCTCTGAGTGCGGGTGATCTAGTAGGCACTGCTGAAGAGGACGCTAAATGGGACATCCCGCCTCTTAGTCTAGATCCGATTAAAAAATGGTCCCAGCGTACCATCCAAATCAAAGCCCTTAGTTTGGAATATGACTTAAGAACTGTTAATGGGATAACGCGCTCCGACCAAAATGGAGCAAACACTTTCAATCGATTATGTTCCCCTTCTAGGATAGATTACATCTTTATGGATGTCCGATTATGGTGGTATTTGGTCGATATGATAGTTGTGCCCTCTTTAGATAGTGATCACAACCCACTCTGCCTACAACTAAATAATATTTGGCAGCTGTTTGGGTTTAAGGCACGTAATCGCCCCACATTGGAAAGTAGAGAGGTCACCCCTTCTAATTTTAAGCGTCGCCTGAAATGGCACAAAGTCTCGCAAGATGAAGGTAAATTATTAAGTATTAGGGAGGAGGTTGTTGCCAAGAATAGAGAATTGACGACACTCTATAGTGGCACGGGGGATCAACCTAATTTTAACTTTAATAGTTTTTATCAAGATGCGATAGATAAGCGGAGTTCATTTTTCATTTTAGAAGGGAAATCTGCTAGGAAATTTGACCAACCAAAATCTAGCAATCCTTGGTACTCCAATAAATGTAGGGACAAAAGGGCGGCTATAGCACTCAGTATCAGGTTGAAGGACCCAACTGCTGTCAAAATAGCCAGGAAAGAGTATGCAAGGGTCTTGGTGGAGGCCAAACAAATTTGGAAGGAGGGTCACTGGCAGGAATTGAAGGAGGCATCGATGCAGAGGGATCCCACCCTATTCTGGAATATAATTAACCGTAGGGACAGGAAAATTGCGAACCCAATGCCTAATCGCATTACTTGCCAACAATGGCAGGAGCACTTCTCGAATCTTTACTCAGGGGAAGATTGCTCGGAGTCCATATCTATTGAAACCGCTCCAGTTACTCGAGAAGACTATGAAATAATGGACAGGTTTGATCTCCACGAGGTGGAGCAAGCAATACATAGCATTGCCCCAGGAAAGGCAGCAGGCCCAGATGGACTTTCCGGGGACCTGCTCGTGTATGATCCCATGCCATGGGCCCACCTCATCCTCCTTGTTATGAATTTGATAGCAAGAGGATTTGCTGTCCCAGACTCCTGGAAAGGAGCCGAGGTGGTCCCAATATTTAAAAAGGGGAATAAAGCGGACCCTGCCAACTACCGGCCAATCAGTCTAATTGACGTGATACAGAAGGTGGTTGGCAGGGTTCTTCTCCTGAGGATCAGAACCTGGATAGAGGATGGAAACATCCTGTCACATTTTCAAGCAGGTTTCAGGCAGAAGGTGGGAACAATGGACCAGGTCCTTAGATTCTTCATGACCTATTGGAAGTCACTCCTTTTGGGGAAAGGGAGTTTGTACCTGGCTTTCATAGATCTGAAGACCGCTTTCGACCTGGTCCCTCGGGACAAGCTTTGGAAGGTGATTCAGCACTTGGGTATGCCATCTTACATTCTTGACTTTCTAAAAAGATTGCATACTGGTAATTATGCAAGAATTAGATGGGGAACCCAAGGGGAGGTGACCGAGAGGATCGTGGTGAACAGAGGGGTCCACCAAGGATGCGTGCTGCCCCCCACCCTATTTTCACTATTTATTAATGGGGTGGTAGGCTACGTCAATGAGGAACCAACAGATGCTCCAGTGTTGGCAGGAGAGAAGACACCTACCCTCTTGTTTGCCGACGATACTCTCCTAATTTCCAAGTCACTGGGTGGTCCACAGAAACTGTTGAATAGATTTAACTCATTTTGTAAGGAACAGGGGTTAACTATTAACACCAGTAAAACCAAGTTGATGACCATCAACCCTTCCAAACGCTTTAGGAATAACATCACCCTAAACGACGTCCCACTGGACGTGGTTGAGTCCTTTGATTATCTAGGGATTAGAATCTCGAAAAGCATGAAGTGGACCTCACATCTAGACAAGATGCTTTTAAACTATAAACGGGTGTCCGGGGCAATTGTTAGAGAGCAGCATCTCTCTGTGAGCAGGCCAGTCGCCCCGGCGCTTGCTTTCTATGATGGGAAAGCATTACCCTCAGCCCTCTGTGGGGCAGAACTTTGGGGTATGGAGAATATTGGAGGTTTATCCAGGTCTGAAAATATATTTTTAAGAGACCTTACCTCGCTCCCTACCTCCACCCCTGAAGCCTTTGTTCTACGATACAGGAAGGAGGCATATTCAGGATATTGCTAGGCTTCGCCCCTTGCTCTTCTGGGTCCGCCTTAAGAGGTCTACTGAGCTGTCCAATTATGCTGCGGCTTTTGATGAGTTGCTGTCAGTTGACTCAGCGGTACAAAAGGGGGTGGTGATGGACGGAGCATCTGAATCAATCAAACACTCACACCCAGTCAAAAGATCTGGGTTTAATCCATCACCGTTCTTTAGCCCACTCTGCCACTCCAGTTCAGACATGGCTATATGCAAATCAGTCTGACCCTGTGCCTCATGGGAACAGTCCAGCCCGAACTGCCAAGCCATGCCTTCCCTGGACCGGAAACAAGCTTCCGAGGACCGGTTTCTGGCATTCCAGCCGTCTTCAGCCCAGCTTGCTTGAATCCAGTGGCAAAGTGAGCAAGGGACTCACGTCTGAGCAAACCCTGCCACACTTATGGTGGCCAAAAGCGGTACAAAAGGGGGTGGTGATGGACGGAGCATCTGAATCAATCAAACACTCACACCCAGTCAAAAGATCTGGGTTTAATCTATCACCGTTCTTTAGCCCACTCTGCCACCCCAGTTCAGACATGGCTATATGCAAATCAGTCTGACCCTGTGCCTCATGGGAACAGTTCAGCCCGAACTGCCAAGCCATGCCTTCCCTGGACCGGAAACAAGCTTCCGAGGACCGGTTTCTGGCAGGACTTAAAGCTTGCCTATTGGGACTGGGTGTCGAAACGTGACCTACCCACCCAACAGACAGGGAAACTCACCGAGGGGTTCTTTGAACACAAAAACATCTGTAGACTGGAACCCTATCTCGACTTCATCCAGGTCCCTAGGGACAGAACCCTGTACATGAAGATGAAATTTGGAACCCTGCAATTTAACACTGTAACATCATTATGGAAAGGGTCCAACTCAGTTCCTGCACCTTGCCCAAGCTGTGCTCATCCTGACGAGTCTATTGCTCACTTCTTTCTAGCATGCCCGGCTTATAAAAATGCTAGAGGAAAGTGGCTTAAGCCAGTATGTAAAGCACTGGGCTTCAGGAGCCATGTTGATGCCTTGCGCATCCTGAAAAAACTGACACCTCCTCTCTGACACTGGTTTGTGGAGTAGCCAAATATCTGGGGTGCGCTTGGTTAATACGAATAGAAGCCTTAGGTAAGAACGTGGTGGGCCCTTAGATTTGAAAGATATGGGGCGATTGACCTGTTGTAATATCTTAATGTTGGGAAAATATTCGGCTCCTATTCCCTTCCTTTTATGTTTTTGTGATAATTTATTTATTTTATTTTATTTTGAGAGTTTTATATAGTGCGAACAAGATCTTTGCAGATAACAGAGCGCTTTACACAGGCAGGTGGAAGGGTAAGGGAACAAGGGGGCATAGTTTAATCATCATTTTTAAATTATATATAGTATGGCTTTTTTTAATGGTTTTAATTCATATGGTCACTATGGCATCTGTGTTTTTTTTTTTCCTCCTTTTCTAAAAGTGGCCATTTTATCATGTGATTTTATATATGTAATGCTTTTATGATAAATCTTTTATCGAATAAAGCTTATCTACTACTACTAAACACTGTCAAAATACAAGAGAATCGTTTACACCTGCTGGTCTTACGTAAACTTTCTTAGGGAAAACGCCAAACTGGTTGATTGACATTTGTACCTATGCAGTTAAAAAAACCTCCATGTACTATACTTAGAAGTCGCGTACTTGTGAGTTTTTACACATAACGTATCCCCTGCATTAGGCCACATTCTGCGATTTGTGCTTCTGAGTGTGCTATATCTACTGCGTTTTTGTGTCGCTTCCGATTAAACCTTCAGAAAGTTAGGTGCGTCATTGAGGCGGGTCCCATTGAAATACTCCTTCCTGTGCGATTATCTAAGCAGCGCTTTTTTGACCGAGGGCGCGCGCATAGTCACAGCCTGAATACAAATGTCGAGCTTTACTGTATTGGCGCTCAAAAATCTACGAAGGTGTAAGGCATGCGAGCTGTTCTACGGCAGCACCTGTCACCCGTCCCTTCCTAAACTAGACTCCCACACATGCCACACTTTCTTCTGGCGCTGGCGGTTTGCTCTCAGCGTGTCATCTCGTAAAAAGATGGTCACACCTTCTCAGAATGGAAGGGGAAGCGTGCGGCCATATCGAACCGCACGCACAATGACGTGCTCCCTTTCCAGATTGCTAAGGCTTGGCTTTAAACGGAAGACCGCGTACAAGCTGTCAGCTTGCGCGAGCACTGGCGTTTCTGTTTTGCCACATGCATCCAAATAACCCTACATCTTCACTCATATCTGCCCCACTTACCGTCCATTAGCTCTTTCATTCCCCTCTTGTCCACCAGTAACACCTCCTGCTGTCCCTCACCCTCATATTTAAGTCATTTCCTGTCCCTACCCAACTTCCTTGCCCCTCCCAACTTTCCGTCTCCCATGCAGGTTGTAACTGCACATGGCGCTGTACCAGTGTGACACCTCCAGCCTGCCTTGGCTTTCTTTTCAACACAACTTTCCATGCTGGAATTGTCTGAGCCCTCCCTGGATAATGTGCTGCATGACTAACCACTTATAAGGTCCCAAAGGCGAGACCTATTGGCTATGACAATGCTTGTTTATCATTGGGAAGTCACAAGTCATTTGTAGCGGTGCAAGGGAGTATGTAGGAAAAATATAGCTTAACCACTGACCTACGTAACCCTGTGCTTTCCTGCACAAAAGAAATGTAAAGTGTGCACATAGCATTTTAGTTTTAGCTGTTTGTACTCCTTGTAACCTAGCTTGGAAGTTCCCAATTTTAAACAATTGTTCCAGATAAAATCAGAGCAGCACGTGGCAAACAGAACTACCACTGCACAGAATCTGACCTTTGATTAAATCATACATCTTTCCGTTCTTTCCAAAATCGGCTACTAAAATACGGAAATAGTTCTCAGTGGTACTGGCAAAACTTTCTTCGCAGCTGAAAGCTGCAAGCCCTCCTCCCAACAGTATTGTAACAAGGGGAGAGGGGTTGGCCTAACGGCTAAGGCGCTCGACCTCGGACCTGGGGATCTGGGTTCGAGTCTCGGTAACGACGCCAAAAACCTCCTGTGATTCTGGGCAAATCACTTAATCTCCCCGTGCCTAAAAAAATGAAAGTGTGTCCTCATGTAACGTAACTGGTGCTATGTAAAGCGCTCTGATACCTGATTCGGTTCGGGTCTAGTTCGCGCTATATAAAACTCTGCAAAAAAAAAAAAACAAGCAGTTTCAGGCGCCTTCCGACATCTCTGCTGCAGGCAGCCTGCAGTGCACAACAGTGACAGCTCCTATATATCACATCAGTGACAGGTATGTATGTATATACACATGTATAAATGTGTGTATATATATATATATATATATATATATATATATATATATATATATATATATATATATAAAAAACTGTTTCCCAACTCAAACGTCTCTATCACAAAGTTGAAAATTCCAAAAATCAATATATTCAACGAACCATTAACTATCACAAGCTTATCAATCGATTGGAAAAAGACAATTCTATTGTCCTCAGAAACGTGGACAAAGGCGGCAATACAGTCATATGGGATTAAAAAGAATACATCAAAAAGGCATTATCACAATTGAGCGATCAAACATGCTACATGAAATGTAATGGGGCAGAATTAAAACAAATATGCAAAAATTATAATGCCAAACTAAATACTTTGATAACAAAGAAACTATTAACCAATAAGGAATACAATTTATTTTTAAATGATCACCCAGTTACTCCGTCAATCTATTTTATCCCTAAAATCCATAAAGATTCCCAGGATCCACCAGGAAGGCCAATTATATCAGCCTGAAAGGGATTTTTAGAGCATACATCTCAATATGTTGACTAGTTCATACAAGGGTTTGTCCAATCATTGCCATCGTATGCGTGGGATACTAATGACTTTTTAAACAAACTGAATGACTGTACTTGGCAAAGTAACTAGCTTTTAATAGCACTTGATGTGACCTCACTTTATACAAGCATAACACATTGTGATGGGTTGAATGCACTCAAACATTATTTGTCCAGAAGACCAGATCAACAGAAACAACATAGTTAAATGCTAGCTGAAATGGTGTCATTCTGTTTGGACAATAATGTATTTATGTTTAATAACATGCTGTATAAGCAAGCCAGAGGTGTAGCCGTGGGAGCCAGCTACTCCCCCAGCTATGCATGTCTTCACATGGGCTGGTGGGAGGAGCTGGTACTCAAAGTGAAATACAAGAAACAGATACAGAATAACATGATTGTATGGCTTCGCTACATCGATGACCTCTTTGTAATATGGAAGGGCACACAACAGGCAGCTCAGGCGTTTATCAACACCATCAATGAGAACACATTGAACATACACTTCACGGCCACAGTCAGTACAGATTCAGTAAGCTTTCTAGATATGCAGGTGTATATAAAAGACAGCAGGATAGAAACAAAGCTTTATCTAAAGGAGACAGCAGGCAATGCGACCCTACATGCCAGCAGTGCACATCCAAGGCATTTATTCAACAGCATCCCCTATGGGGAAATGCTGAGACTCAAAAAAGTAAACAGCGACCCAGCCACTCTCGATCAGGCGAAAGTGGAAAGTAAGAGAAGACTCCTGGAAAGAGGTTATTCATCTAAAATCATAGACAGTGCCATTGCTAAATCCATGACAATAGAATGCTCAGATTTGATTCAGGGCAAACACAAAAGAGTAATCAGTGAGATAGAATAACAGGCCAATCCCTTTGCCACCTAAACAACAAGAGCTGAGGATAATTATGGAATTTAGCAAGCAAAACAAGGAAATACGCAACATCATAAAGCGCAATTGGCCTTTGGTATTAGATGACCCTATTATAGGAACTTCCTTACCCAGCAGCATTTCAATCACCCGCAGCAGGGCACCATCGATGAGAGACAAACTGGTCAAAACAAGCCCAGAGATAATAGAAAGCTGTAGCTGGTTATCAAAACATAAAGGGTTTTTCAAATGCAAAGTATGCAAATCATGTCAACAGGGGGTCAATACAACAACATACACCACCCCTTTTGAACCCCAAGAAACAGAAGATCCACAAAGTTCTAACGTGCAAAACGGAATTTGTAGTGTATGTCCGTGCGGCTTACAATACATTGGGAGCACAAAACTCCAAGCCCACAAATGCATTTTACAGCATATGCGAGCCATTAACAACAAGGACAACACATACCCCGTTGCCAGACACTTCAGGGACCCTCACAACTCTAAAAGCGAGGATTTGAAATATTTCCTCATAGACTCAGTACCTGCAAGTAGGAGAGGTGGCAACAGGGAGGAAAAATTACACAAGTTAGAAACCAGGTATATTTTAGAAATGGATTCGAAACAGCCAGGGGGGCTGAATGTCAGACGATTTATACACCAGCATCTAGTTAAGCACAGCAACAATGAAAGAGAGGAAATAGGTATCACCGCTGCTATAGGATCTATATTATAAATACAATGAATTTTTAACTTTTGTACTGGATATTTTAAGCTATTTATGTATTTATATATTTATATATTTATAGAATTGGACTTATTCTATCCATTGTACGAAATAGCCACCCTTTTATTCTACTAATTCCATTTTAGACAAACCGGGCATTTAGATGTCAATAGACTTTGACAAATAAAAATAAAATAACAATAGTCGATACAACTGGCCCACTGTCTTGTAAAGAAAAACTTTGTGGGTTCCCAGGGTATTGAAGCTGTCACTACAAGCGGAACCCAGTTGGTATGAAACTTTAATACATAATATAAGTTTGTCTAAATTGCAATAAGGCTAACATGAGGTTTAATCTTTGCTGAAAAGCGGACAATGACTAACTGAGGTAAACCCTAGTATTCCACGTCCGCGGTCAGCACATCGGCACAACTTTTTAATATTTATGCACATTTTGCCCTAAGCACTTTTTTGACAGTCACGACTATTTGTAAGTTTGATGTAATAAGTTTGTATGTCATGGTTTTCTGCAATTTGCACGTAGGTAAAAATGTTTACAATGACATCTATATTGCTTGGAGACAGTAATTAAGGCAGCCACATGAGTATGGGCGATGTGTGCTTCTGTGGTACAGCACTATACAATCTAAAGCGTCTTTCAATATTAAATAGAATGTTAGCATGAGCAACATAATCAAATTTACATTTATGTACCTAATTTTTTACTCTTGTTTGACATGTGATTTGCGTTTTTTTTTATAAACCTTGGAATTTTGCTGTCAATTTTACTACAATTGTATTTATGAAGTATTTCACCATGTCTATTTTAATTTACTGTTTACCTTGAGAAACTACAAACTACAAAATTGGTATTTCTTCTATTGCCATGACTGTTGCACTTTTGGGTAATTCACGTAAAGCACATTGTCACTATAAAAATGACAAAAACATACCGCAACGTTGTCATGTGATCAAGGCTCCTTGAGAGTTGAAACGCGTAATGGCGGCATCCAAATAAACAACTGAAAGAAACTGTTTCTGTGGTCCGTGTCCATAGATCAATCTAGAGTACTGGCGGCAAGTGCAATATATATATGTATGTATATAGATGTGTGTGTGTGTGTGTGTGTGTGTGTGTGTATGTATATATATATATATATATGTATGTATGTATATATATATCCTAGAGGTGAGCAAGGACGTAACTTTACTGGCTCTGGTTTTGTAAGTGCCCTTTGCCTACGCGACTACATCATTTGGGGTCGTCTGCACATTGATGGAGCCGGTGTGCTGAAGTTAAATGTTTCTCTGAGTGTTCATTGAGCTATGCGTTCTAAATCTGATTGTGTTGAAACTTTAGCAGTAGTATTACGAAATTTAGATAAATTCCATGAATAATAGATTATCACATACAGAAACATGTGCTACCTAGCCTGTAGCATCGTTGGTTGCAATCAGATAGGCTAGTAAGAGGCCATACACTCCACTCTCTATTTGGAAATGTGAGAATCTCAGTTTACTGATTCACCCTCACCTACATTTTCCGGACAGATAAACATGACAGTTTTTTTTTTAAAGTAAGCGCTTATGAACATTTAAACGTTTGGAAAATATGGCCTTTGTGCAGGCATATCTGTGTTGATAGAAAATGCAGTGTGATTGAATTTACCTAGGTTTTTGGTAAACATTGATTAGAGTGATAATAAATGGACAGGATGGGACAAACACTTAGTTCCATTTGTAATCTTCGAGTATGTTACCTTTCTATTATGGTAGGTGCAAAGATGCACTAAATTCGTCATGTGTTGCAGGTATTACTTGCCACTGTGGCAGGGAAAATAACTATGAATCCCCTGTCTATAGAATAAAATCCCACTTTTAGGGCTGCGGATGTAATGGGCATTTAAGCAATTTTCAGCTTGTTTTACCCCTAGAGCAATCTCATTCCAAGAAGTATTTGCTCGGATCTGCCGTCCCCTCGCCTCTTGTTTGTCACCTTTTTCACTTCCTTTCGTTTTTGTGTGTGAAGAAAAAGCACTGGAAAAATAATAATGCATGGAAGGCCAAGTAAAAGTTCATTACTCTATGGGATACGATAACTATGCTTTAAATAATATACTTTCTGTGAATCTCATTTGAGTTGTATGGTCTTCATTGCCAAGACTTGTTAATCCAAGTCTACAAAAACATGAATAAGTGGGGGAAATAGCTATTAAGTTATGTGGCACAAAACTATTGTATTAGATTCTGATGATTTAAGCTTTTATGTTGAACCCCTTTGACCACTGAGAGTTATTATCTCTTAAATACTGAACATTTTTGTTTCACTTTTTCACATCTAACACCCAATAGCTTCTTTTTTTTAATAAAAAGAAAAGATGTGAACATTAGTATTTTTCCCTATTAGATAAGATTGTAAAAGTACTCCGTTTGTGGGTTTCTGTTGATGCCTTCTCAATAAATGTCCAATATGGTGACTGTAAGCTCACACTAACTTTTTAATATGTTCTCTTTATCCAGTTATCATAAGTAAATGCTGAAAATCTTAATTTTTCCTTCTGATCTTTGTTACAGATGGAGTTGAACATACCTGTATTTCCCGACATTCTATCGTTTTTGTAACAGGTACTGTTAAACGTTTGGGTTTTCTTCTTGCCTACAGAAAAAAAATAGAGTGGGAACATGTGGGTACCTAGAAAGCGTGGACGTTTAATGTAGCAAATTGTAATTCAGTGACTTCTGCCTTGTACTTTACAAAACCAGTCTAACCAGAATAATTTGAATACACTCGAATGCCAATAAAACAAGATTGCCTCAGGAAATCTCACAATGTAAAGAATTAGTGATGATATAGGTTTTTCAAATGGTGTCCTCTAGCACTACGTTTGTTAATTCACCATCATATTTAATCGGACAAATCTAAACCTAAGTCGAGTGGCACCTAACCCACCAAACCAGTTCCTCTTCCCAGCAGGTTTAGATGGAATGCAACCGGCAGCTCGAAAGTTGGCTCAGGCTATTGAGACCTGGCACGTATGCTTTTAACAAGCAACTGTTTATCTCGAAAGTGCTTGTTTCATTTAGACACATTCTGCTTTTAAAAGTTGCAGTACAGTGCTCATTTGAGAACACTGTGTGTGAAGATGTTTTTCAGTTGATGTTCCCCACCTTTTGAACATATCAATTAGGAATGGCATTCACCACAAATAGAGGTGCAGATTTTAGCACCATTAAGCGCTGTTTTTCTCATCATGAAGGTTGAAAGCCTACGCAGGTCTGTCAGTAATTTCCCATGCAAATTTCTCTTCATTCTCATATGTAGGTAGTGGGGGAATCAACAGTGATTCATTTCACTAGATATGTTTCAGTGATGGAGCCTTTATACTGACCAACAGTTGCGTGAGTGTATCCCCCGCTGTGTGAGAAGAGAGGAAATAGAGGTGAAGAAGAAGGGATATGAAGCGTTTAGAAGGGAAACAGTGAAGGAAGAATGAAGTAGGAGACAGGGATGCGATTTAATGTAGTGAGAAGGCAGGAAACAGGAGACTAGAGGAATGGGACCTGGAAGGAGCAGAGCAATGAAGAAAACAAAGGAAGGAAGTAGGGTAAGGAATAAAGTAAGGAAAGCAGTAATTAACGAACGGTGGGAACGACGATAAGAGGTCATAAAAATGTTATGGAGTAGTAGCTAAATTGGCTACTTTTTTAAAAATAATTTTTTGAGGGTTTTGTAAAGGAAGGATGAGCGCATATCAATGCACACATTACATTTCGAAAGAAAAAGAAAATGGCATTGTACATTGCATGCATGTGCACATTGTGGCTCACAAATAAGTGTCGGCATCATCCATGGCAGTATTTAGGAATTCAGCAGATTACATCCGTATAACAATAAAGGTGTCTAGGAAGCAACTCTACTTAATTAAGAACTATCTTAACTCCCTCCTTCCCCTCCCAACCAACGGGGACGCCTATCTTTCTGAAGCAAAGAAAAGAGAAAAGGATGGGCTATCATATCTGCACTTTTTGCTGTTGTATAATGTGCATGCGTTAGTTTGTGGATGCAGAGTATTGAGGGTCTTGGGCATGAAAGTCTGGTTATGTTCGTCTACATCCGGACTGTTGTGTGATGTCGCCGGTGCTTCAGTCCTGTGTGGGGTTAGAATTTAAGTGTAGGCCGATGCGTGTCTCCCTGTATCTCGGTTGTGTCCTGCTAGTGGAAGGGTTCCGGCAATATTAGACTGCGAACATGTCTAACGCTTTAAAGGACTCAAGGAGATCCCAATTCTTGGCAATGGGCTTTTTCCTCCATCAATGGTGTTCTTCCCTCCGCAAGACTCTACTTTCCGCCAACCCCCACCTCTCAATCTCCTCCCTCCTGGCTAATAGGTTAGGTGGAGCCACCGATTTCCTTTACTTAGTGATCAGGCGTTTCACTAATATTAGTGCAAAGTCTTAGAATTTTTTATGTGCTTTGTAACATTTCAGACTGGGTACAATCCTAGGAAACTGCTCTCCGCTGTGTGCCAGGTGTGCCCTCCAACCACCTCCCGCAGTGCTGCAGCTATTTGTGTCCAGTATATGGAAAGAGCAGGGCAAGCCCATAACATATGTGCTAGATCAGTGTCTAGCTCAGAACATCGTTGGCAGGTCGCTGCAATCGAGGGAAATTTCTAAATTAAGTGTTTTAAGTTTTACCAGTTTGATTCAATCATCATGGCTTCAGGTGTGCCATACCAGTGTCATAAGTAACACTGTTAGCACTCTAGTTGTTCCTTAGAACCCTCTGGGGGGCTGCAGTAGAACAGCGCTCTAGTTCCTTAGAACCCTCTGGGTGGCTGCAGTAGAACACAAAGGAATCAACTGTCAGACTTGATTTTCATATGGCTGAGAAAGTTAGCGTGAATTCACAGAAAATATGCTCTCATTTTAGTTTCTGGAGCACCTTCTACAACTTGTATTGGGAAATAATCATTAAACAGTTGTCTCAGACATTATTCTTGAAATCCCAGCAGAAGGCTTTTTTTATACAGGGTAAATTCACCTTGGAACACACCACAATTCCTAAATTTAGTATGGTACCATCAACGAATGATGTATATTGAAAGTAAAATCTGTTATCACCCTTTATATGTTCTCCTTTTTGTGACCCTCAAAACCTTCCATTCACTACAATGCAGTTAGGTAGGCTGAGATCATGTATATTGGCCCTAAGATGGCTTCCAACAAATCCTGTTTTTTAAAAAAATAAATATATTTTTAGTAATCAGCTTGAAACACTGAAGTACAGAGTTCCACATGCGAACCCAGTCAGATATACAATGTCTGTATAATAGTACAAACGTTTTTGTCTTAAAAGTACAACATCAAACATAACTGTATCCCCTCTCCCATCCTCTCCCTTACTGCAATCTCTGTTGGTAGTTACATAGCAACTTACAATTCACAATTGTGGCACCTTACACGAGTAGTAACAAGCCTATATAATCATTTTCAACGTACACAGTTATGCATTATACCTGCTGCAAGTAGGTACATGGTTAGCAGAGCCCAAAAGTCCTTGGGCCTAGAAGCCTCGGGCAATTCCTCTGCATATATACCCAGCTGCTCCTTACAGTAAACTAAATCTCAAACCCACTTTTGAACAGTTGGGGTGGTTCTGCCGCCCCATTATTGTGCCATTGCCGCTGGGCAAACAGGGTTGAGATCGCGACAATTCGCCTGTTGCATGGCTTGAGCTTCTTAACCAACCCCAGCAGACATAATTCCAGATTACAGGCCACATTTTCTAACACAACCTCCGTAAGCACTGTTACTTGATTCCAAAATGCATATATTTTAGCTCGGCTCCATGCAAGATGCATAAAGTCTGCATCATCCTGCCCACATCTTCTACATCTCACAGTTTCCCTTAGGCCGAACTTCCGCAATTGGCTTGGTGTATAATATAGCTGATGCAGATAATTGAAATGAATAATACGGAGATTACAGTTTGCCGTCAGTCTGCCAGTCAGTTCTCAGCAGAACTTCCAATGTTCCAGTGACCTTGGGGACCCTAGCACCGCATTCCATTTATTAAGTGAAGGAGGTTCAATGATTTCATTCTCTCTCATAGATGTGTTATACAGTTTTATCAAACCCCTACTTTCCTCCCCATCCATCACTGCCTGCAGCGCTTTAAATGCTTTCGGCTCTGCTGGAAAGTAAGGAAAAATAGACCTGACCGCCTGCTGTTCCCTAATTTATGTGAAGCCCAGCATTATGCTATGGTCCCGCCCAGCTTGCAAGTCCGAAAGCACCTGAACTGGCCATTCTTATATAGATCTCCCAGCTGCCTAACCCCTGCCGCCCTTATTGCCCTCAAAACTGCCTGCTCCTGGGTCGCAGAAATATCTGGATGTGTAGCAATCTGTAGCGCCGGGGCGTATAAATAGTCTGGTTGCGCCCGCTTAACCAAAGTCTTCCATGCCTAAGCAGTGCATTTAACAGAGTGAATTTCAGATCTTGGGACTCCCTCCCCCCTCCCCCGCCCCTGTCCCCTCCTGACAGCGCCGCCGCCACCAAAGGCACCGGGTGCACAGTGTCTGCTTCCATCGGAGCATGCGGTAGGAGCTGCTGCCCCCGTACCAAAAATGCACAAACTGCATCTGAGCACATAAATAGTATAACAGCATATCGGACTCTTCAAAGCCTCCCCGATCAAATGGCATGTCTCAGCTACATCTATGTTTCTTGCTGCCCCAAACTATAGTCAGTAGAGCCATCTGGAGCATATTGAATAGTGCAATATTGAGTCTAATAGGGATATTGACAAACAAATAGAGGAGTTTGACAGTATCGTCATTTTCGCCACCGCGATCCTATCCGCCAGCGAGAGAGGCAGTTTAACCCATCGTACTGGTTGCTTAGTAATTTGTGTGATGACTCAGCCATAGTTCATAGAGAGTATCTTGTCCTGATCTCTATGAAGCCATACCCTTAAATATTTCACCTGGTCAGTAGACCACGACAGTGGGAAATCCAACGCTACCTTTTGAGTGCCTGCAGTCAGCAGAAAGACTGTTGACTTCGCCCAGTTAATCCCTAATCCGGAATATCTGAAAAAATTTCACATATTCTCTCAATAGCCCCGGTAGATTTTGAGCAGGTTCACCTACATAAAGCATCATGTCGTCCGCGTACAGTGAAACCACAAGGGGTCTCGGCCTAAATCGCAACGCTGCATGAGCATGTTTTTGACGAATTTTGCAGGCCAAGGGTTCCAGCGCAAGTGAAAAGAGCATCGGAGACAAGGGGCATCCCTGGCTTGTGCTTCTCTTTATTGGAAATTCATTTGAAACCCAGCCATTAACTCACATTTGGGCCTCTGGCTCAGTATATAATAATTTAACCCATTTAAGGAAGAATGGTGGTATACTCATTCTTAGTAAACATATATTCCCACTGCAAGGAGTCGAATGCCTTTGCTGCATCAAGCAGATCAGCCACTGCCTGAAAATCCGACTCAAAGTAGCTAAAAGCTGCAAAAATAGTTCGCAGGTTATGCGTCGTAGGTCTCTTCGGCACAAACCCCGACTGGTCCGGGGGGATTAATGTGGATACCAAAGGCTGTAGCCTATTAGCGACCATTTTCGCTAAAATCTCAGTGCCTATATTGATGAGGGAGAGAGGTCTGTATGATTCACACCTATTTGCCACTTTGTCTGGTTTCAGCAATGTAACAATAAGTGCTTCCTTTAGAGTGGGAGGTAACTTTCCAGTTTTGTATGCCCCTGCAAAGACATCTAATAGTCTAGGTGCTAGTTCTTCTATATTCGCCTTGTAGAACTCACTTAGGAGCCCATCAAGGCCAGCTGACTTGCATGTTGGGAGGGACACTATGGCTATTTTTACATCTTCCTCGTCAAAGGGTTGCATAAGGTATTCCCTTTGACCCTCTGAGAGCCACCCAAGTGCGATATCATCCAGATATAAACATATATCAGCTTCAGACACCTGTGCTCTGTCGCCATAATGTAGAAGTCCAACTCTACCCTGCTGATCTCTGACTTATTGTGTTTTGCAACCCCATCCCTGTCTAGCAATTCAGTGATGTTTTCCTGGCACCTTGGCATAGATATCTTCTGGGCCAACGAACGGCTAGGTCTGCCTCCCTCCCCATGGCACCTTGCTATGCTCCTCCTAGATCTATGCACCAATTATTGATCTACGGTTATGTTCAGTCACCAGGTCCCTTATTGTGGCCAGTAGTTCTGATGCAGGGTTCTGCTCATACTCCCGTACCAGAGCTGAGATCTGTGTCACCAGCTGGCTAATTCTACGCCTTAAGTCCTTAAAAACACCCACCTGTGCACTTTTACATTCTCCCGGATCGTAACTTTAAATGCCTCCCATAACATTCCTGCACTATCCACTGAACCCTCGTTGTTTATGTAATAGTTTCTGATTGCATTTCCAATAGTGCTCTTTAAAACTGGGTCGGCCAAAGAATTCTGCTGCAATCTCCACATAAAGGAAGGCCGCGCACAGTCGGGATCTGCAGCTCAAGGAGTACCGGGGAGTGATTCGAGAGAGTCTTAGCCAAGTGACTAAAATGGTGCGCCCATGTGCATGCCATCTTGGACGTGAGCCAATAGTCCAACCTGGACCACGACCCGTGCACTCATGAAATAAAGGTGCTTTCCCTTGACCCTGGGGGGCGCAATCTCCCTAATTCTTGAATATCCCCTGCTCCCATCAATCCAAGCAAAGTGTCTGACGCCCGGTTGCCTTGTGCTAGTGCACTATCCGACTTGTCCATGTTCTTATCTAAACAAATGTTAGTCACCTCCCCATAATATCTCTACAGGAGGATACATTAAGATACGACGCCAAACGTCAGTACAAAAAAAGCGGGGTCGTCTACATTTGGGACATACATGTTTACCAGCAGTACCGTAACACCTCTCATTCCTCCCAGGATAAACATATTAGAGGACATCTGTGTACCTAGCTAGTTTCCAATTCAATTTACACCCGAACATCCCAGAACAGCGGTGTGAAAAGTCCAATCGTTTTTCAACTGCCCAAAACTATGTCCTCCTGCAAGTATAGGTCACTGCGCATATCAAGCCTCGAGCGTACATATTACCGTTCTTCGTCTGGGTCATTGAAGGATTCACTCCGTCTCCTTTTCAGCTGTTTAGCATGGTCTAGCGCAACCTTTGGGTGAGTGAAGATTTTAAAGTCACCCACCTGGCCGATTCTGAGGCGGCTGGGTATAGCATGGCATATGGAATGCCCTCCAATTGCAATAATTTCTTCACAGTGGTAAATTCCCTTCTTTCTGCCTGCACTGCAACCAGAAAGTCCGGGAAGAATGCAAGTGTGTTCCCCTGAACTTGAATTGTACCTCTTTCTCTCGCCATCTGCAAAATGGCGTTGCAGTCCCTATAATTTAAAAAGTCTGGCAATGATGGAGTGTGGCATCATCACAGGGACTGGTCGCGACGTCAAGGAATGATGGGCACGCTCGACGATCAGCATAAGAGAGAAATTCTCAGGGCCAAAGATGTCTCTTATCAATGTCTCCACGTTGGTCTCCATTTTGCCTGTGTTTGTCAACTCAGGAAGGCCAGTAATTGTAAAGTTGTTCCGTCTGGACCTAGCCTCTAAGTCTCATTCTTCACGTGTATGAGCGCCAATACTTTCTCCATATTTAAGGCCTTGCTGGAGACCTTCCTAAGACCATCCTCAGTGTTGGAAACCCTCTGCTCAACCTCCCCTATTCTCGTGTTTTGTTTCTCTAACTTTGCAGACATGTGGTCCAAAGAACTGCGCTGCATTGCCTGAAGAGTCGCTTTGAGCGAGGGGGCAGCAGTCCCCTGTGCGTCTGCCTGCGAGTCTGATGCTGCCTTTGACTGTGTCCTCCTAGGCTTCCGCATCTCCAAGGTAAGGCATGGTTCAGATTTATCTGCTTTCCCCTATGGTTTGTACCAGGCACAAAGGTGCTGCAGCTCAGGAATACTGCCACTGCTTATACTGCGGTGAGTCAGTACTGTCCAAGCCACCACCGGACAGTTTTGCACTTGTAGTCAGTCGCGTGAGTGCAGGCCCTGGGTTGTTTGCCCTGTCCCTATTGACCAATGTCTCTTTTAATATCCTTTTGTTATCAGTTGGATGGTGCCTTCAATTCTTTATTGTTACAGATTTACAATACTGTCGCCCAAATTTGCGGCATGCATGCACCGCGTCCACGCAGTAATTGCTGGGACCCCTGTAAGCTGTGTTGTCAGTTTATTGCTTTGTGTCCCGGGCCCCCCGCTGTACGGAGCAGCGCTCTCAAACTTGTCCCACAGCTGAAATTGCACCAGTGCCTCTCTCAGCGCAACCTGATGTTTTGGGACTGCAGAAATATCAGCAGGCACACGCCACTAGGTGCCATATGTTTTGTTTTTGAGGAGTAGTGAAATGAGTTTCTCATGTCTTTGTTTAATAAGATGGTTTTGTTTGTATAGTATTGGTTGTGAGTGAAAGTTGTAAGGTAAAGGGGGTGGGGATGTGTTTGTGAGTAGAGTGTATGTTGTGTGTAAGAGGAGATGAAGTAGAGTTAAGAGTGTCTTAGACTTGATAACTGCAAGAGGTAATATGTGTGATGCAGTGGAGCGTAAGTGTTGTGCGGTTATGTTATTGTGGTAGAAAGAAGAGAAGGGTGTTGGTTTGGAGAAATGATTGAAGGCTGAGTATAGGTTTGTTAGTGACAAAAAGGGGTCTGTTACGAGTAATTTGAGTGGGGAGTGTGTGTCTGGATGGGGTATAGTTAAGTATGGTGTGGATTTGGGTTGTGTTAGTGATGAGCGGATTGGTTAGTGGTTTAGGATAGAGTTGTGTACTGTTTGAAGATGATGGTGGAAATGTGTGGTAGCTGAGATAGAAGGGTGTGTAGGTTTGATTTCTGAAGTTTTGTAGTGGGTGCTGGGACATTGAACTTTGTCTTGGGTTAGTTTGTAGTGAATGTTACTCTGGTCATGGATGGAGTAGGGTGGGTGCTGGTGTATATAAAATTGTGCAGCATTTCTGGCCTAACAGCTTTGAACAGGCCCAATCAGCCATTTGCCCTTGTCCTCTCTGCCCTTAGCCTCGATGCCTGGGCTGAGAGACCTCGAACACTCACTTTAAATAGCCCTAGTAATTAGGTGACCCCTTCAGCCAATGGGAATCCCAACCCATCACAACACTATACCGAAGCCCTAGGCCCAATAGGAGACAAGCCTCCTACAGGCACACACAGCCCTAGTCCAGCATTCAATCACACACAAATCCCTAAGCCCTACATCCAATAGAAAGCCTAACCCCAGCCCTAGTCCCAGCACCCAATCATACAGAAAACCCTAATCCTACGTCCAATTGAAAGCCTAACACCAGCCCTAGTCACAACCCTGGTCCCAGCAGCCAATCGTACAGGAAATCCTAAACCCTACGTCAAATAGAAAGCTTAATCCGAGCCCTAGGCCCAACCTTAGTCCCAGCAGCCAATCATTTAGGAAACGCTAAACTCTACGTCCAATAGAAAGCCCAGCCCCAGGAACCAATCCAAAACCCTAACCTATCCACCAATCAGATCACTAGCCCTAAGCCCTACATCAATTGAATCACTGACACAGGAACTAATCAATGCCTTCAAATACCCGACCAATGTGAACACTAACCCTAAACTAATAGAAACATCAGATGCAACCACCAATCAATGCACACATGTAGCATCCAATAGCACTCTTTATAAGGTCCCTGCCACCTCAGGCAATGTTTGCTGCCCTGGGTCTGGAAGCTGTTCCTCAATTTAGAATCTCCTAGGAGACAGACAGGCTCAATCCACACTCTGGAGTTCTGCAGTTACAGGCCTGACAAACTTTGCCCTTTAACAATACTGATTGTACAAAACTTTGCTCACTCTCCTAGCCAAAAAATGAGTGTACAATCCCTAAAAAACACAGCTTAAACAAAGCATTAAAGATGCATGAGTTGGATTCAAGACTATGCAGCGTAGGTGTTCTTTGAGCCAACATTTAATTGCACTAGCAGTAGGTTTCAGAGCAGAGCTTTGGGCACGGGCAGTCATTACCTCAGGGGTGGACACACTCGCTCCCAGCAACTTACTTACAACCTAGACGAATTACGCAAACCATGTGTTCGAGGCATATGAGCTGCAGATTGTACATTTAGCAATAGATCGCCACCTGTTGTTGGGCTCGGATGATTGCAGGTTGTTGTTGTCTTCTTGGAAGAAGTCATTGTAGTCACGAGATAGGTGACTCCTCCCTTGGACAATACTGCGCATGGTCATCGACTCCATCCTCAGATTGTTTTTTTCCGCCACTGGGTTCGGATTAAAGTTTTCCGCTCCGGCTAGAAAAGACTTTTTCGGCATTTTCGAAGCGTGAAACTTTAGACAAACAACTTTCGACATCGAAGACACTTTTCGACATCACCAGCTACATCCCGGTGCTTCGACGCGGGCCGTTAGGCCTATCGGCGCCGTACGGCCTACGCCTCATGGACAGAACTCCATTCAAGAGATGCCCGATATATCGAGCAAAATTCCCTCATAGCGACCATCACGAGGTTTCCAACCTTTGTCTCTCGCCAGAACACAACGAGTCGACCTGCACAGCCTGTGCCTCCTTCCGATCGAAAAAGACCATTCGGGGTCGGAGGGCCCGTCGACACGAGATGAGGAGATCAGCGCCAGCACCTGAGGCCATCTTTGAGGAGGAGATCGTCGAAGAGGACGTCTCCGAGGACGAGAACCCACTCGAAGATATCTCAGAGGATGAGGCTCCACTCGTCGCCGAGGAAGACTCGCCTGATCTCCAGATCATATCGGGAGCAGAGGACTCGGACGATTCGATTCCATCTCGACAACCCGTGAGTACCTCTGCCTCTGCACAACAGACACTGCCCAAACCAAAGGCAACGGTCAGCACTCCGCCCATGGGGCCCGGTCGAGACCGAAATTTACCCTCCAACGCCCCGCCTTCCGGCTCGGCTCCGAGGAAAAAGACTACGCCTTCCGGTGCCTCGGCACTGAAAAAACCACATATGCCAATTCCACCTCCTCCATTGGCACCAAAACATCCTTCGACACCGAAGGACTCTTCGGCACCGAAGCTAACACACCCTTCGGAGCCCAAAGACTCTTCGGCACCCAAACCTAAACAGGCATCGGTGCCGAAACCAAAAACAGTAACGGAACCGAAAGCTTCGACTCCGAAACCATCCAGCTCCAAAAACAAAGACGAGAAGATAGACTCCGGCGCAACAGGCCCAACAAAACCTGTCTCCACGCCGGAATCTTCGATAACGGTACCAAAGACCACAAGGCCTGATACACACAAGCCTAAACCACCTTCGGCACCGAAGAAATTGCCACAGGACTCAATAACTCCTCCTAAGGCAAAAAACACTAAAGAACAACTATCGACACCGAAGAAATCGGCGCCGAAGAGGTTTATACAAGAGGAAGAACTATTTAGACCAGATCCAAAGCAGAAAAAGGTCTATACCAATCCAAAAACTGGACATGTGGAAGCAATTCCACACAAAAAGAGACCAGCAGACACACCACTTCCAACTGTGGTTCCTGCCAAAAAGGATTGTGCAACATCTCCAATGCACCCTTCCTCTCCTTCACCTTCTTCCTCTCCTATCACTCCATATATTGAGCCTATAACTTCTCCTGCTCAATCTCCTGCATCATCTCACCACACTGACGAAGAGTATGATTTAGGTGGGGGGGATGATGTACCAGACACACATACATATCCCTTAGATGAGGATGAAGATGTCAACCCAGAATATACCAAGGAAGATGATGCATATAATTTCCAACCAAATAATGCACCAGACATACCTGATCCTCAGTACTACCCAACAAAACCTTCCCCCCAGAGGATAGTATTGGGTTCAATCATCTATTAAACAGAGCTGCACTTTACCACGGAGTTCCAATGCACTCTAATGCCATTGAGGAGGATTTCCTATTAGACACTTTTGAGCAGTCACAAAGATCTACTCAAATACTACCTATGATCAAAGGGGTCATTAAACATGCCCCAGAGATTTTTAAAGACCCAGCAAGGTGTAGGGTACTAAATCCAAGAATAGAGAAAAAGTATAGACCAGCACCAGCAGATCCTATTTACATTAAGGGACATCTACCATTGGACTCTTTAGTAGTGTCAAATGCACGTAAAAGAGCCAATTCCCAGACTTCTGGGGACACCCCCCGCCTGACAAAGAATCAAAAATCATTGATGCGTCAGGGAAATGGATTGCTGCACAAGCAACAAACATATGGCGCATAGCAAACACACAAGCCTTACTCTCACGCTACAATAGGGCTCACTACGACCAACTAGAAAAGTTAATGGACCATCTACCAGATCAATACAAAGATCAAGCAGCAGAGCTCTTACAGGAAGGCAAACTAATATCTAATGCCTCCATTAAATGTGCACTAAATGTAGCTGACACAGCATCTAGGGCAGTTAACACCAGTGTTATCCTCCGACGTCATGCATGGTTACGCATTTCCGGTTTCAAACCGGAGGTACAAACTACCATCCTCAACCAGCCCTTCAATCAGAACCAGTTGTTCGGGCCAGAGGTAGATAATACACTAGAAAAAATGAAAAAGGACACAGACACTGCTAAGTCTATGGGTGCATTACAATCTACCCAGACTAGAGGTTCTTTTCGTCGCTCCTCTTATAGAGGAGGCTCCAAGCAGACCGGCGCAGATAACACGTCATCTTTTAAAACACATACACAAACCCCCTCTAATAAGGGTTACTATAGAGGAGGGTACAGAGGCAACAACAATAAGGGAAGAGGTAGAGGTAACAACAACAACCGCTCCTCTTCCACTCCTAAACAGTGACTTCCCTCTGCCTCCCCTACAACAGTCCACACCAGTAGGGGGCAGAGTATCACACTTCCTACCT